>NC_133752.1:45132500-45770000 GCF_036562045.2 Rhinolophus sinicus
CTGCTTAATTAGAAAGCCACAGATCAGGGATCCATACCCATATCCATCTGACTTAAAATCTACCATGGCAGAGAAAATGCCATATGGTCACCTTCCCAATCCTGTTTCAGCTTCGTCGTGGGTTCAGAGAAAGATGGTATTTCCCAGCCTCCCCTGCAGTTAGGGAGGGCCATGTGACTTGAGTTCTAGCTAACAAATACGAGTGAAAGTGATGTATGGCATTTCCAGGCATGGCCTCCCTAAAACCTTACATGTGATCTTACATATTCTCTTTCCTAATCTGCCAACCACACACAAAAGATCTACTAGAGGATTTAATGGCCCCAGAGCCTAGAATGCTAGAAACATGGAGCCTGAGTCACTCCTGAATGAACCTGTGCAAAGGTGGGAATGGTAGACTATGCCACTGTGGCATGATTATTGTGAGCTAAAGGCAGGTAAAAAAAACCAGACACAGAACAGAATAAGCTCTCTGGCTTCCCTCTACCTACCTGAACATAGAATATAAATTCCTTTTGTGAAGGTGTCTTCCTGCCCCCAACTTCCTGTACCAGGAAGGGGATAACAGTCTTATCAGCAGAGATGAGCTGGCAAGGAGAAAGAGTCTACACAAACAAACCTTACTAACTAGCCCTTATCTACCACTAATTTCCCCCATATATTTGTCTTCCCACAATGTGGTACTCCTAGAAACTCAAAGTCCTTTACTTTGTAATACAAAGTACTTAGTATTGTACTTTGCTAAGATGCTATATAAGCCCAAGTTCTAACCACCCCTTTAAATTACTCATCACTGAGTGTGTATATATGAAGGATGCCAAGTGAATAACCTTGTTTGTTTTTCTCATGTTAAACTGTCTTTTTCTTAGTCTAATTTGCAGGGATGCAGCCAATGAAACTAAGATGGGTAGAGGAAAAATAATTTTTTTCCTTCCCTACAGGGGCCTCCTATCTCCAACCCTTACTGGACTATGATGTGGGAAAGAAATCTTTATTGTGTTAAACCACTGAGATTTAGAAGTTGTTACAACAGGTAGCATTGTTTACTCTATGTAATAGATCTTAGATATTCTTAACTATAGTGTCATACATGTCACTGCCTCTACATGTCATATGGGTTAAGTAAGATGATATATGCAACAACAAACTGTCAATTACTATATATTATTATTATTATTTATTATTACATTAATGTTCTTACAATTTGTTTTCTTAGATGTCCAGAACTTGATTTCTGTGGAATGCTGGTTAAGTGTGTATGGGAAAATAGTATCAGAAAGTCAAGTAACTTTGAGAAAAATAGTCAAAAAAAGCTAGATTTTGTGGGGGTGTATGACATCAAAGACTCTTCGACTTACTAATATGCATCATGACTCCATACCTGTATGCAGTTTTTCCCAAATTGTTTCACTAAGAACCCTTTTTCATGCAGCATTCTGTGAAACTAATGTTCCTTGGTACTCACACTGGGAATAGCACCCCAAGTTATCTTCCATATCACCTAAATAACTTCTTTTAAAAATATACTGGATAACATCTAGTATTCTTCTTCATCTTGGAAATAAAAATATAGTATCTACTGCATATTAAGGAACACTCTCCCCCTTTCCCGTCCAAATGTAGGGACCCCAAATAGTATAAAGATGACTTTCAACTGAAGACATCAGATACAGCTAACGCAGAAAAAAGCCTTCAGCGCTTCCTTATCTGACTAAAGGCTTTCAATAGCGAAGCAGCCATAAATCCCTTCTTGAGAGGGTGGGCAAGCACCACTTGTATACTTGGATGAGAAACTACATAAACAAACACTATCACAAGCTGCCACAAGTTGGTCTATAAACCCTCATCCCTAGCTGTCTGGGGAGCCTTTTTATCAGAACGCTCTCACATGTATGGAAATAAAACTTGTTTTCTGTGCTCCTGTTAATCTGTCTATTGTCAATTTGCAGGCCCCCAAATACGTGAACCTAAGTTGGTAGAGGAAAAGTTTTCCTTCCAACACAACCAAGAATCACAAAATATGAAATTGGAATAGATCTGAAAGATGAACTCAACTTACAGGTAAAGAAAATGCATCCCAAAGAGATCCCAAAGAGGAAAAGGGATGAATCAGTAGCATAGTCATCTCAACTAGATTTGAGATTCATTTCAAAATAGACCGGCCTTTTTGGTCTCCTAGTCCAGGATCAGGTTATTCTGCTTCCCAAATTAGTGATCCTTTCATATTCAGGCTAGAGATTATTCACCTCTCAAGCACTGATTTTCTCATATTGAAAATTAAATCATTGTCATCTACTGTACATTTAAGCATTCAAAAAAGAAAAGCCAACACCTAATACTGTGTCTGGAATATATTAGATTGGTGCAAAAGTAATTGTGGTTTTTGCAATTAAATTTAACTTTTTAAACCACAATTATTTTTGCACCAACCTAATAGCAACCTCATATTGAGCACTACTAGCCTCCTTCTTTCTCACAGTGACCCCTCACTCAGCTCCCAACAAAATTAAAGTGCAACCATATTGGTTCCTGTAAGGAAATTCTACTGTCTACTTCTCAAGAAAATATTGACTATTACCGTGCAAGAAATCCATTCCTTTTTTGTTAACTTCTCGAAGGTATCTCTTGCCATTTGTAAGTCCACATCAATGGAATTCGCTTCTCCATGCTCTCTTTGGATACAAGAAATGCAAAAAGACAAAAAACAAACAAACAAACACAAAAAAAAACAAACAAAAAACACAGAAACAGATGGAAAGGAATATTTCTAAACTTCGTATCATTATGTAGCTTTATTTTATTACATATCAGATATAAACTTTTTTTCTTAAAGCTTGCCTCCTTTCAAAATAATCAATTTACTTGGTACAGAAAACACTTATAAAATTTATGTTCTACTAACAGAGGTCACAATTTACTATCTATCTCTAGAGTAGCTACAAGTTTGGGCTGCAGTTATGGCAAAATTTTCTATGCTAAGTCTGAGCACAGAAACCATTTACTCCCACACTCAGCCTGCACACTGAGAACTGCAACTACTTACCCCACCCCACATTCCTTACAATCTACATTTACATTACTTTGGGATTCCACTGGTTCATTAACATGACTTTGCTATTCCAAGAGACATTTGCCCAGGCACATGGCTTGATTGTTCATTATAGGAACTTCTTGAAAAGACCCATTAACTCTTCAATGGAAAGCATCACAGATAGTTATGCCCTAAAATTCGTTGAATCTCTGACCTCAAAATCCTTGCCTTACTGTGTTTCCATCCATCCAGGATCCTTGTATCTTTTCCCAATCCTAATTAAGCCCCCAGCCTCCCCCTCCCATGTTGAAAAACCTGCCTTAAATCAAACTGCCAATTCTTAATAAATTCCAGCCCAGCCTTCCCCTTGGAAACACTATCAAACCTTTGTCTAGATGTCGCATCTCCCTGGGTTGTGTTGGTGATATTTGAGGAGCCTACAGTCTGTCAAACAAATTGTCTTTATAATGTTCTATCAATAAATATTTTATGCTCACTGGATTCACTGATCAATAGTAACACCAGGGCTAAAATATCATACAAGTACTAAATCAAAATATTGTAAATTTCCCCTTAAAATATTTTCTCCTTTGCAGCCTTTGGCATCTTAAGACCAAATCTTGAGGTTCATCACTCCTGGGAGGATACGGTTCCACTTTAAAAGATAATATTCTTAGTGTAGAAAGAGGCTAGAGTAGGGAAGAAAGTGGATACATTGTACAACAGAGTCCCTCACTTCCAGCCTGGAAGGAAGGCATGAAGAAAGAAAGCAAATGGGAGAGAAAGCAGAGGGAAGCAGTGTCCCCATGTCTCTTCTCCCACCTTTGCCCAGGATATGTAGAGATGAACAGGGATGATTTTGTGGCCTCCAGAAGGATACTGCCTCATGAGTTGCCAGTGGGGACCCATGACAGTTAACTTCCCTGGGCTTCTCTGATTCCTAGGTGAAATTGTTGGAGTGGCTGAGAATGCAACTGGGTTAAGAACCAACGTGAAAAACTGTGGGTTGTGCAGGCGTTAAGGAATAGCTGCAATAGGGGTTAAGCGAGCACCACCTAGTGGCCAGGAGGGAGTCCAATATGTGTACAACTATCTACTGAACCAGTGAGCTAACTTGAGGTCAACTCAAGGAGGGAGACCCGGACCTGACCTAGCGAAGGACTGGAATCAGTTACATCAGCTGCCCATAGACCAGCAGGGCACCGTCTTCCAGACAAGGCAGAGGGCAGCCTAACAGCCCTTTCATGCTGCTCTCCCCCTTCTCCACCTTTACATACTGTTAACTTAAAAAATGAGGCCATTAGATTGTGGTGGCTCTTATGCCGTGACAGCCTACATAATCAAACCAAAAATCTAAACTTGTAAATGCCTCAAAGTTATGAAATAAAAACCTAAGGACAACCAGTCACAAACAGCTAACTAGGCTTTAAGCTATAACCAATCAAATAATTTTCTTTCTTTGTTTCTGCACTTTTTCTACTCAAGTCTTTCCCCTGGCTCCTGTGGGCAGAATGTTCCTCACCACTTCCGGTTTGGCACTGCCCCATTCCAATTGATATTTGCTGTTAAAATAAACTCTTAAAAATTTTAATATGCCTCAGTTTACCTTTTAAGGAAGGAGAGGAAGAAATAGAAGACCAAAGGTTGAGCATTTTGCAAAGGAATTGTTTCAACTACTGGATCAGACCAAGTGTCAAAACAAATCAGAAAGAAGTTAGATTTTCTTCTGTAATAGTGAGACTAGTTAAAGATAAAATAAATAGATCAATTTTCCTTATTGATCCCACCATAGTAAGAACTGCAAAGTACAGCCTTGTCCTCTAAGTACTAAAGCGACATTAGAATGAACTAATCACTCCTATACAAAAATCCTGAAAAAACATCACTCCGTCAATCACATCACAGAGGAAGGCAGGGCAGAAGAAATAAACAATGTGAATTAGGAATTACAGCTTAATAGTAGTTTAATAGAAAATTACTTTACAAAATAGAAGGATTCTATAATAACCCATGGAGTTTTCTATGTTGAACTTTTGGTTTGTAGATAACAAAATTCACATATTAAAGTGACTGACTCGAAAGATTTCATTTTAAAAATTCCCCAGTTTAAGTGAAAGTAAATATTACCTTTTCTTTAAAAAACTTGCAGTCAGACAAGCAGGAGATGAAAATATCACTTCAATTTCCCTGCAAAAGTAATAAGGGTTAAGTTATAACATACTGTAAAGCATGCCTCCTTTTATCCCATGTCTGAATATCTAAGTGATGATGCGGAATCATTATTAATGAAAACACTCTTCTAAGAGTCCTCTAAATGCTCATTATACTTTGTGCATGTGACTGCTAAACCTTACCAACACCCTTCACAGTTGATTTGATCGTCATCTAGATTTAAATAAAATCCATACCTCTGAAAACAGAAACTTAAGGAGCTCCAGAAAATAAACTATGAAGATATAAAAACAGTCCACCTGAGTGAAGGCTTTGTGAGTCAGAATGTGTTTCTGATTCACTCCTACATCTCCCTCACCTATCAAGGTGCCTGGGATATTGTACGTCCTCAATGTAACTCTGTTAAATCGATGATGAATGAATGAATAAGTCAATGGCTTCTTCAAATTAAGGGTGGCAGAAGAGAATCATGGGTAAAATACAAATGCCTTCACAACAAAGCCAAACCCTCTTTCTTAAGTCTGGGATAAAACGACCATGGCTTCAGAATCAAGTAAGAGTGCTTTATGATTAGCAGACAGAGCCACCTCTCAGCCACTTCACGTTTGGTACATCCACTTGCCACTGTCATCCATTGTTCTGTCAGGGACTGGTTAATTCGGCTTATTTCTGGCAAAGTTTTCTTGGAAACATCTGTGGAACTAGTATGCTTTCAAGAAGAAGAAGAAAAAAGGAAAAAGAACAATCAGGAACACACACACACAGACGCTGAGTAACAGATAACCCAGTCAAGTTTGTGGTACAGGTGGTAGATAGGACCAGTCCTCTCAGACAGTGGGATTTGGTGTGAGGAGCTATGGCATCAGACTGGCCTGGTTGTTCCAATTCCTAGCATTGGCCACTTGGTCTGAGCCTTAGTTTCATCATTTAAAAAAATGGGATAACCAAAAAGTACTAAAAACAGGAACTCAAACAGATACATGTAGGCCAATATTTACTGCAGCATTATTCACAGTAGCCAAAAGATGGAAACAACCCATGTCCATCCACTGCATCAACAGATGAATGTGGAGTACACATACAATGGAATATTATTCGGTCATAAAAAGGAAGGAAATTCTGGTACATGTTACAACATGGATGAACTTTGAAAACATTATGCTAAGTGAAATAAATGCCAGATACAAAAGGACAAATATTGTATGGTTCCATTTATATGAAGTAGGAAAATTTATAGGCAGAAAGTAGATTAGAGGTTACCTGGGGGTGGGGGTAAGGGGAGAGCCATTATTTAATGTTTCCAGAGTTTCTGTTTGGTGTGACGAGAAGGTTTTGGAGATGAATAGTGGTGATGGTCGCATTCAACAACAACATTGTGAATGCATTTAGTGCCACTGAATTGTTCACTTAAAATTGGTTAAACTGGCAAATTTTGTTATATATATATATAGATAGATAGATAGATAGATAGATAGATAGATAGATAGATATCCACAATAAAAAAGAAATGAGATAACACTACCCAATACCTACCTCCCTGGGATCTTGTTAAGATTAAATGATATTATGTATGCAAAGCCTTTAGATTATAGTAGGTGCTTAATAAATATTAGTTTCTTTCTCCTTTTTAAGCAGCCACAGATTTTTACATTTATATAAGTGGGTTTCAAACTTCATCGTGCAACAGAATCACCTGGTGATCTTGTTAAAGCATAGATTGCTCAGCCAATCCCCACAGTTTCTGATTCAATAGGTCAGGGGTGTAGCTCAAGAATTTGCATCTAGCAAATTCCCAGGTGACGCTGATGCTGCTGGTTTGGGGACCACACTTTGAGAACCATGGTTCTGTACAATACTTGAAACCAAATGGCTCAGCCAGAAGTGTCAGAAATCACTGGAAAGAAAAATCTGTCTTTAACATAGTCTTCCAAAAACATGAGTGCTCTGCTCCATATTATAGCTCTGCCTCCACTGAACTTGTAATGGGTCAGGAAACTGCATTATTTTTTGTTTAATGCTTAAATAAAGACCTCTTGATAAAGATGTGTAACCATGACTCCTAAAGTTCCCTCCAGCTTCTTGATCTGAGTCCTGGGTGTCCCCTGTAGTTCAATCATGAAGAACCTTTTTTTCCCTCCCACATCTCAGGAACATCAGGCCAAGAAGGTACTCCCTACATACCATTTCTTCTGCTTCTCCATAATTCCACTTCCTTTGAAGGGTATGACGTTAGACTGTATCATCTGCTTCCCCTTCTTTTACAATCACCTCCCAATGTCCTAGTCACTACCCTTCAATCATTGAAAACTTTAGCACCTTGCTGATACGCTTCCTCAGCACCACCGTGCCCAACATCATTCTTCCTGCCATTCTTGGCAAATTCAGAACTGATCAACACAATTTAGCTCCCACCTTGATCTCTCAATTCTTGATCACATCTCCAATCTTTTCCTCTGCTCCACCTCAGCCAGTCATGCCTTTGGTCAGGGTTTCTAAACGGACGCTATTGATGTTTTGGGTCAGCTCATTCTTTGTTGTGAGGGGCTATTTTGTGCATTGTAGGATGTTCAGCAGCATCCCTGGCCTCTACGCACTAGACAGCAGTAGCAGCCACCATAACGCGAATGTTCCTCTGCCGTTATGACAATTATTCACTCTCATGATTCATCACTTTCCCCATCTGAACTGGATCATTCTCAGAGGCACACAAACATACCTTAATATCCCCTCTCTAAACAATAACAAAACCCTCCCACTGTTCCCTATTCCCCTTCACAACAAAACTTCTCAGAGTTGTCACAGCCATTGTTGCTACTTGTTCCCCTCCTATTCTCTGTCCCCGCCCCACTCAGTCAGGTTTCATCCATTCTCCCCTGAGATGACTCAATCTTAACGAAACAAAAACAAACTCTGTGCCCATCTTATTTGACCTCTCAGCAGGATGTGACAGGATTGGCCACTTCCTCTTTATAGTAATACTTTTTTTTCTTGGCTTGATGAGCCACCCTCCCCTGGTTTTCCCCTACCTCAGAAACTGGCCTTTCTCAGTCTCTTATGGCTCCTCCTCACTGTCTGACCTCTAAATGGAGAAGTCCCTCAAGGCTGGATTTTGCTTCCCTTCTTTTCTCATTTTTTCTTTCTCTCTAGGTGACCTTCATCCAGGTCCCTGGCTTTAAATACTATCTAGAGTTTGATAACTACCATGTTTATATTCTGGTGCTGACATCCTCCCTGATTCAGACATCCACTAAGACTCTGGATCTCCTCTTCAAGGACATTTCAAACTGACTCCATCTCACATAACTCAGCCCACCTTACATACCTGACTCCATCTCATAGACTTCATTCTTTCCTATCAAGCTCTGTCTGACTGTCTGGCTTTCTTTCTGTCCCTCACACAGACTAAACATATTCTTGTACTAGGGCTTTCTACGTGTCATTCCCTCTACCCAAAATGCTCTTTCTCTGGACCTAAGCATGGCGAGGATCTCTGCTCAAATGTCACAGCCTCTGCAAGGCTTTCCCTGACTGACATTTCTAAAGAAGCCTACCTCATCAGTCTCAAATGACCTGTTTTATTTTCTTCAGAGCACTTGTCACTCTCTAACACAATCTTATTCTGCATTTACATGTTTATTGTCTGTCCTTCCCTGTAGAATCCAAATGCCATGAATGGGGGCAACCTTATAGAATACAAACAATGGGATCCTTGTATTGTTCTCTTTTATCCCAAGCACTAAGAGCAAAGCCTGAGACAGGAGGCATTTGTGGACTGGCTGATTGAATGGCTATGACAGAGCAACCAAGGACAATTTCCTGACTATCCCAGCAGCACAAACCTTGGCCTCTGACCACTTACTGTCCTAGGGAATATAGTAAGAGTCTATATGGATGTCAAATTTAAAACATTCTTGATAATAGAAAAAAGTATGAACTAGGAAAATATGTGTGCTTTTGTCTCCACACAAACATTTCAGAACTCACCAAGACATATAATAAAATCCTCTCAGTTAACAATAGGGAAGGCATTAGCATGGTGGGCAATTGGTTAAGCTTTGAGGCTAGATTGTCTGAATTTGAACCCAGTTCTGCCATTTCTAAGCATCGCAACTTTGGGTGAGTCCACCTTTCAGAGCCTCAATTTTTCCATACGTAAAAGAGAGGGAAATACCATAATACCAACTGGAATTGATATGAGGATTAAATGTGTTGACACATTCAGAGTGCTCGGCTTAGTGCCTAATGCACGATGACTACAATTAACATTAATCATAAGTGCTTTATTATCATCGTTAGTATTCTTAATAAAAAAAAAGTTAGTGGAAAACCAATAAATATGGGGCCTCATCTGTTAGGAAGCCAAATGAGGAAGGGGAATTACATAATATTTTTAAAAAGCATTCTAAGAGAGAATCTTATCATTTTAGTAAGAAATTTGAATACATGCAAATGATACAATATTTCAAATACTGCTCTGAAACCTAGAGGAAAAAAATTAGTTTTAGAAAAAGAAGAAAGTGTAAGTAGATACCTGATAAGTTGTCACAAAGTTGGCATACGTTCCAGCAAAAATGTGTTTGACTTGAACACCCACAAGATCTAAAAGAGGTCAGAAATTCATGTTTATTGTTTTTATAAGTAAAAAATAAATCTTTTGTTGTAAACCTAAAACTCCTTTTTTAAAAAGACATAAAAAATCTGATGTATTACCAAGCTAAATTTACTTATTTATAGAAAATTTATATTCTTCTAAATGGATTTTGACTACCACAGAAGAAAATACTGATTTTGATCAGGTTTCATGTCATATATTCACTTAGCCGAACATTTAATTTTTCATGTACTTTCGTCAGGCTGATGTGCTTTAGAAAAGGTTTGATTAAATATATAAAAGTGTATTGCTCTGATGCTTTGGCAACTCCTTTTGTATTATCTTAATCTTTAGAAAAGATTACCAAATACTCCAGGAATTATTGCATAAGAAAAAATGCATATTGTACAAATGAAAAACAATTGTAGTAGACAAATCATAGTACCACACATTCCTTTGAGAAGAAGATGAATAATATTTGTCCTCCAGTAACATCAATTAACAGAAAAATCATGAATTAGTGGATCACTCATACCATGAGCAGAAATCAGGTAGCTAATGTCAAAGTTCTCTATCTGGGCTTCTGGATGAGTTGGGGTGCTTGTGCAGCTTGGTCCACCACCAAAACACACCACCTGACCAGTGGTGTAGACATATGCAACGGTGTGAAAACTACAGGAGAGAGAATTAATATAATGAAGACCAAGATACTCATGATTTTGAGAAAGATGATGTCTCCTAACACAAAATAACGGATTTATCTTATACTAAGTACACAGATGCTTTATTACAACGTCAGGGTTAGAAGATACCACATGATGAGGTTAAAATAAATGGTAGGTGAATATTAACTTATTACTAATATTAACTAATATTAACTAATATTAGCTAATTACTAATATTAACTAATATTACGGTGAATATTAACCGTAAATATACAATATTACTGTTAGGTCTTACTATGGTTTCTATCATTTGCGTTTTAAACGCAAGTGTTTGGGTTTGTTTTTTTTAATGAATTAAGTAGACAATACTCAAAGTGTCCTCATATTTAGGTTATGGAAAACTCTAAATATATATGCAAATATACATCATCTTCTACATGCATGAGCATGAGATTACTTTAATTTTGTTTTATCAACTCAAGTGAACAAGCACCACTATTTTTGTTACAAACCCACTCCCACACCTTCCAGCAACTAGTTAGGTGGTCTAACACAGTAAACTCCCACTAAATTCTTATGAAATAAATGAAATGCCAAGGGTAAAGAAGAAAAAAATGGTAAAATTAAATTATATTTGAAAGAAGTAAATTTTCAGAAAGGAAGATCATCTATGAAAAGGATATCACATATTTTAGGGTTTTAAGAGTCCATAACATCCCACTTGAGTCATTTCTTTTTTCTTTTTCAAATTGAATATATTATTAACATAGTAGTTGTCTTTGTCATGAGTCATTTCTAAGTAATAAAATATAACACTTTCCACTCATGCTAAAAAAAAAAAAAAAAAAAAGCCTATTACCTTCCACAATCTATCTGCGAAACTAGGCCTTCAATTCTTTCCACGTGTTGTGGAACTCTCTTCTCAGAAGTGGAGCTGTGTCCCAGCTGTCCATAGCTATTATCTCCAAATGTGAACACTTTTCCATCCTGTTTTAAAAAGAAGAAATCAGACTAATTTCAGGTAAAAAAAATAAATAAATAAATAGATAGATAGATACATAAATAACAAAAAGTTATAGATTAAGTATATAACAGAGTTATACGAGAGCATTAAATGAAATATAAGCTCTATATAAAGAGGAGGGGTGCTATACTTACAATTTCTCATAGTGAATTTGGAGTTAAAACATTAAACATAAAATATCATTGGCATTCCCTTAAGAACTAGGCACTTCATATAAGTTTGTAGAATAAATGGATGGACAAAATAACTGATTGAAAAATAACACTATCATTTAAGTATAGGGTTGCTTTATTGCACATTACTCTGAAAACAATCTCTTTTCAGAAGATGATTCTCTTTTTTAATTTACTTTTCAATTACAGTAGACATACAATATTAGTTTCAGGTGTACAACCTAGTGATGAGAAATTTATACCTCTTCCAAAGTGATCACCCCAGTAAGTCTACCAATCTGACACCATACATAGTTATCACAATATTGACTATATCCCTTATGCTGTACTTGCTGTCCCCATGACTATTTTTATAACTGCCTATTTGTACTTCTTCATCCCTTCACCTTTTTCACCCAGCCCCCCAACTCCTCTCCCATTTGGCAATTCTCAGTCTGTCCTCTGTATCTATTAGTTTGTTTCTATTTTGTTTTTCATATTCCATATATAAGTGAAATCATATGGTATTTGACTTTCTCTGTCTGACTTATTTTACTTAGCATAATACCCTCTAGGTCCATCCATATTGTCACAAATGGTAAGATTTCATTCTTTTTCTTATGGCCGAATAATATTCCATTGTATATATGCACCATCTCTTCTTTATCTATTCCTCTACCAATGGACACTTAGGTTGCTTCCATGTCTTTGCTATTGTAAATAATGCTGCAATGAACATAGGGGTGCATATGTTTTTTATTTTCAAATTAGTGTTTTGGATTTCTTCAGATAATACCCAGGAGTGGAATTGCTGGATCATATACCAGTTCTATTTTTAATTTTTTGAAGAACCTCTATACTGTTTTCTATAGTAGCTGCACCAATTTACAATCCCACCAACAGTGCATTAGGGTTGCCTTTTCTTCATGTCCTTGACAACATGTTTGTTATTTATTGATGATAGCCATTCTGAGAGCTGTCAGGTGACATCTCATTTTGGTTTTAATTTGCTTTTCCCTGATGATTAGTGATGTTGAGCATCTTTTCATATGTCTATTGCTCTGTATGTCCTCTTTGGAGAAATGTCTATTCAGGTCCTCTGCCCATTTTTAAATCGGATTGTTTGTTCTTTTTGGTGTTAAGTTGTATGAGTTCTTGATATATTTTGCATATTAATCCCTTATTGAATGTACCCTTGGCAAATATCTTCTCCTATTCTAGGTTGTCTTTTCATTTTGTTGATGTTTTTCTTCACTGTGCAAAAACTTTTTAGTTTGATGCAGTCCCTTTTGTTTATTTTTTATCTTGTTTCCCTTACCCAAAAGACATATTCAAAAAAAATATCGTTAAGAGCTACGTCAAAGTGTTGAATGCCTATGTTTTCTCCTAGGAATTTTATGGTTTTGGGTTTTACATTTAAGTCTTTAACACATTTTGAGTTTACTTTTTTATATGGTGTAAGAAAGTGGTCTGGTTCATTTTTTTGCATGTATCTGTCCAGTTTTCCTAACACCATTTATTGTAGAGACTATCTTTACCCCATTGTATATTCTTGCTTCCTTTGCCATAGATAAAATGACCATACAGGTGTGAGTTTATTTCTGGGCTCTCTATTCTGTTCCATTGATCTATGTGTCTATTTTTAGCCCTGTACCATGCTGTTTTGATTACTGTAGCCTTGTAATATAGTTTGATATCAGGTAGCATGATACCTCCAACTTTGTTCTTCTTTCTCAAGATTGTTTTGGCTACTCAGAGTCTTTTGTGGCCCCATATAAACTCTAGGATTATTTCTTCTAGTTCTGTGAAAAATGCCATTGGTATTTTGATAGGGATTACACTGAATCTGTAGCTTGCTTTGGGTGGTATGGGCATTTTAACAATGTTAATTCTTCCTACCCATGAGCATGGTATGTGCTTCCACTTATTCATATCTTCTTCATTTTCTTTCTTCAATGTCATATAGTTTTCAGAGTACAAGGCTTTTACCTCCTTGGTTAAATTTATTCCTAGGTATTTTACTCTTTTTCGTGCAATTGTAAATGGGATAGTTTTCTTAATTTCTCTTTCTGATAGTTTGTTATTGGTGTATAAAACTGCAACCAATGTCTGAATATTAATTTTGTAGACTTCTACTTTACTGAATCAATTTATCAATTCTAATAGTTTTTTGGTGGAATCTTTAGGGCTATCTCTATATAAAGTATAGCATCTGCAAATAATGACAGTTTTACATCTTTGCCAATTTGGATATCTTTTATTTATTTTTCTTATCTGACTGATGGGCTAGGACTTCCAACACCATGTTGAATAAAAGTGGTGAAAGTGGACATCTTTGTCTTGTCCCTGATCTTAAAGTTTTCAGCTTTTCACCATTGAGTGTGATGTTAGGTAATTGTCAGATACCGTGTTTCCCCAAAAATAAGACCTAGCCAGACCATCAGCTCTAATGCATCTTTTGGAGCGAAAATTAATATAAGACCCGGTCTTATTTTAATATAATAAAAGACCAGATATAATATAATGTAATATAATATAATATAGTATAGTATAGTATAGTATAGTATAGTATAGTATAGTATAATATAATATAATATGATATAATACTGGGTCTTACATTAATTTTTGCTCCAAAAGACACATTAGAGCTGATGGTTCAGCTAGGTCTCATTTTCGGGGAAACATGGTATTGTCTTTATTATATTGAAGTATGTTCCCTCTATTCCCACTTTATTGAGATTTTTTTTTTAATCATAAATGGATGGTGGATTTTTTTCAATGCTTTTTCTGCATCTATTGATAGGATCATATGGTTTTTATCCTTCATTTTGTTTGTGCGATATATCACATTAATTGATTTTTGAATAGTGAAACAACTTTGCAACCCAGGAATAAATAAATCTCACTTGATCATGGTATATAATCTTTTTAGTATATTGCTAAATTTGGTTTGCTAATATTTTGTTAAGGATTTTTGCACCTATATTCATCAGGGATATTGGTCTATAATTTTCTTTTTTTGTAGTGTCTTTGCCTAGTTTCAGTTTCAGGGTAATACTGGCTTTATAAAATGAGTTGGGGAGACTTCCCTCAAATTTTTGGAATAGTTTGAGAAGTATAATCTTAGAAGAGGTATTAATTTTTCTTTGAATGTTTGGTAAAATTCACCTGTGAAGCCATCTGGTCCAGGACTTTTGTTTGTTGGGAGTTTTTTGATTACTGATTTGATTTTGTTAGTAATTGGTCTGTTCAGATTTTCTGTTTCTTCCTGATTCAGTCTTGGAAGATTGTATGTTTGTAGGAATTCATGCATTTCTTCTAGGTTGTCCAATTTGTTGGGATATAATTGTTCATAGTATTTTCTTATAATCCTTTGTATTTCTGTGGTGTCAGTTGTCACTTCTCTTTCATTTCTGATTTTGTTTATGTGGTCCCTCTCTTTTTTTTCTTGAAGCACCTGGCTAAAGGTTTATCAATTTTGTTTATCTTTTCAAAGAACCAGCTCTTGACTTCATTGTTCTTTTTTTTAGTCTCTATTTCATTTATATCTGCTCTGATCTTTATCATTTCCATCTTTCTACTCACTTTGGGCTTCATTTGTTCTTCTTTTTCTAGTATAAGGTTATATTGTTTGAGATTTTTCTTGTTTCTTGAAGTAGGCCCGTATTGCTAGGAATTTCCCTCTTAGAACTCCTTTGACTGTAACCCACAGATTTTGAGTCACTGTGTTTTCATTTGTCTCAAAGTATCTTCAAAAGATGATTCTTGATGAAAACAACTCTACTTTCTCTTGCTACACTAATATACTCCAAACTGGCTTTTAACACAAGTAATAAAAGTTACTTTAGATATTTAGCTTTTAAATAAACATTTCAACCACACAGTTTCTAAGTCTATTTCTTAGGGCAATGGAGAAAATCCATCACACTGTAATATAGTATATGGCCAGTACAAGAAGAGGAGGAAACATTCAGGAAGCCAGCTCATATTTGTGCCAAGCAAGAAATGGAACAAACTGTGTTCTAGTCTCTAATATGAGTTATTGAAAACTGTAAAAATTACTTTGTTGCTTCTATAATCATTTTCATTGGTAGAACCACATTATGAATGACTGCTGAAAGGATTAGCTCCTATATTAACCCAAAGATAAAATTAGCTTATGTTACAAGATCTTGAAAATTTCATGGTTTATATTGGGTTAACCTCTCCTCTTAAATGTTTTGTACACTGAGTGGATTCAACAATAATCAGTACAATGTACCCTATGGTAACATTGCTCTGGGGTTTAAAAAAAATAGTAAGACATTTGGATTACCTGGGTAAGCACTGCAGTGTGTTCATAACCACAGCTGATATAAATCACATCTAGACTCTTCAGTGCACCAATTGAACGAGGCTTGTAGCTTTGCACTGCTGAAAGAAAGCAGACACCCTCCAGGATAAGAAACAGACTCAGATATCTTGAGTTTTCATTTTGTTAATAGTTTTTAATATTTTTATTATCTTCTAATTCATTACCATAATTTAAAAAAGTAAATAAATAATGAGAGGTCTTATAAAACAGAAGGAAAGACCTGCTTTGGAAAACAAAAGCAGTCTTTTAGTATTTCTTTCTGGAAACTATTTAATCTTCTAGCATGCCTGAGTCTAGTGCCCTAGAAAGCTAAGCTTTGAGACTCTCATCCCCATAATATTGCCATCATATTGTATTCATTTCTATCACATAGTAGGTGTTCTTCAAATATGTAATCATATTTGAGAAAATAAAAGGACCTACTTCATGTTGACAGAGTTAAATGAAGTGAGATGTCAGTGTTCAGCATGGTACTGGCTCTTAACAGGTGCTAGATATATGTTAGCCAAATGTAAAGAATCAGAGGAGGATGGGGTCCATGGGGAAGACTTCACAGTGAGTGTTGTTTAAAGGTTGCCAGATGAATTGGTTGTTTCCCCTACTTCTAGCAAGCTTCTAATTAATCCAGTGGTTCCCACATTTTGCTGCACATCAGAGTCACCTGTGGGATCCTTATTAATGGCTGATGCCTGGCTTCCATCCCCAGACATTCTTATTTAATTGGTATGGGGTCCAACTTAGGCATTGAAATTTTAAAATGCTCTTATGGCAGACAGAATAATGATCTCCTGAAGCTGTCTATATCCTTTTCCCAGACCCTGTGAATATGTTAGGGTACACATCAAAGGAGAGTTAAGGAAGCAGATGGAATTCAAGTTGCTAATCAGTTGACCTTAAAATAGGGAGATCACAAGGGTCATTTAACTGAAGGAAAAAGAAGCAGAAGAGTCAATGTCAGAGTAATGTGACTTGAGAAAGACTTAAGCAGCCATTGCTGGCTCTAAAGAAGAAAGGGGTCTATGAGTAAAGGAATGCAGGTGGCCTTTAGAAGCTGGAAAAAGGAAGAAAATGATTTCTGCCCCAGAGCCTTCAGAATGGAACACAGCCCTTCTGACACCTTGATTTTAGCCCAATGAGACCCTTATCAGACTTCAGACTACTAGAACAATAAGATAATAAATCTGTGTTCTTTTAAGCTATTAAGTTTGTGATAATTTGCTATAGTAACAATAAAAAATTAATAGAGTCCCTAGGTGATTCTACTGTGTCACAAAATTTGGGAACCACTGTTCTAAGCTTTGAGACTGCCCTTTGCAGAGTTGATCTTCCAACCAGAAAGAAATAATGATTTACAGCAAGAACAAGACTATCTCCTTACCTAGGACATTCTTCCCACTGAGGGCGAGCTGCCCTGCATTGTTGCTTCCCCAGCCAAATGAAGTCCCAGAGAGAGACAGGGCAAAGCTGTGGGCCCCTCCTGCAGCCACCTGAGCCAGAGGGATCCCCTGCAGAGACATCACCCTCTGTGGGCTGGCTTGGGAGGCGAAGTCCTTCCCCAGGCCCAGCTGCCCATGGCTGTTCTTTCCCCATGAAAACACTTGGGCATCTACAAAAATAAAGAAGAGATGTTCAGAATTACACACACATTGGAATGCCAAATTCAAGTAGATATTACCACCCTAATCCCCAAAATCTTTAAAGAATGAAATAGGGATAAATGAGCTTAAAGTATTTTGACTAAAGGCAAGAGAAATGGTCAAGATCGCCTTTAAAAGTCTCTTCCAACAATATTCTCTCCTCTTCTCCCTCCAAGTAAATGGTAACCGTGTTCTTTCGGGTGCTCAGGCCAAAAATCTTGGAGTCATCTTTGACTCTTCTCTTTCTTTTACACCCTTCAACCCAGCAGATCCTAAAGCCTCTGCCTTCACTGTTTATCCAGAATCCAGCCACTTCTCACCTCCCCAGTGTTACCATCTTAGCAGCCAAGTCACCATCATTCATGTCCTGCAAAATTACATGAGTACATACCTTACTGGGCTCCCACATTCTACCAACAGTCTGTTCTCCAAAGAGCAGCCAGGGTGATCTTTGAAAAACATAAGTCAGACCGAACCCTTCAGGAGCTTGCTATCTCACTCAATAAAAGGCTGATTCTTATCACAGCTCATAAGCCCCATATCCCCAGTACTCCCCACAACCACTTCTGAGACCTATCTCCCCCTTGCTCATGCCTCTCCAGACACCCTTCTGTTGCTGAGCACACCAGTGGGCACAGCCCTTACCTCATGGTCTTTGTTTCTGGATCATTCTTCTGGATCATGGTCTTAGAATCATTTTTCCCTTCCTCCCTCCCTTTTGGTCTCTGCTCACATGTGACCTTATAAGAGCTAGCTTACCTGACCTCCTTCATAAATAGAAAGACCCCTTTCCTCCACCCAAATATTTGCTCTCTGTCCGCTTATCCTGCCTCACTTTTCTTCACACCCCTTTCTCCTATCTGTTATACTACATGACTATTTGTGTGTTTAAAGTTCACTTCCCCTACTTCCTACAGGATATAAGCTCCATGAAAGCAGGGTTTTAGGTTTGTTCACTGCTATATCTTCTTATCTAGAAACATTGTGGATACTTGATAAATACTTGTGGAATGATGCCATGGGGTAGAAAACCCATTGAATTTTTGAATTTGACCAGAGATGGATAATTAATATCAGGTCAAAAATCAAGCGTTTCTAATGCTTAATTATTTACCCAGAGAAATGGCAACACATCTCAGATTTTTATGTTATTATATCTGATTTTTATTTTGAACTCTTCTAACTTGTTTCTATCACTGGAAAGAATTTTTGCGAGCACACTGCACAATGTCAAACTCTCATGAAGGTCTATGAGTACTCATAGTTCACAATAGCAAATGCATTGAGTGCTGAACTCTACACAGCCTTTACATTCCAGACCAATGTAAAGACAAGTCAATACCCCAAGGACGTAATTCAAATCATTTCAATAATTAAGAGGAAGAACCATTTGCGACAACATGCCCATGGATGCACTTTGAAGGCAATATGCTAAGTAAAATAAGTCAGAGAAAGACAAATACTGTATAATCTCACTTATATCTGGAATCTTTAAAAGAAAAAAACTCATAGATACCAAAGACAGATTGGTAGTTCCTGGTGGGGGCAAGGTGGGGGCAAAAAGAGTGAAGGGAGTCAAAGGGTGCAAACTTCCAGTTATAAAATAAGTAAGTCATGGGGATTTAATGTACAGTATGGTGACTAGAGTTAATAATACTGCGCTGCATATTTGAAAGTTGCTAAGAGAGTAAATCTTAAAAGTTTCATTACGAAACAAAAAAATTCTGTAACTGTATGGTGATAAATGTCAACTAGATTTATTGTGGTGATCATTTCGCAGTATATACAAATATCAAATCATTATGTTGTATACCTGACACTATGTAATGTTATATGTCAGTTATATCTCAACAAAATATAAATTAAAAATTTTGTAATTTTAAAAAAGAAGAAGGAAAGTAAGAAAGGAAAAGAAATGAGCATTTATTATACCTCTACTATCTGCCATGGGCTATACAGGATATATTGTGTACCTTCTCTCACTGAATCTTCTAAACAACCTTTTATGTTAGGCATCAATATTCCTACAGATGAGAAAATTGAGACTCAACAAAATTAAATAACTCGCCTTATATCAAACAGCTAGAAATGGTAGGTAGAAGGAATCACACTATAGCCATGGGATTGTCCTGGTTGCACAGCCTGCATGATACAGTGATTAAGCCCTTAGGGTTGGGATGTAAACAAGTATAGGTTCCAATACCGTCTCTTCTGTTTCTTAGTGTGTGACCTTAGGCAAATCATTGAAAGTCTCTAAACCCAAATGTCCTCATTTCTGAAATGAGGATACAAATAATGCCTCGTTTCTGTGTTTTAGGCAATTACATGAAACAACACATGTAAAGCATTTAACAGAGTAGCTGGCACATAGAGTGCAACCAAGAAATGGTGGCTGTCCATGGACCCTGTGGCACAGTTGCAATTATGCATGACAAAGCACCTGCAGGACACATAAGTGTTATATGGTTCTTGAAGGGGATCAGAATATGCCACTTTGAGAGAAGGATTAGTTTGAGATGAAGGTAAATGAGAATCAACAGATGTAGAGAGTTCTCCACCCTCCCTTTATCCACCCAAAAGCAAGGTATAAATTTCCCTTGTGAAGGTGTCCTCCGCTCCTGTATCAGGAATGGGAGAGGGACTCACCACCAGAGATGGAGAGTCAGCACTGACATGAGTCTGTGCAAACAACCCTTACTAAAATAACCCTTATTTTCTATTAGTTTCCTCCACATATTTCCAAGTCTTTTCCCCACAATTTATCTCTCATGGCCCATGCCTCCTTTCCTTTGTTAAAATGGCATAAAAGCCCTAGAGTCTAACTACTTCTTGAGTTTCGCTTTTTTTCTGGGACCTCACATGCACAAAAGTGTCAATAATAATCGTGTGTGTTTTCTCTCAGTAAGCTGTCTTTTGTTAGATTTGCAGGCTCCAAGGTACTGAACCTGAGAGGGTAAGGAAAAATTTATCCTCCCTGATACTCGCCATAGAGAAATTTGGCCTGATGATGGACAAAGGATGGGGGATATTGGTGTTAAAAATATACAGTCATGATTTTGACATCTTGACTTTTCTTTCTTTGATCTGAGTAAAAAAGACAAATAGGCCTTTGTCTGAGTTTGCCAGTGCAGACAAGCAATTCGGCATGCAGGGCAAAATGCTAGAAATAAAACCACTACTGAGTTCTGAGACAGTCGACCAATCAAGTCATGTAAAGAGAGATGGTTCTTTATGGCAGTGAGATTTGAATTAGGCACTACTTAGAGTTTTATAAAAACAAAGAAAATTAAAAACAAAACAAAAAAACGAAGGACAACACATTTTATGAAATGTGGAGAATTACAAATTTCTAAATGCATTAAAATGAATCCCAATGCATTAAAAATCAATAGGTATCATTTGTATTCGAAAAATTAGTTCCTAATGACACTTAGGAGAGCCAAGAAGCCTTTTTTACCTTCTGATAATGCCAGGGAATGGTAGTCTCCACAGGAAACTTGTATTATTTTTATACCAGCCAGAGTTTTTATCTTCCTGTAATAAAAATAAAACAAAATCTATTAATCCTTCTTTAGCGTGGATCACTATGTGGACTACAGATATTTTAAACTATCCCAAGTGATACACTTGGTCTAGGAAAATAATTGTATGTTCTTACATTTCTGTAGTACCTTTATTCCAAAGCTCTGAACGGTTTTAAACCATGACATCAACATGTACAAAGGTGCAGAGCAGAATCCAAAACAGTATATAATGCAAAAATGATTTTTACTGGACTTTTAATGTATTTAATGTACTTTTATTCTATACTCATTGGTCAAAAAGAAAAATAAATTTATTCATACACATATAGCACAGGGCTTTAGAATTTATAGAACACTGTCACCTACATGACCTAATTTAAGCCCTGTGAGATAAAGAAACCATTGGGTTAACTGCCATTTTTGTGTGTCAAACGTAACGATCAGCAATTTCATATGATGGAACCTAGTAGAATTCAAAGAGGTCAAATAGGCATCAAGTTGTAGAACTAGACTCAAACCATGATCTTTTCATTTCAACTTCAATGCTCATTCCCTCAAACCACAGCAATTTCTCACATTTTTTAATGACCCCACGAGATAACAAGAAGTAACTTCCTAGTATTAAAAAGCATGCTTTTGGACATTTCCAAAGCATGTAATTCATGAACACAAAATTCAGACTGCTTGTTGTATCATTTGTCCTCGAAAGCTGTTTGTGAGGATATTATTTTTTCCCTCCATTTACTAAGGAAAATATTGGGACCTAGTGACTTATAATAAGCCAAAAGGTTATGTTGCGAGAAAAAACGTTTCCTTTACAATTTGGGTGCAGTGATTGGGGGCCTGCTATTAATTGACAATTAACAGGAGAAAAGACAGGTTTATTTATACCAGGCGTGCCAAAAAAATGTACACAAGTGAACACTTTGGTCAATGTTGCTCAAACAGTAGTTCACCGTAATCAGAAGTGTCTGGACGCTGATGGGAACCACTTTGAGCACCTCTTGTAATTGCAGAAGTCAAACGTGACTTGTATTCATCTTTTGTTATCAGTGTACATTGAGTATTACAATTTTAATACAGTTTTCCTTTCTTAAAATGTGTATACATTGTTTTGGCACCCTCTGTATGTACACATGTGAGGTTCCAGTAATAGGAAATTTGTGGAATAACCCGAGTAAAGGTTTATATATATCAACTTAGCAAAAGTGGAGGATAGGAGAAGTTAGGGCTTCGATGGGAGAGTATAGAAGGTTCTATTGGGGTTTTTTTTATGGTGATTGGGCAGTCTGTCTTCACAGCAGCAGAAATCACAGGAAACTCCCTCCCTCGATGGTTAATGGCAGCTGAATTTTAAGAGGTTCTGCTTTAATTAGATAGGGAAATTCAGATAAGATTGCTTTCTGCAATCTTCAGTTGCTCAAATGTTTTCATTTAAAATAATATTTATACCATCTCTGGGGATCTAAGTGATATAAAGTTATTTCCAATACATAAGATTAAGATCAAAGGGTTACATGTTCTCATTTCTCTATACCCTTCTCCTTCATAGGACTCTACATAATAATTGATGTTATAACTGTTTTTCTGCCTCCTTCCCTCCCTACACTGTAATGGTTGAGGTTAGGGACTGTGTCATAGTCATCTTTGTACCCTGGCATCTTACATGGTGCCTGGCACATGGACTCAAAAATATTGAATGAATGAATGAATTGAAATACTTACATAGGTGTAAAAACTGTTTCCTTCAATTTGTCAATCCCCAGTTGTCCTTCAGAACCAGCTCCCCACGCAAAGACCCTGCCTTTGTGACAGACAGCCAGGGAGTGCTCCTTTCCACAGCTCACGAGACCAACACGTAGAGTTTCCAATGCCTTAACTGGTTCTTTGGGAACAAAGACAAAACAAAACAGGAACCCCATAGATTATTAATTTAACAGCAAGTTGAGAACAGTACTTTTCTTCAAATAGAAGGGACACTGGGATTTCTCATCTCTTCCAATGGGCTTTTTTTTTTTTTTTTTAAGATTTTATTGGGGAAGGGGAACAGGACTTTATTGGGGAACACTGTGTACTTCCAGGATTTTTTCCAAGTCAAGTTTTTGTCCTTTCAGTTTTAGTTGTGGAGGGCGCAGCTCAGCTCCAGGTCCAGTTGCCATTCTTAGTTGCAGTTGAACTGACAACCTTGTGGTTGAGAGCCCACTGGCCCATGTGGGAATCGAACCAGCAGCCTTCGGAGTTAGGAGCATGGAGCTCCAACCGCCTGAGCCACCGGGCTGGCCCCCAATGGGCTTTTAAATGGAGGCCTAAAGTCCATGCTAAAGGTGTGAAGGAAATAGCTCAATGTATGTTGTACTGTCTTTGTGGGAATACAACTGCTAGTTACAACAGTGGGAATCGTGGAGGAAAGGAACCTATAAGGACTATGGCATTTGAGGTAATGTTTCTCTATGATGGTGGTAGCAAAACCCAGCAAAATACAGGGAGCCAGAGGGATGGTGGGATTGCCTCACTCTACTCTTCTGGCTTCCCAGCCCTGAATAGTGAGAACAGGGAATAATATCTGCTTGCTTACTTAGGAGGAAACAAGCAGTGAGTGTGTCTTATGAGTGTGAGAGGCAGATGCCAGATCTTCTCACAATGAAGAGTGCAGTTATGCCTCTAAATGGACCAAATGTGCCCGCAAATGAAAACCTGTTCACCTTTCCTTACAAGCCAATCTACACTGTTTTCCTAAAGTATTTGTCTCCAAATTATTAAAGGTTTGGACTTAAATATATCATTACCAGTAAAGCTTTTTTAACACTTACTTTTTTCCCCCTAAAAATCTTTGTTATCTTATCCTTCTCAATGATTTACTTCAAAACTACATAACAATAAAAAATTTCCTAAAGCTTCATACACTCCTGGAAGTAGAAACTGGTACCACCTTCCTAGAGTACAATTTGGCATTAAGTATCATGTTGGCCTCATTTCTACCTGAAGGGGATCAGGTTATGCCACCAAAAAATATGCCACTTTGGTATAAAGAATATTTTGAGCTTGAGGCAACTGAGAATCAACAAATGCAGGAAGTGTTCTCTGCCCTCCCCTTATCCACCTAAAAGCAGGGCATAAATTTCCCTTGCGAAGGTGTCCCCACTCTCCCACCCTGGGAAGAGAGACTTATCACTAGAGCTTACAGTGAGATGAGTCTGCATAAACAACCCTTACTAAAGGGTTTTCCATTGTATATTTCCAAGTCACTTCCACACAATTGATCATTCCTCAAAGCGCAAGCCCCTATTTTTGTTAAAATTGCATATAAGCCCCTGAGTCTCATCACTTCTTGAGTTTCACTTCCTTTCTGTGGACTCCTTTGCATATAAAATACTAACACATTTTTTTGCTTTTTCTCTTGTTAATCCGTCTTTGTCTTTGTCAGATTACTTCGCCAGTCCTCACAAGAATTAAGAGGGTGGAGGAAAAAAGGAAATTTTTTTTCCTCCCAGACACAACTCTTGTAATTTATTCTAAGTAAGTAATCAGAAATGTCATCAAATATTTACCTACAATAATATCAACTGTAGTATTATTTATAAAAGCCCCTAAGGAGAAAAAAAACCTAATTTCCACAAAAGGAGAATTAAATTGTACTCTCATAGGCTGGAATGTTACACAACAATTTAAAATGTATTTTCAAAAATACATAATAAGAGGGCAATATATTCATGATATTATGTTTGGTGAAAATGCAGTTTACAAAGTTGTATAAATACTGAGTATACAAAACTGTATAATGACATGATTTTATAAAGATTAACTATGTAATAGAGAAAAAAGGCAAAAAGGAAACGCATCAAATCAGGAGATGTCTTTGGGTGTTAGAATTACAGGAGATTTCTCTCCCTGTTTCTACAAGAATTAGTAATGGTAAAAATGCTATTACATATTCTTTAATTTTAAGAAAAACGACGACCTAGGGTATTTCTGAGGGAGTTACGGGTGTCCAATCCACAAACCACAAGGTCACACTGTTCCAGAGAGATTCACGCAGGCAAAGTTCAGTTTCCAAAGGCAAGCGGGAGGGACCACACCTCTGTTCTGAGGAGAGCGGTCCAGTTTGGCTCTACTCACAGTTTCTCTTTCAGTTTTACTTTGAAGAGGAATTGGAAACCGAAACAAACCAGGGGAGCCTGGAAAAGGAAACTGATGAAGTTGCGCTCACACAGCGCGGAGCACCGCTTCCCGTCTCCTGTGGCCCCAGCGGATTGCAGGCTCCTAGCGCCCCCACCTGCCTGGCCCCGCACCCCTCACCTGTGTCCTGTTGCTCACCTGGCCGCTCCACGCGCGTCACGCCGCTCTGGCCCAGCTGACCCCGGCTGTTGTCCCCACACGAGTGGACTGTACCATTGCTCAGCAGCAGCAGCGAGTGGCGCTCCCCGCTGGCTGCTTGCTGAAGCTCGGTGCCGCTCACTGTGGTCAGTTCCCGACGCAGACGCCGCTCAGGGCCGGTGCCCCAGAAGTACATCCCGCTTCGGAAACCGGCCACTTGCCGGGGTCTGTCCGCTCCTCTTCAACCTGCTCGCAAAGACTAATGACAGATTTCCTGAAAACCCGGAGGTTGCATGGCCCAACTCCACCCCGCTCTCTTCTTGCGATTGACCGCACCCCCAAGAAGCGCTGCCCTGGCGCCCTACGTCATCCTGATGCCTCCCCGCGAATGGCTTTCGGGGCTTAAACGTGAGTGCCAAGTGCTGAGGAGCAGAGAGGGAGTCCGGAGGAAGAGTGCCTAGATTTACCTCCTAGCAAAGCCACTTGTGAGCTGTGTGACTTTGGGCTAGTTACTTAACAATTCTGTGCCTCAAGTACCACGTTTATGAAGTGTGGACAGTAATACAGCGAATCTAATATGTTAGGATAATTTAACAGATAATTCATAATGTATTAGAATAGTGCCCAGAGTGCTTAATAAAAGCATCTGCCAACCCTCTTCTAGACTGTTTTTGGCATTGGAAATGGAAAACACTCATGGTACTTATACTCTCCTCTTTATAAACAGATACATAAATACTTAGTATAAGGTCAAGTGGCAACATGAAGAAAAATAAAACTCTAAAGAAATTGAGGAGCTAGGGCAGAAGGAACTAGTATTTTTTTATAAGATAGGGAAGACATGAAGTGACATTTGAGCAGAGATTGGAGGGGACATGGGAAATGAGGAAATGAGTCCTACTCACATCTAAGAGCAGAGGTTGCAGGGGAGCAATTGGAAAGTTTTGAACAGAAAAGTGACATTTTCTCACTTTAGTTTTAGAAGATTCATTCTCACTGCGGTGCAGAAAATAATAGGACAAAAATGGAAGCAGAAAAGCTAGTTGAGAGAGGCTGCTGCTGTTGGGAGTCGAGGCAGAAGGATGATGCTGGGACTAAGGTGATATCCTAGACAGGAGGAGAGAAGAAATGATCACATTCAAGATGTTTTGAAAGTCAGAGTCCACAGATTTGCTGATGGATTGGAAGTGGGAGGAAAGAGGGATAAGAATTAGGATTACAGGTCGGCCTGAGCACCTGGGTGAATGGTGGGACCCTTCACTGGGAGGGGGGATGCTGAGGAAGGCTCCGCTTTGGGGCTGTTGGATCAGGAGTCCAGTCTGGTAATAACTGAGAGATGCTTGTCATACAAGGAGGCAATAAGATGAACTATTTTAGAGTAGTGGAGAGAAGTCAGGGTGGAGTCATACCATTAGCAGTCGTCAGTCTAGAGATAATACTTAAAGCCAGATGGCTGACTGAGATCACCAAGGGGTGAGTGTGGCTAGCATATAACAGAGGACTGATCCAGGAGGAAAGCCAGGAGGGGTGGTATGCAACAGACAAGTGAAGAATGAGGGGAACAATCAACTCTGTCAATTGTCGAGCAAGATAAGGATTGAGTGTTGAACTTTAGGTTTGGCAAAAAAGGAGGTCATTGGTAACTTTGACAATGTTAGCCATCATCAGCATTATTGTTTTATTTTTACTTTTATAGTATCCTTTTATATACTCTCAGTTCACCTCTCTTTACTACTACCTTTTAAGTTCTCTAAAGATGAGAATAAATGTTATTTGTTTTTCACTCTTACAAGTGCCTTGAAGATGGTAGATGCTAACAAGCATGTATTGGACAAATGGATTGATGAGTGGTGAGTAATGAATAGCATTCATAGTTCTGGGTTCCATTTTACTATGTACCATAGAGAACCTTTTTCTGAATAGTAATTTCCTAAATGTTTATTCCTTTCCTCAGGCACAAACTGTCAGAGTTTGATATTATCAGCCTCAGACACTGAGCCCTCATATTAAGTTATTTCTTTTAAAAAAATAGCAACATAAAAAAAACTACTGGAGACCTAAAATGTAAATGTATTGTACTCATTTTGTATCCTCACCACTTAGTGTCTGCCACATTAAAATAATTCAATAAATGTTAGTGAGATAAGTGAATAAAATGTAAAGGAAAGAAATTGACCATACTTTTATTGCTTGAGAAAGATATGATTATCCATTTATCTGTGTTCATGCACTTGGAAATAGTAGGTACCAATAACTGAATGTTCACTATGTATTAACTATTTTATATAAAATATCTAATTTAACTCTTTCTGCTTTTCTCAGTTAAGACTGTTTTGGTTGCAAGAGACATGAAATACGACCTAAGCTCACTTAAGCAAAAGGGAAATTTACTGGCAGATTGTATTATTATTCAAAAATATTTGCTGCCCCTCTCCATCCTATAGCATCAAGCTTGAGCATGTGAATTTGTTCTTGCCAATGACATGCAAGCAGGAAGTATCTTCCAGGCAGATGGTTTAAAAGCCAGTACTTATTTTCCCTACTGTCTGCTTTTTAGAGATTGCTCCATCATCCTGAGTCCCAGATTAAAAACAGAAATTTAGCAGTTGAAACTAATCTATGTAGCATAAGTGAGAAATGAATCTTTGTTATAAGGCCCTGACTTTTGAGGAGTATTTGTTACTGCACAGAGAGCACTATCTCTCTGACAGTCACGTAACTGGAAGTCCGTCAGCAAGGATGATTTCATGGATTGTTGTCAACAAGAACTGAATGTCCTAATGCCTCCATTTCTCTGTCTCCCTTCACTCTGCCTCTTGCTGTGAGGGCTTCGTCTTCAGGCTCCACTCAGTACAGTCCACAGTTCCAGAATCTCCTCTGAGGTGGCAAGAGGGTTGTAGCAACTCTCAACTTCATATCCAGCCCTCAGTTTCACACTGTGTGGAGACTGCTCACAAATCAAAGTCCTGGAGTTTAGCCATGATGCCCTCAATGGCCCAATTTGGGTCACATGTCTACCTCTGAGCCAGGCACTGTGAAGGCCTGGAGAAGGAGTCATTCACCTGGCAGAGCTCTCTGCAAGGTGGGGATGGACTCACCCAAGCGCAGGATCTGAACGTGAGGGGTAGGCAGATTCTAAAATGACAGCTGGGCCTGTTGCTGGAAGAAGTGGGGGATGGATGCCAAGGAGATAAGCAACAAGCATCCTCTACATCAATCATGTTAAATAAGTATTATTGTTGTTCCCATTTTGTGGGTAAGGAATCAAGGCTCAGAGACTTTTGGTAACCTGCTTAAAGTTACATGGTATGTAAATGGCAGGATTTTAACAACAGTCAAGTTGACTAGAAAGCCCATTTAATTTCTATTATAACATACTCTTTTTTTTTTTAATTTTATTTTATTAAATTTATTGGGGTGACAATTGTTAGTAAAATTACATAGATTTCAGGTGTACAATTCTGTATTACATCATCTATAAATCCCATTGTGTGTTCATCACCCAGAGTCAGTTCTCCTTCCATCACCATATATTCGATCCCCCTTACCCTCATCTCCCACCCCCCACCCCCCGCCCCCCTTAGTTCTTTTCTTTTTTTATTTTTTTATTTGTTTTTTAATTAGTTTCAGGTGCACAAGACAAAGCAAAACTTAGACGTTTATCATTTATATCCCTCACACTGTATAACATACTCTTTATTCCTTGATCTCTCCTCTAGTGCCTCTTTTGATTAATGGCACATCCTCACAGCCATCTCATCTAGAAAATTCCAATTCATCTTATATTCCCAACTCATTGCAAAACCCTCCCCTAACCAATTAGCTGCTGAGGCTATAGGCTCATATCAGCAACATCTCGTTTTCTATTCACTTTGTATCTCTGCCACAGGTCTTTTGCAATAACACCTCACATGTCTGTATCTCTAACATCTGGCATCTCTAATCAATCTTTTATGTTCTCCTAAGACTTATCTGTAGAAAACACAGTTTTGATCACATCACATACCATCTTTAATTGTTGTAGGCCTATTGCTACAGAAAAAATAAATACAAAATCTTTTGCGTATAATTTAAGGCTCCTATGATCTGTTTGTAACTGATCTTTCCAGCTGCATTTCCCCAACAATTACAGGCATATCTCACACACACACACAGTTCTGTCACAATGAACAATTTGCCTTTTCCTACTTGCTTTTTTCCAAATCCATGCCTTTGTTCACTCCGTGTCTTCTGCCTAGAAGTTTCTTTTCCCCATTTCGTTTTACAGATGTCTCAAATGCCTCATTTTTGTGAAGTTCTTCTTGGATTCCACAACATCAATTACTCCTTTCTGCTCTCCCACAATAAATAATGTCCTTAGTCTGCACACACTCCCCAACATGACACTAATTACACTCTGTATCACTATATTGTTCTATCTTTGCCCAATCAACTCTGTGAGGGAACTTAATCATCTTTGCAGCCTCACCAAAGTCTAGCAAAGCATCTCTTACCCACTATCTGCTAAGTATAATGCCTGTCTGGAAGAAGTGGGGGGTGAATGCTTAGGAGATACTTAACGGGGACGCAGTGACTATGAGGTGAATTAATTAGGTAAAATTCATAGTTAATGTATTTTTTAATCTGTACCGAATCTCCACTATGGGTATAACATGAAGCAAACAAAATATGATTACTCATAATAGCATTTACTTTAGACTTTACAAAATCCTTCCAGCTATTTTACCTGCCGTATCCTCATAAGCTCAGAGGAAGTAGCCATGAGAGGAAACTGTCCCTGTTTCAGAGATGAAGAACTTTGGCTCAGAGGTTGAAAGTGATTGGCCTCAAGTTACAGATGAATAAGTGCAATAACCCATGGTTTTTCTTTCCGCTATACAACCATGTCTGGTGAGCATCCCTTTCTCAGAGAACACCCAGGTTAAAAAGAGAAAAGCAATCAAAAGTGACTGTCATTGTCATGCAGGGTCTCAGGTCCTTGTCATGCAGGGTGTCATGCAAGGACTCTGGTCCCGCTCCCCACATAAGAATGCAGGACTTGGTGAGGCCAAAAAGGAACACCCATGGAGCCATAGATAGGGGAGTCATACCACTATGTTCTCGCTGGTGGCTGGGTTGGAGACACAGGAAGCAGGAGCCGCATAATGCGCAATCCACGGTCCATTTTTCTGGCAACCAACCAACCCCCTAGCGTAGCCACCGCAGTTATATTGGTGGCTAATGGCTAACCGGTAACAGCAGATGGCCATCTGATTACAGCTAATGACTATCTACTACCTGAGCCAGCACCTTTCCACGTGAGGCTGAGAGCCTGGAAACTGCTCTCTGGGACTCTGTCCCCACAGTCATCATATCTTTATAGTCAAACGTTGAAGATTATGTACTATGTCATACAAATAGCCTATTTTTCTTTTTTACTAATTTTTTTCCTGACTGATTTATGGAGGTGTGGGGACAGAGCCAGGAGTGCAGTTTCCAGGCTCTTGGCCTCACGTGGAAAGGTGCTGGCTCAGGTAGTAAATGGCCATCAGCTGTGGCTAGTTGGCCGTCAGCTGTAACCAGTGAGCCATTGGCCACTAATATAACTGCTGTAGCTACGCTAGCAGAAAAATGGGGGCTAGCAAGAAGATGGTGGCTGAGCTGGCAAGAGCGTATTGCACTTAGCACCGCGGATTCCAGCTAGCAAGGGGAGTCGGTCAGTTGGCAGAAAAGCAGACAGCAGGTCGCACGTTGTGTGAATACAGCCTCCAGTGAGACTATAGTGGTGTGACTCCCCTACCTATGACTCCATGGGTGTTCCTTTTTGGCCTCACCATATCCTGTGTTCTTATGCGGGGAGCATGACCAGAGACCCCCGCCTGTCACCCCGCACAACTGGAGGACAGAAGAATGAGAGAAGGGAAAGAAAATAAAATTTCCTAACTACCTACCACATGCCAGTTTCTCACCATACATTTCCCCATTTAAGCTTTGTAATCACTCCATACGGTCCATATTATGTACTCCATACAGATATGAATAATGCGAGTCTCATAAAATTGTAGTGACTTGCTCAAAAAAAAAAACAAAAAAAAAGCAAATTAGATAAATGGGGGACCACAGATTCAAACCACATTTGCCTTCTCTGCCTTCTTTCCATCAAACAGCACTGACTCAAAGCAAGGTGAGAAGGATGTTGGGAAGGGGATGAGAGAGAAGAGATGCTTACGAAAGGTCACTGTGGAGCACATGGGGTTGAGAAAAGACAGAATAAATCATTTAGGAGGGGTGAAAATAGGCCCGAGGTCAATCCTTGAGGATCAGCTGGAAGGACATTTGAGAAGAAGTAGAGACATTGCAATTACATTGCTTTCATCTGCCATCTTCTTCCTGAATCCACTTCTGCTTTAACCCCCATTCTTCTGAGGTCACAGCCCATCCTCTGCTACTAGCCAGGACAGGCCTTATTCTAGACAAATGGAAAGTGGAACACACTCCATGTATTAGCTTAGCTTATGAGGACACTCCAACTGCCATCCCAATTACCTCCAGGTGGCTCCCTGGCAAATGTCATACAGCAGTTCTTCACAAACGGACAAGAAAGTTAGGATTCCCTGACCTTTTCAGTCTCCTTATATAGATAAGAAATGGTAGTTTTGATATTTAACTCTAGATGGCAGTATTAGTCAAGCTGATCTCTAATCTTGCGGAAACAAACCTATTATCGATGTGGTTGGCAGATTAATGGTTGACATCTCTTTTCTATAGGTAGTCTTGTAATTATCCACAAGGATTTTTATGATTTTCTTTCCCATGCTCATCGAAAAATATTGGTATTTAAATCACTTAAAAAATACAAAATGCTATACTCACGCTATTATATTATTACCATATCAGGGTCATAACACATTGCGTTACAACACTGCATTTATCTGGAGTCTGCCAGCAATCTCAGAGCTCCAGAACATAGCCCTGAACTGGGAAGAAAGAGGAAATGTGCCTCTGAATCTTAGAAATGGTTGCCACTCAAGCCAGGGACTTCTAAGCATGTTACTCAGCTACAAATTGAGGACTGCCCAAGGTTTGTATTTAAAATATTGTTAGCTTAATTTGTTAACCTATGTGACTGTGGGGACAGAACCCCAAAAAGCAGTTTCCAGGCTCTCGGCCTCACATAGACAGGTGCTGGCTCAGGTAGTAAATGGCCATCAACTGTGATTGCATGGCCATCAGCTGTGGCTAGTTGGCCGTCAGCTGTAACCAGTGAGCCATTGGCCACTAATATAACTGCTGTGGCTACGCTAGCATAGAGAGAAATGAATGGGGGCTAGCAAGAAGATGGCGGCTGGGCTGGCAAGCGTGGATGGCGGTTTGCGGACGGTGTGGATCCAGCCTCCAGTGAGAGTATAGTGCCGCCAGAGAGAATATAGTGGTATGACTCCCCTACCTATGGCTCCGTGGGTGTTCCTTTTTGGCCTCACCATATCCTGCGTTCTTATGTGAGGAGCGGGAGCAGAGACCCTGCAGGCCACCCTGCATGACTCCCTGCACGACAGTGACCTACTGTGTTTCACAAAAATAAGAACTAACTGGAAAATAAGCCCTAATATTGATTTTTCAGGATGCTCGTAATATAAAATAAGCCCTACTGTATTTCCCCCAAAATAAGACCGGGTCTTATATTAAGTTTTGCTCCAAAAGACGCATTAGGGCTTATTTTATATTACGAGCATCCTGAAAGATTGTGCTAGGGCTTGTTTTCCAGTTAGGTCTTATTTTCGGGGAAACACAGTAGTGGAATATTTCCTGTAAATTAGGATTAGTTTCACCTGCATAAAATAAAACTGCCAGATAATAATGATTTAACAAGATACAAGTTTATTTCTCCCACATGTAAAAAGTCCTGAGGTAAGCAGCCAGGGGCTCATGGGGCAGCTCCGTGGTTTTTTCAGGGACTCAGTCACCTTTTATCTGCTTCATGTGAGAACTTAACTTCCATTTTCAATGTCACCTCCTGTTCCAAGATGACTTTTGGAGTTCTAGCTATCGCAGCTCTATTCCAAGCAGCTGGAAAGGAGGAATGAGGCTGCTCGCCCCAAAACCCATACAACACTCGCCCATACATCTAATTAAACAAAATTTGTTCACATGACTGCAGTAACTGCAGAAGATGCTGGAAAATGTCGTTTTAGCTGAGCATCTTACAATCCCCAATAAAATTGTAGTTCTGTCACCAGGAAAGGAGAGAATTATTAGGTGGCAATGAGCTGTCTCTCCACAACCAGCAAGAGATTTGAAATGTTTGGTTCAAACACACATCGTAGGGAGGGCAGCTTCATGGGTGTGTGACCAGTGTAGTCCTTCGCACAGGGCTCTGCTCTCAGCAGGTTTAATGCTCTGCTGTCTCTGTGTTGAAATTCTGAACAACTTTATCTTTGAACTTGTGTTTTGTAAGTGAAGTTTGATGGAACACTGGAGCATGAATGTGAACAGGGTAGATACATGAAATTTGTCTGCTGTTTCTTGCCATCCTATTTGCACATAGTGTTCAAGATGCCTGATGAGCACAAAATTCCATTGGCCCCATGACATGTGGGAGTTCAATGAGATTCAAAGCTAGTATAAGGTTAACAGGTAGCCATTCCAGAAAAAGAGTTCCAAAATTGCTTTGAAGGGTGGACTAGGCACTGGGGTCGGTGCATAGGGGAGTACTTCAAAGGTGACCATAGTGATATTCAATGATGAGGTATGTAGCGCTTTTTCTAGAATGAGTTCGTGAACTTAATTGTCAGACCTCGTATTTCCCTCCAAATTTCAGACTCCACAAAAATTGTTTCCTAGCTAATAAAAAAAATAAAAAAAAAACAAAAAACAAAAACCCACTCTCTTGTTAAAGAAGAATTGGCTACAAGAGGTTTATAGAGTACCTTAAAGACTTTTCCCTAAAAGGAGGAGAGGTCTACCAACATCATTTTGTGTTCACGTTTCATTCATCAACTTAATTCCTATTTACTGAGTAACCCACTTATACAAGGCACCACTTGAGAAAGTTCATGGAATTTCTGTGTTGCGATGATTAAATCTAACAGACCAGATGTGATATGTACACTAATAACTACAGTAAAGGCTGTATATGAAGACTGGAGAGCAAACAAAGTGTCGGGGCCCTCAGAGATCGGATGGGAGGGATCATTTTTTGCCAAGGAGGTCAGGGTAAGTTTCATGGAGGATGTTGCCACTGCAAAGTACCTTAAGGAATGTGGAGGATTTCAACTGACAGAATGGATGCGAAGGAATTCGAAATGGAGAAATGACATGAACAAAGAAACATAGATGAGACGAGATATGTAGAGTGCTTTACTAAATAATAAGCTTTGAAGTGAAAAAGCTGAAGATATTTAAAGCCTTCTGTTCGAGAAGGTTGACTAGACCAATTTGCCTGGGCTCTGGAATGTACGTATATAGAAGTGCAGGTGACCAGCTGGAAAGGAAAGAGGCCATGGTAGGTTTGAGATGCCAGGCCCTCAAAATGAACTTTATTAAGCAATGAGGAATCACCGAAAGAGTAGAACACAGGCACCGTGATTCAGTCAAATGTGAGAGTTGATTATTTTATATTTAAATCTAGAAAAATTTCTCAAATGCCCATTTAGCTCAACAAGAACTTGCAGAGCAAATACCAGGTCCTGGGTTACCTGCTTTGGAGTTTGTATATTTAAATATTTGCCCTTTTGACTTTCTACCCCCCTAAATACAATTTTATAAATCATAATATGAATTTCAATTTAGATATGGATTTTAAAGAGCCATTTAATTTTGAAGAGGTATGGAGAAATTGGGGGATTGAAATGGGAGAGAAAGAAAACATAACACTTTTGGAGTATCATGTGTCAGACTCCGTTCTCTGAGCTTTACACATTATCTCATAATGCAGCATGAATATTTGGTAGGAGTGAGGGTGGGAGGGCAAGATACAGAGATGAGGCAAGATACAGATATAAGGGAAGTCAGGAAGAGAGCTGACTTCCTCAGTCCTATCAGTGAGGTTAAACCTCTTCAAATTCCTTTAGTTTTCTCCTGAGTGTTTCATTTCCTTTCCACCGTTTAAGCTTTCCACCCCTTATGCTCAGATGAGGTATTGTAATTTTCTGAACTTCAGTGCCCTCATCTGAAAATCAGGAATAACATTCCCACCTTATGTAAAATTCCTAGCAGACTGCTTGCAATCTAAGTGGGTGTTTAATAAATGACTATTCCCTTTTCCTCTTCTATTAATTGAAAGTAGTCAAACAGGTCAATGTTTAGCCTCAGGGTTTCCTTTTGTAAATTGGTGAATCTGGGGAAAAGTAGAGGGTAGGCTGGCAGGACATCACAAGGCAAGGCGATAACAATCTTAGAAATGACTAGAAATGACATGGAACAAAAATGCCACTAATCACAGGTTAAAGGAGGCAAAGAGCATAGATAATCTGTACATCTAATCAAAATGATCACCCTCAAAATCCAGAGGGCATGTGCTAAGAATGTCATTAGTCCTGTTTGACTATTTGAAGGTCGATTTTAAGAGAAGCCATAATACCAGATAGTACTAACCAGTGGCTGAGTATCAAGCTTCTCCCTTGTGCTCAGCTCTGGCCTAGGCACTCTAAAGGAGTTACCAGGACAAGGAATCTCATCTGGAACACAATACAGACACATGTAAAACAGACAACATGCTAGAATTAAGAGCAAAATGGGGTATTATTGACAACTGCTGTGGGAATTCAGGAAAAAAGAGGAGACCTCTAGTGGTTGGTGGAGTCAGAAAAGGAGAATGACCTTGCAGGGATGAAGAGAGAAGGGAGGGACCTAGAGAGAGCAAGGTCAAAAACGGGTAGCAAACAACGAACCTGGTTTGTTTAAAGGACAGTGAGGAGACTGGTCTGGTTCCACATGCAGTATGTTTTTGGGGGAAGGGAGGAGAGGATAACAAATTTCAGTAGAAAGCGTGGGTCAAAACACAGAGGCCCTGAAAGTTGGCTCTCGATATGGTAAACTGGGGGTGCTTGCGCAACTACAAGAATTGAGCAAATACTACTTTTGAAAGAGCTTTCTCAGGGCATCAACAGTTTAGATCAAGGCTTCCCAACCTGGTCTGCCTACCTGTTATTGTGTGGCCTGTGAGCTAAGAATGACTTCTACATTTTTAAATGATTGAGGGAAAATCTAAGGAATAATATTTCATGATGAATGACAATTACGTGAAATTCAAATCTCCGTATTCTTAATAAAGTTTTGCTGTGTTCATTTGCAACCTTTGAAGTTCTCCAGGTAAACTCTGAAATTGGTCCCTATACAGAGGGCAAGGAGAGACAGAAGAAAGAGGCAGCCACTCCAGGTTGGTAGGTGGCAGGTTTAATAAGCAAGGGAAGTTACATATGAGGCTTGTCTTGAGTGAACACAAGAGAATAGATCTCTATCCACCTGCGAGAATCTCAAAAGTTTTTTGTTGTTGTTTGTTTGTTTTAATTAAAGTTTATTGGGGTGACAATTGTTAGTTAAGTTACATAGATTTCAGGTATACAAATCTGTAATACATCATCTATATATCACATTGTGTGTTCACCACCCAGAGTCAGTTCTCCTTCCATCACCATGTATTTGATCCCCTTTACCTTCATTTACCACCCCCTTCAAAAGTTTATATAGAGTCCTTAAAGGAGTTCAGTCATGTATACAGTGCAGATGGTCTCAACAACACATTGCTCCCTCAGGGCTGCATCCTGGCAAATGACTCCCATTGTGGGAATGGTGGGCAGAATGTACACTCCAAGCACAGGGAGAGGGTGAGAAGCCCTGGTCCAGCTCGAGGCTCAACTGGCCATCATGTCTTCTCAATGTCCTCCTCCAACATACTGGAACACAGCCACTCTCACTTGTTTGCTGATAATCTATGGCTTCTTTTGTGCTCCCAATGGCAGAGTGTAACAGAGACTTATGGCTGAAAAGTCTAAAATATTTACTATCTGGACTTAATGAAACTGTTTATAGACTCTTAGTTTAGACTGATGCTAGTGAAATAGGAAGAAGAGAGAGCATGAAAAGGGTGCCAAAAAACCTCAGCAATCAAGTAATATTTAATACCATATTTAAAAAAATAAAAATTAATGCCAAATATCCATGATGAACAAAATATGAAAATTTACATAAAGATAGGATCAGCAACGGTGCTGCACTGTGCCATGTGAGAGACTGAGGCAAAGGAAAACCAGTAAGTGCTGAGATTTTTGGCACCACACCCCCTTACATTTTGCCTCCTAACCTGGGACTCTGACGCTACAGTGATATTTGGGAAGGGGTGGAAATGATTAGGGACAAAACAGCGTGGCAGAAGATATGGAGATTTAGGAGTGGATGTCAGATCTTAGATCTCAGATCTCCATTAAAGAGAAGAATTTCACTCATTTCACCCAAAGTAAAAGCCAACGCTTAAGAGGCTCTACAACCAGCCACCAGTCCCTCAACTCTCCAACCCCAATCCTAAGGCTTCTCCTCCTTGCTAGCTTCCCTGTAACCACATGGACTCCATAGTCCCTTCACAATGCCAGGAACACTTCATCTACCGTGTTTCCCCAAAAATAAGACCTAGCCAGACCATCAGCTCCAATGCGTCTTTTGGAGCAAAAATTAATATAAGACCCAGTCTTATTTTAATATATAAGACCAGGTATAATATAATATAACATAACAAAATATAATATAATACCAGGTCTTATACTAATTTTTGCTCCAAAAGACGCATAAGAGCTGATGGTCTGGCTAGGTCTTATTTTCGGGGATACACAGTAGGAAACTTTGCACCAGAAATACCTCTGTTTATAGCCCTCGTCCCTGACATGCAGGAAGCTCAGGTATAACTTGCTCCAAAAGGCCTCTCCTGACCACACTACTTAAGATTAGACCCGCTTCTTTGCTGCCACCCCCTCCCTGCTTTATTTTTTCCATTGCATCTATCAGCCTCTAAATATTATAGACTATACTGATTTACTGTGTTTATGGTTTCTCTTCTTCTGCCCAGTTGCAAGCTCCATGAAGGCAGGGTTTTCAGCTGCTCTGCTACTGGGAATGCCCAATGATAGACAAGAACTGGCACCCCGAATACTTGACAACAGACTGAACAGACCCAGTAGAACGTGTGGTGCCAAAGGGAAAAGAAGAGATTGTTCTCTTTTAAGGTCTAGGGCATTATTTCTACTAATAATGAACAAATAAGCTTCTCACTTAAACAAAAATGACAGTGTCTAAAATGTGAAAATTCTCTGCCCCCTTCTGACCTGTTGCCTGGCCTTCCTGTACACTCACTTTTCCTGCCTCTTGAAATTCTGCCTGTAAAATCCTAATTGCTTTCTTTTTCAAGGGCAACTTCAATCATAGTAGTCAACTCTAGAGACACTTCTACAGGAAAGGAAAATCAGTTGTTTCTCTGGGTTTAGCTACAAAAAATATGTCCCACCCCTGCATTGGCATTTTCCTTGGCTCTATTATGCAGGCCTTTGTGTTCAGGGCTGAGGAAATCCATCTGCAATCCAGTATCCTCTTACTGATTGTGCCAAGTGTTAGTCGTGTCAGTCAGCCTGCTCAATTACACTTTCTAACAGCAGCTTCTCACAGGAAGTCCCTGCTTATTTTAGACGGATGTGCAAAGTAGTAGTGGGATGCCTGCCCGTCCCTAGGCAGTTAAAGGCACTGTGGGTAGGGTAGATATGAAAAAGGAAGGAATAAGCTGAATTTGACTCTAAAGTTTCTGCCCTTACTCTTACAATTAAAGAAACAAAGACCTTTTTTTCCTAACTGCAACATGTTCAAGAACATATCTTCCCATCACCCCACATATTATTTCTATGCTGATAGTTATAAAAATCTGAATATCAAAGTTATTTTTACGCAGAAGGAATAATTAATATATGTACTATTCCAATATGGCCTTAAATAACTCCCCAGATTCCTTAGCTATTAAATGTTCCCTCAGCTATTCTAAAATATATTTATTTTTAAACAGTTACCCTTTCCATTTAATAGCAATAAGAGAAGTATATCATTTGCCTAGGTCATGGGTCAGTAAACTTTTGTATACTGAAGAGTCAGATAGCAAATATTTTGGGCTTTGCAGGCTACATATGCTCTGTTACAATTATTCAACTCTGTCCTGGTAGCATGAAAGTAGTACAGACAGTATACAAATAAATGAGCATGGTTGTAAATAAAGGAGATTCTCTCCTATATTTATACACTGGAATTTAAATTTTATACAATTTTCATATGTCACAAAATACTCTTTTTAAAAAATTGTTTTCAACCATGAAAAATTATAAAATCCATTCGTAGCTCACAGAAAAAAAGGGGGAGAGTATGATTGGCTGGATTTGATACATGGGACACAGTTTGCAAACCTGTGGCCTAGGTTTGGGAGTCACACAAAATGATAACCGCAGGGAATCTGTTCCATAGAAATAAAGGCATATTTTTAAGTAAGGATATTTGTATAAGGATATTGATTAAAACTTTTTTGGATTGTCAGGGAAGAAAATAAAACTAAATGAAATTTGCTTTAATAGAGGAATGATTGCATATGCCACAGTAAAATAATTGTGGCATAGTCATACAATGGAGTATTATGGAGTCATTAAAAAGAGTGAGTTAGATCTATACTAGTATTCTTGGAGGAATTTTTATGATGTATTTTTTTTTCCTTTTTTTAAAATATTTTTTTTTATTTTTCAATTACAGTTGACATACAATATTATAATAGTTTCAGGTATACATTATAGTGATTAGACATTTATATAACTTATGAAGTGATCACCCTGATAAGTACAATACCCATCTGACACAATACATAGTTATTACAATATTATTGACTATATTCCCGATGCTGTACTTTACATTCCCATGACTGTTTTTATAACTGGCAATTTGCACATCTTATCTCTTCCCCTTTTCACCCACCTCTACAACCTTCCCCCCCATCTTGCAACCATTAATATTTTCTCTGCATCCATGAATCTGTCTTTACTCTGCTTTTTCCTTTATCTTGTTTTTTAGATTCCACATATAATTGAAATAACACAGTATCCATCCCTTCTCGCTTGACTCACTTCACCCAGCACTATACCCTGTAGGTCCATTTATGCCATCGCAAACAGCAAGGCCTCACCCCTCCTTATGGCTGAGTAACATACCACTGTATACACATACCACATTCTCCCCATCCATCCCTCATCTATCAACAGACACCCAGGTGGCCTCTATTACCTGGGTATTGTAAATAATGCTACAGTGAATACATGATTGCACACACCTCCTCAAACCAGTGTTTTGGGTCTCCTTGGATAAACACCCAGAAGTGAAACTGCTGGGTCCTTCTTTGTCTCTTGTTATTACCTTTGTTTTAAAGTTATTTTTTCTGGTATAAGCATTGCTACCCCAGCTTTTTTTTTTTTTTTTTTTCATTTCCACTTGTATGACATATCTTTTTTTATCTCTTTACTTTCAGTCTGTGTGTGTCTTTCAATCTGAAGTGAATCTTTTGTAGGCAGCATATGTAAGGGTCTTGTTTTCTTATCCATTCAGCCATCCCATGTCTTTTGATTGGAGCATTTACTCCGTTTACATTGAAACTAATTGTTGATAGATATATAGTTATTGCTACTTTATTATTCATATTTTTTATCCTTTTTTTTTTTTTTCCCCTTCTTCTTCCTAAAGAAGTCCCTTCAACATTTCTTGTAATACTGGTTTGGTGGCAATGAACTCCTTTAGTGTTGTCTTATCTGGGGAGCTCTTTATCTGTTCTTTGATTCTAAATGATAGACTTCTGGGTAGAGTAATTTTGGTTGTAGGTACTTGCTTTTCATCACTTTGAGTATGAATATTTGTACCAATCCCTTCTGACCTACAAAGTTTCTGTTGAAAAGTCAGGTGACAGTATTATGGGAGCTCCCTTGTAGGTAACTAACTGCTTTTCTCTCACTGCCTTTAAGATTCTCTCCTTGTCTTTAACCTTTGGCATTTTAATTATGATGTGTCTTGTGTGTGCCTCTTTTGGTTTGTCTTGATTGGGACTCTGTGCTTCCTGGGCTTTATATATCTTTTTCCTTTGCCAGGTTAGGGAAGTTTACAATGGTTATTTCTTAAGTAGGTTTTCAATTCCTTGCTCTGTCTCTTCTCCTTCTGGTCCTTCTATGATATAAATGTTGGTATGTTTGATGTTGTCCCAAAGGCCCCTGAAACTGTCCTCACTTTGGGGGATTCTTTTTTCCGTTTGCTGTTCTTTTTTTTTCGTTTTCCTTTTTGCTGTTCTGATGGGTGTTTTTCACTACCTTGGCTTCCAAACCACTGATTCAATCCTCTGCTTCATCAAATCAACAGTAGAGTAGATGTATTTTTTAATTTCAGTTATTATATTCTTCTTTTCTGATATTTTTGTTTTCTATCTTCATTTTTATGTTTCCTGTCTCTGTTAAAGTTCTCACTGAGTTCATCTACTCTTCCCCTAAATTCATTGAGCATACTTATAACCAGTGTTTTTATCTCTGCATTTGGTAGGTTGCTTGTCTCCATTTTGTTTTGTTCTTTTTCTGAAGTTTTGTTCTTTTCTTTCCTTTGGGACATGTTTCTTTGTCTCCTCATTTTTGCTGCCTCCCTGTTTCTATGTATTAAGTAGATCTGCTATGTCTCCCAGTCTTGGTAGAGTGCCTTTATGTAGTAGGTGTCCTGTGGAGCCCAGTAGCAGTCTCTCTGGTCACTTGAGCCAAGTCCCCTAGGTGTGTCACTTGTGTGGGTTGTGTGTACCCTTCTGTTGTAGTTGAGCCTTGATTACTGTTGGCATGTCAATGGGAGGGAATGACCCTCAAGGTGATTGGCTGAGAGGAATGGCCATGACTACAATGGAAGAGCTGCTGTGCAGGGGCTGACCCCATGGAGCAGGATTCATTTCAATAGGGCTCTGATGCCTGGCCAGTTTACCCTTCAAGTGTGTCATTTATGGAGGTGGCTGTGTGGCGCTATGGTGTAGTCTGATGCTGGCCACTGGATGTGTTGGTTCTGGGGCCTTTTGGGAGTGGCTCTGATGCAGGCCAAGGTCAGCCCCTACCTGTGCCCCGTCCTGGGCTAGGCGGTATGGCTACAAAGTGATCTGTAGATGGTTGCCACTTGTTCAGAGCTGGAGGTGCCTGGGAGAGTCTAAGCTGTGGATTGAGGCTAGTTGCTACTAGTGCTGGGTTTGGGCCTGCTTAGCAAGAGGTATGGGGCATGTTGAGGCTAGATGTTATTTATTTGGGGTTTTTGAGTCTTTGGGAGATTTTAGTAAAGTTTGCAACACAAGCTGAGCTAGGCTGTTTGTATGGGAAAGCCACTGAAAGCGGCTTGGGTGGGCCAACGAGTTGGGTGGGGCAGAGTCTCAGGGAATCACCATGGCAGAGCCTATGGTGTTTACCATGTTGATGGAGACTCAGACTTGGCATCCACCTGTGTCTGCAGGCTGGGGAGGGGGGGCAGGACTTAACAAGGGAACAAAATGGCAGAGCCAGCTACACCTCCATCCCTCACACCAAAGCCAGACAAATCATTCTTCCCCATATATCCCTGGTGCTATTCAAGTTGCTGCCCCAGTGCTGGAATTCAGAGTGAGTGCGTTCGTCAGCAACTAAATCTGTGCACAGTCCTTTTAAGAGGAATGCCTGGCACTCCGGTAGCCCTCTGTGTCACTCAGCCATAATCCCCACTGGTTTCCATAGTCAGGAGTTATGAGAACTTCTCTCTCTAGCACTGGAACCCTGGGCTGGCCTAGCCTGGTGTGGGGCTGGGACCCCTTGCTCCTCAGGGGGACCTCTGCAGCTGAGAATAGCCCTTTCATTTCTCAATTGCCACACTGTGGGTGTGGGACCTATCCATTAGGTGTCTCTGCCCCTTCTACCAGTCTTTTTGTCGCTTCTTCTGCATATCCTTAGTTATAGGACTTCTGCTCAGCTAGGCTTCAGGTGGTTCTCAGTGATGGTTGTTCTGTAGTTTAGTTGTAATTTTGATGTGGTTGTGGGGAGAGGTGAGAATAGCCTTAACCTACTCTGTCATCTTCACCTGAAGCCTTTCATGATGTATTTTTAAGTGAGAAGAGCAAATTGGGGAGAAGTAATTTCTCTTTCTCATTTTTGTAAAATAAACAATCCCATTTTTGTAAAATAAATAGTGAATCATTTGTCTACTTCCATATATAAGATTTATTGGAGTGGTAGGGAATGGAGAAAAAAAGCAGAGACATAAGAGTCATTTATGTAAGCTAATATATGATATACATGTGCGATTGAATAGAAAAGACAAAATTATGATCAGCAAAGTGTTAATGATAGTTATTATAGGCTAGTAGAATTTCAAATGATGTTCATTTTTATCATTACAATTTCATGTATTCCTTGATTTTTTTACAGTAAGCATACTCGTATGTTACTAATGTACTCTAAAAGGAACAATAATACTATTTTTACTTCAAAGAAAAGTTTAATATAAATGTTCTCAAAGTGCTATTTCTAATATTTTAAAATTGGAAACAACCAGAAAATCCATAATAGAGAAGACACTGCTAAGTATTTTGGTACCGCTATACAACAGAATACTAATTGGCCTTTAAAAGATGTCAGTGATAAAAATTGCTGGCATTAAAACTGGATAGACCTGAATGCAAATCCAAACTTGCACATACAAGCTAGGGATCTTAAGAAAGTCTTTTTACACCATGGTGTATTTTTTTCATCTGTAAAATAGGAATAGTAATGTAACTTTATTAGCTCAGCATTTCACATATAGTATAGGCTCTTTAAATATTATCTATATAATAGTTATTTGGGGCCTTATATAGAATTAAATTTTTTTTTTATGTAATGAATATGTATTTTTCATAATAAGAGAAACGGTCTATTTTTTTATTACAATGAGTTTACTTTAGATAGAAATGGTTACTGAAAATCATAATCACTATGGAATCTACAACAAGGTACCTGCTGCAGTACAATGGAGGTCAGGCTAGAGAGAGAATGGTTTGTTAGGATAGCAGTAACAGGTGAAACTCGCATGTCTGTGTGGAGCATCACAGAGAGGAGCTTTGGATAGGCCTGACTATGAAAAGAGAGAATACAGAAGAGATGCCAGGTTGCACAGTCATCAGAGGAAAAATGAGTCTATTCTCCAGTAAGGCAAAGGCAGCACACATTCTACCTTGGCTAGTAAATAGTGGAATGGATGGATGGATGGTTGTCAAAGTTGTGCATTTATGATCAAATTGTCTGGATCATAATGAATTAAGAAGAAAATCCTTTGCGCTACATTTTTGGAAAGGACACTGAATTGTGGAGAAATTTTACGAGAAAATACTCATAATCTGTTGTCACGCAGCAGCCTACCCGTCTGTCCCCTCGTACCTACCCCTAAAGAAAGGAGAGTCTGTGGGACTGATCCTTTCAGGGACTTTGCTTCACCTTTGTGCTTGCACCTTGTCTCTCTGTTTGGTCCCAAAGGATGGCTGGTTAGTCAATGACGGGTAAGATTCCTCAAGGAAGGAACAACCTAAGACAGACACAGTCTCACAGGGGCCATCTGGAGAACTCACGGGGTTGAGAGAAGTGGGCATAGACCCCCACCGTCCCCCAGCTAAGGAGAGCTTCTTACTCTGTGGCTATATTCCTGCCCACAACCTGCTTGGGAAGAGATTCAATGATGTGATAACATCAGTTCTCCATCTATTCATATCAGTAAGTTTCAGCATAAAGGTTTTGTCCTTTGGGGAGGTACATACAACAATTACTAAGACATCATGGGACTTTTGATTCCGGCTGTTTGCAGGCAAGGGTGATTGGTTTGAATCAGTTTCCTAGTATAATGTATGAAATTCACAGACCGTAGAGAAAACAATGTTACTTCCTTGTGTGTACATCAATAAAAGCCACAAAGTGGCCCAATTTGGGGCTGTAGTCCTTTGAGGCTGTGAGACCCTTGGCCTCTAGTGCATAAATCTCTTGACTTCTGTTTGTTTCCTAACCCTTTGCCGTCCCTTCTCGTTCTCTCACTGCCCGTGTTGCGCTGGACGTGACAATAATCCAATTAAAGGATGTATGACCATGTGAATGGTGTGATCCATTTATTCATTCAATAAATAAGTATTTATTGAGTGCCTACATTGTGCAAGAACTCATGATATACCAATCACAGATCAAGATATGCCCTGTTTTGAATCTCGATTACTTTGTCATCTGATCCCAAGTTGTATGATGTCCGTGTTCACAATATGTTTTGAAGTTTAAAATGACAATACAAAAGGTCTTTAAAACTTACCCAACTGGATGAGAGGCTAATGAGTTAGGATCCGTAAGACATCACTAGCTGTACCTAGGCAGTGTGGTTCACCACACGAAGGTGCAAGCCTTGGCATCAGACTGCCTGGGTTTAAAATCTGGCTGCACTACTTAGTGGCCCCATAGCATTAGGCAAGTTTCTTTATCTCTCCAAACTTCCATGCTCTCAACTGTAAAATGGGGGTAATAATAGCATTACCTAAGAGATTTCCTTTTTCTAATTAAGAATTAGTGAAATAATATATAGAGAATGCATAGCACAGTGCCTGACAATAGCAAACACCAACACCAAATATATGTTAGCTATCACTATTTCACCTTGTGCAGCATTATAAAGAAGGAATAAGTGAAAATGGAGCAAAGCAGAACCAGACCTGAGAAAAAGACAATCAAAGGTGCCAGGAAAACTTGTCTAACATCTCCTGGTCAAGACAGATTTCAATGGCTAAACTTCTCCAAAGATTCTTCAAGTGGGCATTACTCTTTTATATGTCTAAGTTTGGCCTTGTCAAGAGGCATGGTTTGGGCACCATATGTCTACTAGAAATAGTCCTCTTAGGGATGACCTACACATAGAGAAGGGGATAACCATTAACATTCTGGAGAAACTTAATAAGGGGTCTATGGTAAGGAAGTTTCCTTGAGAAGCACTTATTCTTACACACAGGACCGCTGTCTGGCAGAGGAGAAAGGCACCTGTGGACCATGTTAGAGAGACCCATTGTTTTGGAACTACTCTCAGGGAACAATGAGATTCCATTTCATTTATTGAAATTGTTTATTGAATACCTATTTGGAGCCATGCAAGAGCTAAGGACATAGCGTTAAGGGTGGGGTGGGGTGAGGTGGGGGTTTGAGGGGGTGGGGAATTGATCTCATCTGCCCTGTCCTCATGGACTTGCAGCTAAAAGAGAAAAAAGAGTCATATGATCACCTAAATGGATGTATAAATATAACTGTGATAAGTGCTATTATGGAAAAGTATATGTTGCTATGAAATCATGTAAGGAAAGGACTTAATTGAGTCAATGAAATTATGAAAGTTTTCTGGAGGAAATGATGCCAGTTTATGATGGGAGGAATCAGTGCTTCACAGTGAACACATTGTGCAAAAGTTCTATCGTGGAAGGAAGTATAACACCGCTGAGGAAAAAACGTCAGAGTAACTGAAAGAGCTAAGATGTACTAATAAGAGCTAACATTTGTTGTGTATCTACTAAGTAACTTCTAAGCACTTTACATTGATCCTCACAACAATCCTAAGTGGTCAATACTAGTATTATTCCCATTTTACAGATGAAGAAACTGAGGCACAGATAAGTAACTTATCCAAGGTTATACAGTGAGTAAGCAGCAGAGTTGAAGTAAGATCAGTTTGGAGAAGTAGGACAGGACCAGAACACGCAGTGATTCATAGGTCATGTTAAAATTTTCTATTTTTATGATGAGAAGAAGGAAGTCACCAAAGTGTTAATGAAGGAGAAAAGTTGTGTGTGTGTGTGTGTGTGTGTGTGTGTGTGTGTGCAGTATGAACATATTTGCATTTCAAAACAATCACTTGAACTGCAGTATGAGAACTATTTGAAAAGATGGGAGAGTAGATACTGAGAACCCAGTTAGGAGGTGACTGCTGCTGCTCGGCAAAAGCAAGATGTGATGGTAGTAGGGAATTGGCCCTGGAGGACAGAGTGTGTTTAAGATATATTTTGGGGAGAAAATGGATGAGGAGTGATGAGGGGCTGAGAAGAATGATATGTCAAGGGTGATCCCTAGGTGTCTGCCTTGTATAACTGGGGGGATGGTGGTGTCATTCTCTGACACAGAGAACACAGGAAGAGAAACAAACCTGAGTGCAGGAAAGAAAATCATGAATTTGGGGTATTTTGAGACACCTCCACTTGGCAATGTCAAGATCATAGTTGTATTTGTGGATCTGGAGCTCAGGTAGGTCTATGCTTGAGATTTATTTTGGGAGTCATCTGTGATAGGTGGTGATTGGAGACATGGAAATGGATAAGATCCAGTAAGGAAAGTTGAGTGAGAAGAGATGATTGCCCAATATGTAGTAAGAAAGCCAAAGTTTTCTTTGGCCTTGATTCAGCCTTTTACATCTTTTTTCATTTACTGATCCAAACTCTCTCTTCTGTAGGAGCAAAACAAGTCTAACTTGTAGTCAGCAGGGGAAACATATCAAGAAAATGATATAATGGATTGAGTCTACACTTGGGATTCCTTCAGTTGTTTCTTTTTATCCAGTTTGAAACACTCTTTCTAAAAGGAAATAATTAACCTAGCAATTCTATTATGCCTTAATCCCTTTAAAATGTCCTTAATATTCAAAAAGCATTTTCCCTATGGAATGAAAACTTAGATAGATTGAGCACACCCAGAAAGTAACTTGCCAAATAATGCTCCCAAAGGCTTAGAAGAATTATTTCAGCTTCTACCGGAGCTTGATTTACAAATATGGAATAACTAGAGTGTGCTGAGATGTTGGCTTTCTTTCTTTTTTTTGTTTTGTTATTACCAGTTATTATTTCATCCATTGCTGGCTAGACATTTAACATTTACCAAAGAAAAGTACATATCTATCTCACATGCCATCTATTCATTCTGTTAATAAAATAACTCCGGTACAGATATTTATCTAACATGAAAATTTTCATGGGATAAAAATCTGAACTTTAAAGGAAAACAAAACGAACTCTTTTAGTTCATGAGCCTTTTAGGATGAACTTTATCATTTAAATTCATTAGTGAAGTTTCTCATTCTGATCGTGACTTATTAAGTAACTAAGAAATGCAGTGGTGAATACTAGCGGAGAGCAGGATGAGCCATGCCAGTAGTTTCTGGACTGTTTATTCAACCATTAGCATCAACAAGGCAAATAGTTATAACTCCACTTTTGTGAGTATGTAGAGTAAGTCAAACACATCTCGCAGGAAACAAGAAACAGATGGCTTGCTCAAATTAGGATTGTCCAAGTAGGTTGTGAAAGGGAAGAGGATAGCACAGTATCTTGGGACTATTATCCTTATGACTGAAGGGACCGTGAGAAAGAGGAACTCAGAAAAGTTTTGTGGAGGTCAACTTGAGAGGAGCTATGCTCTTTAATGAAGGGACACAGCCAGCTTTAAGTGACCCTGCAGAGAGGCAACCAGGAGAGTGAAATACTCTCACTTAATGCTCCTTCCTCCTTGCTGGGGTCCCCATCAGCCCAGAGCTGCTTTAGTTCATTCAGGCCAGCCTTCTAGGTCAGAAAGTAAGGTGGAGAAGGGTGGAGAGAAACTGGATAGAGAAACAGAATATAAGGAGCACAAAGAGGAAGAATGGAAAATAAACAACTAAAATAGTGAATAGAAGTTACTGGAGTGTCGGTGGGGTGGTGGCAATGGTCTCATTTAAGGAAGCGGAGAGGCTGCATCAAAAATGTACACATTAGTTTCGTGTGTCCATAATGAATATGGCAATAGAAATTCTAAAACCAGTGGAGTGATCATACTAAAGTTGGATGACTGTCTCTTGGAAATTTTATAGAAATTAGGCAGAACCGTTACTTCCAAGGTCCCTTTCAGACTTGTGTACTGTGATCCTATGCTTGTTGAATAGAAAGTCATGTAAAGTTAATGTCTTGGTGAGACAGGTTAGTTAGTATGGTGCTAGGTAGACAGGGAGGTCCCTGGTGGAATAAACAAGAAAGCAGCCATATCCTGAAACCCCAGGTTCTGGAATGTCTCCTTCACTCCAGGACAGAGACAGGAGAATATGCCTTGAGGTTAATAAGTTATCTCAAATTCCCTTTGGCTGAACAAAGAAGCAGATCTAGTAGATAAGAATAGGTTATTTGTTAATCCCTTGAGCATGGGCAAACATGGGCAAACAGGGCAAACCTAATAGACAAATTCCATTAGAAGGCTCCAGCCCCCTTCCCCAAGCAGGCAAGGGCAGGTATAACAGTAAGAACTTTTGCCTCAGTCTCTGGGCTTCCCAGTTTCAGGTACCCCCTCCCGCTCAGGAGCTGCAACCTCTTCTCCTGCCTCTAATAAACTATCTTCCTTTACAACTCCTTGCCTCTCCGGGGTCCGTGTGTCCATTCTTCGGCTTCACGGGACACGATCCCAGCCCACACCCAGAAACCGAGATCCTATATCATTGGCTAAGGTATTATAGGTGTTCAGAATGAGCTACCCCAAGGTGTGCCTCAGTGGTATGTGGATTATTTTGAGCTAAAGGCAACTGAAGTCCTGCGGGCTCAAGAGAAACTTCTGCCCCGCCACGCCTTAACTATCTAGAAGAATTTAAATTAGAAGCTTGGCCCACGATAACAGTTATCTCCAGAAACGACTTTTTACCTATCTATGTGGCAGGGCAAGTTAATAATTACTGAACATGTGCTTTCCCTGCAGTGACCTACTGAAGCCCCAAGGCACTTTACCTCATCCCTAGTTCAGGATGTCTTATTGAAACAGAGACCGCTGTGGAAAAAAAGGAACCCTCATACACTGTTGGTGGGAATGCAGACTGGTCCAGCCATTATGGAAGGCAGTGTGGAGGTTCCTCAAAAAATTACAAATAGAATTACCATATGACCCAGCAATCCCTCTCCTGGGTATCTACCCAAAAAATCTGAAAACATTTATAGATAAAGACACGTGTGCTCCAATGTTCATTGCAGCTTTGTTTACAGTGGCCAAGACATGGAAACAACCAAAATGTCCTTCGATAGATGAATGGATAAAGAAGTTGTGGTATATATGCACAATGGAATACTATTTGGCGGTAAGAAAAGATGATATAGGAACATTTGTGACAACATGGATGGATCTTGAGAATGTAATGCTAAGTGAAATAAGTCAGACAGAAAAAGCAGAGAACCATATGATTTCACTGATATGTGGTATATAAACCAAAAACAGTAAAAGATCAAGACAAACAAATGAGAAACAAAAACCCATAGACACAGACAATAGTTTAGTGGTTACCAGAGGGTAAGGGGGGTAGGGGGTGGGAGATGAGGGTAAAGGGGGATCAAATATATGGTGATGGAAGGAGAACTGACTGGGTGGTGAACACACAATGGGATTTATAGATGATGTAATACAGAATTGTACACCTGAAATCTATGCAATTTTACTAACAATTGTCACCCCAATAAATTAAAAAAAAAAAAAGAAACAGAGACTGGTTGGCACCCCCATTGTAGAGGCCTCTCCATGGCCCAGGCCTCACCTTTCCTTGACCTGCCTACAGTTTAACAATAGATCATCCTCCTGTGGCTTAAGCTCCAAATGTTCCCTGTCCCATCCAGTTCCCTGTTTTAGAAAATTACCCTAAAACTTATGATCAATATCCTTAGGCTTATTTATCACAATCTCAGTGGTCTACCAGGCTAATTCCATTGTTGTTCCTGAGTTGCTGATTCAACCAGAGAATCACGTGGCCAGAAGGAAGGCTCCATGCAGACCCCCAAAACTAGCCTCTGGAGGAATGCCCAGATTTTCCTTTAAATACCCCAATCCGGACTGAAAATGTTAAGGCAGTCTTTGGAGATGTTAACCCGCTGCCTTCTCAGACCACGGCTGCTCTGATAATAAATGCTTATTCTAGGACCCAACTCCTGTGTCGGTCTATTGGCTGACTGCGAAGGCAGCACGGGCCCTGGACTCATTTGGCCTCCGGTTTCATTATATGCCTATGTTCCCTTTCTGTCTCTGAGCCTCTACTGCATGTGGACTCTCTGATTCTGTCATGTATGTGAGGTTCCCATACATGTGCATTATTAAATTTGGTTATTTTCTCCTGCTAACCTGTCTCATGTCTATTTGATTATTAGACCAGCCCAAAGAACCTTGAGGGTAGAAGAAAATTTGTTCCTTCCCCCGAAAGATGTGGGTTTTCTTTGTTGTTAGTAAAATGAATATTTGAAAACCCATTTACCAAACTGAAAAATCCCTGTACACAAAAATATTTGTCACAGCAAAGAGCAAAATGCTGGAACAAGCTTCATTTCTAACAGGTGGGGAATAGTTAAGAAAACCATAGTACGGTTGTCAATGCAATATTATGCATGATCAAATAATTATAAATATAAGGAATCATGAAACAGCATGGAAAATGCATATGATATAATGTTAGGTAGAAAATCAGTATTTGAAATTTTACATATATTACACTGTTTACAATTAAAAAAAAATATATATATATATGAAAAAAGACTTGAATGAAGTTACTGGAAATTAAAATAGTTTTATTAAGGTGGCAAAACAATGGATGATTATTTTCTTTTCTTAATTTTTTCAAGTTTTCTATGATCACATTTTACTTAAGTATTTTAACATGTCAAATACTTAAATGTTTCACTCGTTCTAATTACAATTTAAATGTATTATTTTTAAATGAAATAAAGTTGCTGAAAATTTTCTACATTTTAATTTGGGTGGAGGTTACCTGGGTGTATACATAACAAAAATTCATTGAACTGCATATTTATGATTAACACAATATATGCACATTTACATATATATGTACATCTATGTATCATATAGATATATGTTATACCTTAGTAAAAGAGTTTTTAAAATTGTAATCCACAACACATTATCTAAAGTATACTGGATAAGCCATACCCATTTCTGTCCTACACACACCCCTTCCTTAACCCCTGGCAACCACTAATCTTTATTCCATGTCTATAATTTTGTCATTTCTAGAATGTTACAGAAATGCATTACACAGTATATAACATAACATGACTGGCTTTTCTCACTTGGTATGGTCCTCTGGAGATTCATCCAGATTGTGAGATGAATCAATAGTTCATTCCTTTTTGTTGCTGGGTGGCATTCCATGGTATGGAGGTACCAGCTTGTTTGACAGTTCACTCATTGGGGTATATCTGGATTGTTTCCAGTTTGGGGCTATTGTGAATAAAGCTTTTATAAACATTCAAAAAAAAGGATACTGGAAATGAGGTTGACTGCAATTCTTTCTATGTTTAACTCCTGCATTTGATCAACACAACACAGCATGATATTCCAGAATTTTAATCCCCAAGACAAAAAAAATTCTTTTATAACATTCTTATCTATCTATTCCTGTTTACCAGAAAACCCTTGTCTCTGGATACAGTACCATGCTACCTTTTTTTTTTTTAACCTTTTTTTTTTTTTTTAATTGGGGAAGGGAAACGGGACTTTTATTGGGGAACAGTATGTATTTCCAGGACTTTTTATTGGGCAACAGTAGTGTGTTTTTCCCAGGACTCATCAGCTCCATCCAAGTCAAGTTGTTGTCCTTTCAATCTTAGTTGCAGAGGGCGCAGCTCGCTGACCCATGTGGGAATCGAACCGGCAGCCCTGTTGCCCAGAGCTCGCGCTCTAACCAACTGAGCCATCCGTCTGCCCCAGTACCATGCAATCTTGATTGACCACTTGGAAGTTAGTGACAACAAGATGGTAATTAAGCCCATACAATTTCTAGTAATAGCAACAGAAATAAAAGAGAAAACATGGATTGAGACTAAGGGTAAACTGCAATGTGAAAACAGAAGATAAATGATCTCTATTCACTGTTAAGCCATATTTAGGCCAGGAGCAGAAAACTTATCTTACAAGCCATCTTGTCTTGATCCTGTCTTGCTTTATCTCCTGTGGTCCTGCAATCAGCTGGCCTGGGCGGTTGGGATGGCGACCTGGGACCAGGGTGTGGAGCTGGAGGGCTTGGCCATGCCCTGAAACCTTTGTCACCGAAAACCCCCTGAAGCATTGAAGGGGGAACAGCCTCGTTTATCCTCTCCTATAAAACTCCACATCCCTCTTTGCTTGGGGAGATTGTGGTCTTTTCTAGCCTGACCTCCCACAGCTCAAGCATGCCAAATAAATTCTAACAGACCAATTTTGGTCTCCTGTGACTCATTCCTCCAGCTGTGCCTAACATTCACATTACCACTTGTAATTTTCATAGTGCTTTTTATTTGCAAATTCTTCACAATGGGGACCTCTAGGACATAGACTGCATTGAATGTAATTGCTATCGTTTCATTCACAGGGAGTGGAGATTCAGTGAGACCAAATGTTATACTTGTCAGAAATTTGCTATCAAAGCCAGAGCTAGAATATGAGAGTTTTTGAAACACAATCATGAGATTCAGATGTGCTAGCTACTCTGTGTTTTTTTAAAAGGCTATGTCTCAAAAATATCAGTCTTCTCAATGGAAGTTGTCTTTTCATTTAAAGTTCCAGACTTTTGATGTCCATTTTAATTTTGTAGTCATTACTGGAAGAAGTATGTCTGGTATCTCAGATTATGAGCAGCAATCTCTTCCAAAAGCCGCTTGACTGGCGATATTTTCTGATGGACAAATACGTCCTAATTTAAACAAAATGTAAATCTCAGAAATTGTTTTCATGCACAGCTTAGTTTACTTTGTATGACCTGGAACAGTGCCCAGTTGGAGATGCAATGTGCCAGCATAAAATGAGAAGTATTATATAATTTTTCCAGTATACCTTTGGCTTGATTTGTACTGTAGATGTAAGCCTTTTTCACTGTGAGCTTGGAAGACAAGCCACTTGCTTTCCCGTGTTTTTCATTCTTCGTAATTATCACACAAGATGTTTGAATATATTAATATTATTTGAAGACTCTACATATGTCAAGAGCCCAATTTCCCACTCCTGATTTCTTTTTCTTCCAGCTCTATTGAGATATCATTGACATATAACATATTGATGTAGAATATTTTCTTTGTGCCGAGATCATGTCTCGTGAAACTGAAGAATGGAAGCATGGACCAAGGAGAGGCGAAGAGTTATAAAAGAGTATAGTTTACTAAAAGTAAAGAGTAAAGAGTCACAGCTCTCAGAATGAGAGGGGGTCCCGACCAGGTTGCCCTGTGACTGAGGCAAAAGCTCTGACTTTTATGTCTTCCCTTGTCTGCGTGGAGAAGGGAGCTGGCGCCTTCTGATGGAATTTATCTATCAGGTTTGTTGGGTTTGCCCACCCCAAAGGAGTTAATGAAACCATTCCTATCTATCAGATATATTCCATTTGTCATTCCAAAAGGGATTTATGGGATAATTTATTAAAACCTCAAAGTGCATTTTTATATCTTTGTCCTGGAGTGAAGGAGACATTCCAGAACGTGGAGTTTCAAGATATGGCTGCCTATTATTTATTTCACCAGGGACCTCCCTCTCTACCTAAGAACATGCTAACTAACCTGTCTCAATATGTAAATTTAAGGTGTATAACATGATGATTTGATACACATATGTAGTGAAATGATTGCCACAATAAGGTAAGTTAACACCTCCATCTCTTATATAATTACCTGTTTTTGTGTATGTATTTCCTTATTTGTTTTTTAAGCCAAATATGTATGGGTGTACATACTTATAATTTAAAATATCTTTTTAATACTTGAATAATTAAAATATAACTTGATGTCTATCATTTTAACTTAAGTCATATTTTTTCAGAAAATTAGCAATAACAAAAATTCAGCTGGCCTATTTCCTGATGGACCAGTTTGTCTTTGACATCTGAGAATAGTCTTGCAGTTCTCCCCAAAGAGATCAATTTGTATTTAGGAAAGGGAAGCTCCTCTCACTGCTATCCTGATACCTCCTAAAGTCATAAGCCTCAAACTTTATGGTTCATGATTAGTACCTGGGGTTGCTTGTGAAAGGCTGCAGAACATGTCACCCCAAAATATCACTGTAGGAGTTCAAGACATGCTTGAATCAAAGTTCAAGTTCAAGTTCAAGTACCAAACATATTCAAGATATGTTTGGCATATTGATTATTTTGAGCTGTAGTCACTTGAAAAACAGCAAATGCTGAAGAAGCTTTCTTTGAACTCCCCATATCTGCCTACAGACAGATCCCCCAAAAGGAACTCAGTTGTCCTAAATTTCCTTCTCAGAAGTTTTATCAATCAGAGAGGATTGACTCTCATCACAGGAGAGGACAGTAGTTGACACCACACCCAGACAAACTGTCACAAACTATCATACCTCCCATTTATTCTTCTGTCACAAACTGTCACAAACTATCATACCTCCCATTTATTCTTCTGTCACAAACTGTCACAAACTATCATACCTCCCATTTATTCTGTCACAAACTGTCACAAACTATCATACCTCCCATTTATTCTTCTGTCACAAACTGTCACAAACTATCATACCTCCCATTTATTCTTTCCTAAAAATCATTTACTCTACATTTGCACAGGGAAGAAAACTACCAACAAATTGAAAAGACAGACTAATTAATGGGAGAGGATATTCACCAATGATACATCTGATAGGGGTTCATATCCAAAATATATAGGGAACTCATACAACTTAACACCAAGAAACCAAACAACCCAATTAAATAATAGGCAGAGGACCTGAATAGATATCTCTCCAAAGAAGACATACAGATGGCTAATAGATATATGAAAAGATGCTCAACATCACTAATCATAAGGGAAATGCAAGTTAAAACCACAATGAGATGTTACCTCACACCTGTCAGAATGGTTATCATCAATAAATCAACAAACAGCATGTTATCAAGGACATGGACGATAGGGAACCCTAATGCACCATTGGTGGGACTATAAATTGGTGCAGCCACTATGGAAAACAGTATGGAGGTTCCTCAAAAAATTAAATATAGAACTACCTTATGACCCAGCAATTCCACTTCTGGGTATTTACATGAAGAAATCCAAAAAACTAATTTGAAAAGACATGTGTACCCCCTATGTTCATTGCAGCATTATTTACAATAGCCATGATATGGAAACCACCCAAGTGCCCATCAATAGACAATTGGATAAAGAGGAGGTGGTTCATATATACAATGGAATATTACTCAAACATAGAAAAGAATGAAATCTTGCCATTTGTGAGAACATGGATGGACGTAGAGGGTATTATGCTAAATGAAGTGGGTCAGACAGAGACAGACAAATACCATATGATTTCACTTATATGTGGAATCTAAAAAACAAAATAAACAAAACAGAAACAAACTCATCAATAGAACAAATTGATGGTTGCCAGATGAAAGGGGGCTAGGGGGAAGGGTGAAAAAGGGGAAGGCATCAAGATATACAAATTGCCAGTTATAAAAATAGCCATGGGGATTTAAAGTACAGCACAGGGAATATAGTCAATAATATTGTAATAACTATGTATGGTGTCAGATGGGTAGTAGACTTACCGAGGTGATCACTTTGGAAGAGACATAAATGTCTTATCACTATGGTGTACACCTGAAACTAATACAATATTGAATGTCAATGGTAATTGAAAAATAATTATTTTAAATCATTTACTCTCCCCTAAGAGGCCTGCATCGCCTTTCCCCTTGTTAAAATGGTATTTAAGCCTAAATTCTAAAGCTACCTCTCTGACTTACTCATTTTTTTCCTGGGTTTCTCCCATGTATATATGAAGTATACATATTAATAGCCTTCTGTTTGTTTTCCTCTTGTTAATCTGTCTTTTGTTACAGGTGTCTCAGCTAAGAACTCAGAAGAGTAGAGAGAAAATTAGTTTTCCTCCCATCTACTTGTTATAATGCAGATTCTTGGGCCCAACTCTCAAAGAGTCTCATTTAGTAAGTCTGGGTGGGATCCAGGAACATATAGTATTGATATATGCCAAGAGGTTCTGATGCAGGTGGTCTAGCCTACCCTTTTCCAGATACAGCCTTTGGTTCTCTCATATGAAGGGCCTGCATCCTTAGTTAATTAGTCATTGCCTAAGGACTACAAGCAAAAATTAACCAAAGACATATACAAACATGCATAGTTTATACTGACAAAGTCTTAAGCTTGGCTTTGAGCAAAATTCAGGGTGTATGTTGGACAACTCCATGCTTCTGAGCCCTGTTCTAACCAAAGGCAGAGGCTGGCCTTTCGGCTCCATGGCGGTCTTGTCCATCAACATAGCACTGGAGCAATAAGGGGTAGAACTCTTCATCTGCAAATGTTTCATTAAACAGGGAGCAGAGGTTCAGTGGAATTTTAAAATATATATTTAAAGGATTGTAAGATTCTTAGAATTTTAAAAAGATTCTGAAAACTTAATGTTCTAAAGGTGACAAGAGACCTTTGCAGAGGCCAGGTATTTGAATCCCTGTGCCCTGTGATCAAATACTCTAGAGCCTCCATCATATGATCTTTGGGATCTAGCGTGGCTCCCCCAGGAATGGGAAGCTCAGGAAGTCCGGAAGCAGCTTGTTCTACCTTTGACAGCCCCAACTGCTGGAGTTCTCTACTGTGAAAGAAATTCAGTCTGGATTTATTGGCCTGAATTTCGCCCTGGTTCCCACCCACTTCATGCATTTGAAGACAATTTTATTCTGTACCCCTGATCTTCCTGTCCCAAGCTACACTTTCCAGTTTCTTCAATTGATCTTCATTGATCATATTTTCAACCTTCACACCTGGTTTTGAATACTTTATCAATGTCTATCTCTAAGTATGCCTTATAGAGTGGAAGAGAAGCCATCAATATCAATGAGTAGAAGTCTTAAATGTAGTTATTGATTTTCTGTGAACTTCTTAGAGAAAGTATAGGGAAAAAAGAACAGTCTTCCCTAACTTATGTAATTACTAGCATTCACTATTTATCTGTTTATTTGATAAGTGTATGTCAAGTTCCTAATCTGCAAAAGGAAACCCATATGGGAAAGGAGGTAAGAAAAAATTATAGCATGAGGGTAAGCATGGGAAACAATAAGAGATTTTCTTAACCTGAACTACAAGGAAGTGTGGGAGTCTGGGAAAGATGACATCCTCATTTAAATTGATGCTACACTTGTTTCATCACAGAACTGTATAAAAGCTGTTCTGACAGAAGGATTTAAATTACACCATACACAAGACATCTCTGAAATAGAGAAGTCTGAACAGGCCTGGGCCATATTGTGAAATCATATTTAGCATATTTAGCATTGGCAAAGAAAGCTAGGGAAAGCCTCAAAGATATTCACTCAGGGTGAATAAGATTTGTCTTTTCCTATCATATCTTACAGAAATTTACCAAGTGGTAGAGGGCAACATAAAATATATACCTCAGGATTCCTATTGTGAGCTAAAGAAAGCTGGCTAAATTGTTTAAATTAGAAAGAGGATTGATTGACTTAATACCTGGAAACTCAAGGAATGAACTTCAGGCAAGGCTTGATTTAGGCACTCAAATGATGTCCTCATTGTCTTTCTCACTTATTTCTAGATTCTACTTTCCTTTTTGATGTCTTTCTCCTCAGGCAACCATGAGTTGGCTTAAGTTATAAGATTCCAGTTTAGCAACACCAATAGAAAGAGCTTACCATAGTGCCAGAATCGACACACACACACACACACACACACACACACACACACACACATCATCCCTATCTCAGTTTGGCTTGTATGCACACTTCTGAACAAATAATTGTGGCCAGGAGAATTGTTATTCTTCCAAGGCTGGCCTGGATAACATTCCCACTTCTAGAGCCAAGGATTAGATTCAACTCTATTTGAACTACGTAATGTAATACTTGGAAGGAGCAGTTTCCACAGGGAAACAAGAAAATTGAGGTACTTTTAGCAGAAGTAGGACTAAACATTGGCCACGCAAAACAAACAACAAACAAACAGTTGTTCAATACACAGAGATTAAGAGAAAACACATTCACATTTCTCATATATTGCGCTGGGTTGCTCAGTTCAAGGTTTATTGAGCACTAAGTACTCAGTGCTGCGAAAGATATGAAGATAAGCTGACTGAAGATAAGCCCCAACCTTTTAAGAAGCAATTGTCTAGAACTTTGCTCTCAACTTTAGTATGCATAAAATCCCTTAGGATCTTAAATGCAGATTCTGGGCTCTGTTCCAGGCTTATTAAATGAATTTTTGGCCCTGGGCTCTGTTTTAAGGCAGGTGATTCTAGTACAGGTGACTCTTGAACAATGCTTTGAGAAACATGTGTCTAGAAGGTGTTAACACATAAATACATATGCAAAAAATGATAATGCAAAGCAGTTGTGGAAATATTTGATATTTTCAAATTGTGTGTGCCAAGAGCTTAGAGCAAGCAGGACTTTGTCTCAGCTGTGACAGATTAGTGAAGATCTGGTGGCTGTAGAGAGATATATTCAGGCTTTTAATAGGCAGATGAAAGAGCAAAGCATTCTATGTGGAGGAAACAGTGTGAGCCAAAGCACAGACCCCCTAAGGCTCCCAGGAATCCTTTTTTGGGAAGAGTCTGAATATGATAAGAATTGCATTCTTAGCAATAAGGCTGCAAAGGTAACTTAATGACACTGAATACAGTTAAAAATGGTTAAACGGTAAATTTTGTTATGTATATTTTACTACAATTTTTTAAAAAACTAAGTTAAGACCAGTTGGTGGAGGGATTCTAGCTATACTGTAAAAAAACTGATTTGAGTCTGGAAGTCTTGACAGTTGGAATGCTCTCAACACTGAAAACGTGGCAAATGATCTAGGATGTTGTCTTATTGCAGGAATGATATGCAAACATTTGCTCCCTGCTTTGGCACACGTCATCAGAAAGGACTGAGGGACCCTGTCACTGGGGCAGGAGTCTCAAGGCTTACTGTGGTGGCAGCTGTAAACTTTCTGGCAGAGGTTCCAGGGGAGGGGCAGGGCAGCAAGGTCATTGAAAAAGCAGGCAGGAGCTCAGGGGAGCAGCTGCTTTACCAGCTGAAATGGAAGTGATTTGATATTTTCGGGACTGGTCTGACTACATCAGTGTAAACTGGCTGAGTGCCAGCAACATGCATGGTGTTTTGTGTGTTGTGTTCCGTATAGCACAGATTTAGCTGCAGGAAAACTATAAAGAAGGCTAGATTTGTTTTTTCCTATCGTGTCTTACAGAAATTTATCTCCTCCTCTAAATAAGAAAAACAAATAGGAAGAATTATTTTATCTAAATCCACGAGTTTGAACCCCAAACTATAATAAGAAAACAAAGAAGAAAGGTATGTAACCAGACTGTAAGCTCTATGAGGAGACTGTCAAAGTATAATTTTCAAAAAGTTAAAAATATTGTTCTCAGACAAATATATAATGAACACGTAAAGGATTCTTTTCAACTAATTAATTAATAGGATCCAGCAAGTTGGTAAAGCTGGTTCCTGTTTTAATAAAGGAATGTTAGAATAAGATTGCTAGGTTAGATACAAAACTGTTTAATGTTCTTCAAGGCAATTAATTCTGACGTTTGGGGTTATCTTCTCCACTGGACAGAAATTATTTGCACTGTTATGGGGGAGAAAACATGTAACTTCACTAAGATTGGGACCTTTAATCAAGAGTAAACAGTGATGGGGCAGCCAGATGGCTGAGTTGGTTAGAGCGTGAGTTCTCAACAACAAGGTTGCCAGTTCAATTCCCACATGGGATGGTGGGCTGCGCCCCCTGCAACTAAAAATTGAAAATGGCAACTGGACTTGGAGCTGTGCTGTACCTGCCACAATTAGATTGAAGAACACCGATTTGGAGGTGATGGGACCTGGAGAAACACACTGTTCCCCAACATTCCCCAATAAAATTAAAAAAAAAAAGAGTAAACAATGATGAAACATCCAAGATGGTGGAGTAGATAAACAATGTGCCTTCATCCTTCTGTGAACACATTAAAATTATAACTAAATTATAGAACAGTCAACCTGGAGAACCATCTGAAATCTAGCCAAAAAGAAGTCCTTTAACTAAAAATATAAATTAGAAGCCACGACAAGACTGGTAGGAGGGGCAGAGATGAGAACTGGGCCCTAAACTTCCCTGTGGTGGTTGATATCTCAGCTGCAGAGGTTACCCCCAGAGGAGTGAGGGACCCCAGCCCGGAGTACTGGTGCAGGGAAGGGTAGCCCCCACAATATCTGGCTGTGAAAAACAGTAGGATTCCAACCATCTGGGTGGGACAAAAGGCTGCAGGAAACCCAGACGTCCTCTTACACGGCCTGCACACAGCTTTACTCACTCACAGGCATTCACCTTGAGCTCCAGTGGAGGGACGGTGACTCACGGGACCTCAGAGACATACAGGTGGGCAGACTGAGGTGTGTGTATTTGGAGGGAGGACTGGAGGACAGTCGGAATTTTCCTGGTGAGGAGTCCTCCTCCTGTGCAGCTGGCAGGTGGGCACCATCTTTTCTAAGTTGAGCGCTCCCCCACAGGCCAAATCTGAATCTTATTTGCCTGTTGAGCTCCACTACTCCTCCCTGCTGATTCAGGTGGGACCCCACCCAGTACTTTCATCTGGGAGGTACTTTCTCCCTGAGCAGTCAGCCCCTCCTGCATTGCACTCTCTCTTGGAAAACTATCGGAGTCCTCAGGCTCCAGGTGGGTGGAACTGGCCTTGGTGTGCTCTGAGACTTTTGCTGAGTTGCTCCAGGCTCAGGACTAACACCAAACCAGAGTCAACATTGACCTGGTGACCACTCTAGTAACTCCCTGAGACCCTGCCTCACCCAACTCGCATACCACACTAGACTTCATCAGTGGCTAAAACCTTAAGGGAGCCAGTAGTTGGCAGCAGACCTCCAGGTGTCCTGGCTTTTTGTAGAGTTACCCCAGGCCTGGTACTGGTGGCAGCCATCCTCAGTATGTAACATGGCCTCTCCCACATACCTCCAGGTACACCACAGTGGATTGTTTTGTAGCTCCTACCAGGTACTCCCTGGCTAGTCTCAGGCAGTGGGTGACCTGGGCCTGCACCAGAGCCCCTCCCAAGAGGCCCCAGAACCAACATACTTGGAAGTTACCTTCAGAGCACAACAGAGCACCACCCAATTAGCCCCACAAGTGGCACACACAAAGAGTGGTCTCAACAGGAACCAGAGCTCACTGGGGGGAATCCCTCTCTGTGGGGTAAGCCCCCTGTACATCAGCCTGTAAGCTATGTATGTGGCCAAACCCCACAGCCTGTCAGCCTGACAATACCACCCACTGACATGCCAACAGCAATCAAGGCTCACCTATAACAGAAGGGCAAACATAGCCCACCTGGCTCAGATGACCAGAGCACCTGGCTCAGATGACCAGAAAGACGGTGCCACTGGGCCCCATAGGACACCTAATACATAAATCCACCCAGCCAAGAATGGGAGACATAGCAGATCTATTTACTACATAGGAACAAATACAGAGAGGCAGCCAAAATGAGGAAACAAAGAAATACATCCCAAATGACAGAACAGGAGAAAACTCCAGAAAAATAACTAAACAAGATGGAGGCAAGCAACCTATCAGAGACAGAGTTAAAAACAATGGTTATAAGGATGCTCAAGGAACTTAGTGAAAACTTCAACAAAGAGATAACAAGCATAAAAGTAAGGTCATAAAAATGATTTTTTAAAAAAAGTCAGAAGTGAATAATACAATAATTGAAACGAAGAATGCACTAGGAGGAATCACCAGCAGACTAGATGAAGCAGAGGATCAAATTAGCAATTTGGAAGACAAGGTAATTAAAACATCCAACTGGAACAAGAAAAAGAAAAAAGAATCCAAAAAATGAGAAAAATTTAAAGACCTTTGGGACAACATCAAGCATAGCAACATTCACATCATAGAGGTACCAGAAGGAGAATAGAGAAAGCAAGAGATTGAAACTTATTTGAAAAAATAATGATGAAAAACTTCCCTAACCTGGCAAAGGACATAGACACACAAGCCCAGAAAGCATAGAGACTCTCAAACAAGATGAACCCAAACAGGCCCACACCAAGACACATTATAATTAAAATGCCAAAGTTTAAAGACAAAGAGAGAATCCTAAATACAGCAAGAGAAAGGCAACTAGTAACTTCCATAAGACTGTCAACTGATTTCCCAACAAAAACTGCAGGCAAGAAAGGAAATATTCAATGTGTTGAAAAGCAAGCACTTACAACCAAGACTACTCTACACAGCAAGGCTATTATTTAAAATCGAAGGACAGATAAAGAGCTTCCCAAATGTGAAAAAGCTAAAAGAGTTTATCACCACCAAACCAGTATTACAAGGAATGTTAGAGGGACTTCTTTAAGATAAGAGAAAAAAATCAAAATTATGAATAATAAAATGGCAATAGCTACATATCTATCAACAATTACTTTCAATGTAAATGGATTATATGCTCCAATCAAAAGACATAGGAGAGCTGAATAGTTAACAAAACCCTTACATATGCTGCCTACAAGAGATTAACTTCAGATTGAAAGACACACATACTGAAAGTAACAGGATTTCATGAATGTGGAAATGAAAGAAAGAAAAAGAAACTAAACTAAGCTAAAAGAAAGCTGGGATAGCAATGCTCATACCAGACAAAATAGACTTTAAAACAAAGGCTGTAAGAAGAAACAATGAAGGATATAATCCCACTTCAGGGTATTTATCTGAAGAAACCCAAAATGCTACTTCAAGGGAACTTGTGCATCCATAAGTTCATTGCAGCATTGTTTACAATGGCCAAGATGTGGAGTCAGCCTGGGTGTCTGTAAGTAGAAGAATGGATAAAGAGCAGGTGGTACATATATACAATGGAATATTGCTCGGCTGTGGAAGGGAATGGGTTCTTGCCATCTGTGGTGGCATGGATGGATCTAGAGGGTATTGTGCTTAGTGGAGTATGTCAGACAGAGAAATACAGATGCAATGTGACTTCACTTATATGTGAAATCTAAGAACAAAATTAACAAACAGAACAGAAACAAACTCATAGATACAGAAAACATTTTGATGGTTGCAGATGGGAGGGGGTTGGGGTGTGGGTAAAAGAAAGGGGAGGGATTAAGAAGTACAAATTAGTTGTTACAAAGTAGTTATGGGGATGTAGGGTATAGCATAAGGTATATAGTCAATAATATTCTAATAACTATGTATGGTGTCAGATGGGTACTAGATATGTTGGGATGATGGATGGGAGGTGATTGTGGACAGGATTTAAAAGGTGAAGAGATTAAGAAATACAAATTGGTAGTTATAAAATAGTCATGGGGATGTAAAGCATAGGTAATATAATGAATAACATGGTGATAACTATGTATAGTGCTAGGTGGGTACTAGACTAGTCAGGGGGATCACTTCTTAAATTATATAAATGTCTAACCACTATGCTGTACTCCTGAAATAAAAATAAAATAACATTGATTGTCAATTGTGATTGGTAAATTTTAAAAAGGGAGGAAAAGGAAGGGGAATAGTTGGTCCAAATTTCCAGGTATAAATCAAATAAGTCATGGGACTATAATGTACAGCATGGGGAACATAGTCAATAACATGGTGATAGCATAGTTTAGTGTCATTCAAAAGACATGGCACCACATTTTTGCCTTATCTCCAAGTTTTAAATAATATTTCTTAACAAGAAAGATTTTATTTCATTTTCTTCACTACTGTATTACCTAGAAGAGTGCTTGAAACTAGTACGCTCTTGATATATAGTTGTTGAATGAATAAATGAATGATGATGTTCTAAGATAGCCTTTGTTAGTTGGTTGTTTATAACCCAGAATGCATTTCCCTTTAAAGTAATGTTAGAAGTTATGGTAGTTAGTTTTCTAATCAGCCCACAAATCTTTCCAACCTGCAATGGCACCAAGAGTACCTGGCAGCCAAGGGTAGGAATGTTTTTATGAAAAATATTCATCTACTCACAAAGGAGAAGTAAGGCCATATCTTCTCTCCCACCTCTGCACTTTCATCCCCTCAACCTCCACCCTGGGGACTTCTCTCTCAATATCTATTGCTAGGCAGTGGTATCAGGATGTCCCTGGAGCCATTTTGGCTATTTTGTGTGTGGGCCTGCAGCAAGCTGGGGTTGAAGGAAAAGGAACTGGGAACAGGAGGTCTTGGGTTGGAGGATGAGGTGCTGTGGGGCCTGGAACTCATAGTATTTCCCCCAATATTCCTCTCAAACTAAGGCTTTGACCGTCTTTCTTTTCTTCCATAGGTTCCAACATGGACATGCCTGATTTTATTATCACCATCTTATGTTCTGACCAGAGTCGGTCTCAGTTTTGCCTGTCCCTGAAACATGCAGTCTGTGGAGGAGTTTTAAAGGGGCACAAATTGGGAGTAAGCATTCTGTGACTTCGCTGCAGTGATTACGGTAACCAGATAGTTTCTAGTTGCCCAAGGTGTTCTGTCTGAAGGGCCTGGTATTGATTTGCATTACTCACCTGCATGTAACCCAAAATGATAGTTGCTTAAACAAAAGAGAAATTCATTTCTTTAGCACATCATTTAAATATTAGTTAAATGTCTAGAGGTAGGGAGTGCTGCTGTGGAGGCTCTGCAGGCATCAGAGAGCCAGGCCCTTTCAATCTTTCTGCCCTAATCCCAGCATGTGAATACCACCAACTTCAAAATTACCAAGGCATCCAAGTTGTAGGGAATGCACATTTGCTGATTTTCCTGGGCTCTCATTCCAGGATCCAGGGCTGGTGCTGAGGACCAAAAAGATGGAAGGTGGTGAATAAATAGCTATATGATTACTCTCTCTGGGAATATATCCCACCTCTTTCTTTAAACTCTTCCAGGCTGGCTGCTGAAGACCAGGCAAGCTGAGAGGTCATTGAGTGTTTTGTGAGGTCCAGAAAAGGAAGGAGAAAGAAAAGAAAGTTCTCAGTGACAGCAGGGATGATAGAAGGACCCCAAACACCAGAGGGGCTGTTTCTGGGGAATGTTTGAGTGTAAGACCTGTACATTAATCTTCATGTTTAACATTGTATTAGTCAGTATCCCAAGAGAAAACTGGGTTACACTCTAGTTATACCACTGAGGAAAAAAAAAACACCTTTTTTCAAAAAGCTGTGAGTAAGATGTAGAGCAACCAACCGCAAGAGATAATATCTTCACCTGTGGTCTACAGCAGCAGCAGGGAAGTTAACACCCCTGAGCCTGAAGGGATGAAGGGGAGGGGCATGGTTATAGGAAGGGAATGAATGGACTGCCTTGAAAAGAACTATGTATGACATTGGGTCAAAGAACAAAGTTTTCCTGAGGAAGGCAACAATGAGAGAGAATACCCTTATTCTCTTCCTTCCCATGAGTCCTAGGGGTCTACATTGGATGAATCCAACTAAAGCCAGAGGGCAAGGGAAGACTTTGGTGTTGTTCATACAGGTTAGCCTACTGGGACAAGGAAGGGAAGGGTGAAGAGTAGGTTTGAAGAGAAAAAACAGAAGTTACAGAGCAATAGCATTGAAAGTAATCTGAAAAAAAAAAAAAAGAATAAAATAAAATCACCTCATTTTCACTCCTTTTTGTTTGTTCTCTGCCATTAGCTGTGGTAGCCAGCCTCCATGGCAGCCCCCAGAGGTTCTTGCATCTTGATATTCACGTTGCAGAAATGATGGAGTGTGGCTTCCAAGGCTGGGTCACATTGTGGCTCCTGCCTTCTCTGCGTTGGATCATTTGCTATGGGACACCAGCTGCCAGATCACAAGGACACTCACACAGGTGTATGTGGTGAGGGGCTGAAGCCTCCTACGGCACCTACTTACCAGCCATGGGAGTGAAGCTTCTTGGAAGAGATCCTCCAGCTCCAGTCAAACCATCATGACTGCAACTCTGGCTGACCTACTGAGTGCAACGTCATGAGAGACCTCAAGCAAGTTCCTGACATTCAGAAACTATGCGAGCTTGGGGATGTAGGGTATAGCATAAGGTATATAGTCAATAATATTCTAATAACTATGTATGGTGTCAGATGGGTACTAGATATGTTGGGATGATGGATGGGAGGTGATTGTGGACAGGATTTAAAAGGTGAAGAGATTAAGAAATACAAATTGGTAGTTATAAAATAGTCATGGGGATGTAAAGCATAGGTAATATAATGAATAACATGGTGATAACTATGTATAGTGCTAGGTGGGTACTAGACTAGTCAGGGGGATCACTTCTTAAATTATATAAATGTCTAACCACTATGCTGTACTCCTGAAATAAAAATAAAATAACATTGATTGTCAATTGTGATTGGTAAATTTTAAAAAGGGAGGAAAAGGAAGGGGAATAGTTGGTCCAAATTTCCAGGTATAAATCAAATAAGTCATGGGACTATAATGTACAGCATGGGGAATATAGTCAATAACATTGTGATAGCATAGTTTAGTGTCATTCAAAAGACATGGCACCACATTTTTGCCTTATTTCCAAGTTTTAAATAATATTTCTTAACAAGAAAGATTTTATTTCATTTTCTTCACTACTGTATTACCTAGAAGAGTGCTTGAAACTAGTACGCTCTTGATATATAGTTGTTGAATGAATAAATGAATGATGATGTTCTAAGATAGCCTTTGTTAGTTGGTTGTTTATAACCCAGAATGCATTTCCCTTTAAAGTAATGTTAGAAGTTATGGTAGTTAGTTTTCTAATCAGCCCACAAATCTTTCCAACCTGCAATGGCACCAAGAGTACCTGGCAGCCAGGGGTAGGAATGTTTTTATGAAAAATATTCATCTACTCACAAAGGAGAAGGAAGGCCATATCTTCTCTCCCACCTCTGCACTTTCATCCCCTCAACCTCCACCCTGGGGACTTCTCTCTCAATATCTATTGCTAGGCAGTGGTATCAGGGTGTCCCTGGAGCCATTTTGGCTATTTTGTGTGTGGGCCTGCAGCAAGCTGGGGTTGAAGGAAAAGGAACTGGGAACAGGAGGTCTTGGGTTGGAGGATGAGGTGCTGTGGGGCCTGGAACTCTGATAGTATTTCCCCCAATATTCCTCTCAAACTAAGGCTTTGACCGTCTTTCTTTTCTTCCATAGGTTCCAACATGGACATGCCTGATTTTATTATCACCATCTTATGTTCTGACCAGAGTCGGTCTCAGTTTTGCCTGTCCCTGAAACATGCAATCTGTGGAGGAATTTTAAAGGGGTACAGATTGGGAGTAAGCATTCTGTGACTTCGCTGCAGTGATTACGGTAACCAGATAGTTTCTAGTTGCCCAAGGTGTTCTGTCTGAAGGGCCTGGTATTGATTTGCATTACTCACCTGCATGTAACCCAAAATGATAGTTGCTTAAACAAAAGAGAAATTCATTTCTTTAGCACATCATTTAAATATTAGTTAAATGTCTAGAGGTAGGGAGTGCTGCTGTGGAGGTTCTGCAGGCATCAGAGAGCCAGGCCCTTTCAATCTTTCTACCCTAATCCCAGCATGTGAATACCACCAACTTCAAAATCACCAAGGCATCCAAGTTGTAGGGAATGCACATTTGCTGATTTTCCTGGGCTCTCATTCCAGGATCCAGGGCTGGTGCTGAGGACCAAAAAGATGGAAGGTGGTGAATAAATAGCTATATGATTACTCTCTCTGGGAATATATCCCACCTCTTTCTTTAAACTCTTCCAGGCTGGCCGCTGAAGACCAGGCAAGCTGAGAGGTCATTGAGTGTTTTGTGAGGTCCAGAAAAGGAAGGAGAAAGAAAAGAAAGTTCTCAGTGACAGCAGGGATGATAGAAGGACCCCAAACACCAGAGGGGCTGTTTCTGGGGAATGTTTGAGTGTAAGACCTGTACATTAATCTTCATGTTTAACATTGTATTAGTCAGTATCCCAAGAGAAAATTGGGTTACACTCTAGTTATACCACTGAGGGAAAAAAAACACACCTTTTTTCAAAAAGCTGTGAGTAAGATGTAGAGCAACCAACCGCAAGAGATAATATCTTCACCTGTGGTCTACAGCAGCAGCAGGGAAGTTAACACCCCTGAGCCTGAAGGGATGAAGGGGAGGGGCATGGTTATAGGAAGGGAATGAATGGACTGCCTTGAAAAGAACTATGTATGACATTGGGTCAAAGAACAAAGTTTTCCTGAGGAAGGCAACAATGAGAGAGAATACCCTTATTCTCTTCCTTCCCATGAGTCCTAGGGGTCTACATTGGATGAATCCAACTAAAGCCAGAGGGCAAGGGAAGACTTTGGTGTTGTTCATACAGGTTAGCCTACTGGGACAAGGAAGGGAAGGGTGAAGAGTAGGTTTGAAGAGAAAAAAACAGAAGTTACAGAGCAATAGCATTGAAAGTAATCTGAAAAAAAAAAAAAGAATAAAATAAAATCACCTCATTTTCACTCCTTTTTGTTTATTCTCTGCCATTAGCTGTGGTAGCCAGCCTCCATGGCAGCCCCCAGAGGTTCTTGCATCTTGATATTCACGTTGCAGAAATGATGGAGTGTGGCTTCCAAGGCTGGGTCACATTGTGGTTCCTGCCTTCTCTGCGTTGGATCATTTGCTATGGGACACCAGCTGCCAGATCACAAGGACACTCACACAGGTGTATGTGGTGAGGGGCTGAAGCCTCCTACGGCACCTACTTACCAGCCATGGGAGTGAAGCTTCTTGGAAGAGATCCTCCAGCTCCAGTCAAACCATCATGACTGCAACTCTGGCTGACCTACTGAGTGCAACGTCATGAGAGACCTCAAGCAAGTTCCTGACATTCAGAAACTATGCGAGCTAATAAATGCTTATCACTGCTTCAAGCAGCTAAGTTTTGGAGTACTTTGCTATGCAGCAATAGATAACTAATTGTGATTTATGTGTCAACTTGACTGGGCCACAGAATGCTCAGATAGCTAGTGAAACATTATTTCTGGGTGTGTGTGTGTGTGAGGGTGTTTCCGGAAAAATCATGATTTGAAGGATAGACTAAGTAAGGCAAATGGCCCTGACTAATGTGGGTGGGCTCTCAGGGCACTGCCACTCTCTCTGGGAACAGCCCGACTTCCTGGGCACAGCCAGGGTATCTTCAGGGCTCAGCCAGACTTCCTGGACTCAGCCAGGGCTCTCAGGGCACTGCCACTCTCTCTGTGCCTCTCAGGGTACCCTGCTGGAACAACAGCGACTCACAATCAAGGTGCTTACATATTCTCAATGGCGGCCAGTCAAGAGACAAAAGCAAATATCCCCCAGTTCCACTAACAACAGTTCCCAAACAAACAGTCAAGCGGTCCATTAAATTAGGGATGGAAGGCAATTCCCCATAGTCCATAGTCATTTCTCCAGGGCTGTCCTGGGGTGAGGGACGACCTTGACCTCACCCTCATCTCCCACGGAGGACTCAGCAAGCGTTACCTCCTGGGACTATAAGTCCTGCATCCGGGCTGCCTGAGCAGGAACCTCCCGGCCCACAGGGCTGCAACGACCTTCGCTTTCTCCGGCCTGTGCTGGTTGGGGAACCGTCCACATCTTTCCACTTCTCCACAGGGCTCCATCTCTCCAGCAGCTGCATGGCTTTTCCTGTGCTGGTGGGAGAACCGTCCACGTCCTTCCACCCCTCCACGGCGGTCCAGCTCTCCGGCAGCTGCTCCTCCTGGTCTTCCTGAGACAGTGTTCACATGCACAAACTGCTCCACCGTCCTTTGGAGAGCTTTGGCCGGCACCATACCCTGCTCGCTGCGCCATTTGTCATGCGGGGGACCCTGCTCGCTGCGCCATTTGTCATGCGGGAGACCCTGCTCGCTGCGCCATGTGTCGTGCAGGGAGGCCTGCGGGGTCTCTGCTCCTGCTCCCCATACAAGAACGCAGGATATGGTGAGGCCAAAAAGGAACACCCACGGAGCCATAGGTAGGGGAGTCATACCACTATATTCTCTCTGGCGGCACTATACTCTCACTGGAGGCTGGATCCACACTGTCCGCAAACCGCCATCCACGCTTGCCAGCCCAGCCGCCATCTTCTTGCTAGCCCCCATTCTTCCTCTCTCTGCTAGCGTAGCCACAGCAGTTATATTAGTGGCCAATGGCTCACTGGTTACAGCTGACGGCCAACTAGCCACAGCTGATGGCCATGCAATCACAGTTGGCCATTTACTACCTGAGCCAACACCTTTCTATGTGAGGCCGAGAGCCTGGAAACTTCTTTCTGGGGCTCTGCCCCCACAGCCTGACTACTTGAGCTGAGGTATCAGTCCTCTCCTGCCCTTGGCTTTCCTGCTGGCAAGGTTTCAGGCCTGGGCTGGATCTACACTGTTGACTCTCTGGCTCTCAGGCCTTTAAACTACATCCCCATTCTTGACTTTCCTGAGTCTCCAGCTTGCAGGCGAAGACAACAGATTGCGGAACTTCTCAATCTCTATAATCACATGAGCCAATACTTTATGATAAATCATATATCTATATCTATATATATCCATATCTATCTATATCGAAAGAGAAGAAAACTCTAGAGATATATATACCTTTTAATTCATATATATGTATATACATATAATATACACATACACATATAAATATATATCAGGGGTGGCAAAAAATGTATACACATGACATGTATTCATCTTTTGTTACCGGTATATATTGAGTATTACAATTTTAATAGAGTTTTTTCCTTAAAATGTGTATACATTTTTTTGGCACCCTCTGTGTGTGTGTGTGTGTGTGTGTGTGTGTGTGTGTGTATGTATATACATATATATACATATATATATATATATCTGTTTCTCTAGAGAACTCTGACTAATACACTGATACATCAGCATAATCAGTTTAGCTCAATTAACCTCTATGCATCAGTAATTATGCCTTCATCGAAATCTTACAGTTAAAAGCTATTTATGTTCTGCCCATAAATAACTAGAACATGTGCTATTATTGCAAGCTTTCCTATAGCATATATTCACATTATAGAATTTTTAAAAATCAGAATATTTTCTTGATTATGTTAGTAATGGCTTTGGGAGCTATTTGCAACCAATTCATTAAAAGTGACAACTGTACATTATAATGAGTAGATTCAGTACTGAGCAATCAAAATGTACATAATGACCATTAAGTATACTCACACAGTAAAACTGAGCAAATTTTCTGTACTTAGCTCAATAATTTCAATGTGTAAAATCATTTTTGTTCACTGGTTTTACTCTGAACACCGTATCCTCGTTTAGAGATCATTTGAGTTTTAACTTATTGTATAACTAAGATCAATACCTTGCTGGGTAGTATCATTTACCAGAAAGTGATTAGGAGAAATAGGTTTCTTCTCCTGAGCCAAAGTTGCCAGTTTGTTAACCTTTCAGGATAGTCAAACTAGCTCTTTGCCTGGATAAAAAGAGTTCAACGCCCAGACTGAAGTTGCCATTAGAAAGTTATATTGAATATTTTTGTAACTACATCTTTGCCTACTTATTGATCATTTCCTTAGAATAAATTTCCTTAAAAATAAATGCTGCGCTAAAATTTAACTCTATGATTTTCTTTTTTTCTAAACTTTTATTCTGAAAAAAAAAATTGTTAAATATAGAAGTAATGAGAATAGTATAATAAATTGCAATGTACCCATTACCTAGTCTGAACTGCTTTCTGACAACACTTCTGACACCAAGTGGATGTCCTACTATTTGATTCACTTCTGAGCCTGACTACCCGGAGTTAGCGCTGACCACACAGATGAAGGGCTCAGTCCCACAAGACTGCCCCTACTTCAGGTGCCAGTCCCAAGTCCCAGGTAGACACCTGAACTTTTGATCACCCAGCTGTAAATCGGGGATTCCCATTATCCCCTCCTCCAGTTCAATAATTTGTTAGAACAGCTCTCAGAACTCAAGAAAATGCTTTACTTTTAATTACCGATTTATTAATCAGTTTAGGCTGCTATGACAAAGTACCATAAGACATACACAAACGTGCATAGATTGGGTAGCTTATAGACAGCAGAAATTTATTTCTCACAGTTCTGGAGGCTGGGTGTTTGAGATCAGGGTTCCAGCGTGATCAGGTTCTGGTGAGAACCCTCTTTTGGGATACAGACTTTGGACTACTTGCATCCTCACACTGTAGAGACAGGGTGGAGACTTTGGAATCTTTTCTTACCAGGGCTCTAACCTAATCATGAGGGCTTTATCCTTATGACCCAGTTTACCTCCTAAGTGCCCCACCTCCTAACATAGTCACAGGGAGGGTTAGAATTTGAACATGTAAATGGTGAGGGGGAAGACCCGAACATTCAGTCCATTGCTGGACACAACTCCAGAACAGAAGAGATGCATAGGGCAAGGTTTAGGGGAGGGGCAGGGAGCTTCCATGTCCTTTTTGGAGCCATACTCTCCAAGCACCTGGTTATGTTCAGCATAGAAGTTCCACTACGTAGACATGGTGGATTAAATCTTTAGCCATTGGTGATTAGCTCAGTCTCCAGCCAAATCCTCTCCTAGGAGGTCAGAGGGTGGGGTTAAAAGTTCCAATCTTCAGATCGTGCTTTGGTCTTTCTGGTGGCCAATCCTTGCCCTGAACCTATCTAGGGACCCACCAAGAGTGGCCTCATTAGAACAAAAGATGCTCCTAACACTCAGAAAATTTCAAGGGATTTAGTATCAGGGTACCGGGAACCACGGGTGAAGACCAAGTATAAATTTATCACATGCAGTTTCAATAAATGAGAACCCATGGCCAATCTTGTTTTGTCTATAACTCTACCCACTTTTCTCCCACACCACACCAGACTATTTTGACAATCCAAGTTTTAAGACTTCATTCCTAATACTTCAATATTTATCTCTAAAAGTTAAGAACTATTTAACATAACAACAATACTATTACCACAGGTTAAAAAAAGTTAAAAATAATACAAAAGATTTGTGCATTGTAACTGTTGTTACATATTGCTAATTTGCCCTCTTAGAAGGGTACAACAAATTACCCTTCCACCTATATTTTACAGCAACGCCAACTCTGATATTATCAATCTTTTTCATCTCTAGCAATCTGTCTCTCAGAAATGATGTCTTCTTCTAAATTTCATTACTTTGATCAACAAGATTGAGCAACGTCTTATTTAGTTTTTGGCCATATATATTTCCTCTTCTATAAATTGCCTATTCATGTGCTCTGTTGATTTTCCTATGCATCAATCTTACTTGATTGATAAGTTAAAATAGCAGGAATTTTAATATGTAATGCAACATCTGTATTGTATATAATAGAAAAAAAATTCCAAATGAATTCATTTTCAAATAATTATTTAAACTACTCATGGCAAATCCATATCATCGTACTTCAGGCCACCATTAAAAAGTATATGTTTGTACACCTGAAACTAATAAGAAAAAAAGTATGTATTTGTCAAAACCCACAGAATATACCACACCAACAGTGAACCCTAATGTAAACCATGGACCTTGAGTGGCAATGATGTGTCAGTTTAGGTCCATCAATTTTTAGCAAATGTAGCGGATGGTAGCTGATGTTGGCACTGGGGGAGGCTGTGCATGTGGGCAGGGGCCTGGGATATGCGAGAACGGTTTGTACTTTCCACTCAGCTTTGCTGAGAACCTAAAACTGGTCTAAAAAGTAAAGTCTATTTTTTATTTTTTATTTTTGGATTCAGCTTTCTGTTTCCTTTCATTTGCCGTACACGCATTCTATGCTGAATGTAATTAATTGCAAAAAATCGTCTCTTCAAGAAACTTTCATAACAAAATACCGATTTCCTATTAACAACAAGAGGATCAAGTTTAACAGGCCGAAATAGAAGACAAGTCTATCAGAATGCACGCAGGTGGTAGGAACAGCTCTGCCTCAAGCCTTCTGTGCCGAACAATAGAGTCACTGGCAAAGCCCCAAAGTGCAAGAGCTGTAAATATCCAGTCACATGGGAAACTGAAGAATGTCTCTTTCACATCCTCTGAGCTCTCAGCAGACCTTTCATCTGTAGCCACTTGCCAATTTGTGCGTTTGTCCTCTCCTGTATCTCATTGTTCACCACAGGAATATGGACTTTTTTATCTCTCTTTTTCCTTTTGGTTTTCTTAGTGTCTCTTTCCTCACTTTCTTCAGAACTGCTGGATGCAGAATCAGCTGACTGAGAAGTATCACTTTCTGTCTCTAAGACTAAAGCAGATTTTTTGAGACTTTTTTCTGGATTTTTTTCTCATGCTTATGTGATTGTTTCCTAGTACTAGAAGCTCCAGTTGCTTCTGAGAATCTGCTTGAGGAATCTGCCGTTACATCTGTAGCTTCCTTTTTGTTTTTCTTCGGTTTTCTTGTGTGACTTCTTTTTCTGCTTTTTTTTTTTTTGTGTGTGTGTGTGTGTGTGTGTGTGTTTGTGTGGGATTTCTTTGACTTATGCTTGTGAGATTCGTGGGTAGATGATTTCACGTGGGGAGATTTTTTTTTTTCCATTGGTAATATCTTGCTGATCACTACTGTCTGTTTCAAATTCTTCAGGGTATAACTCTTTATAACCACTGCGACCCCATCTGTCTGGCATGTTAGCTTCATAATCATATAACTTCTTGTTCTAGGATTTAGCCTTAAGAAAATTATCTGCCAGTGCTCCAGAAATTTCATTCTTTGGCCTCCAGTAGTCTCTCTGAGTTTCTTCATCAAAACCATCACTACTCATCCGGCTTGAACTGCTGGGTAACATTTTCCTTTTGGTCCCCTGGTAAGCATCTTCCATCCATTTCTCCAATTTTCTTATTTTCCACATATCTGATTCCTCCTGGATCTAGAACACTGTAATTCCCTCCTAATCTGTCTATTGTTTCATCCCATCTCAAAGTGTATTTTTAAAAAAGTATATATTGACGTGGACAGTTATTATCTATGTATTAAATGTTCATATTAAGATCATTTCTCTCACTGAGTACATTATTTAAATATGAGAATAACATGTTGTAGACATAATCTAACCTAATACAATCCTAGATTCAATGATAATTATTATTCTGTAAAAATCTGTGAACATGTATTTTAAATTATTCAATCATATTGTTGAATCAACTTTCAATTAAAAAAATAGTGTATTTTTTTAGAGCAGATTTTGATGCACCACAAAATTGAGTGAAAGCTACAGAGATTTCTCATATGCCCCCTGCCCCCACACACGCACAACAGCTATTACCTATTAATCTATATATATTGACATGGAAAGCTATCCATTTTATATATATATGTGTATATATATACATGTATATGTATATATATAATAAAAATGAAATTAACATAAATATGCATAATAAATAGGATATAATTCTAACTTTAATACGTATGTTTCTAGTTGCATAGAAAATACTTAGAAAGGATAGCCGACACATTTTATTATTATCCCTATTTTATGTAGGAAAACAGAAGCTGTGAGAAGTTAAATGACTTAACCAAGAGCAATCAGCGGCAAATGATGAAGCCAAGAGATGAAACCAAGTCCTTCTGGTATGGACCCTGGCTTAGTCCATTTTAACATTAGTCAGAAAGGCCTGTGAGGAAATGCCAGGAGCCATTAGCAGAATGGTGCACAAACTGAGGTTGTGGGGTGACTAGAGAGTACATTTACTCTAAGGAAATTGTATACATAGCTGGGCTGGTAGAAAAGCTGGGGGGCACATGACAGAACCATTGTGGAATCAATGGTTCAACCTCAGTTTAGAGCAAAATTAACCATTTTCAATTTCAGAGAACCAAGGTTTAAATTCTGTTTTGGAGAAACCACCCCTAGGTATTATTGACTCTTAAAATAGTAAAGAAACTAGGTGTGGGCCAGGATGTGGGTCAGATCTTGTAACCTCTGCTATCTTATTGATTTATCCCGCTCTAGGTCATCTAGGCCACCCAAGGCAGGAATCTCTCCTACAGCCTTACTGATGCATATTTTAAAAAATCTTTTCTCTATATATAAATCCTGACCTTTTACAAAGCATAGGAAGAGGTGTGTAGAGTGCCCCTGAAAAGTGTGTTTTTATATGAACAAGAGAGACTGACTCCATTTTGTATGAGCAAGAGTAACTCCAGTTTGGACACTGAGTGCTGTGGAAATTCTCCATGAAGATAAACCACCACCAGATGGACGGTGCAGCGGCTACATGGACTGATAGGAAACAAGTCTGTGAGGGCTGATAAGGTGAGGTCATATGGCTCTACTGAAGTCCTTAAAAACCCAGGACTTTGACAGCTCAGGGAGCTGGTCTCCACTGAGTGGTAATCACGCTGCTCCTCTGCTCCGAAAACCTGCTTGCTCCTCTGGACTAGACCAAACGTCTGCTGGAACGACCTCCCGGACCAGCCGCCCTGTGTGCCCCATTCTGGTTGACTCTTGGATTGGTTTGTTATCAAAATACTTTGCTGAATTGTTATTGCTAGATCGATGGCCGTATTGCTATGATTACACTGTGGTGTGATATTGATGTTAAGGAGGCTATTCTTCCCATTGCATTTTCTGTGTGAGTAAATGAGCATATTGAAAGACACTAGACCTGTGTGTTTGCCTTAATTCTTGCTGGAAACCACAGCTATTGTGGAGACCTCACGCAATGCCTGGTAGATCCTGGGGGTCTGAGAATCTATGTGGGGGGGAGGTGGTTAGTCCCTCTAATTTTTCAGGAAGAGACTGCAGCACGGACTGTGAGCCTAGCAGATGCTTGTGACAAGGAGACTGTAGGCATAGAGCTACTTGCCACTATTATTTAAGTGGCCTATCTTTTTATTTGAAGGTATTATTGCAAAATACATTGTTTTATTTGTGCATGTTTTTAACTTATGGAAAGAGTATTGTATTATATATCTCTTTCCAGTGTTTACATTTTCCCATTCAGTGCTATGTATTTAAGAGTCATCCTTGTGGTTTTGCCTACATCTAACCTGATGCTACTCACAGAGGCATGTGCACCACATTTTACCGGTCCACTCTCCCAGGCGTGAGCACTCAGACAAACTTCAACTCCCTTATACTCTGGGCTGTGCTGTAGGGAACATCTTTGCACCTCTTCCCATAGAGACCTGTGCGAAAATTTCTTTGGAATATATACCAGGACCAGAATTGCTGGATCATAGAGTATGGTATTTTCTTCCTTAGACTATATCACGCCAGATTACTCTCCAGAATGGCTGGCTGTACCAGTTTAGAAGCTCACCAGCAGTGGAGGATATTACGTTCCTCTTTTGCCACAGCTCTTCCAACCCTTGACAAGATCCAGATTTCTGATTTCTTTGTCAGCCTGAAGGATGTGAAGGGATATACTTGTGAATGATTTAGTTTGCATTTCTCTGATTACTGGTGATTCATGTTTATATTAAATGAATAACTCATAGTAAAGTCATTGTACAGAGAAGGGTCAGGTTGATCCTGTTATTTCAGGTTCCTCTTGCACACCTTGTTCCGATCCCTATGTTAAGATGACATCATACTTTGAACAGTTTTATTGACATATAATTCACATACTCTATAATTCATCCACTTAAAGTGCACAACTCAATGGTTTTTAATATATTCACAGAGTTGCACAACCATCACCATAATCTTAGAACATTTTTATCACCCCCCCAAAAAAAAACCCTGTAGCCATTGGCATTCACTCCCTATTGCTCCCACCACCACCAAAAAAACCCACAAAAAACACCACAACCTACCACACCCCTCAGCTCTAGGCAACCATGAATCTACTTTCTGTCTCTACAAATTTGCCTATTCTGGACATTTCATGTAAATAGAATCACATAATATGTGGTCTTTGAGATGGGTTTCTTTCACTTAATATAATGCTTTCTAGGTTCATCTATGTATTAGTACTTTGTGCAGTATCATGCATTAATACTTCATTTCTTTATATTGCTGAATAATACCACACTGTATAGCTGTACTACATTTTCTTTATCCATTCATCAGTTGAGGGACATTTGGGTTATCAAAGAAGATATTTAATTATTTTGCTTTTTGTTCCTTTCTCTAGAGTGTATGTTCTACGAGGACAGAAATTTTGTCTGTTTAGTTAATTGCTATACTTCCAGCTCCCAGAAAAGTGTCTGGCACATAGGGAGATGCGTTAAATAAATATTATTTGAATGAGTGAATAGACATTTGTAATGATGAGCAGGGAAAAGAAGGAGGAGGGACACATGCTAGAATGGGGCTAATTAATTTATTTAATATCTAATCAATTTATTTAACAATATGCAATAGCAAAAGACAAAGGCAATTAATAGAATATGTTAATGTCACAAAGCAAAGGTGGTTAAGACTAAACTACATAGATAGTCATGATAATAATGTCATGTCAAAGGAGTATACATATAGGTTTAAGAGATCCCAACATATGGTTACTATTGACCAAAAATCACTAGGCTAAATACACAAATAGCATCAGTAAGGAATATCCAAAAGCAGTAATAAGCTTTATAGGATAGTAACTATTACAGTAGATGCCAAAAGCTCACCAAACTGGGGGCGGGGGTAGTACAACACTGGAAAAGTCATAAATCAAAACCTTGCCAGGTCTGTAGCTGAGAGAAATTCAGGCATCTCCCACACCGCTGCTTGCTAGTTCCCAAGAATGCTGCTGCTGTTGGCGTTGTTGTTGTTGGAAGTTAGGAAGTCTTCTGATACTGTAAGCTGCAAGCTGCATATAAGTTCTCAAAGATGCTAGAATGATGACAATTCACCGACAAAAGAAGTCTCTACTGTCCATTGAGGCAAGCTCCAAACTCTTACTCTGAAACAATCCAATCCTGAAAAGCAGTCCTGAAACAGCAAATCTTCTGAATAACAATCTCTTGAAATAGCAATCAATCAATGTCAATCCACCTGAGGTCTTCCTTATATATCTTTTTAGATGTATCCCGGGGCCAAGTTTTTGTGTCTCTGTCTCCCCTCTCAAGGAATAGCCAGTTCCGGGAGGGTCCAGCAGTCAATGATAAAAAAAGAAAATCTATTACTTATCTGGCTGAAGGGCTAGTTCATCCAGACAAGCAATATCTACTATTCTTGCTTGGGACCATCAGCCCAAGGTCTTCCAAAGCCTGGCAACATGCCTATCATGTCGTCCTGATATAACTTAGCTACTTCTTCACTTCCTCTGCTGATGTCCACGAAACAGACAGAACAAAGAGGGAATTCTCTCAACCCCTGATCAAGAATTTCTTTAACCCTAAGCTAACCATCACCTCACAGCACAGACAGAACAGCAAACATCATCTCATGTCTCCCCTGCTCGGGAGAATGAGACTAAAGGGGGAATTTACTCAACCTCTGATCACAGCACAGAAATCACCTCACATATTGGAACAGATAAAAGCTAATAGACAGAAGCTCACATCAACCAATGAAGGCAATTTTCTTCAACATCTTCCCTACACCATTTGTTGAACCAACAAGGAGAGAGAGTTTTTATAAAGGAGAGGAGGGAGAAGACAGACATTCTGTGATTTGGAGACCATGTCAGAGACAAGCAAGCCCAGATCAAGGTCGGGCTCCAGGCACTGACGGACACTAATAAAAATTCCTAACGTTCCTAATACTGTCTAAAGCCAAGAACAACTCTAGATACATTACACATTAGTTCGTTTAATTCTCCCCAAAAGCATGATTTGAGAAATACTACCACCTTCATCTATATGTGAGGAAATTGGGCACAGGAAGGTTGAAAAACTGGCCTGGGGTCACAGTCTGTAAATGGCTGGGTGTCTCCAGAGCCAAGTTCTTCACCACTATATTACACAGCCTCTCAGAAGAGGCAAGTATGAGGCCACTGAGTTCACACTTTACCTACTTCAAAATATGGCCCAGAGTCAATCTTACCTATAGCATTGGTGTCTTTCCTACAGGTAGTGCAGGAGAAATACATCTAATTTTACAAAACTTTGCTACAAGTTAGCATGTCCTTGACAGAATCCCGGGCTTTGCTGCCTGTTTTCAGGGGTTATGATCACATCGTGTGAAGAGGTGGAATTAAAGCTTGCCTGGGATGCTAGGAATTTGGCCTATAATCCCAGACTGTAGTTACCAGCTCTGTGGTCTTGGGCAAATTTCTTTACCTCTCAGAGTTTGCATTTAGTTTTCTGAAAAATGAAGGGAAAGGGTTAAGTAAGTATCACCCAGCTCTAAAATTCTTTGATCATATTGACTTTTGGACAGGCAAAGAGATTTCTGGGACTTTCCTTTCCCAGGCTATATGTTTAGTCAGTAGTTAAGAAGGAAGAGGTGAAAGGTTCCCTGGTGGCAAACACTGTTATGGATTCTTATCTACAGTAAACATGCAGTACTGTACGCTCTGCCTTCTCATGGGCCCCACTGGGAAATCAAACCTCATCTGAGAGTTACACACAGTTCATTACCAAAGATCACAAAATATATTCCTTGTTCTCCCTGGGTTACATTTGAGGCCCTATGGCGATCCCTCATGTGAGCAGGCTGATGTCCCTCTCTTTTTAATTTTTATTTATTTATTTATAAATATATATATATGTATATATAATTTTTTTATTGGGGAACAGTGTGTTTTTCCAGGTCCCATCAGCTCCAAGTCAAGTCATTGTTTTCAATCTAGTTGTGGAGGGCGCAGCTCAATGGCCCATGTGGGAATCAAACCAATGACCTTGGTATTATGAGCACTACGCAGTAATCAACTGAGCCAACCAGCCGCACTGATGTCCCTCTCTTGGTCCCCTTTCCTTTCTTCCTTTCCCAGCTTTCTGCCTCTTCCCTATAGTCTGTGCAAAGGTGAGGCAGGGGTAGGGAACACCATTTTTGTTGCCCTTTGTGACTTGGGGAACTCTTTCCTGGTTTTAACCTTTGAGGATCACTGTGAATTGTTATTTTCCTTATATTAAAGTATCTTCAACAAAACCAAGCTCTCTTTTGCTTACTTTTCATAGCATAACCATTATGTGCTATTAGTTTATTTGAATTTTTAAAACTTTCCCTAGAGTATTTCTGTATATAAAAATCTAGATCACCCAAAGCCAAAGTAACTTTTAAACAGTAAGTGCTAATCCTGTTTTTAAAGTCTATATATAACACTGCCAGGGAAACAAACACAGTTGGGTACTTTCCCAGAGTATGCTAATTAGCTGGAAAAATAATACCTTCTTTTCTGCCATTGGAAGAGAAATTGGCCAATAGAAAAGCAGTTCAGCGCCTACTCCCACTCTGTGTACAAATCAGGATGGAGTATTTGTACATGCCAGTTACTCAGGCTTCTGGTTGCCTGACAACCAGTGACAAACGTGCCTTTCATCATCTTTCACAATGTTACCTTGAGATTCTGAACTCTAACCTAAATGAGACTCAGAATAAAAGGAAGGAGTTTAGGAAATTAGATATCATTTCGAACTGATTAAATGCGTACATACCATTTCTGAAATTACAGGTTTCAAAGACAATGGCAGTTTTTCTTAATACTGCATGCATTTTTCTGTTGTTTATCCACTTGTATAAAACTAGTTATTTGTATATTCACTTCATTTTACTGACAAGAAAAGTACTGAATATTCTTTATGAAGATCACAAGAGAATTTTTGACCTATTTCTGCTGCATCATAACAGCGGTACATTAGCAGATATTACCTGACAATAAACACTGAGTTTAGATTCTCGAAGGTATAATTTTCATTATGTAATTCTGTACCATTTCCCATAGCTGGCAGGGTACAATTTGAATTGTTCCATGTGTTGCTTTATAGGGGGACCAAGTGTTTTCATTATTCATTTAAACTTGTTATTTATAGGCTCCTCCAATGCTCTGTAAAATCTTTAAAGAATAATATAATACTGATTATTTTTATGGGACACTTACAGTCTCTGCCAAATTTAATTCTTGCAGCAATTATGTAAGTCAGCCTTGGCAGGTTATATTTAGTGCTATTTCACATCGATGAGACAGGACCACAGCAAAACTGGCTGCTTATCTGAGGTCACACATTGGTCAAAAGCAAGGTTGGAGTCCAGGCTCCAGACTCAGGTATTTTCTATAATTCCGAGATACTTCTCAAGAGTTAGAAACTTATTTTTCCTCTCATTCTTTCTAGGTTTGTATCGTCAGCAACTGAATAACTCCTAACTTAGAAGAGAGACAGTGAAGTGATAGAAAGAGAAAGATAAGTCACAAGACTCCTAGGAAAATATTTAGAGAATGTCAAATGTTTCCAGGTATAACAGTCATCATATTTAGATACATTCCTACTGTCTCTTCTGCCCACCCCATTTTTTATGAGAGGAGAGATCATGTTTATTTTGTTCGTTCATTACTAGAAAACCCCAGAGCCTAACATACATAATACTTAATATATTGTAGGAATTTCACGAAAAGTTATTATTGAAAAGAATTAATATGGCGATGGAAAGAGAACTGACTCTGGGGTGGTGAACACACAATGTGATATACAGATGATGTATTATAGACATGTACACTTGAAACCTATATAATTTTACTAACCATTGTCACCCCAATAAATTTAATTAAAAAAACGAATGAAAGTTTCTCTTTGAATAAAATTGACCCAAGAAAACTTAACCAAATAATTTTAAGTTGGAGCTACTACTCTCTGTGTCAGTTGGGATAGGCCAGGTTAAGTTAGCTCAAAATGCTGTAACAAATAATATCAGTGTCTTAAAACAACAAAGGTTTGTTTCTCGCTCATGCTATATGGCCATCATATATTGCAGAAGGATTCTGCTCTTCAGTCACTCAAGGACCCAGATTGAAGGAGCAGATATGACTTGGAACATTGTTGGTTGCAACGGCAGAGGGAAGTGACCCTTGGAAGGTCTTGCAGGAGAACATTAAAAGCTCCAACTCAGAAACCCTGTCACCTCCACTCAGAATTCATTGATGTGAACTCTCACAGTTGCCCCACCTTCTCTCGGCACCACCCACAACGGAGCCATACACTGCCAGTGGTAGAGAGCAGGAAATATTTGGCAAATGGTGTTAATGTATCATTTTTCATCTGCTTGATTTTGAGCTTTTGTTATTTAAGTAACAAAATGCAATTTCCTTTAAAATTTTTCCTATAATATGCGTGTATAAAATACAATTTTTCTCATAACAGCCCTACATGAGAATTATGCATAATGATAGTCAATACTTGAATAAGGGCAAATAGAAAAGTCAGAGGTGGAAATGGAAAGAAAATTCAAATCTCGAAAACACTGGTATTGGATGAAGCTCATTTATTCCATATTTGTGGAAGTAAATTACACACGGAAAAAAAGCAACGATTATATTTGAAGATGCAAATCATTGATGCAAATTTTAATTGGGTACAAGGACAAGATTGAAAAATTCCTTGTATTCGTGTTTTGGCAATTATCCTAGTGACACAGAGAAGGGACATCTGGTCTCGAAATTCTGGTTAGAACAGCCTGAACTATGGAAAAATATGGATACATCCTACCTAGTATCCCAGTCCTATGTTTTAGGAATGAGGCCAAAAGTAACATACAGATATTTACCTGGAAAATTGCGGATTCTAATGTAGGAAAAGAAAAAATGTTTTCCTTCTAGCCTCCTAGGTTATCTGGCTGGGACCCTGGATTAAACTGACAAAAGACAAATTTAAAAAGAGAGAAAACATTTTAATTATTATGCGTGGAAATTTCACACAAAAAGTGAAACTCTAGGAGGCCAGATGATTGAGGTTAATAGACTACCTTAGACTAATCAAAGGAAAAGAGATTTGGGTTTCTGAGTGGGGAAGGCAAGTTATGGGAAGGTGAGAGGAAGAAATGTATGGTAAATAAGGGCTGTCTTGTTATGCAGAGTCTCTCAGGTGATAATTTATCTCTGGAATAACTCTCTTCTTGGCAATTCCTAGAGACACTATTATAAATGGAAATTTCCTTTATAAATATAAATTTATTTTACAAAAGGGGAAATTTATACTCTATTCTTAGACAAGGGGAGGTAGAATCTTTTCCTGGATCTCCTGGTCCTCAGTTGCCTTTATCTCAAAATAATCCATATGCGGAGAGGCATATTTTGGGATGATATATTCTGGGACACTTCAATAAGTATACAAAAATATTTATGTCTAATTTTTTACAAGAAAATAATTGATTTTTCATTAGTGACTATTAATAAAATTATCAATTCATTATTACACATATAGCTCCCAGGAGCATTAGTAACTAATCAGGAAAATGGGTAGTGTTAATATTTATTAAACAAGAGGCCATTAAACTGAGGTGGCTTTAATGCCTTAGTGTTATAGTTCACTTAAGCAAACCAAAACCTAAGGCTGCATTGCCTTAAGGTTAAGAAATGAAAACCTAAGGACAACCAATCACAAATAGAAACCTAAGGATAAACAACCAACTAGACTTTTCCGAATAGGGTGAAGAAGAAAGAAAATCTAAGAGTTCTTATGGTAAAAAGTACTTTCTTAAGAAAAATTAGTCAAGCCCTAGGTTTGGTCCAGAACTGGTTATCAGTCAGGTGACCAGTGGTCTGCATAATGGATTTAAGTTGATGTCAGACGGTCTGAATACATGAGTCCTTCAGGAGGGGTTATCTAACAGTCTGGTATATGTCCAGGTATTGACACACAACAACCCAGGCATCAACACAGAACTGGGAAGTTCAAAAGTTTAAGTTTCAGGCTAGTTAAAACAAGAATAGAATTATTTCCTCATGCCTCAACCTACTTGATTTTAGTTTTTTTTAGCAGCTTGACAATAGTGATTCCATTTTATTTCTTCACTCTGTGCCTCAAAGGTAACTGCTTAAGCTATAGCCAGTCAAATTCCTTGCTTTGCTTTTGCACCTTCTCTATAAAATCTTGCCTATAGCTCCTGTTAGTGGAGTGTTCCTAACTGCTTCCAGTTTAGCGCTGCCCAATTCCAACTGATTTTTGCTCAAATAAACCCCTAAAATGTTTAGTATGCCTCAGTTTATCTTTTAATAGTTTCATTCTAGTTCATTAGCCTAAATTTCAAGTGGCTTACTCACGACTCATATGTCCTCACTTTATATTTTATAAGCCCTTGTGCCACATACTTACCCAAAGCCCTATGACCTGTTTTAGGTAGTTTCCTGATAGTCCCTATTATCAAATAGTTCAATTCTTTAAAATATAAAGTATGAATTAAAAAGGAGCTCAATTTAAAGGCATGGAGTGTTGTGTCCATTTGTTTCTTTCGGACATACGCAGTGATCCCTCATGCTGAGTACATGAACATTTGTACTACATTTAGCCATGCTTCAGAGATTCAAAAAGCAATAATATATAATTCAAATGAAGTAAATTGCTGGCTTTATTTGTAATCAACACTGATGGGATGTAGAATGGCATCATTGTTTTTGTTTTTAAGATTTTATTGGGGAAGGGGAACAGGACTTTATTGGGGAACAGTGTGGACTTCCGGGAGTTTTTCCAAGTCAAGTTGTTGTCCTTTCAATCTTAGTTGTGGAGGGTGCCGTTCAGCTTCAAGTTGTTGTCCTTTCAGTCTTAGTTGTGGAGGGCGCAGCTCAGCTCCAGATCCAGTTGCCGTTGGTAGTTGCAGGGGGTGCAGCCCATCATCCCTTGCAGGAGTTGAGGAATCAAACTGGCACTCTTCTGGTTGAGAGCCCACTGGCCCATGTGGGAATCAAAGCAGCAGCCTTTGGAGTTAGGAGGACGGAGCTCCAACCGCCTGAGCCACCCAAATGGTATGGTTTTCAAATGTAATTCTAATAACTGTATTAGCATCAAACATATGGATATTTTTAGGACAGCCTAACTGACATTGCTTATCATATGATTGTGGATTACAGTCTATTATAGAAAAGGATATAGCACAGTCACGATGTTCTCAAATGCTGGGCATGCAGATTGCATGTTTTTAAAAAGAAGGTCAAAATGCTAAACATAATTCAAAATGTTTTTAGATTAACAAGCTTCAAATCCCTACATTAACAGTTCCTTGTTGTTGCCAAAAGTTTTCACATTTGTGAGAGAAAAGTTCTTCAATATCTGCTGCAAAGTTTGGTCCAAATGTTTAAGATATTGCAATAGATGTTACTATACTATTGATGAACAGATTCCAATATAACTTAATTGTGTTTAGAACCCAGCCACCAAAATTCTCCATAGAAAGAAAAGGACATCACCAAAAGACATGTACTAGAATGTTACAACAGCACTATCTCTAATAGCTCCAAACTGGAAACTACCCTAATGTCCAACAGAAGAATGAATTCATAAATTGTGGTATATTTACAGAATGAAATAATATGAATGATGTACAACCATTTGCAACAACATGGAAGAATATCCAAAGTATAAAGTTGAGTAAAGAAGTCGAACACAAAAGAATGTATACTTTATGACTACACACACACACACACACACACACACACACACAGACAGGCAAAACTAATCCATGTTGTTGAAAGTCAGGATAGGCAATGATTAAAAGCAGTATGCTGGAGTCCCTGTGTATTAATAATGTTCTATTTCTGCTCTGAATGCTAGAAACACAGGTGTGTTCAGATTGTGAAACTTCTGCAATTACAAGAGGTGCTCAAAGTGGTTACCATCAGCGTTCAGACACTTCTGATTATAGCAAACTACTAAGTAATACATAGATAACATTTCTTTAAACATGCATACATTTTTTGACACCCGTTTATATATAATGCTTCAAAAAAAGTTTAAAAAAAAGGAAGATGGCGGCCTCCGGGTGGGCGCCCATGCCTGGTCCTGCTCTGTGCCTTTGATCTGCTGCTGCTGCTTCTGCTGCTACAGCCCCATGTCCAAACGGCCCGGGGTCCCACCAGGACGCCCAGGGAGGCTGCCCCGCCTCCCCGGAAGAAGAAGAAGTATATTCACGATTTCAGTGATGCGGGCGTGGCGCGTCTTCTGGAACAGTGGGAGAAAGATGATGACATCGAGGAAGGAGATCTCCCGGAGCATAAAGGGCCCTCGGCACCTATCGACTTCTCGCAGATAGACCCGTGCAAGCCTGAGAGCATTTTGAAAATGACCAAGAAAGGAAAGACTGTCATGATGTTTGTCACCGTATCAGGAAGCCCCACGGAGAAGGAGACGGAGGAAATCACCAGGCTCTGGCAGGGCAGCCTTTTCAATGCCAACTAGGACGTCCAGAGGTTCATCGTGGGCTCAGACCGCGCCACCTTCATGCTTCGTGATGAGAGTTATATAGCCTGGGAGATCAAAGACTTTTCGGTCAGTCAAGACCGGTGTGCTGATGTAACTCTGGAGGGACAGGTGTACCCTGGCAAAGGAGGAGGAAGCAAAGAGAAAAATGAAACAAAGCAAGAGAAGGGCAAGAAGAAGAAGGAGGGAGACCCGAAACCTCGGGTTTCGAAGGAAGACAATCGAGCTGGGACTACACGAGAAGACCTGTAACAGGGCAGCCACGGCCTCTTCCAGGGACACGCAGGACAGGGCTCGGCCAAGGCTGGTGGGGTGGGGTGGGCGTGGGAAACCGCACTGCAGATGGACTTCTAGTTCCTCTAGAGAAGGTCTGCCACATGACCAGTTTGTGGTCAGTGTAAGAATTACTGTTGAAACGGCTTCAAGTAAGAAGACAGAAGTTTTGTAATTAACATTGGACACTGACGGATTCAGGGGACTAAAATGTCACTTTAAATGGAAACCTTTTTCCCATTTACATTTGGGGGAGTCTTGGACTCTGCTGTGGCACCGCCCCCCTCATTGCACCTGCTTTGATCTGGTGTCCCCGGGTGTCCGTGCTTTTTATTTTCTGTTAACTGGAAGGATACCAGCTTCTAGTCAAACTTTTAACTCTTGTTAATTGAATCCGGCTCTTCGTGCTACAAACATTATTTTCGTTAGTGTGAAATTAAAACACGCGTGAGACCACACACACAGCTCGTATTTAAATATACAATCAGGATGCCAGGACTGTAAATCCCACATCTGCACAAAATGCAGAGAATCGAAAACAGTGTTACTTGGAGGTCTAAGTACTTCCTTTGAAATTCTTGGACTTGAACCCTCCTTACTTACCGAGAACTCTTGGCATCCGTCAGGTGTGGGGTGGTCTGTGGAGTTCAGGGGTACTGTTCTGTTCTTATTCAGGAAACAGCCCTGCTGGAGTCAAGGGTTCCATTCAGTGTGACACTTCAAAGGGTGTCACTCAGGCCTCAGCAGTATCCTTTGTAGAGTGTGGCAGAGGTTCAATCACCTCGGTCATTTCTAACATGTTTTTTTGATAAAGTTCCTAATTTGCGGTGTCTTCGAATGGTCCTCCCATGATATGCGATGTGCTCCTGTCTGATCTGCTCTTTGTGTTGGCACCTACTCTGAGTGAGAGTTATGGGATTTATATACAGCTGTCATCTTTAAGAAATAGTTATTTGTAAAAACCTTCCATTGCGATTTTAATAAAATAGCACAGTACATGGTTAAAAAAAGAAAGAAAATTCCAGAAAGCCCAGGACAATTGAATTTCAATACAACATAATAATCCTCAAATGCCATTACTAGAATTTGTGAGCCATTAATGTGAGAATTACTCTCTAAGCAGAGTATTCAGTGAACTGGATTCAAAACAGTTGTCCTGGGACCGAGATACCTAATATGTCAAAACAAGCTACGTAATACTTTACCTTTAAAATCTCCAATTGCTCTCCTTTTCTCTACCTCCAGTGATATCACCATATTTTAAGCCAGGTCATTTCCCATTAGTCTCATCTAATAGTCTTCTAACCAGTCCCAATAACCTATTCTACCTATTCTCAACACATTAACCAAAGTGATTTAAAGTCTTAACCAGATCCTTTTACCTTTTGCTTAAACTGCCTCAACAGAGTCCCATTAAATTTAAATTTAAGGCAAACCCCAAGACTTGGCTACATGCTCTGGCTTCTGTCTGCCTCATCCACCTCATAACATGCTGCTTTCCCCCTACCTCTGTGCTGGAGCCACACCGACCTTCTTTTTAGTCTTCAAAAATCTGAAGCTGTCCTACCTCAGGACCTTTACTCTGCTGTTCCCTGTGTCCAGAACAATCGTTACTTTCCTGGTTTCAGGACTGACTGATTTCTTATTCCTCAAGTCTCCGTTTAAATACTATCTTATTTTGTAAAGTTTTCTTATAAAAACCCTCCCTATCTAACCTCAACCTCGTACCATTCTCTATATCACACTTGTCTATTTCCTTCCTTGACATGATTTGCTATTTTATTTGCTTGTTTACCTGTTTGTTTTCTCCCTTTTTCTCCTCATTAGTCTGTGAGCTCTATGAAGGCAGCTATCACATCTATTTGAGTCAGAATTGTATCTCCAGTGCTTAGCACAGTGCCTGGAATACAGAAGATCCTACCTAGACAGAAATACTTGTCGAATGAATGAATCGACATTATCAAGGGATCACAAGATGCCTCTCCAGTAACGAAGAACACTGCATTTCGAGTTTTTCAAAAGAATAGCAATGAACCAGATGCCTTTCAAGCTCTTGGCCCTGGCAAACTGTTAGCATTCCGTTTATGGTTTGCTGGTTGTAACGCCTACCGCCCACTTGCCCAAAGTGACACCCCTCTCCACCCTGTGGACCCGCTGGCTAGTCACGGTCTCCTGACCCCACCCACCGCCGAGGCGCCCCACCATTGGCCGGGGCGCCAAGGGTTTCGGGAGGGCGGGATGTCGTCGCTGGCTGCTACTGGCCCAAGTCGACGTCGCTCCACAGTGCACTGCGAGAAGTCGGCCAAGTCAAATTGCAGTTGCGGGGAGGCTCGTTCCCCTCGGAATCTATGATTGATGTGACGGGCTGGGGCACCGCCTCTCCAAAGCGCCGAGTGGACGGAGTTGCTGTCAGTCAGCAGGAACAGATTTCCCCTTTACCGTCTGGCCCACTGCTGGCGACAAATACTCGAAAATTTCCAGCAGACGAGCCAGTGGCTGTTCTAAGTTCTTCCTCCCGGGTTCAGAAGTATCGGAGAAGGCACTCTTATTTACCGACCAAAAAAGCCCCTCCCCCGCCTTCCGTTAGCTAATTAAAGTTTTCGCCATCACGAGGTAAGAACCTAGAGATTGCACCTCATTTATTTATGTTAACCTTGTATAATATTTACAGGCTGGGTCGCACCCACCGCTCGCATATCGCGAAATGGAGAGTTAACGCGGCAGGGGTCCCCAGGGAGGTGAGGGGAAATGTAGGTTTAATTTGTCCAGCCCTCTCAGTCCGAGCCCCTACGGTCGGTGTCTGTGTTCTCTGTGCACCACTTCTTCCCTTTCGAGGTCAACGGCTGCATGTTGGGGCTGCACGGCGGGCTGCGGGCGTTTCCCGTTGAGACCCCGCTCTCTGCCTTGAATGTGACCGCAGGCTGCAGGCGCCCACTGAACTGGTGGGGTGGGCCGAGGCGGAGGGAGCAAGGGAGGCAGGGGCTGCCCGCTCCCGTTTCCTTTTAGTGAGGCCCCGCTTCGCCCTGTCCCAGCCCCCGGACACGAGAATGTTGCCGCGGTCAGTGCCGCGTCGCCGCCGCAGTTGCGGCCGGGGCGAGGGAGAAATGAACGACACCCGGGATCTGTATATGGTGAGGGTGGTTAAGAGGCGGAGACCAGGCGGCGGAAGATGCTGGGGAAAACCCAGCCATCTGCAGTGCTGCGCGGGCGGAAGGGTGTGCTTCCTGCCCTGTATCGCACTGGCCACTCATCTGTCACGGCCAGCGAGCCGTTCGCAGGACCCTGAACTGTGCAGCGGGGAGGTTTTCAGGGGCTCGGAATAGAGAAGGATGCAGAGGCTTGGTTGGTGTCGATGTGAGGACGTGGGTTTTGCTCTTTGCCAGAAGAGCATTGTAATAAGGCCTGTGGCTGGTGATGATGTCTTTCTTAGCAGCCGCTTTCTGTAGATGAGATATTTGTACGCAGGAGGTGACAAAGACGAGAGAATCCGGGTGGAAATCGGGAATTTGGAGTCCCTAAAGCTCCATCAGCTTTTTTGAGCTTCAGACTGGAAATGGGCACCGAGGGCTTCTGTCCTTTGCACCCTCCACCAGGGCCAAGGAAAGAAGGAGGTTGTCGGACGGTTTCAGAATAAGCGACTACAGTGACAGATTATAATGGGTTTGAAAAACAGCAATAGTATCGTTTTATTCCAGGAAAAGAACAGGTGCACCTCTGTGTAATAAAATACCTTAGGTATAATTTTTGAGTAGTGAGATCTGGCTAATGATTTTTTTTCTTGCCATCGTAAGCCTCTTTCTATTGACCACTAATACAGGCACCTCCCTTAATTGGAATCTTAGAGAAGAAAAAAAGAAGAGAGGAGAGGTGCTGGTGACAGACTATAGAATGTAAAGGAAAATTCTTCCATGAAGTGTAAAGGTACAGGCTTGGAATAGTCTGTGAATTGTGTCCACGTTAACAAATGTTTTAAAAGATTCTATGGAATTAGAATAATGAGTACTTTTCACTGCTCCAATGTTCTTTATTCACACATCTAAACACTTTTCCATCAAACCTAAGGGGAGTCATTTAGGGTTTTTGTTGTTGTTTTTTTCCCCTCGTGTAAACTAGTAGATTTTCTTTCCCTTCCTCCTGCCTATGGTACTGATAAAGAAGATATTAGAGTCCGAATTTCCTGAAATATATGCTGGAGGTGTCCATACCATTTGAATTTATTAGAATGCATTGAGTTGTTTGTTTTTTTAAGTCGATAAAGAAATATTTGGCTTAAGAACATTAAAATTATCTTGAGTATCCATTATGGAAGTTACTGATGTAAGATACCTGAGTGCCACTTTATAATGACAGATATGAATACTTAGAAATATTTTTGCTGGAGGGATAACTAAGCGGGTTATCACTAGTACTAATTCTTAAAATTCCTAAATAATTTCGCATGGGTTTAAAACGACAACCATAAAACACCCTTTTGACCTGCTTTCAACGGGCAAGAGCAGTTTAACTGAAGTCCCAAATTCACTCTCCTGCCAGAGACAGTGAGCACATCCCTTTTCCAAAAATATACTTGGACAGCTCTGAGGTGTTTAAACCGTAGAGATTATAAAATCGGAGTTAAATGAAATGTAAAATTGGCATAGCAATCTTGTAGCTGTATATGTGGATTTTCTTCCCTGCCCCGCAGCTTTTATTTTTAAATCTAGTATGTACTTCAAAAGTTTATTAGAAACCAAATGCATTTTTTTTTTCCATCCTGATGCTTTTCACCTGAGATTTCCTACTCTCAGGATGTGGATCTTCACCACCAATCTTATGTAGAATCTCAATGCCTCTCACAATTTACAATATTTCCATTTAACCCTCATTGCTGAGATTCTCCCCCCTATTCCCCACCCCCCTCCTGGGCCAGTCAGAATTGTTAAACCAGGGGCCATTGTTGAGGCAGGAGCCATCTCTCTTCACTAGTCAGAGTTCTGTGTCAGGACTTCAAAATACCAGATTAACTAGTTAAAAGCATTGAGAAGGAGGAAGATGGAGAAGGCCTAGTCACATAATTCAATGTGAAAATGATGAAAAAGGAAAGTACTTTCAGTTTATTTATTGACAGTATGTAGAACATAGAGGATTTTTTGTTGTTTGTTTTTTTTATTGGGGAATATTGGGGAACAGTGTGTTTCTCCAGGGCCCATCAGCTCCAAGTTGGCCTTCAATCTAGTTGTGGGGGGCACAGCTCAGCTCCAAGTCCAGGTGCTGTTTTTTTTCAATCTTAGTTGTAGGGGGCACAGCCCACCATCCTATGAGGGAATTGGACCAGCTAGCTAACCTGTCTCAATATGATGTGTAGCGTAATGTGTTCTTGTGCTTTTAGTTCATTTAACGTTTGTTCTGACATTTTTGTGTCTTCATATAGCTTTCAATCAGAATTACTTCTGTTCTTTGACCCTTTTGGATGACTGACTTTCAAAGACTGAATATAAATGTTAAAATCCTATATAAGAAAACTAGTCATGATTTCCAATTGAAAGATTGACATAAGGGATTCCTAAATAACTGTTTTTAGTTAGCAGAATGATAAATGCATGCCAATTTATAATTGCTTAACTGACAGATAATAAAAATATTTTTTAGTTGTTTGCCAGTTTGTTCTCCACTCTTCTTGTAATAAAGAACACTGATTTTTTTTTTCCTTCAGGCTTTTGTGTGTTTTTCACATCATAAATTTTACTTTCTTTCCTGCTAGTCAGTGCATAGACATTTCCATGGGCATCTGGAGAGCTGGGACCTATGATGGCTGATTCCGAGTTTGAAGCTATGGAGGAAACTTTTCTTGATGTGCAGGTTTAATTCAGAGTTGTTAGTTAGCTTGGGAACACAGGTGCTCTTTGATTGTTTCCTTAGGAATATAGGGGAGATTAGTATGGTGTAGTTATATTGCTTATGGAAAAGGAGGTGAAACTCTTCTTAAATCTCCTGCTTGCATAAGAGATGTTGATCTAGTTATGTAAACAGCTATTTATCTGCCCCACATTTCATCTATGACAACAGTAGGCCTCAAAGGCAGTGCTTTTCTATGAGTTTTCTGCTTCCTTCCTGAGGTGATTGTGCAGATAATAAATGAGAAAGGAGGCCAGGTTGATGACTGATTTTAGTACAGGGAGGCTTAAAGAAACTGCCCAACTTGCATTTTCTTTCTCTCTTAAATAATATTTCCAGTGGATACTGGTTCCCTGCTGAGAATGCAGCTCTGTTTTATTTTTATATTTGGAAGATAAAGAGGGATAAAAAGGACAAGGGTATCCTATAAAAGCTGCAGAAAAACTTTTTCAATATTTCTTGTTTGTAATTTTAGAACTCTTGTTTAAAGTAGGTGCATGATTGCAAAATGACCCAAGACTGAATATGGCATACATGCTTTCAGATTGAAGCCAAAACAATAGTACTTTGTTAATTTCTGGTGCACTCTTCAAATATGAATGTGTTTTCTAAGCAACACACTTAAGGTTTTGTTTTTTTCTATGTGGTATAAAGCTGCATTGTGAATTATGTCTATCAGTAATTAGTACTTAGTTCTCTTCCTTGCTAGATTGCATTATAGCTTGAAATTTCTCTACAAGTCATCATCTTCATTTGACAGTTATTGGTGCTGAATAAACTGTAACCTTCAATCAGAAGCAAAGGAATAAACACCTCTTTTTGTAATGAAATGTGTTACTTCTCTTAGATACTTGATAGCCAGAGATGCTATGTCTCTACCACCTCTCACATTGTCATAAAAAAAGTGAGTTTCAGTCTTTTATACATTATATTAGCTAAAAGGCCAAAAGGAATGGCCTCCTAAGTCTTTCATGATAACATTCATTGTTTGGTGGGCCATCTTTGTTCTCAGTACTATAAGGGGGGGCTCATGTCTTTCATTGCCTAAATATTTAGGTGTTCTTTGGAACCTCATCCTTTTACTGCTTTACTCACTGAAAGGTGTAATGGACCTCCCTATACATAGTTACACTGATTTCTAAGAATTTATTTGAAAATGAAATCTGTAACTCATTTTCCTATAGATGCACTCAAGTTGGGCTTTTTGGTGTTGTGTATGTTTGTACCTTTTGGGGAGATATATTTTTTCAAGCTCATTTTTTATTGTGAAATAATTCAAACACTATTGAGAATAATATAACACCTGTATACCCTCCACCAGCATTATCTAATCTTAACATCATGCTATATTTTCAAGTTGGTTTTTAATTCATAAAGTAACAGAACAGAAGGACTATGGAGATGAATTTCTGCTTAGAACCTTATTTGTATGTAAAACTGTCAGAAACAGCCCTTCCTATGAGGGCGTAGGAATTCCACTTGACCATACCCAGAGGAGGCTTTAGGATTTAGCATTGGGGCAGAGTCCAGAAGTGGGGGTGCAGAATAATAGTTGTTGGCAGTGAGTTTAAGGGGTGGGTGGGCTCCTGGGGTTGTGGGAGAGGAGAGCTGTAGCTGTTAGTGTAAATGCATAGATCAGTTGCTCGGCAATCAGGGCAGCGTGTCACAAATGCAGTGCCTCCCCAGTTCCTTAGATCACACAGCCTCCCTGTGAGTATCTACCACAAAGGGAAACGTCAGAACTGGCTCATCCTTGTGTTTTTGGGAGTGTTTGCATGAATCAATTTACGTTAACTGTGGTAATATAGTATGTAAAGTTTAGTCAGTTAAGAAATCTTAAAACAGAACTTAGATCGTAGGTGTTTTAGGGGACACTCTTTGGGTACAGAACTATCATAAACATTCTATTAACTGGTTACTTTTTTCTTCTCTTATTTCTACCTCTCGTAAGAGACTTTGTTATTCTCAATATTTGCCCTTTTCTTTTTCTCCAGAGCAAATGGAGTTAATGAAGGGAAGAATATTTATTTACTACCTGCATTCTGTATTCTTGCTTCTCAAAGTGTCTGCTGGAACAGACAGCCATCAACCAGGGAGCTGGTTAGAAATGCAGAATCTCAGGCTCCCCTCCAGACAGACTGAATCAGACTCTGCATGTTAATCAGATCAAAGATCATTTTGTGTGAAAGTTTGAGAAGCACTTGTTCTATACGATATGTGCATATTGTCAAATTTTTATAGAATTTAAATGCTGTGAATGGGGTAAATAAAGCAATTCATTTTTGATCCACTATTCTTAGAAGTTGGCTGTTAGGTGCCACATCCCTTTATGCCTTCATTTTTGGTAATATCTAATAATATGTCAGTTATATTCGAATTACTGATGGAGTCTCTCTCTCTCTTTCTATTCAGTTGCATCAGTTTTCTTGAAGACATTCCATTATTGTTCCATTGACCTTTCCCTGATTACTGAGTCCTCTGGAGTTGAGTTATGTCAACAGCTGCCTTAATCACTTTGGTTAGAAGCGGTGGGAACCAGGTGAGAAGGAGAGTGCTGCTAAGCTCCCGCCTGCTGCAGGACGACAGGCGGGTGACACCCACATGCCACAGCTCCACTTCAGAGCCCAGGTGTTCTCGATATGACTCAGATGGTAGCGGTCGTCCTGCCACCTGGGATAATTTTGGGATCTGGGATAACCGCATTGATGAGCCAATTCTGCTGCCGCCCAGCATTAAGTATGGCAAGCCAATACCCAAAATCAGCTTGGAAAATGTGGGCTGCGCCTCACAGATTGGCAAACGGAAAGAGAATGAAGACAGATTTGACTTTGCTCAGCTGACAGAGGAGGTCCTGTATTTTGCCGTGTTTGATGGGCATGGTGGGCCTGCAGCTGCTGACTTCTGCCACACCCACATGGAGCAATGCATCATGTAGGTACAAGGACTCACTCTTGACTTCGCAGTTTACCTCAGACTTTGTGTTTACCTCACTTTTTGGCTGAGATGTTCAGTCTTAATGTCATTGTTTGAGTGGTTTTATACTGTTGATTTATGGACGAACAGTAGCTTAAGCATGCCATTTATTACTGAGGATTGTTACCATTTCAGAAATACATGTTTTCACAACTCCTCTGGTGAGAGCATTGACCATGTTAAGTAACAAAAATTCAGCTGAACAAATTTTAAAGGTCTAACTAGCTTTATTGAACGATTCATGGATCAGGCAGCATCCCATCTAGCAATTAGAAAGGAGCTTCAGGAGCTGAACACATGGAAGGCTTTTATAGGCAGAGGGGTAAGGAAAGAGCAGGTTACCTCATCTTCCTTTGAGGGATAGAAAGGGCCTATGTGGCAGGTTACCTTTACCTCATTTATGTTGATCAGAAAATTCCAGACTGACCAGTTAAGATTGCATTCCTGGGGAAGGTTGAAATTGCAACTAGGTTAGATATTAAGCGTTGCTTTGGTGGTATAGGCTTAGCACAGGTGACTGCATTTTGGGCCTCTATTTTTTTTTAACAACCAGAATCTGCCTTACAGGATTTATGATCATTTTAAGTGCATTAACATAAAGTACATGATTTCATGTACTATGAGAATCTATGAGCAGCATTTACTCCAGCATGACACATACTGGTTCAATAAATGGTAATTATTCTCTCAAGTGGTATGAACATCTTTGAATACTTGAAAATAGCTTAAGATGATTGTCATTAGTATGGGGAAAATGCATTTAATGTGGGTGTATTGAAGCTCTTTACATAGTTTATTTACTGCAGTTATTATTGATGTACTTTTTCGGGTCACACTACTGGTAGCATTAAAAGAGGGGCAGAACATGTGGCAGAGTTATGGCCATGTGATTATTTCTTGTCTTCTGCGTACAATTGTTTTAATTGTTTATCAGTTGATTTATGCATATTTTGCCTTATCCCATAGAACTCAGTGGCTTAATTTAATATGAAGGAACTCTTGACCCCCTCAGGGTTGCAGTAGAAAGGATTCGTATGGGAACTTGGGCTTTTATTTTCGTGTCCTTAGAGGCCTGCCACTTAGTAGACACTAAATGTGCACCAGAAAGGCAAGACACACAGGTGGCTGCTAGCTAGAATGATCTGGAGGAGAGGAAGATGAGAAGCCTATTGTAAAATGATTGTTTGGGGCTCTTTTTTCCCTCTCCACAAAGGGATTTGCTTCCTAAAGAGAAGAACTTGGAAACTGTGTTGACCTTGGCTTTTCTAGAAATAGATAAAGCCTTTGAGAGGCTTGCCCACCTATCTGCTGATGGTAAGTAAAACAGTTATATTTCTTAGGTCCTGGGGAATGTGAGGTAAAATGGAAACAATTTAAGCTTTTTAGGGGTTGGGAATTTTAATGTTATTTTATTTGTAAGGATGTTAGATTGAAAATTATTTTATATAAAGAATCACTTTAAATGCTGTTTGGAAACAAAACTAATGTTAGTACCTCACTTTTAAATGAAATATATTGGAGAATTGTTCAGAAATTGAAGCTCTAAAATGATTCTGATGTTGAATTTCACTTTTAAAAAGATTTAAAATATTTTTATTCTGTTTGATTGCTTGTTGTCAAGATAGTCATACTATGAGAGGGTTTATTATTTTTGTTTTTTTAGATGAATCTGATGAGCAAATCCAGAAATACACTACAGGGCAATCTCATCTAGCCAGGACAGTAATTGTCCAGGCAAGAGGAAAATTGCTGATTGGTTCTAGGTAGGAAAGGACAATGACTAATACACACTATTTTATATAATTAGAATGAAGTTATTATTTTTCTTCCCACTGAAAAAAGATTAATCTTGCAGCTTTCTTTCCTGGGGTAACTAGTGGTATTTTTGTATTTATTTGTTAAAACACAAATTTTGTGTACTGTATGTCCTTAAAATTTGAAAGTAAAATGTTTCTGATCTTAGCAAAATTTATCAAAACCATTTCAGGAAAATGTAGTTAATGTTTTCTAGTTAGTTGGCCCCCAAGTCTTTTGCTTATAAAGTTAATCTTGAAAACTTCTGTAGCAACCATGTAAATGTGTGCATATACCGGGGGTGCCAAAAACATATATACAAGTGGACACTTAGCTCAACGTTGCTCAAGCAGTAGTTTGCCATAGTCAGAAGTGTCTGGACGCTGATGGTAACCACTTTGAGCACCTCTTGTAATTGCAAAAGTCAAACGTGACTTGTATTCATCTTTTGTTATCAGAATCTATTGAGCAGTACATTTTAATACGCTTTTCCTTTCTTAAAATGTGTGTATATTTTTTTGTCACCCTCTGTAGAATGAAAATGAATCATGCAATAATATTAACCTGTGTTTGGTTCATCCTTTTGTTCAAAGGAGGTCAAAGTGCACCACAGAAATGTCATTTTCACAATGTTCAGCTGGAGTGTGTAGGGATGGAAATTCTCCCCTTTTCCCAGATAAGGAACTGAAACTCAAGGAGAGGTAAAGGGCAGTTGCTGGGATTTCCTGGCACCCATTGTGGCCCCTTTTACAGGCATATCTAAGGATGAGAGTCATTTAGAGAAAAAGACTAAAATGGCTCCTTTCACCATCTTAAGAGGGTTCTCCTGATCTTTTTTGAGAAACTTTCCATCATCATATTCCTCAGAAGAGGATTAGATTCCATCTCTTTGTTTGGGGATTTATTTTCGCATATGTAGATCATTCAGGCCCATTTGCTCTTCTCCTTTATTCCGTTAGACATTTCTTTTCCTTCTAGCTGTCCCCTATTATGAAAATAGGGGTGAGAGAGGGTAAATTTTAGGCATAAGATTTATCTCTTGATTTTAGTAGGTAAAATATATGAAGGAAAAGAGAACTAAAACACTTTCTTACCGTTATATTTTTATAACTCTGAATATTGGTATCCATATTGGTATGCTTGTTTCATCCATAACCAGGTTGGCTGCGTCTCACACCACGATTTTGTCGGCTGCAGGGCAGGCGGTGTGCCCTTGCTGTTCTACAAACAGGCAGAGCTTATTGGGCAAGGTTTTCAGAAGTATTTTGAGAACAACTTCAAAATTTATTCAAAATCAGTTGCTAAGGCTTTCAAAGGTGGCAAAAATTGCCTTTTGATATTTGGGGCCTATTCTATTAAGTGTATTAAAGCCACTAAAGGTAGATTTCTTTGTTATTTAACTTTTCAGTTTGTGGATTTAAAAGAAAAACTTAAGCCATTTCAGATTTCAGAGTTGTTTACTTTTTTTTTTTTTTTTTTTGGTTTTTAGTTTTTGGTAAGAACCAAAGCAGTATCAGTTTTGTAAGAGTGGGTAATATTCCTACATATGAGAGGAACAGTGTTAGTTAAATTAAATTGTGAAGTAACTACAGTTTGCTCTCTCCAGTTTCTTTCACCATCAGACCCATTCTCCCTTCTTGAACCCTTACTGTGAGTAGCTTGCAAGTAGGGACCGTGCTTATTTGGTTTGGATCTCCATTGTTCACCCTGCATAGAATCTGGAAGTTACTCAGATTGAACTAAATCTGCACTGCCTGCTCGTTCTCACCAAAGTGATTATAATTTATTCCTTGATTATCCTATAGCTGATTTAACCAAATTAGTAATAGGATGTTTTTACTTTAATGAGTTATCACTCCTGAGTGGATTTGAATTTAAGTAGGGAAAACATGAAAAAAGATTGGTTAAACCATAGAAATAAATCACTAACGGTGGAATTTCAGGTATAAATGGGAGGAAGTGTCCCTCAATCATACTATATTAGCTTTCTTAAGAGAAAGTGAAAATAATAAAATGAAAATAAAACATTCTCATCTTTTCAAGACTCTAGTCCAATGCTGTCACATCTGCATAAAGTACTTCAAATTAGCATTTAAAATATTTACTATTTTAGTTTAAACTGGGGGTAGTTTGAGGAGAAAATCAGAATGCCACATATCAAGAAAGGGCAAGAATCTTGCCCCTAAGGAATTGCTGGCTATTTTTATTGATTTGTTGTTGATAAATTTTGAATTTACCCTTATTTACAAATAACTAATTTCATAATTATCTTTGAATATTTTTGTATTCAACTTATACCAGTCATGTGTATTTTTATAATTAACCAGCCAGTAAATTCAAATAATATTCCATTAATCTATTGCTTATGAACAAATTGTCACTTAAAACCAGATAGTATAAAATTAGATTATAATCCTATATATGCTATAAACTCTTCAAAGTGTTTCTAGATTGCTTAAGGTTTGAAAGCAACAAAACGTCTCAAGAGACAAATGGATAAAAAAGAGAAGACTTGCTCTGACATTCAGAGTTGGAGATGGTGACAACATTGTGAGTCTCATTGGAAACTTCCATGCTCTTCATATTATGTGATCTCTTTATGGAAGAATTAAATTACAAAACAACCAGTGTTAGAAACGCAGCATTTTTTAGTATCATTCTTATGCTAGGAGTAGCCAAAAGATAAAAAAATAAAATAAAATAAAATAAATAGGGATAGTATTGAAGAGAGATTCTTATTGCTCTGTGTCTACTTTCAGCTCATAACTTTGATTTTGGGGGTCATGAGTCATACATGTCTGGAATACCCATTTTTAACATATTGAAACTGCATTGGTTTATTCAAACTGCTGTTTACACAGTTAAATACTTACTGGAGGGAGGTGGGGGTTATACTTTGAAAAGTATAGCTTTTACTCTTTCTGTTGCCGTTTGAAATCTTGATCATTTTTCTTTTGATATGTCGACCTGCAACACTGGAGGGAAGAGAGAGCTGCAGAAACACCCATTTTTATGAATTACATAAAATTATAAACATGCATTAGAACTCAAGAGCTTTGTTATCCTTTATTTAAACAATTAAATCAATCATCCACTCAAAAAATAGCTTCTAGATACTAAATCCTACATTGAGCATCATAAGAAGTGTGTTACTCCTTGTATCTGATATAGGACGTATTCCTCCTTGGTATATGTACGTATTTAAACCCCAGTAATTTGGTGGTATACTGTAGTTCACATCCTCTCGAACTATGTACCGCTTGTCAGATACGACAAATATTCAGTGCTGTACTTGTGAATTTTCCCTTCTGTTATTGGGACAATTCTGAAATTGCTACCAAATGAATATACAATGCATTTTTTTCAACTCAATAAAGGTACTGATTTACTACTCTTCAAGTGAGTGAGTGCGTGTGTGAAAGAGAGAGAGTGTGTAGATATGTGTCTCTGTCACCGCATATGTGTTTTGGTGCCCATGTGTTTATATATAGTTTTTCCTACTTTGGGAAGTCACAAAACTAAGAAGTATTACTCTGTGATGAAAAATAGACTCAACTACAAAATACCACCAACTTGGGCAAACTGAGCTTTGGAATCTTTGATTTGGCATCTCCTGGAATATTATATAATTTGCGAGTGAAATTTTCACCAAAATGAAAATCCTTCCCCATATTTTGCAGCTCTTTCTCTGCCTTCCCCTGTGTTGCAGGTTTGTAATGTTTGAGCACAATTCCTGGGTGAATTTCCTATTTGCCTCTGTGCGTGTTATTTGTGGCAGAGAACTGTGCCTGGTCAGCAGCTCTAGACCTGGAGCCCGTGGACACTATATGCTGGGCTTCAGTGGAAAGAGAGATCTGCTTAATTTTGTCCCAGGTGAAGGAGTCCAGCGGTTCCTAGCCTGGACTACTGGAAGGTTCCCACATCCTCTTTGTCCCATTAGTTGAGATGACTTGCAGTAGAAAATGTCCAGTGAGTGTTAAGAACTTATTGAAAGATGTCTTAGTTTTATATAGTTTTGTTGTTAGGGTAAAAAGTGAGAATTTTTACTTCTATGTTAAATGTTAAATGAAAATAAATGCTAATTTAATATTTATAGTCTAAGATGCTTGGCAAACTAGAATCATCAGTTAGTTTTGAAAACTTTCCCATAAATCCTGAGATTTTGGAACTGTCAAGTTGGATTGGTAAAATGCATGCTCTTTCAAATTCCGAAGTGGCAGAGCCATGAATTATAATCCTGAACGGTTAAACTTGAAATTTTCATTTATGAAATTAGAACTCTTTTGATGTGTGCAATTAAAAACCTCTTGTAAAAAAGTCGATGCTGACAGTTCAAACAAAGAAGAGGAATACTGAACTCCCTGGACAGGTAGCATCTGAGTGAATGCCTGTGTTCTCTTGCCTGGCTCTTCCAATCATTTGAAAATACGAGAGTGGTTTAACTGACACGAGTCCATTGTATTGTGTTTTGGAAAACTCAAAAGTTAACCTTTGTAATGTAAATATTACTGATACTTAACGCTAAAACATTTGTTATACATTGACCAATATATTTTAGCATTGCCTAGATATTATTGCTTTGTTGAAACAGTTCCAAAATCGAGATAAATGGGAAGATAGAAGTATAAATGCTATTTCTCAGTAAAGTAAGTTCAGCATGGATATAAAAGATTAAGTGGGGTTTATTCATGTTTCTCCATTTTACTTTTCTAATTAAAGCAGGCATTTTAATATACTGATTGGAAAATATATATGTCTTTCCAGAATGCATTACTGGGAAAGTTTTTAAAATTATCTATTAAAAAAAAGATTGGAAAGATTGAGCCTCAATCAGTCAAATCAATAGCACTTAATTTTTCTTAAATCTGCTTTTGAAGTCAATCATCTTTGGTTGATCACCTGAATATTTTTTGGTTGATTTAAAGAATTTACCGTGTTATGGGAAACAATGCCTGCTTTAAATAAGTTATTATTTTTTTCCAATTTCTTCCAATTTGCTTTACCTTTTAGCCCACACCTGCACAGTATTCTCACTTTAGCAAGGCTCAATGCATCCTACATTTTTTTAACAAGTGGTAAAGAACTGAGGGCAGATACTGTTAAAATAATTCAAAAGAAGATGCAAAAATGCAGTTTGCATTGGATGGAGGAAATAAATAGTGGTGACCTCAGCCAAGTAATATTTAATTTTATTTGTTATTGTCAGAAAAAAAAAATTAACATTCTCAGAACATTCTGGGCCCAGGGCATGACCACAGGAGTAGCACTTGATTGTGTTAGATCCTTCTGGAGCTATAGAAGTGTTAACTATACCAAGTTTATGGGAAACTAGAAAGAATTTCATCCCCTGCCTCTAAATATTCTCCTAATCTAATGATGGCTGTAACTTTGTTTCATGTCTGGGCTCAACAAAGATAAACAGGAAAGAATGTGAGACTTTTTTAGGATTTTTTTAACATTTATAAAATTAAAACAGCTATAGAAGGAAAGAATATAAAATACAGCACTTGAACAGCAAATGATATGCCTTTAGCATATCTTGCTTAGTCTATTAACTAATGATACTTTTACAGAATGGGAATAAGAAATGGAAGACAAAACCTTCTGAGTCCATAGATTATAGAAAAGTCAGCTTGCCTGAATGGACTCAGTAGACCTAAGTCACCCTACTATATTAACCAATCTAATTAAAATATAATACTTTTAATCCTGACACCTGATGTACACACAAAAGTGTTGTGATAATAATTATAAGTTCATATCAGCTCTACTTGATGCAAACAGAGGCCATTTGGAGACAGTGATGAGTTATTTACCAAATTAGGATAGTAACATTTTCTGTTTGCATGGAGCCTTGTTACTGAATTAAATACTTCTTTCTCTGCATGTTCTTTCTTACATAGTTCATTTGCATTTTATTTGCATAGCTCTAGTTAAATTAAAATGACACATTTCAGCATTAGTTTGACATGCCTGTGTTTTATTTTGTAATGAGAATTTTGTATCCAATCATTTGACTTGCAGTAACTTGTACTCTTTTTCATAATGTTTACAGCAACCTTTCTGACATCTGGGACTACTGCAACAGTAGCCCTGTTGAGAGATGGTATTGAACTGGTTGTAGCCAGTGTTGGGGATAGCCGGGCTATTCTGTGTAGAAAAGGAAAACCCATGAAGCTGACCACTGACCATACTCCAGAAAGAAAAGATGAAAAAGAAAGGTACCACCTGCCGCTGATCGATCATTTAACGAGGATGTTGTTTATATGTAGTTCATAGAAATGAAACCCTGCATTTTAAACTGATTTCATGCTTAAGTTTAAGTTGTCTCTGTTTGCTGAGTGATCAGCAAACTGTGCCTTGGTTTTCTGGATATCACATCATAGTCTTCACTTTTTTTGACCAGGATCAAGAAATGTGGTGGTTTTATAGCTTGGAATAGTCTGGGACAGCCTCATGTGAATGGCAGACTTGCTATGACAAGGAGTCTTGGAGATTTGGATCTGAAAAGAAGTGGTGTGATAGCAGAACCTGAAACAAAGAGGATTAAGGTAAGAGAGGACTTGAAAACACCTGAGATACACACAGGGAATGAATGCAAGATGGTCTCCTGCATCAGGCTTTCTTGGAAGCCTTAAATGAAGCCAAAATGACTTTTAAAAGGGAATAATTAATGAAAAGATAAACTTTTCAGACAAAATAAGATACTACCTTCCAGGCCTAATGTATGATGATGGGTTTGGTTTTTGTTTCGCCTGCTGTGGAATTCTGGTGGAATGGCTCTCCGCCTTCCTCACCTGCACCTGATCATTTAAGTGTCACCTCCACTTGGAGGCTGACCCTCCCTTCCCTTTTCCACCAAGCTGAATCATCATCCCTCCTCTATGTCTGTGACATCCGTTGCATGCTACTAACATTAACGCTCCCCCAGCACACATCCAGTCGTGAGCCATCACTTCGCTCTCTGCAACCCCTGTCCTACTCTTGTACCTGGTACTAGAGTGTAGTACAGGCTTCCAATAATGGCAGCAAACAGTAATTAAAATGATTTCCTGTTTTATAGACAGCCCATTTATATTCATTTTATCTAATAAATACTAGTACAGTAGTACCTTGGTTTTCGAAAATCTCTGTTGAACATTTTGGTTTATGAATGCCGTAAACCAGAAGTAAATGCTTCGGTTTTCGAACACGACTCAGAAGTCGAATATGTCACACAGCTTCCCCTGAATATAAGATCCTGAGGCCTAGCTGTCGGCTGTTTTTGAGTGTTTCAGAGCTGGTGGATTACGTTAGAAAACCGAGGTACCACTATATAGGGGTTAGTGTGTGCCAGGCTCTGTTCCTCATTTTACAAAGAAAACAAATCTGGAGCATTTGGAGTTCAACTTAGCTGAAAAATTGAAGCAGGTCTCAAACCCAGGAAACCTGGCTCCAGAGACAGTGCTCCCAACCATTATATCTTGCTGCCTCTTGAATTTGGCTGTCGGGCTACTTCCTTTGTGGTGTCACTAAGTAATTGTTAGGTCTGTCCTCGGTGGTTGGTCCTAAATATTGCTGCTTTTCCCCTAAATACAGGCCTTCCATTTTCACTCTGTTTTGTCTACAAGCTGTTAAACACAGATGACCACTCAGCAAACAGAGACAATCTTCGAGTTGTGAAGATTATCCCAAGGCCAAGTGTAGTTCATAATCCGGTGCATGTGGTTCTGATTGCAGCTCCATCACGCTGATGACAGCTTCCTAGTCCTCACCACAGACGGAATTAACTTCATGGTGAATAGTCAGGAGATTTGTAACTTTGTCAATCAGTGCCATGATCCTCGTGAAGCAGCCCACGCAGTGACTGAACAGGTGACACAGCAGAGCTTCTGCTACAAAAGTCCCAAGTGGGGGAGGAGAGGAGGACAAACCCAGGTGCAGATTTTGAGGCAGCCTGAACAGGTCACAACAGGCTTGAGGTTTCTTTGAAATCTTGTGCTTTAGCTTCAGTATTACAATGAATTTTACACTTGACTCCATAGAATTACCAATTAAAAAATTTTTCCAATTCTCTCACGTAGTTAAGTAAAAGAAGTATGCCAAGGAAATATGCTGTTTATTTTCTGGCTTTGTACACATCTTGAAATAATAGTAACAGCACCAGTAAATAATAATGATGAATACTAATATATTCCTTACTATGTGTCAGACACTCTTCTGTTGATATATATTTGACTTACGTAATCACACAATATAACCCTCTGAGGTTGGAGCTAGTATTATCCTTTTTTCATGGATGAGGAAAACTGAGGCACAGAGGCAGAGAAGTAGTAACTTTTATTCAAGATCACAAAACTAATTATGTGTATGCTGCGGAATGGTTGTTGGTTGGGCTTCAATCAGCCAAGTTCCCAAGTCTAACCGTTTGACTGTTCCAAGTAATTACCCAGTATAGGAACACTATAGCACAGTAGACTCTGGTTTTTGAGAATGGGTGTGTGAAACAAATACAAAAAGGTGTATGGCTATGTTATGCATCACTGTGTCAGTCAGAGCTAAAATTTGCAAGATTGATAATACAAAGTAGAGAAAATGTAAAATTTCTATGTGTCATTTAATACTCCATATGGACAGATAGCTCTTTTAACTTGTAGCCATCACTGATCATTAGAGGCACAGTTTAATTCAACAGCTATTTTTTGCATTTTTAATTCTGAAGCCAAATTTGGCCCAAACTTTTTTTTACACTTTTTAATTTTATTTATTTATTTTTCAATTACAGCTGACATTCAATATTATTTCATATCAGTTTCAAGTATAAGGCCCAAAGTTTTCAATGGTAATATTTGTAATTAAGATATAAGACATTACTTAAAATCCTTTTGCTGAGACGGTCTGATATATCCGAATAAATATTTCCATCTGCTGGCTGCAGATGGAAACTTCCAGAAAGGAAGTTTAGGAAAGCAGATATACATTTTTCTATGTTTCTCTGTTTTTCAAGAATGAATAACAATAGGAAATAATGTCATTTATATACAAAACAGCTCAAATTGTTATTATTAAATGAATAAAATAGTCAAAATATCAACTTTGTGTTTTTTTGTGGATTTCTGACACATTTTGAAAAAAAATTGAAATCAGTTAACACAGCGAAAGAGTTAAAACAGTTATAAAAGAATATAAAAAGCACTGTTTGCATGAAAATAAATGGGCAAGCATGAATTACTCACTTGGTTACTAGGTGTTCATGAGATTAAGGAAATGAGCCCAGTTCTATGGAGGATCACGTTTTCCTAATTTCATCTACCTATCTTGAGATACGTGTGTTCTAGTTTATGATGGCGATGATATTTAGTAATGATTGCATAGTATTCCACTATATTAGTGTACCATAATTCATTTAACAGTTACCCTAATCAGCAAATTTAGTTTATGTTCACTTTTCCATGTTATAGGGGAGCACTATCATAAACATTTTTATATCTATTTGTGCATATCTGTTTTCTTCAGGTATTATTTTTCTTCAGGTATTATTTTTTAGGTTCAAGTCTTAGAAGTAAAATTGCTCGGTTAAAAGAATACGTAGTTTTCTAAAGCTCTTAATAAGTTTGCCAAATTGCCCTCCAGAAATATTATTCCAATTTATACTTTTTACTAGCACGTTTTATAGCTTGTATTTCTTGTCTGTGTATAGTTTGTTTTTTCCATTATCTTATAGGCATGTTTGTCTTTTTCATGGTCATTATAAGAACTCCCTATATATTTAGCATATTAGTACTTTACTTGATATTGCACGTTTTTTTTCTTTTAATTTGTTTGTAAAACATTTTACTTTTTGAGGCTTTTTTTTACTTCAGATATGTTTATCAACGATTTTCTTCACAGTTTCTGCCTCAGGCTGTGAAGGTCTTTTGAAATACAGTTGCTATTAAATATAATCCGAAGTACTTACAATGCTGACTGTATCATTTGCTGTTTGAATTAGTTCCTGAAATTGATTTACAGTTCTACTGTAGGAAATTTAGTTTATGCCACTTTTTCCATTTTGCAGGGAGCATAATAAACTTTCTTGTAGCTACACCTTCATACACATCCACTTCTTTAGGTAATTATTTCTTCAGGCTAAATTCCTAGAAGCAGAATTGCTAGGTAAGGACTAATACTTACTGAGTCTTTACCTTGTATTAGTCCCTGTGCCAAATGCTTTACATGTTATTTTCTTCTTCTGGAGCTGCATGTCTTATACCTTAGTTCACCAGTGTTTCCATTGCCAAAATCACTACAGTGGAATATCATTAATATGGTTGTTTTGGATCATCTATTATTCTATGTGCAATCTAATAAACTATGTGGGTATTGATACATGGTGAAAGAATCACAAACCAAAAAAGAAGTAAAAAAAGGATCACAAACCATTGTGACATAATTGGCTTAGTAACTGTGTTATATCAGTTTGACCTTCCAGAGGAAACATGATTTCTCTTTGTACAGATCCTCTAATTTCCAGTGTTTTTTTCTTCCTTCCTTCCAAACCTTGCAGGCAATACAGTATGGAGCTGAAGATAACAGTACTGCAGTAGTAGTGCCTTTTGGTGCTTGGGGAAAATACAAGAACTCCGAAATCAGCTTCTCATTCAGCAGAAGCTTTGCCTCCAGTGGACGATGGGCCTGATGGCTTGCCAGGACTTTGAGTTTCTGTGCAACTGTTTTTCACTAAATATATGAAGAAGCTGATTAGATCAAAAAAGCCAGCTGTACCAGAGTGAGCCCGTGACTCATTAGATCAGTATACAAACCAGTGTAAACTTAATAATCATTTACGTAGTAGTTTTTCAGAAATACCCACTATATTTATGTTCAACTGTACATAGTATAAATATATGTGTAATTCAGCTATTGTGAGTCTCTAAGTTAAGTGAACAAATGAAAAGTGGTTTTCATATACTTGCTGAGTGTGAAATTTCTAATTTTTAAAACTCTTAGGCAGCTATGCGTTTCTTTTGATCACATTTGTTCTTTATTCATTTGAATAGGTTCTTGTCTTCAAGTTCTTCAAGAGTAGTTAGTGTTTTGACAGCTATTCAGTAGATTATCAGCAAGTGTTTCAATTTTTAACGACTGTACCAAGGAGTAAGTGTGAGACAGTTCTCTGTTACTATATTTTGTATTCTGGACTGCTTACTGGGAAATATAACAATGTAAAAGAAATTAATTCAGATGATATAACACTGCTAAATTATGTACATATTTATAAACAGAGCACTTACAGATTTTAATTGTGGCACCAGATGCACAGTTCATTCCTGTTTTGTAGCTAAGAATGCTATAGAGATACGACTATTCCTTCATATCAAAAAAACGCACAGGCTAAGATTCCTTTGGTCAAAGCTATACAAAGTTAAATACCAATGGCATCGAGTATCTTGTATAAAGTTTGCATTTGCTATCTCTATGTTTTGTATATAGTATGTTTATATCACTTTCTAGAGTAAGCATGTTAGATAATTGTCAGTAAAAATAATACCACATTGACTGATGTTCCTACAGACGTAGCTTGAGGTTTATGTCTTTTTGCTTATTTCTAAGGCTCATAAGAAGGGATAAATCTAAAACAGTAAAACATTCTATATTTCAGCTTGCTATGTAATTTAGGAATATAAAACTATACTACCTTATATTTGCATGTAAGTTTGCTGTTAAAATGTGAATCTCTAGATGTGTGTTTGGAATTATCTGCAGTTTATTTCTGCAGACAGTATAAATTTGTTACTAAGTGTGAGTGTATGTACATATGTATATTTTGAAGTAATAGAAAATTAAAGGGAACAATCCTGCATAACTCCTTCACCAGTTAGCTTTAAATTATTGATATGTTTATACCTAAGATCTCTTGATAAACTGAGGGCAGTTTTATAGTGGAGAACCAATGGTTATTGGCAGATGAGGAAATAGATTAAAAATGGCTGTAGGGGATATTTTATGGTGGATAACTTATGTGGAAAACCCAGGAACAGAACCAGCATGTTGAAGCTACACTGTTATATGGTAATTGCATAAAATAATACGATGTGAGAAAAATACTGAGTGTTAAGAATGAGGTGGAGATTTGTAGAAACAAAAGCAAAAGAAAGCATAAAGATAAAGTTGATGTAGTATATATGTTCAACTCTCAGTTTTCTTGAAGTTTTATTTAAAGGCTTGTTAGAAAGAAGAGGACCCAACATATTTACATCATCTCACCTTTTTGGGGATGGAAGAAAATAAATATTGAGTTTTCCAGCCTATATTAATCAGGAATTGTACTTGGGGAAAAATGATAAAGAAATATTTCAGGTTTTGTTTTTTTTTTTCCCAAGGAAATTTGGTGAAAGAAAGAAAAACACTGCAGGAAAGAACATAGTCTCCTATTTGTTGTCTGAGAAGTGAGGACCCAAATGTAGACTAAGAAAGCTTGAAAACTTTCTTGCTTTTTCTGAGTCAGGTCCTGGAACTTAAATATAGAAGATACACTTAGGAGTATGGAGAATTTCCAAACTAACAAGCAAACAAAAACTCTAAAGCACAAAATGACATTTAAAGATGTAAGTTTCATTTTAGTTTTGAATTCTTCACATTACTATACCATTTTTACTTTAAAAACTACGGGTGGAAGTGGTGTTATCAAGTTGAAAGGTCTAAGAATCACTGATGCATTGGAGTGGTTGGCCAGGTTTGACAAGGGAATTGGTAGGGTTGTGTAGGTGTGGGGCGGGTGGGGCTTTGCTCTGCTTCACCTCAAAAGCTTTTAAAACCCAAAACCAGTCAACTTTGACTAAGGCATAAAACATTCTGATGTTTGTTTTTTAAGCTACACTGTTGAAGAATAATTTGTAGATTATTATAATCCATAAAAGATAAGCATACATGGTTAGGCTTCTAAGTCTAATACTCGGAATTATGCAAATTGTAGTGGGAAGAAAAGGACTGTTCTAAATATAGTTTTTTAGTTATAACTGTGAATTTGCCATTTGACTATTACCATATGAGTATAGGTATGGTGTAAATTAACGTAATTAAACTTAAATCAATTGTATTTATGTTTGCCTTTCATTTATATGTTGTCTATAAATCATCTCCCTAAAATATGTTGCCAAACTTCATTTGCCAACATTTTCCTGGCAAAATTATCTTGAAATCATTGTGATTTTTCATAACTACTATGTTTCCCCGAAAATAAGACCTAGCTGGAACATCAGCTCTAATGCGTCTTTTAGAGCAAAAATTAATATAAGACCCAGTTTTATATTACATTATATAAGACCGGGTATTATATTACATTATATTATATTATAAAGACCCGGTCTTCTAGTAAAATAAGACCTGGTATTATAGTAAAATAAGACCTGGTCTTATATTAATTTTTGCTCTAAAAGACGCATTAAAGTTGATGGTTGGGTCTTATTTTCGGGGAAACACAGTGTAAGTTGTTAAGTACTTATATATTCAAAAGTAAATGCCATCCTTCTTTCCATCAGCTGTTCATTTCTTACAGATCTTTGTTGTTTAAGTGAGTCAAAGTGATGCATTTGTTTTTGAGAGAAGAATTCATCTTGGAGAGATCAGTTTGAATCTCTGTACTCTCTGATGTGAACTTTTCTCAAGTTCCAACTTTTTAAAAAAATTACTTTGAAGAACTATTAACATATAATCTAAATAGAAATTACCTTTTCAAAGTGGAATATGATTTTTTTTTCTCTTTAGAATCTTGGCAGAGAATAAGTAGGCCTATGCTAACTCTTCAATATCAGACAGGACATTTAGTTTCCTTTCTAAGAAAGTGCAAAGATTTAATATCATGGTTAATATGACAGAAAATGCTTCAAGGCAGGGAGGGGGGAAAGGATGAGTAAGGTTTAGCACCAAACAGTTAAACATGTATTTGTATTTTCCTTTAGCACTTTGATTGTTCACATGCCCATGTCTGAAAAGTGACATACGTTTTTCGTTGGGTTACATTTGATTATATTCACTAGATTCACTTATCTGGATGACTTAAGCAGAAATAAAAAGTCATGTCTTTACAAGCCTAATTGTGATGACCTGCCTGTGGCTTTTGACATCTGGAATGAGAACACTTGGCTCTTTGGCAGCTCCCACTGGTTGATTGTTAGATGGTTAAAACGGTCCACTGATGGTCATATTGAGTGTTCCAGGTGGTGAAATCATGGTGTCCTTCCACCTCCAAGAATGACTCATCTGCCGTTGGCTTCCAGTACAGAATTTAGCAGCTTGGTGTGTCTGAAATTAATTTAAATTCTGCTGAAGTGCTCTTGTACACATTTGTTTTATCATTTACCAAAGTGCTACTTGGGTGTACAGCACTTCCTGTAGTGAGCTGATATATTTGCTGCTTTGACCATTGTTTTAAATGTATGTATTAGAGTAACTGTGAACAGACTAAATTCACATACCTCAGTGTATATAACACCATTTTAATAAAGCACATGCATTAAGCACTTTCTAATCCAACTGTATTTATTTGGCATCAGACTTTACAGCATGTAATATGCACATGTGTCACTGTGAACACTGATGTTTAATGTCCTATCATTGATTTAATGGAAATGTAATTGCAATCCATTGGCACAAGGCTCTCCTAGAATGTAGCTGTTGAAGGTAACTTGGTAAACTACACAGTAGTAGAGATCTGTCCTGTTATGTTCTAACTCCATACCTAGTACTTTTTATGTTTAGCAATGAGAAAATGCTTGTTGAATCATTAATGTTTGTTGAATGAGTAAGGTAATGCATTGAATTATATTTTAATTTTATTAGTGGGGAAAGGAGCATGAGATATCTTAAATACTATGCTAACTGTAGTATTTAATGGTGAAGAAATGAGATCTCACCTCTTGGTGTTTCCTTAGACAATGATCAGTTAGGCCTTTGTAAAGTATAAGTTACCATTAATACGGTTCAGAATCTTGTTATGAACAAAACCTAACTGAGCAATGTTGCATGAATGACCCTAACTTTGCTTCTTTAGAAGATGGAGAAGGGGAAATGAATATTAAGGGTCTCATAGGCTATGCTGTTTTACATATATTATCTCATTTCTTCACAGCAATCACACAGGGAAGCCTCTCTCTAATCTTTACTGATGAGAAATGGGAGCCTTTGAGCAGCTAATAATAGCAAGATTCAATACAGGCCCTTTTGACTTCAAAGTCTGTTCTATTTTACCATACCTTCTTTACATATTAGCAAAAACAAAACCAATTCACTACTATCAAAATCATCTATTAACATCCATCTGCAGAAGGATCTCTGGTGGAAATGAAGTTACACAGACATGATTCAGAAAGTTTAATGTAGTAGATGAACACATTAGAGATAGTAACTGAGCATATGTCACTTAAACTAGGGTAGAGAACTAAATTATGTCCAAGCCAAATGAGTACCATGTTTCCCCGAAAATAAGACCTAGCCGGACCATCAGCTCTAATGCGTCTTTTGGAGCAAAAATTGATTTAAAACCCGGTCTTATTTTACTATAATTTAATTTTTGCTCCAAAAGATGCATTAGAGCTGATTTTTCTGGCTAGGTCTTATTTTGGGGGAAATGGTATAAATGGAGAGCAGATGTGAGTGAATGAAGGAGTGACTGCTTTAAACAGTACAGGATTTAGAGGATCATTTACAAAGTCCAACAAGTCAGTCTATGAACCATAAGCATGTATTGAGAACCTACTGCATATGTCTAAATGACATCAGGATGGGTCTAGCAGGGCTTGAGGAAGGTAATGTTTGATTATCTCCCTGGAGGAACTTTGTCCAGGTACAGAGAACGAGGAAGGTGAGTTAGACCAGAAAGATACCAGTGTTCACCTGCACAGATGAAGCAAAGATATTTGGAGGCAAGAGAGATATAAGCAGTGAAGTCATTGGGCCTTTGGTCACATGTCAAGGGTAGGTTCTTTCAAGGGCCAGGGGCTTATGTCAGTCTGAGGAGGCAGGTGACCAAAGGCACTTTTATAGCAAAATAAAAGTGCCAGGCCCTTATTCAAAAATGGGGACCTCTCAGGTGGCAGAGCTGAGATGACTGTGCCACAGAAACTGGCAGTGACACAATTTTGGCAAGGGCCACAGACAGGTTAGGAAGTGCAATACTGCGCTGGAAGCTTCCCACATACCTGGAACTATGGGCAATTTCTCTACTGTGTGTATTCTGATGTGAGTTTCAACTACAGGAAGATGTCTCCCTCACAGAGACTGTCCTCCAGTGTCACACTGCACAAGGAAATAGCACATTCCCTGCACATCTACGGTTTCTGGTGCCACATGAAGTGAGACCTCGGGCTGAAGGCTTTCCCACGTTCCCTGCACTCTTAAGGGCGTTGTCCATTGTGAACTCTGATGTTTAATGAGGCTGGAACTTGGGATAAAGGATTTTCCGTATCCACTACAGTCATAAGGCTTTTCTACAGGGTGAACTCTGTGTACAATAAGGCTGGAGCTCTAGTCAAAGAATCGCCCACATTTGCTGCACCTACAAGGCTTTCCCCTCCAGTGTGAATTTTCTGCTGTTGAATAAAACTGGAGACATGGGTGAAAAATTTCCCACATTTTTTTTTTCCCATTTACAAAGCCTCTCTCCAAGAATTATGGTTTCTTCCTCCCTCCATCAGAGGCACCTCCACCACGAAGGAGAGAGGGCTCTCCGGGTGCCCCACCTCCACTGGCCAAGGCCAGAAAAGCCACGATAATGGCGGAATCCGTGCCCTCCGCGCCCTCTGCCCTGGCTCCACTGGTCCCATGGCTACGCGTGGTGAGGGCCCGAGAGAGGCCTGGACTTGCAGCGCTGGGGAACTTTTTTCCTTCAGTCCCATAACAGATGCCGGACAGCTAGTTTCCTTTTCCCTCCCCTTTTTCTTTGGTTTCCTGTACCGTTCCTTCCTTTCTCCCTGTGGCCGACAAAGACCGAAACCCACCTCAGACACCAGACCTTAATTTGAGAGCACCCCCACCTGAGCCACTCGCTGGATCTGCCTTCTCCCAGCTCTTCCTCCTTCCGGTTCTTCCTTCCTTGGTGCCCTTGGTGAACTTGGGAGAACAGGCCTTCCTGCCCCATCACCGGGCAGTCATTGGATGCAGGCTGTCTTCGGCAAGAGGACACAAATGTTGGCAAGGAGCCTCTTCTGCCTAGGGAAATATCTGGAGAGGATGCCACATGAGAGCTGTCCCCTGGCCATGCTCCCAGCAGCTGGGGGAGCAGTTCCTTCCATCCTGAAGGTAGGTTCTGAGCACCACAACCCAGCATCCACTTTGCAGACAAGACTGAAAAGATAAGGGATTTGCTCAAGGTCCCAGAGGTGTTTCTGTCCCGCTCAAACCCTCATTCTCAGGAACTTTGCCCCATTCATTGCTCTTGCTTAACTGGCCTGAGTAGCCATGTGTGCGCCCACTGACACTTCTTGATGTTTGGACATGATACTGAATAGAGTTAACCTTAGCTAGTCAACAACCAATTAGATTCTCTCTTAAAAATTTGTACTAAGGGATGTGTGGGCTCTGGAGCTGTATAATCCAAGGAGCCAGGATTGCGAGATCATGTCAAACTGGCATGGCCATTTCTAGATAATGTGCATACTTTTGAGTATGCAGAGAGAATATACTTGCTCAGAGAGGGTCAGAGAAGTGGAGAGAAGAGCTGCCTCCATTCATAAGAGTCTCAATTCCAATGCATGGCTAGTTTGAGAAGATTTCTGTAGAGATCAACACTCCTGCAGATAACAAAATACAAAAAGCAACTACTTGAGCATGCTGGCTAGGGATTCAAACCCAGCCTTCTTTCATTCCAAAGTCAGTTATTTTTTCCACTTCAGAAATCAGAGAAGGTTAATAAGTACTTGTACATTAATAATTAGATGGAAAAAATTCCAGAAGGATGCTGAGAACGCTGCAGCTATTCACTGGAAACCGAGAGGAGCAGAATAATTGGAAAATGTGTCAGGGATAAAGGAGAGCACACTAAAGCACACTAAGACCGAGTCTAAGACCAAGACAAAAGTTAACCAAACTCATAGACCACATTTCTGACTACACTGGTGGTTCCCACTTCCCTTCCTCTCATTCACTCCTCAAATCACTGCATTCTGCCATCTCACTCCACCACGCCGATGAAGCATCCATCTCAAAGGTCCACAATAACCTCCTATCGGATAAACACAGTGATTCTTTTTAGTTTTTATCTTATTTGACCTCTCTTCAGCATGCAACACTCCTGGCTACTTCCTTCCCATTGAAACTCTCCTTTCCCAGTACCTTTGTGGTTTTCCTTCTAAATATCCAGCAGCTGCTTCTCAGTCTCCTGACTGTTGGTTGTGGATGTTCCCCAGGTCTACCTGAGCTCTTAGTGTGTGTTCTCCTGGTGCAAGCCGATATATTCTCTTTTTAAAGTCTATATTATCTTTGTTTCTAATATAATTTACTTGTAAGTTTATACTGTAGGGGACAGAAGTTCCTCTGGAGCCTGTGGGATCTCAGTTGCCTTTAGCTCAAAAAGCCAATACATTCTTATGACCTGTATACTGATGACTTCCAGCTGTACTCCTGGCGCAGATTTCTCTCCTGAGCTCCAAACTCAAATATCCAGATGCAGACTGGAAATGTCCACTCAGAGGTCCCGTGGGCACCTCAACTTTAACATATCCAAAACGCAATTCCCACCCAAATCTATTCCTTCTAGTCCGCCTATCTTGATGAATGCCAGTGCCTCCTACTCAGACCCCCTTTCTTCCTTCAGGTCTTAAATTTTCCTCTGCTCCTTCATCACTGCCTTTTCCTTAGATCCGACTGACACTGTAGCTTCCCAACTGATTTTCCTGCTTTCGGGGTCACCCCTTGTTCACTCTCCACATTCTGATCACTGCACGCTCATGTTTGCCTTCTTCCAATTTCACCTCCTAGATAAATTAAAACTCCTTCATTCCTTTGTGGTCTATTCCTGCCACTCTAGCATAATTTCTTCCACTTCCAACCTTCCTTCCTAAGCTTTATCCCAGCCTGTGTACATTTTTCTCTCTCCCGGTAATACATCTCCCCACTTCTTTCTTTGGTTAACTTCAAAACTCAGATGTCATTGCCTCTGGGATGTTCTGAGACTCCTCCAGTCTGGACTAAGTTCCCCTTCTATTTATTCCTATGACATCCAATACTTCTATCCTAACACTTATTACCCTATATCATAACTCTTTGTTTCCTTTCCTTCCTTTACCTTTAGATTGTGAATTCCTTGAGAGCAGGGACTAGGTATTTTTTTCTATATAATTCTAACAGCACAGGGTCTGGCACATAGTAGGTATTCAAAAGTTTGGAATGACATACTTAAAGAAAAGCTATCCCATTCCTGAGCCTTATTTTAAAATTTGAAGGTACACCCTTCCAAAAAAAAAAAAATCATAGAAAGAATAAAAATCAGTGTGTTACTAAGAGAAATGAAGCCCTCCGATTTATTCAGTTACAACCAAATTGAATAGGTGGGCCCAACATCATTATATTAAGATCTTGTTCAGTTGGTTCTAGCAAGTTATGCTGGCACAGCTGAGAAAGTATGACAGTGATGCTTGAAGTAAGAAACAATGCTAATGTAAGAAGATCCAAATATAGAGTCTTCGTAGGTCCTGCTCAGAATGTCTTTACATTGCGGTATTTCCCTGATGCTAAACCTGCTCTAAAGGATCAAAGGGTCACATGTTAGTCTTGTAGTTCAAAAGTATGATGCTGTTCACATAGCAATTATTTCATCAATGCTTTATAATCAGCCTTATCAACCAAATAATATTTTAATATAAACTGAACCTCTAAACATTACTTAAAACTTAAAATAAAATCACACTTGTGGCAGAACTTTGAAATGCCAAATCTGCTTCAATGGCTGCTTCTGAATTTTAAAAGCCAAACACCAAAACAGAAAATTAGTGACACATTTTCTTTGTTAACTCTTCATAATTATTATGTACTGAACTGATGACACAAGAAGTTCTAGGAGAGGGAAGCTCACATCAAAGCAATTACTTTTATTGGGCAGACCAATCTTAGCTCTTTTTATTGCCTGGCACGTTTGTATGGCTGTTTATTAACGAGTAGAGTTTAAGAAGTCTAGGTACAATAAAGTTTATGACTGGTCCCTAGATCAGCTCTACAGAGAAGAGAGACTCTCAGGCGGGCAGTACTGCCTTGATTTTCTTTTTTTCCACAAGGCTTAAGATCTAGACAACAAATATGGCAAATTTTTATATATTTACATAATCATGCAGTTGTATGTTTGTATATGTCTTCTGTGTCAGAGAAGGCAAAAGAAAGTGGCATGAAGGAAGGAACTATTTAAAATAATTTTAAAAATTAGAAACAATGTGCCCCACAAGAGAATGTGATATAAACTGTGGTATAATCATAATCGTAAAAATCTACACGTATATAGTCTATATTGATACATGGCTTATGAACCATCAGGAGAGGAAAAAATTCTTGCTCTCCCCTCTTAGGTATAGTTTCTTGGGACCTGCAAATTAAACTGATAGATTAATAGAAGCAAAAAACGTTTATTCATTTGGAAGTAGATAATAGCTAAGTGGTTACAGTTGGAGGTATATCTACCTAACTTAGCAGGGGAGAGAGGGTAGTGGAGAAAAGTCTTCTATGGGGAAAAAAAAATAAATTTCTTTAGGAAAGAGAAAATGGATTTTCAGGAGAACAACCTGGAGCTGAGAAGTTTTGTGATAATATGTGTTTATGCATATGCAAATGGCGTTTTCAATCTTCTTCATGACCCTGAAACTCCCCCAGAGATGGATGGATTTATGGTGGATTTACTCTTGGTCTCTTTCCCAGTAGTAGACCCATCCTGAAGAGGGAATTTATGACAGCCTCATTTCTCAGATGTTTTTGCTTTTACTCAGATAAGAAGCCCCGAGAAGGCTTCTTTCTGCATCTGTTGATTTTCAATTGCCTTTGACTCAAAATAGTCCTTATGGCAAAGTGGCATAGCCTGATCCCCTTCAATATAAAGTTATATTAGGTGGAGAAAGTCAGAACTAAAATAACCTGAATGTATTCACTGATTTTCAAATGTAAAAAAAAATATGTATGAGCATGGCAGAGACTGGAAATTAGTTTGGAAAAAAGAAAAGTTGCTAATAGTTCTTAAATTTCTTGTTCTGTAAATTTACTAAAATTCATAGCCATTGGTCATTTTTTAATGAGGGAGGAGAGGTAAAAGAATATTAAGAAGAAATTCAGTCAGGCAGGGAGAGAGATAATAAAGGAAAAAGTAGAAAAGTAGTGAGAGGAAAAGAAAGGCACATAAGGGAAGAAAAAAAAAAAAAACATGGGGAGAAACATTTGCTGAAAAGCAAAACTGACACCTAGAGAGACAAGAAACTAGTGGCAGAAAAGAGAATATTTTACTGTGTAGGTTGTATATTGACTATTTATGTCTCACAACAAGCCCTTAATGGTGTTATTATACCCATTGTACAAAGGTCAAAAATGAGTCATATGGTTTTCTCTTTTATCTAAATAACTTCCTCAGCTGTTTAGATGAGGAGGGCAGGATTTAGGCCACTCCTGACTTCCCATTCAAGCATTTGCCCTGATGCTTCTCATGCAGACATGCCAACATTTCAGAAGACGTTTCCACCATCCATTGAAATAGTGACAAATGATTCAGTGACTTAACATAGATCATTTTGACACCCAAAATATTTTTTATGCCTTGATTTTGATTTTTTTAAATAAATATTTATTTCCCCAATAACTTGCAAGCACAAAAAAGCACCAGCTCTTTACCTTTGGCACAGAGATGACCTTATAAGAAATAAGGGACCTTTATTGGCTCTTTGCCTCGTTAGAGAAATAGCTGGGGATTTCAACAGAGGTTCCTAGGAATGGTTGGTTTATTCCTAGTTGTTTGGAAAAAACTCAGATGTTCTAGGGTAAGATAATATGCGTTGCTAGTTAGTGTGCCTTAGTCAACAGAAGGACTTCCATTCAATAAACTTCTTTCCCATAAGTTCTGTCTTCTTTAGCTGTGAGCCAGAGGTTTTCACATCTTGTTCCGCAGAACCCAGGAGGGCCTCAAACATTTTATTCTAACTTTTTAGAAGTTATTTTTTGTGAGCTTGGTGGTTATCTTTGGTTCTTAAAAACAGTATACAAAAAAACACATGAATATATTCTTGTGAATTGCGAATTGATTAATACATTTTTATCAAGCACCTGCTTATATACCAGGCACAATTCTAGGGACTAAGTATATATCAATGAGCAAAGCAGATAAAAATCCATACCCTCATAGAGCTTACATTCTACTGGAAGGAAAAAAACTAACACAATAAATAAAGAAATCACATATGTTAGAAGGTGATAAGTGCTATCAACAAAAATAAGATGAGGCAGATCAAGAGTACTAGTAAGAGGAATTGGAATTTTAAATTGGGAGGTCAGGGTAGGCCTCACTGAGAAGTTACCAGTTGAAGAAAAACTTGAAGTGAGGGAATGAGCCATATGGATAAATGTAGGAAGAGCATTCTACACAATGGGAACAGCCAGTGGAAAGGCCCTGACGTAGGTAAATGTATGGATATTTGAAGTATTGCAAGGAGATAGGTTTGGCTACATTAGAATCAGTGAAAGGGAAAGTGACATCAGAAAAGTAGGTATGGAAGATACTGATTGTAAAGATTTTTGGCTTTTACTCTAAAAGAAATAGGAAAGTATATAAATACACATTAGGAAGTCCTTAAACAATAGAGATGTATATTTTCAATATAGCATCCCTACTTCCTGATTTCATATGTCCCAGAGATTGCTGCCATTTTGGGTCAGTCATGTCTTTCCAGAGGTTTTTCTATGTGACTATATACATAGATGGGTATATATGTGTGGGGACAGAACCAGGAGTGCAGTTTCCAGGCTCTCGGTCTCACGTGGAAAGGTGCTGGCTCAGGTAATAAATGGCCATCAACTGTGATTGGATGGCCATCAGCTGTGGCTAGTTGGCCGTCAGCTGTAACCAGTGAGCCATTGGCCACTAATATAACTGCCGTGGCTACGCTAGCAGAAAATGGGGCTAGCAAGAAGATGGTGGCTGAGCTAGCAAGAGCAGATTGCAGTTAGCACGGTGGATTGCAGCTAGCGAGGGGAGTCAGTCAGTTGGCAGAAAAGCGGACAGCAGGTCGCATGTCGTGTGAATCCAGCCTCCAGTGAGACTATAGTGGTATGACTCCCCTACTTATGGCTCCTTGTGTGTTCCTTTTTGGCCTCATCATATCCTGTGTTCTTGTGTGGGGAGCAGGATTAGAGACCCCAGAAGAGGCCCCACAGGCTGCCCCGCACGACAAATGGGGCAGCAAGCAGGGTACGGTGCGGGCCAAAGCTCTCCGAAGGGCGGTGGAACAGTTTGTGCATATGAACCCTCAGTCCCAGGAAGACCAGGAGGAGCCACTGCTGGAGAGCTCGAGCCCCCTGGAGAGGTGGAAAACGTGGATGTTTCCTCAACCAGCATAAGCCAGAGAAAGTGAAGGTCGTTGCGGCCTTGTGGGCTGGTGTGGGGACAGAGCCCCAGAAAGCAGTTTCCAGGCTCTCAGCCTCACATAGACAGGTGCTGGCTCAGGTAGTAAATGGCCATCAACTGTGATTGGATGGCCATCAGCTGTGGCTAGTTGGCCGTCAGCTGTAACCAGTGAGCCATTGGCCACTAATATAAGTGCTGTGGCTACGCTAGCAGAAAATGGGAGCTAGCAAGAAGATGGTGGCTAAGCTGGCAAAAGTGGATTGCAGAGAGGTGGATGCCGCCAGCGAGAATATAGTGGTATGACTCCCCTACTTATGGCTCCGTGGGTGTTCCTTTTTGGCCTCACCATATCCTGCGTTCTTGTGGGGGAGTGGGAGCTGAGACCCCGCAGGCCTCCCTGCACAACAGCTGGGAAGTGCTTGCTGAGACCCTCACCCCCAGGTTGGGGAGGCCTTGGAGCCCTTCTCCTGTGGAGAGTGCACACATTGTGAGGCTAACGGGCAGCCCTGGCGAATGACTGTGGACTATGGGGAATGGGCCTTCTATCCCTAATTTAAATGACTGCTTGACTGTTTGCTTGGGAACACACCACCATGTAGTGAAACTGGCGGATGTTTGCTTTTGTGTCTTGACCAGCCGCCGTGGAGAATATGTGAGAAAGACTGGCTATGTCCAGGAAGACTGGCTGTGCCCAGAAAGACTGGTGATAACCTGAGAGGCCGTGGCTGTGCCCAGGAAGTCAGGCTGAGCCCAGAGAGAGTGGCAGTGCCCTGAGAGGCCCTGGCTGTGCCCGGGGAGACTGGTGGTACCCTAAGAAGCCCAGGAAGTCTGGCCGTGCCCAGAAGCACTGGTGGTGCCCTGAGAAACCCTGGCTGTGTCCAGAGAGCCTGGCTGTGTCTAGGATATTGCATTCACCTCCAGGCTCCTCACACAGGGCCCCTCGCAGAAGATGCTTGTCGCGTAGATTGTGAGGTGAGACCCTGTAGGGGTGGAGTGTGGGGACAGAGCCAGGAGTGCAGTTTCCATGCTCTCGGCCTCACATGGAAAGGTGCTGGCTCAGGTAATAAATGTCCATCAACTGTGATTGGATGGCCACCAGCTGTGGCTAGTTGGCTGTCAGCTGTAACCAGTGAGCCATTGGCCACTAATATAATTGCTGTAGCTACGCTAGCAGAAAATGGGGGCTAGCAAGAAGATGGTGGCTGAGCTGGCAAGCGTGGATTGCAGTTAGGATGGTGGATTGCGGACAGTGTGGATCCAGCCACCAGTGAGAGTATAGTGCCGCCAGCGAGAATATACTAGTATGACTCCCCTATCTATGGCTCCGTGGCTGTTCCTTTTTGGCCTCACCATGTCCTGCATTCTTATGTGGGGAGCGGGACCAGAGACTCCGCCTGCCGCCCCACAGGACAATATGTATGGAAAAACTATGAAAATACATAGTTTTGTTTTGTGATTGTATGTGTGTGTGTGTGTGTGTGTGTGTGTGTGTGTGTGTGTGTCTGTCTGTCTGTCTGTGTACTTACATGTGTTTTAACATTTGTATGCTCTATGTTAATTAGCAACTTGCTTTTTACAATTAACATGTCTTAGAGATCTTTCTTTGTCAAGACAGTACATATATTTCTATCTCATTATTTTTAACTGTTCCATAATATTTTATGGTATGCATATGCTACATTTTATTTAACCTTACTGGTGAACATTTAGGTTCTAATTTCTTTTTTTTCTTTTCTTCCTTCCTCCCTCTCTCCTCCATTCCCTCTTTCGTTCTTTTTACCTTCCTTCTTTTTTTCTTTCCCATATTGAATTACTACTGTCTTAATATTATATTTAATAACATAAAATTACATGTTACATGGGACTTGGGAGAAAATTTGAAAATTAAAGCTTGTGTTACCTCTGTCAGAAAAGCAATGTGTTTTGTAAATTGGAATCACTTAGATTTGCCTCATTGGAAAAGAGGCTTGGGTTACTTCTTAAATAAAAACTTATTTAATGTTTATTGTTCTGGAATAAATGGGTGTGGGGACAGAGTCCCAGAGAGCAGTTTCCAGGCTCTCGGCCTCACATGGAAAGGTGCTGGCTTGGGTAGTAAATGGCCATCAACTGTGATTGGATGGCCATCAGCTGTGGCTAGTTGGCCGTCAGCTGTAACTAGTGAGCTATTGGCCACTAATATAACTACCGCGGCTGTGTTGGTTGGTTAGTCGGTTGGGTGGCAGGCAGAGAAGCAGACAGCAGGTTGCAGGTCATGTGGATCCAGCCTCCAGTGAGACTATAGGGCCGCCAGTGAGACTATAGTGGTATGACTCCCCTATCTATGCCTCCGTGGGTGTTCCTTTTTGGCCTAACCATATCCTGAGTTCTTATGTGGGGAGCGGGACCAGAGGCCCCAAAGGCCACCTCGCATGACAAATGGCGCAGTGAGCAGGGTCTCCCACACGACAATGGGAATTATGAGGACTTGAGCCTAGTTACTCTGAGCTTTGCTAAGAGTTCACTGGTCACCTTAGCCAAGTCAGCCATAGATCTACATCAGTAAGAAGTAGGAATCCTACATCCGTAATCTGCTCATTCTACACGAGGCACTCTCTTTTCCCACCACCTACAGCCTGAACCAATATGGTGTTCCGCCAGCACTGTTGTCAGGTCATGTGTGTTAGTTTTGTCTACCCATCCTTGATGTCAACCCCTGGAGGACAGGAGCCATACCATATCATACATTCCTTTTTTCCCCAACAGTGTCTAGCTGATCCTTAGAATCATGCTTATTTTTAATATATGTTTTAATTATCCTTAAACTTAGATTTGTCAGGTTAGCTTTAGAATAAAGCTTGGTTTAGAATAAAACTTGGAATAAAATTTCTTCCATCTCTATGGATGTATCTGCACTTCTTTTAAACGTACCATTGGTAAGGAAGTTTGTAATTTTGTGCTGGTCTGGGTTTCTCCCCCCAGGCCTTGCTTATGTATAAACAATTGCACTAGTAGTATAGTGCACACATGCCTTGCTCAATTAAATACCAGGGAGGTACAGGTGCCTCTGCTTTGCTCATGCTTATATAACAACAAAATGGTCAACTGTGCAATTACTAGAATTATCACACAGTAATATCACAGTAGTATGAGGATCACAGTAATAGCAGATAAATAATTTCACACTTATTCATGTTTATGATAAAGAGTGAGATGAAATTAGAGTCCTTGCTGGTACCTGTGTGTGGGAACAGAGTCCCAGAGAGCAGTTTCCAGGTTCTCTGCCTCATATGGAAAGGTGCTGGCTCGGTTATTAGATGGCCATCAGCTGTAATCAGATGGCCATCCACTGTGGCTGGGTGGCCATCAGCTGTAACCAGTTAGCCATTAGCCACTAATATAACTGCCATGGCTACGTTAGGAGGTTAGTTGGTTGGTTGGCAGGGAAGCGGATGGCAGATTGCGGATTGCTCATTGTGTGGAGCCTGCTTCCTGTGTCTCCAACACAGCTGCCAGAGAGACTATAGTGGTATGATTCTCTTATTTATGGCTCCATGGGTGTTCCTTTTTGGCCTCACCATGTCCTGTGTTCTTATGTGGGGAGCAGGAGCTGAGTCCCTGCCATGACACTGTGGGTTTCAGTAAGTGCTAGTTTCTCTCCTTCCTTCAAAAGGAAATAATTAGCCTGATGAATTTAACCTGTTTAGAAGGTAGACCATATTTAAAAGAGGTTCAACTCTATCCACAAGCATGACAACCATTTTATGTCAAGGTTTGTGCTAAATCTTGTTTTTTGCTGGAATAAAGAATAATTTCACACATATTTCAAAGATTTGTTGTGTGGTGTGATTAAAATGCAAATTTATTTAAAAGAGTTCTCTATGTTATTTTTGACATTATGTGTTTTCTCTTCCGGGGTACTTAAAATGCAACTATTACCATGAGGGAGGAGGGACTCCCAAATTAAAAAGTGATCCTCACATGGAAAAAATCCCTGGAGGAGTTATTTCTTAATGAGTAGAATTTCTGTTTGGAGTGACGAAAAAGTTTTGGAGATAGATAGTGATGGTGGTTACATAACATTGTGCATGTAATTAATGCCACTGAATCAAACATTTAAAAATGGTTAAAATGGCAAATTTCATGTTATATTTTACCACAATAAAAAATAATAAAAATAAATAGATAGAATTTCTTAACAATGTCAAGATTTTTTTTAACTTCCATTTTCAATAAGTGTTTAACTCAATAAATACTTATTGAGTGCCTGATTTGTGTTTAGGTATGCACAATAGAGAGAAGAATCAGGGTGGTGACTTAAATATAAACAGAACTTACAGCACAGCCAGTTCAGTGATGGGTATTTCACGTGTCTCATGGTGTTACCATGCCAGCTCTGTAAGGAAGGCATTACTGTTATCACTGTTTTACAGCTGGGAAGGCTTGGATGAAAAAACTTGTCAAGGATAGTGAAGAGTGGGACCAGAAACTCTTAGTAAATGCCATATTATTTCACTTGACATCATATTTTCAGAATATGAAATGCCTATATAATAGTCTTAAATTCCTATTATACTTCTGGTTTAGAAAAAGAGAACATTGGCAAGGATAGCGTGTTCTAAATACAGCTTCTCTCCTCTTTAAATCTTTGGTGGACCTTTACACTGAAACCTAACACTGTCTTTGCTTTGGCTTCTTTCACTTCCTTTCTAAATCTGTGTTATCTTCCTGCGTGTGCTTTTTTTGCTAGAAGGCAGAGCCTATGAAAAGAGACCCCCGATTACGGCAGAGCTAGTCAAAGACAGGAAGTTAACACAGAGCGAAACTATTTGCTAGAACTGGTTTTGGTCCTTCCTCGAGTTGTCGTTAGCATTGGAGATGCTGTCATCAGGATTCTGTTGCACAAAGAGAAAGATATAAAACTATCTCTCTGACATGGGAATTTCCTCCTGTTTCCCAGCCCCTTGCCAGGAACGCTGGAAAAGTATCCCAGGCTGCTTCGTTGTCAGTTTGAATCCCAGTGAATGAGAAAGAAATGTGGGTAAAAACCAGCTAACGGAGAAAAAAAGGAATTCAAGGCGATCTGAGAACTGTTCTTTTCACCCTGGACATTTCCTCAAGGCCAGTTTATTTTTGGAAAGCCTGAGTCCTTCTGGTGTTGCAGGACCTAGCCTGGGCTGATCAGTTTCCTCTGTGATTTTTTTTTTTTTCCCTCTTGCCTCTTGAGAGCTGGGAAAGGGAAGTTCCTGGACTTTAAGGGACATGGATCTTGGTTGAAGTCTCTATGGGAAGACCTATAAGTGTATCATCACTGCCTGTCTACTAAGGTTTGGGCTGCTTTCCTTCCAACATCACACATCATAATTGAGGTGAGTTGTTTGCCTGTTTTTTTTTTTTTTTTAATATTCATACTGAGTAGAGAATCTTGTTTCTTTTTTGGTATGTGCATTAACAAACATTGTCACTTACATCAGTACTTCTCCTTCTTTAATATAAGAATCACCTGGAGATCTTGTTAAAAAGCAGGCTTCTTAGAATTTAGTGGGTCTGGAGTGGGCCTGAGATTCTGCATTTCTGACAACGTCCCAAGTGACTTCAGTGCTGCTCCGGGAAACATGCCATGAGTAAACCTAGAGGCTTAAAACCTCTAGGTTTTTGTTTATTTTGGGAAGAGAAAAAAATTAGACAGCATCTCGCCCTGGTTGTGCCTGCTTTGATGGAGTATCTCTAAGCGTGGGAGTTTCTGTTAAACACTTCCGAGGTGTGGGAAACCAAATCACACCAAGTGAGAGACACATGTTGGACTGCTCCTTAGATTGCATGGGCCACTTTGAAGATAGCCAGAAATCGTTTTGTAATTTTTGTAATTTGGGGATTAAGTGTCCATATCATGCCCCACACTGGTGTGGTCAGTGATCACTTTGAACATTTCAGCTTCAATAAAAAATTACGCATGCTAGAAAAATAACTAGTGTCTTCCTCCTACTATTTGGAAGTGAAGATTGTAAAGCATACGAATCTATTACATAGTTGAAAATCAGTTCGAGTAAGGAATATAATTAATGTGTTTTATCTTCTTGTGAGAGGCATATGTGCCTCTTTCAACTGAAGCTCCCTGTCCTAAATAATCCATTTTAATCTGAAAGTAGCTTTTAATACAGAGACAAACCAAGAGGGAAAAAAATGAATAGCTAGGAAAAGGGAAATATTCTGTCCCTAACTGAGGGGAGAAAATAGCATGGGGGAAAAAATGGGAAAGAAAGGAGAGTGTTGGCTGGGAAAGTCACAACTTTGCAAAATGAATAAAAGAAACCCCAGCCTAGAAATAGAATTCTTTCCTACACATGCATGGGAATTTTTCTAGAGTAGTAGCTTGTTTTCCTAGGTTGGAGAAATGTGCTTGAGACAGAGTAGATAAATGATAAATGGTGTCGTTTTAATAAACATGCCGAAACCATTTGTCATTAAGTTGAGGATTATGCAATAGAATTAAAGGTCAGAATAGGTCCCATGAGGCCCAGGATGAACCCATGAAACCATCCCAGACAGAGAGGAGCTGCTTCTGTTTGAAATCAGCTTCAAATGACATTCCTTTCTGGTATGGCGTATAACTGAGACTGTTACTGAAATATTTAACAACCTGTGTGGCATGAGCATTGACCAATCAGAACAGAAGCTATTGTAAATAACCCATGCAACAGCAACCACTGGTAGGCAGTAAGAGAGCACAGGGCTGGATATTAGCCTAAACTATCCCAGATTTTAATTAAACTTTTGCGGGGGTAGGGGTAGGGGACAGAAATTATAAAGCTTCAGATGAGTGTAGAGACATATATAGTAAGTCCTCACTTAATGTCATTGCTAGGTTCTGTGACTTTAAGATGCAGAGCAACCCCTCATTCCAGCTGTTTATCTTCTGCAACCTACACTATAGAAAGTAGAGTTCTCTTATGTCACTGCAAGACTCAAAATCCTATCTGTTGCTTGAGTAGGATTAGGGACGATACACATATTCTTCTGTAAAGAGAGCAGAACATGAAATGTGATCACCACACTGTCTCTCCATACAAAGCATTGTCACATACATTATCCCACTTGATTTTTCACAACCATCATGGGGCACAGGTCAGGGTGGTTATTATTGTAACCTTTCAATGAAGAAATTTAGGCTCCGGTTAAGCAATTTGCTAAAAGGCACATGGCTTTAACCTTAGTATGGTATGCCATACTATGGTATACCACACATGGTATGCCAGGTTTAACCTTAGGCCAGATTGGCTCTAGATTCAGGTTAATCCTGTGCTTTTCTTCAGCATCCTCACAAGACCTCTAACATCTACATGGTTCTGTACTAGGGTTTGTTTTCTTTTTGTCATGATCTGAAACCTTTGTGCATTAAAAGTATCCTTTTCCTATTTCTTTGGTTCAAATGATTCATGTACAGTGGGTACCTTGGTTTTCAAATGTCTCCATTAACAAATATTTTGGTTTATGCATGCCATAAACCCGGAAGTAAATGCTTTAGTTTTCTAACACAACTCAGAAGTCGAGCATGTCACACAGCTTCCACTGAGTGCAAAATCCTGAGGCCTAGCGGTCGGCTGTTTAAAAACGTTTCAGAACTTGTGGATTACGTTCAAAAACCGAGGTACCACTATATTGTCTTAGCTTTGCCTCCATTCAGGCCTTTAATCCCCAGGAATGAATGTTTAAAAGCAGCGCTTCTCAAACTTGATCACGCTTGAAAATCAACTGGGGAGCTTGCTAAAACTCAGATTCAGAAGCCTCAGTTCCAGAGATTCTGATTAAGTAGGTCAGGGCTCAGGTCTGAGAATTTGCATTTCTAATAAGCATCCTGATGATCCCTGTGCTACTATCCACAGACCACTGTTTTAGACTATGGGCGCTGCTTCGGTCAATCATTTAAAATGGTATCTTTATGGTTTAGTGTGCTTAATAACAGATCATGGAACCAGAATTCCTGTGTTTGAATATTGATGTCATCACATATGCGATCTGTGTGATCCTAGGGAAGGTAACTCTTCTGTGCCTCAATTTCCTAATCTGTAAAATGGGTTCAATGATATGGCCTACTTCTTAAGGTACTTGTAAGGATTAAATGTTTTAAGAGCACTGGGCACAGATTATCTCCATAAGTGTATGCTCTTATTATTATAAGAGCATATTACAAGTCTTGCTCAATTTGTAATTATACTGTATGTTAGAAACAGCAACAACAGGAATTCACACAGATACCAAATGCTCTTCTTTGATGTAGATGTTATCCCAGGGTTTAATCATGAATCAAACATGTTCTTATGTGGGTGTGAGTAGATGTTCTGAGCTGTCAACTATCACTTCCCATTAAAGGAGAGGGAGCAAATGATGCTGAGAAGTTGGCTGGGGCCTGATCACACAGGGCTGTACATATTGTCATGTGAGCTTGGATTTGACTCTGAGAGTGCTGAACGCCATCCAAATAGTTTGAAGTTGGGGAGTGCAATCAGAATTGCATTTCAGAAATGTCTCTTCCTGCAGTGTGGAGGCTAGTTTGAAAGATGAGGCTAGAGGCTCTGTCAGACCTGTTTGCATAGACTGTTGCAGTCATCCTGGAGAGAATTAACAAAGCTTGAACTAAGGCAATATGGAGCAGGGATCCATGGTTCAGGTGATGGAATGAAGCATATGCCATGACTCAGAAAGGAAATATGATACTGTATTAAAACTCCTTAGCTCATGCCTCTTCTCTACATCGAAGCTCCATGAGGCTGACTGAGCCTAACTCTTATGTAATCAACCCCGCTGCTCCTAATAGGTCCTTGTTGAGTGTCTGGTGAGTGAATGGGTAAGGGAGAATAAATCAAATTCTTCTTGTGTGGCCTATAAGTGTTTGGGTGATGTGGCCCATGCTTATTTCTCCAACTCATCTCCCTCCTCTCTTGTTTTTGTTCTTATCACACTGGCCTTTCTTTAGGCCTTTGAAAATGCCCAACTGTGACCTCTAGTCTAGGGGATGTCAAACTACTGCCCTTGGGAAAAATCCATCCTACAACCCATTTTTACAGATAAAGTTTTATTGGAACACAGCCGCACCCATTTGATTATGTATTGTCTACAGCTACTTTAGTGCTACAATAGCAGGGTGGAGTAATTGTGACAGAGACCTCATGGACTGTGAAGCCCAAATATTTACTGTGTGGCCCTTTATAGAAAACCTACTACTTTTCCTCCTACTTTCTAAGTTCTTCTGGCTGGGCTAATAATAAACTAACAGAGACAAATTAACAGGAGAAAGTTAAAGTTTTAGTATGTGCACATGGGAAAATCACATAAACATGAAAATTTTAGACAGAGAAGCAACATTGGGTACATATGACATTTTTGGACAAAGGAGAAAAGGGGCGAGGTATTAGATTCTAGACGTGAGAATGGCGGTGATTTACAAGTAGGTGAAGAACACACAGGTCAGACAACTCAGAAACAATGGGACACAGTGGGTCTCTAGCTAACAGGCTTGGAGTCTTCCTGACTAATGCTGGGGTGAAGACTCTTAGGGTGATTAAGCCAAGGCTCCCTTCCTAAAGCAGGTTTTCCTGTCTGAATCCCTTGGGCAGGATAAGGGTGGAGGAGGGTCAAAGGTTCTGGGTTTTTGTTTCTTAATAAACAGTTTGAAATCAATATCCCGAAAAGGTGGCTTCAGGGTGGCAAAATTTTGGTTCCCTTCAATCCCCACTTTAGTTCTTTGAAGTTACTGATTTAAAACTCGACCCTCAACGAAGTTACAGTAATCAAAACACTGGTACTGGTATAAAGACATATACAGACCAATAGAGCAGACTAAGGGTGCCGAGACCATTCAATGGCGAAAGACATTCAACAAACTCTATTGCGAAAACTGTATGTCCACATGCAAAAGAATTAAGTTAGACACTTATCTTACACCATATACAAAAATTAAGTCAAAATGGACCAAAGACATAAATGTAAAAGCTAAAAGTATAAAAATAAGAACTCTTAGATGAAAATATAGGGGGAAAGCTTCATGACATTTGGGATGAATTTCCTGGATATGACACCAGAAGCATAGGCAACAAAAGATAAACTAATTGGACGTCTTCAAAATTAAAAACTTTTGTGCATCAAAGGACATTATTAAGAGAATGAAAAGACAAACCATAGAATGGCAGAAAATATTTGCAAATCATTGATTTGATAAGGGGTTAATCTCTAGAATATATAAAGAACTCCTACAGCTTAACAACAAAAACCAAACCACCCAATTAAAAAAGTGCAAAGGTCTTAAATAGACATTGCTCCAACGTAGGCATACAATTGACCAATAAGCACATGGAAAGATGTTCAACATCACTAATCATTAGGGAACTGGAAATCAAAACCACAATGAGATACCACTTCATACCCACTAGGCTGGCCATGATAAAAAATAAGAAAAAGGAAAATAACAAATGTTGGCATAAATGTGGAGAAACTGGAACCTTTGTGCTTTGCTGGTAGGAATGTAAAATGTTGTAGCTTCCATAACAAACAGCTTGACAGTTACTCACAAAGTTAAACATGAAATTACCACGTGATCCAGCAATTCCTTTCTTTTCTTTCCATGTATCACCCATCCATTTACCTACTGTCTATGGCTGCTTTCATGCTACAATGCCAGAGCAGAGTGGTTGCAACAGCAACTGCATGGCACACAAGCCTAAAATATATACTATCTAGCCTTTTACGGAAAAACTTGCCAACCAATCCCTAATGTAGGTAAAGATAATAGACTAGAGATATTTGTTTACGCTTTTCCAAGAACTTTCACGATATTCATTCAAGTCAATCTTATTGAATGAAACAGCCTACTATGCTTCAGGCACTGTCTTAGGCACTGGGTATAGAACAGTAAATGAAATAGAACCCAGTTCTTGTAAAGCTCACCTTCTAGTGGGAGAAGACAGATAATAAACAATAACCAAATAAATAAGACAGTATGTTGGAAGATGAGAAGGGCTAGAAAGAAAAATATAGTAAGGGAAGGGGTAATCAGGAAGGCAAAAAGAGGTTTGCAACTTTAGGGTGGAGGAAAGCATCTGGGGACAGGAAATAGAGGCAGGAGGAGTGTGTCTAATATGTTAGAGAAACACATAGGGGACAAGTGTGGATGGAGGAACCATTCCTCTCCGTGCTCCCCACACCCATGCATTCTGGCTCTGTGCAGTATTGGCTCCTGGTTTAAGGCATATGCCATGTGCTGTAGGACAGTATCCCAATGTTGCATGGTGTCCGAGCTAGCGCTATCATTGAGACTTCTATAGGCCAGCTCACTGTTCTATCAAGCCAGCTCTTTCTGCGTGATAGGAGTACGCAGTGGATGTTGAGAGCATGAGCCCATTTCCAAAAACCTCCTGGACTATAGCATATGCCCATGGTCAGAGACAGTGTTATGTTGGTTACATGGCTATAGATGAGACAGTCTGTAACTTCATGATAGTGTTGGCAGAAGCTCTGCAGGCAGGGAAAGTAAATTTTTACCCAGAATAGGTGACTATCCCTGAGAGCATAAAGAGCTGGTCTCTTTACAATGGGAGGAGTCCACCATAATCAACCACTACTAGGTGGCCACCGGTCACGCTGGACAGTGGTGCCATATCATGGCTTAGTATTGGCTTCTTCTGTTGGCAGATTGGGCAATCGCACTAGATATAGCCAGACTGGCCTTGAGGGTTCGGTGGGGGTGGTGGTGGTGGTGAAAACCATGTTATTAGCTCACACTTCCTTCCATGCTGCCATGATTGCTTTGTATATGGACCTGCTGAGCTAGCACTGGAATGCCCGGGGAAAGAGGCGTCCTGACGTTCACAAAATAGGTCCCTTGATCATCTGATTTTTGACAGCCTTCACCATCATAAATACCCCTGTTGTACAGATTGAGGAAAAGGTAGAGAAGTGGTAGGCGAAGGTACTGGGAAGTTGGAGCCAACTCACCATACATGTCACTTGTGCCTTCTGGACCTGCTGGGGGCCTGGTCTTCCTCGACTGCATCCATGTTACAATGGAAATGTTGCTGCGTACATCCAGTTCTGTGGTTCATGATGGGAAATTCAGGTTGTACAGTCAGTTGGTGCCACCTGGTCATTATTTCAGTCTCAAAAACTAGGGCAAGCCACAGCTGCTTTTGAAGTAGAGAGTATTTGTCATCAGAGGAGGATATGGCCTCACCAAACCCCTAGAGGTCTGTGCTGTGGTGATTCTACCGGAGCTTGCCTCAAGCTCTATACAGACTCTCTTTCCGCAATATTCATTTCTACTACTACTTGGTCTGCTGGGTCCCAGGGCCTACGTGGCACTGCAGCTTCTCTTGAACCCTGGATTCCTTTCTTGTATCTGGTCCTACTCAAAAATGGTAGCTTTACAAATTATTGAATGAATGAGTCAGAGCAGCATGTTCAAACATTGCATCGATTACCTCCAAATTTGAAAGAGTTTCACCAAATATGGGGTATGATTTTTCCTTCACAGTGGGAAGTGCAAGATATAGCAACTTATGTCTCATTTTGGAAAGGCTGCCCTGACCTGCGCCAGGTGATGGGGCCTCTATGAATATCACGGATGGAATAGACCTATTACATTTTGTAGGGTTTAACTCCCACCCTTTGGCACCTGTATATGTAAATAAGGTATTTTTGATGCTTGTTTCTTTCTGCATACTGGATCTAATTGGCATAATGACATTAATATACAGCATCGGCATGATATCTTCTGGGATATTAAGACAATCAAGGTTCCTTTTAACTATATTATGATGGCAGGAGAAGAGAAAACATAGGTCTGGGACATGAACATAAGTATATACTGTTGTTCCTGCTATGTAAATGCAAATTGCGTTTGACTTTCCTTATTGATTAGAGAGGAAAAGAAAGTATTTGATAGGTCAGATAGCTTCATATCAGGGACCAGGTTCTGTGTTAATTGTTTCCACTAAAGATACCACGGCTTGAACTGCTGCTGAGATTGGCTTCACCACCTGATTACGATCATAATATTCTAATGTCATTCTGTGTGATCCATCTGACTTCTGTACCAGCTAAAAAGGGTTAGCTAAATGGAAAAGCCTGGAGGAATCACTGCCCCGGTACCATAAATATCTGTTGTAGGTATTAATCCCTGTAACTCTCTCAGGGACGTGCTATTAATTTTGGGTTTCTGTCTTGGTAGAGAGGAGGCGTGGGGGGGGGGGGGGGCAGTTCCAGGGGATTCCTGATGCTTCCTACAACAATAGTGATCACTCCATGTGACGATCCAGGGTTAGACTCACTTAGGCTAAGCGTCCATCTGTCTGCTGATCTCCAGGAGTTGCTACTCTGAATTTCTGAACTGGGTGGCATTTTGTGTCACTGAAGGTTAATGTAATTTCAGCGGTAGTATCTAATGATCCCGGAAACATTGGATATTGCCTTTGCTCAAGTGTATAGTCACCTAGCAAATCTTTTTGGGCCAGTGCTATTCCAATCCCTGGACCAGAAGGATTAGCATCACCCGGGAACTCATTAAAAATGCAAATTCATAGTCATTACCCCAGTCCTACTAAATCAGAATTCTGGGAGTGGGTCCCAAGAATCAGTGTTTTAATGAGATGCTCAGCACATTAAAAGATTGAGAAGCACTGACTTAGGTCAGTGGTTCTCAACTAGGAGCAATTTTGCCCCTCAGGTAGGGTTGCCAAATAACCAGCAGGTCACCCAGTTAAATATTAATTTCAGATATACAACAAATAATTTTTTAGTATAAGTATGCCCCCATGCAATCATTTGATGCTGAAATTCAAATTTAACCTGTATTTTCATTTGCTAAATCTGATAACCCTACTCCCCAGAGAATATTTGGCAATGTCTGGCAGACATTGGGGTTGTCACAACTGGGAAAAGGGCTGTGTGTGTATATTACTGCCATCTAGTGGACAGAGACTAGTACTGCTAAACATCCTGCAGTGTACAGGAGTCTCCCACACCAAAGAAATAGCCCAAAATGTAAGTATGTGCCAAGGAGAAGAAGCACTGGGTTGAAGGAAGATTCATGGTACACACCTATGGCCATGCTGCAAGATCTTTTCTCTAAAGTGCCCAGATTTCCCCGAGAGGGCCTCTCCATCTCTGAACCGACTTAGGCCTGGGTATTGGGTACAATACACACTTTGGCAACGTGAGTTAGGTTCTGCCTAGCAGACTTTTTCCCATTTGTATATGTCCAGCAGCATCTTAGTAAGCTGTCAACTTATGATTTCTTGGGACCCCATAAGCAATTAGCCATTGCCACAAAGCGCAGCAGGTCAAAACACTGATTATGTACTCCATCCTGTGGCTTATTGTGGTAGTTACTCCACATTGTCTGTAACAGTTCAGCACTAGAGCTGGCCGTTACAGTGCCGAATCCTTTTGTTCCCACTGAGAGAAGGACATACATTTTCATTGCAGCCTCACTTGCCAATATCTCTGCCTACAGAGCTCTTCAAGAATGCTGGTGCCTGCCTCACTAATGCATTTCCTAATGTCTTGTGAAAGGAGCATCTTTTAGACCTTCCCAGAGAGGTCTAATTAGGAGGTGAGGTCCTAATTAGGAGAGGTCTAATGACCTCTAATTAGGAGGTATTTTCCTGAAGCTTGCATTCCTTTGCCTACAGTATGCTAGAGAATTGCTGGCATTTCAACCTCATTAACGCTAGGCTATCACTGTGTCCAGGCTTTCATTAGCTAACCTTTTCAAACGCTTAGCACTATCCTCAGTATTCCAACCAATATGTTATACTCCAAAACCTGGGGGAATGTACCCATGTCAATGAATGTGACTTAAATATATTTTATCCTCATTGGCTTAACACTCTTAGCATCTGTACCCTCAGCTCCTCCCCAGGCTTTTCCTGATACAAGTTGTCAAAGTCATGTAAGTCTGTCAGGGTATAGGTTCTTTCCTTCTAGTCCAGGTATCTATTGCTGCATATAAACCACTCGATAACGAAGAGGCTTAAAACAATGACTTATTATTATGTCTCATGGTTCTGACTGAGTGGATTTGAGAGAGAATGAGAGAGGGATTGGGGTAGAGAATATAGAGAATTCTTTTGAACAGTTTTGTTGCAAAAGAGAGCAGAGCAATAGAACAGTGGTCAGAGGGTATGAGATGCAGAGAGATGATATTGGAATTGAGAGAAATAAATAACAGCATGTTTTTAGGGCATTGGGGAGGAGCTGGCAGCCAGGGATGTATAGAGCTGTAGATACACTGACATCGATATATAACTACACGATATATAAATATATAGCACATCCAGAATGCTATCTATAGCTAATGATGTGGAAGAGAAAGGGGGAAATTGCTGTCACTTAGTTAGGAAAGAGGGGATGATTTTAGTGCAAAGTGGGGACGTGGCCTGAGGCCTTAGACGGGAGCATGGACAGTTCATGTATGCCACAGCAGGAGGAGGGAAGGCAGAGTGTGCTGGTAGGTGGGCAGATACGGCGCAGGCATCTAGAAATCTCTTGTGCTTGCTTCAATTTTCTCAGCAAAGTAGGAAATAAGGTTGTCAGCTGAGAATGATGACAGGAGAGAGTACTGAGGAAAAAGAAGACATCGTGACATATTGAAATAGGAAAATAGAACAGTGAATGGCATCGGGAAATAGGGTATGAGTTGCTATACCAGTGAGAGTCCCAGCATTTAGATTCTTGATCATGAATAAAATCAGATAAATCATCATTCATATGTGTCTTTCTCGACCCACATTCAGCTGCAGAGATGTAGGCACAGAGTGAGGGAAGATCCGAATTTAACTAGAGTGTGTAGTTTTGCCAAGCAAGTGGCAATGCAAAGATGAGCAAGCGAGTTGAGGGTGTTTACAAGACTATTACTGTAATGCATAATGATGGAATCTCAGCTGGTATGGAGACTAAAAGGAACAGTGGGGGATGAGGCACAGTGACATATTAGTAAAATGAATGGATTGTAGTGTTTTTGTGGGTCAACTATTTGTTGGAGTTGGGTTACTAGAAGGAGCTGGGTGGAAAGAGGGGATAGGGTAGTCAGAGAGCAAGGTACATAAAATGAGACTGGTGATGACAGTGTCCACGGCGTGGCCTGGGAGTGCACAGCAGAGGCGGGGGTGGGGGGGAACAAGAGCATTGGAGGAGAGAAGTGAAAGGTAGTCAGAGGCTAGTGTGCTGGCAAAATCTCCTATGTGTATATTGAATTCACCAAGAAGTAAGACAGAAGTAGTATTAGAGAGAGGGACAGTGTACCAGGAGCTAAAGTTACTGATAGATGAAGGTCGGAAGTGGGTCCTGGAGTCTGAAGATAGTGGCCACTGTCAGGGGTATTCAGTGATAAAGTCTGATGACATGAAATGCAAAGCTGAGATCTTTGGGGTGAAGTTAGTAGATGATCCACTTTGGGATGTTCACATTTTCTGTGGCGACTTCTCCTCTCCGAATAAGCAATATCAGAATGTGAAGTTCCCCAATGTAATCTCAAGGAAAACGTTTTTATTTCCGTAAAGACTTTTCAGGCTTTAATCATATGAGGGCGCCAGAGTCTAGCCAAAGATTATTTTTGTTCTTCATCTACGGCTAGGGCAACCGCATTTACTTTTGAGAGTGGAAAGGGGCACAATTAAGAATTCCTTTGGGCAATATGTGCAAACTGTGACTTCCCCATGCAAACTGGGACATAAGCTCACACCCTGCCCTGCAGAATATAAGCATAACCAATGTAATCATGAGCTACCTCTACGGTAAAAGCTCTCATTCTTCAAAATCACTCTAATACTTTCGGCACAAACAAATTAGAAAGAGAAAAATGACCAAACTTGCTTTTGTCTTGAAAAGAAGATTAAGAAGGACTTTCCTCTTTAACTCACCTCCCTAATTATATTTATTGCCTATCCCACTTGCCTCTTCAGTGCAATCCTAGTTTGACTAGGATCTTCAAGTGAGAGAATTGCTTTATTCCCCCAAATATCTCGGTCATTTGAAAGTTGTCTAACGTGTTCTCTAAATTCCCATAGTTCTGCTCTGTATGTCTTTTATTTTCCATACTATATGGCAATTATTTCTGTACTTGTTTCATTTCTTCTTTTGGAGGTGACTTACATGCTGAGGATATTAAAAAAATAGGTGTTGAAAATGGCTCTTCTTAAGAGCTCTGTCACATTCTTTCCTTTCTTAGTAAGCCAAGCTGTTCTCTCTTCTTTTTTTTTAATTATTTTATTTTATTTTTAATTAGTTTCATGTGCACAAAACAAAGTAATACTTAGACATTTATCATTTATATCCCTCACACTGTGTGAACCCCCCTCCCCCATCCACTATATCCCTCTGACATCACACACAGCCATTATATTTCCACTGTGTTCTCTCTTCTTAACAAGCTCAAATAAAACCAACTTCTGCTGATATTATTCTTTTTAAAAATTTATTTATTAATCTCTTGCTATTGGGAGCATACTCTTTTTATTTTTTATTATTTATAAAATTATTTATTAATGTATAGTTAGCATGTAATATTATTTTAGTCTCAGGTAGCACACTCTTAATCTTATGGGACTTAATTCTACCATTCCTTTTGCTTTGAAACCACATCCTCCATCATCAATGAAGGTGGGAGGTTAATGTAAATAGTAGCTCAAGAAAATAAGTGGGAAAGTAAAGCTGCTGAGGAAAGCATTTCAAAATCAGTTACAAGTGGGTTTACAGTTTGTTTTTGTCCCCTTTAAATAACACAAAAACATTGGATTACTTGCATTCTTACACTTCACCATATTGAATTCAATCAAAAGATATTTAATTACCAATTCATATGTGAATTAGCAATGTTCTAAACTTGTCTGGCACACCCACAAAGTAATTCTCCCAGGGAGGGTACTTAGGGTGTTTTTTTTTTTAAAGCTATGTCTTTAGATGTGTATAAAGAGGGGTCCACTACTAAGGCACAAACACAAGAAATTTATTCAGTCCTACTAAAACTGGGTCAAACGGCAACTGGACCTGGAGCTGAGCTGCGCCCTCCACAACTAAGACTGAAAGAACAACAACTTGAAGCTGAACAGAACCCTCCACAACTAAGCTTGAAAGGACAACAACTTGACTTGGAGAAAAAGTCCTGGAAGTGCACACTGTTCCCCAATAAAGTCCTGTTCCCCTTCCCCAATTAAAAAAAAAAAAAAAAAAAAAGTCATTGACAATTGGTGAAAATGATGCATACCAGAAGAGATTTTTGTTTGTGTATTTGTTTTGTCTTTAGGTTATCTTTGGGCAAGAGAAAACTCAGTATATTGTTAATATCATATTCTCTTGAACCTAAAATTCATTATTATTTGATTATTATTTTATATACCAAGACAATCCCTGCTAATTAAATGGAAAAACATGCTTTCCTTTCACTTAGAATTTTTATTTTCTACTTGTTGAAAGGGATCTATGAACTTTGATTAGAGATTTTTTAAATCATGTGTTACTTTGTTTATACCTAAAAAGGACAATAAAAATAAAATTAATTGGTTGTTATTCCTAAAAGTTCTTCACCTTCAGACACTAACTTTTCCAAATCACTTTTGACTCAGTCATGGATGTCTTCGGTTTTTCACACAACAGGACCCGTGTGCTCTAAGAGTATTGGGATACAGCTACATCTTGACATAATCGTGAAAGGAACTAAAAGCTGTTGTTTCTGGGCTCATTAACTGCTTTGCAGTTATACAGAGCTAGCCTACACTAAACACCCAGGAACATTGCTAAATATATCACCTTCTTCTAAGAACTACTTTGTTCCTAGAGGTAAAGAGTAGTCCATTCTTGTTTCAGCCATTTTCATCCATGCTACTGATGCCCATTCTGCAAGTTTTGATGCTGATACTTTTGATATTCAGGCTTACACAGGCAACGACGACAAGTATGTCATAATTGCCACCTGGCCAACAGGAATTGTAAGATGCCATTGATTAAAGCATTCATCTTGATTTTAGTGCTGTTAAGATGGGAGAAAAGTGCATCTTAGAATCAACAAAATATGGTAGATGATTTTTTTTTTTTAAATGAGGGAAAGCACCTTTTCAAGGGTGACTTTTTTTTTTTTTTAAATTGGGAAATGTTGGGAAACTGTGTTTTTCCAGGATTCATCAGCTCCAAGTCAAGTCATTGCTTTCAATCTAGTTGTGGAGGGCGCAGCTCACTGGCCCTTGTTGGAATCGAACTGGCGACGTTGGTGTTCTGAGCACTGAGCTCGAACCAACTGAGCCAACCAGCCACTCTGATAGATGATTTTTGTTAAAGCACAATTCAAGTCTCTTGCTTCTGTCTTCCCCAGGAAGCATGAAAATTTCCAAACTATCAAAAGTAGAAATAAATATTGTAATGAGCAAATGAACAGCAAGGTAGGAAAGGACAGAGTAAGAGAACACTAAATGGAAAATGATTATGATCTCCAAACCTAAATGTTACCTCCCCTGTGAAGCCTTCACCCTCAACCCTGCTTACGTGGAAGGAGAAGAAAAGAGTTCAGGCTTTAAGTTCTGTGACTTCCTAGCTGTAGTCCCAGGGAAGTTACTAAACATCTTTGATCATCCATTTTCTTACTGTAAAATAGAAATAACAGTGTTTAACTTTCCTAGTGACTATATCTCAACAGAGTTTTCTTTTTTCTTTTTTCCTTTGAACTATTAACTTTGTGTGTATCATTCAAATATTCTGCTTCGTATCTTTGCTTGTGTACTTTTCTATTTTCTCTCTTTGCATTATAGATACCTTGAGAACAAGAACTGCCTCAATCCACAATGCTTTGTATATTGCAGGTACCCAAAATAGATTTACTGTGTTAATGAATTAAATGTATCCTAGTGTACCAAAACAATTTTTTATGCATGATTACAGAACTACTGTATATCAAGGCCTTCATCAAAAAACACAGTTTTAGGAACAAGACCCTCAGGACTGATCCTGGGTTGGTTTTACCTGCTTGTCTTTTTGGCTTGTGCTTCCGTTTGCCCTGTTCAGAGTACTGGTTTCTTTACCTACTGTTTGCCTGTCACCCTCCAATGTCTCAATCCTGTTGAAATTGTCCCCCGCCCCTGCCTCCCTCTGACACAAATGACATGGGATATCCATCTGAGTCCCAACCCGTAGTTCACTGCGACTACCTGATAGTACAATTTATTCTGGTGATGTCTTAATTTAGCACTCTCTACAACTTAGTTAGCCTCTTGTCTGAGCTCTGTCCTCAGCTATCTTTCTACATCTTGTTTGAGTACTATCTACTTGCTGGACTAAGGAGGATATGATCAGTTATCCAGAAAGCAGAAAAAGAACCCCCAAACTGGAAATGGACTAAGAGACAATGCTGGAATTCAAATTCACTTAATACTTTGATGGGTTGGTATGGCAGAAAGATGACACAGTATCTGGACCTCAGTGTAACCTCCTAGACTAGGTCTGAACCCTGGTCTATAAGTGAATGCCAATGGTCTGTTTTCAAGTGTGCAATGTGAGACTTGGGATGTGATATAGTAAGAAATATATATTTGGTCCTTGGCTGTGGTTCCTCACACAGCTTCTAAAACTCTTGTAATTTCGTGAGTGATAGAGCATCTTTTGTTATTCATAATAAACCCCTTTTAACCATACCTGAGTTTATGCTAATAAGATGATTCTTGGTGGACCCCTAGAGAATTTCAGAATGGGGGCAGGTTGCCAGAGAAACCAACCCTGTAACTAGAGGGTTGGAACTTTCAGCCTCCTCTCCCAACATCCAGGGAGACAAGAGGGGCTGGAAATTGAGTTAATCACTAATGACAATAATTTAATCAACCATCCCTATTTAATGGCATCTCAATTAAAAACACCTCAATGTTGGGGTTTAGAAAATTTCAGGGTTGGTGAACATATCAAGATGCTGAGAGGGTGGCACCCCCAGAGAGGGCATGGAAGCTCTGTGCTACTTCTTTCCATACCTTGTCCTATACATCTCTTCTGTTGGGCTATTCCTGAGCTATAGCCTTTAAAATAAATTGTAATAGTTAATAAACTATTTTCCTGAGTTCTGTGAGCTGTTCTAGTAAATTACCAAACCTAAGGAGGAGGCGGTGGAAACCCCTGATTTGTAGCTGATTGGTCAGAAGTAGAGGTGACAATTTGTGACTTGTAACTGGTATCTAAAGTAGGAGCAGTTTTGTGGGATTGACCCTTAATCTGTGCGGTCTATGCTAATTCTTGGTAGTTGCTGTCAGAGTTGAATTATAGGATACTCAGGTGGTGTGTACAGAGTTGGAGAATTGGTTGGTGTGACAACCAATTATTAATATTTGGTGTCAGAAGTGTTGTGAGTAAAAACAGTTCAGACGGGGTAACAAGCAAGGTGTGGCATTTCTCTCCACTTCTGTGGACCACACAGAAGTTTCCGGCACAGCAGGGACTGAGGAGAATTAAGCCTTGTTCTGACAGCTCTGAGGCTTTTATTTAGAATTGGAAGCCTTGGAAGATAAACACCCCTGCCAAGGAATGTCAGTATTTACATGTTAGTCAGCTGTAGTAATGAATCACCACTGTCAAGTGCTTCATGGACATCAGACATTGAGGGGGCTACAGCAGAAGGGCATTAGAAGATTTATATCACAATGTGATCCCAGAAAATATTTGAAAATTGGAGGTCCCATGTCATGGAGATAGAGGCATGAATCTGTGAAATTCTCCATTTTATATGGAGAGGCAAAAGACTTAGAATAGCCAACATAGTAGTGAAGGAGAAGAACAAAATCAGAGGACTCAGGATAGTATGGTATCCGTGAAAGAATAGACACATAGATCATAGAACAGAATAGAAGGCCCAGAAAAAGCTCCACATAAACATAGTCAACTGACATTTGACATAGGAGCAAAAGCAGAACAATGAAGCAAAGATAGTCTTCTTTAACAAATGGTGCTGGAATAAATGGATACTCACATGCAAAAAAAAAAAAGAATCTAGACACAGACCTAACACTTCACAATAATTAACTCAAGGTAGGTCATAGACCTAAATGGAAAATGCCAAACTATAAAACTCCTAGAAGATAACATAGGGGAAAATATAGGTGACCTTGGGTATGGCAATGACTTTTTAGATACAACACCAAAGGCATGACCCATCAAAAAACAAAATAATCCATAAGCTGGGCTTCATTAACATTAAAACATCTGGGGGCTGCCGGTTAGCTCAGTTGGTTAGAGCGCGGTGCTCTTAACAACAAGGTTGCCAGTTTGATCCCCACATGGGCCACTGTGAGCTGCACCCTCCAAAACTAGATTGAAACAACTACTTGACTCAGAGCTGATGGATCTGGAAAAACACAGTTAAATAAATTAAAAAATAGTTAAAAAAATAAAACTAAAACATCTAGTTTGTGAAAGACATTGTCAAAGGAATGAGGAGACAAACCACAGACTGGGATAAAATATTTGCAAAAGATATCTGATAAAGGACTGTTATCCAAAATATACAAAGAACAATTAAAACTCAGCAGTAAGAAAAGGGACAGCTTGATTAAAAAAATGAACAAGAGACCTGAGCAGACACCTCATCAAAGAAGATATACAGATGGTAAATAAGTATATAAAAAGATGCCCCTTATCATATGTCATTATGGAATTACAAATTAAAACAACAGTGAGATACTACTATACACCTATTAAAAAGACCAAAATCCTGGGCACTGATAACATCAAATGCTGGTCAAGATATGGAAGAACAGGAACTTCTATTCACTGCTGGTCGGAGTGCAAATTGGTACAACTGCTTTGGAAGACAGCTTGGCAGTTTCTTACAAAATGGAGCATATTCTTACACAGGGTCTAGCAATCGTGTTCCTCGGTGTTTGCCCAAATAAACTGAAAAGTTGTCCTCACAAAAACCTCAACATGGATGTTTATAACACCTTTATTTATAATTGCCAAAATGGAAGCCACCAAACTATCCTTTGGTAGGTGAAAGGATAAATAAAACTGTGGTCCATCCAGACAATGGCATATTATTCAGTGCTAAAAAGAAATGAGCTATCAAGCCATGAAAAGACATGGAGGAATTTAAATACGTATTATGAAGTGAAAAATTCAATATGGAAAGGTTACATATTGTATGATTCTAGCTATACTCGTATGATATTCAGGAAAAGACAAAACTATGCAATAAATGTTGGGTGGTTGCCAGTGGGTGTGGGGAAAGGAAAAATGTGAAGCACAGAGGATTTTTAGGGCAGGGACACTATTTGGTATGATACTACAATGATGGATAACATGTCATTATACATTTGTCAAAATCCATAGAATGTATACTAAAAGGGAATCCCAATTTGAACTGTGAACCTTGTGTGATTATAATGTGGCAATGTATATAATAGATTCCTTGCATGAACCTAATAGTTTCATCATTCAACCAACAAGTGCACCGCTCTGGTGGGATAGTGGAGAGTGTGTTTGGTGGGGGCAGCAGAGGATATATGAGAAATCTCTGTACATTTCACTCAATTTTGCTGCAAACCTAAAACTGCCCTAAAAAATAAACAGGGAAAAATGATTTTGAAAGTTGTGACCACATAGATAAAATCATAAACAATGACTATCCAGCACTCAATCTGATATTGTTTTTGTATCTAAAAATAGTGTGGTCCTAAAAGAAAGCAAGAATATGAAAGAATGAATTTCATTACGTTCCCTTCTGCAATTAAAAAGAAGAGCGGCATCCTATCAATGCTTAACCTAGGGTAAACGGCAGACTTAGGTTGGCAATAAGAAGAATTAGCTAATATGTAACGTACATGCCGCGATATCACAATAACTCATCTTGAAGTTACATATCAACCACAAATCAGGGTCAGGGCAAAAAAATTAATCCTTGAAGAAATCTCCAACTTCCAGGTCATGTTAACATTAATCAGCTGCTAGGATATCTGCCAGCAGTACAAGTGGGACATTTAGTTTCCTTAGTGTTAAAGCATCTGTCCTTCTAGGAAGATTTGGGATTAATCATAGAAATGTTTAAGATAACCAAATCCATGTGAATACTTTCATATTAAATAATTTTCCTCTATTGGTTATTTTATGTATTTATATTACTGAATAGAATTTGCTCTGTTATTATTTGTTACTCTGTTAGAAGACCAATTTTGTCCCTCTAATTATAAATGTTGTAATTAAATAAGTAATTTAGTTTTTTGATTTAAAGTTGAAATCTTACTAAGTTTGTAGAAAATGATGGGACATTTACAAAAAACAATGTTTGACCATATTTGTGATTTTAATTATTTGGGTTATTTGAGCACTTGAGAAAGTTTCGTTTGTTAAATTAGAAAATGGGAGTACCTAAGTGCTCAGAAAAGAGCTAACGCAGCAAGTCGGTGACTGCTATCCTTAGAAAAACCTGGTCAAGATTGGTCCTTGGCCAGTATCTGGGAAGTTTGGTAACAGAGTGTTCCCGGTCATCAGGTAACTGATAAGGGTGGTTCATTTTGCCTAAACTGTTTATGCAAACAGTATGGTTTATGCTGAATGTCTGCTCACCTTCTGGGAGTCTGAAATTTTGGTACATTGTAGGCAGAGTGTGCCTATATACTTAGCCCCTAATAAAAACCTGGGGCTCTTAGTCTCAGTGGGCTTCCCTGGGCCCAAATATTGCACATATGTTGTTGGCTTTTTCCTGCAGGGGAGAGTGTGCTCTGCATGACCCCCTTGTGGCAGGGAGAGGGCATAAGGAAGCCTGCAGATGGAGTACTCTAGACTCTGCCTGTGTCTTTTCCTTATGACCCAGCTGTGTATCCTTACTGCACTGCTGTAATGAATCTTAGCTATGAGTACAGCTATACGCGTGTACTGAGTGCTGTAAATCCTTCCACGAACGTGGAATCCTTCCATGAATATCTGAATGTAGGTGTGGTCTAGAGGATCCCCAACACACTAAGGAGAGTATTTTTCTTCCAAGTACAGTTTAAAGTGTTGGGAAGTGTTTAACTATCTTTATGAACTAGACCAACCATTATTGAAAAATCCCTTAGAAGTGAAAAACACAATTTGCTAGACTTATGTAGAAAGCAATAGCAATTGTAAATTGAATTTACAGTTTTCGTGAAAACTAGAGTCTTAAGTTTGTAACTTTAATTATGGAATATTAATTTTTAAAACCCACGTAAACGTTTGAGTAGGCGTTTTAGCCCACAGAAACGTCCCATAGCAGGTTGCTTGTCCTCCTCCTCTCAGTGGCAGAAGGGCATTTGTTCACATCGACACAGTGCTTTATCACTAAGATTTCAGTTAAAATGAAGGAGCCTCGGATCCATCCCTGTTTGTACCACTTGATAGGAAACCATATCACACCATCTTACCAAGCCTGCTTCTGATGGTGATATTAAAATGTGATTCTTATAAAAGTGCCAGTATGTAGGGAGTACAATTGAACTCATGTAATAGCTGGTCACTCACTAGTGTTAAAGATCCAGGAAAAGCTCATGAAAATTAGCCTTTTACTATTCTTTAATGTGCTTGGCAGATATCTCCATTGGATGATCAGAGAGTGGCAGGGGTCTCTAATAGAACAGTCATGCCTGAAATCTACTTCTTATACATTAAGAAAATACTGCTTTGAGAACTACGGTATGAGTGTAGTATCAGGAGAAAGCAGGGACTTTCTCCCCATACCTAGCATAGTATCGGGCACTTAGTAAACCCAGCACATGGTTTTTTGAATGAATGGAGGAGGTAATGATTTCTTTGAGGGGATAAAATATAAACATGTCAGAGTTCAATTATAATGCAACACAGTGGTTTGGGAGACATATATAAGAGGTAGTAAGTGATTAAGTTGCCAAATGAGTGGAAATGAGAATAAGTGTTAAGAGCTCAAAAGAGGGGGAGACCATTGTAGATTAGAGTGGTCAAGGAAGGCTTCATGGAAAAGGTTGGTCTTTAAACATCTTGGCCTTAAAAAATATGTTGGATTTGAAGATGTGAGAGGTGGGAAACACATGAGAAGCAAGAGTGTGAGCAAAGGGACGGAAGTGAGAAAATAAGAGGCATGGTTATGAGATGCATGTTGACCCTCTCTCTACCATTGCAGCCGAGCTGTCTTAACTGAAGAAGAGTTGGGGAAAGGCCTCTTAGCACCAGGCTGGGGTGGCTGTGCATCTCAGGCACAGGAATTTGGAGTTGATTTTTTTTAGTAGGGAGAAGAACAAATGGTTTTCGACAGGCAATGATGTGAAAAAGACTTTGGTGATTCTAGAATAAAGATTATATTGGGAACAAGGTGCAGAATAGTTTAGATTAGAAGATAAGTGTGGATGGCAGAGAATAGTGAAGGAAAAAAAAAAAGTACAGCTGTAAAGTAATAAAGGGTTAGGTTAAGATAGGTCCAAGGGAATGGAAACAGATTTCTTAAACATTGTAAAGAAAGAAGTGATGGGACTGGTGACCACATACAAAGGAAGGACAAGAGTACCTTTATGAAAGTGAAAGAGAAGGGTAAATTTTCAGAAAGAGGTATGCATCTGTGGGTTTATATGGTTAGCATTTCTTTTTTATACCAAGTGAGTTGGAATCAGTGTGAATATTGGAAGGTTGTATGAAAAGTTCAGACGCTAACTGTCCTAATAAGAGTGAAAAGAACTTTTGCAACTCAAAATTGAACACATACCCTAGGGGTTTAAAGCTTATATAATTGTTAGAATCTTTGCTTTCCCATAGAAACCTTGGGAGAGTCAAGCAACCTATACCTAGAGGGATAATGTCTAGAGTGATGATACCTAGAGTGATAAACTGGGATGTTGGAATCTGCTGGGGTTTTTGGAAGATTTTTCAACCATTTTGTTAAAGAAGAGCCCCAAACACAAACAGCTTTGGTGATTGTGCTTCAGGAAAGAGGGCAAGCTGCCAAGTTCTCTGCCAGTGGAAGTTGAAGGAAACAGAACTACAGGAATTTGTTGGATGTTTCCTAATGTGTCCCTGCTGGTAGAAGTGCTTCAGAAAAGGGTGAACAGCTCCTAGCCAAGGAGGAAGCAGCTGTAAGAAATTAAAGCCAAAACAAAGAATTGTCAGTTCTCTTAGGAGGCTGTGTAGCATTGTTCAGGCAAGCCTGACCTTCCTGTTCTGTGGAACTCACAAACACATTTTGTATTTAACTGATCAATATCATAGCAGCTTAGGTCCCAGATATCAAGTCTATTTCCATGCAGAACTCACTACTTTAATTGTGAAATCAGATGCTCCTATAAATGTCCTAATCCTCACAGCCAGTGCCTCCAAAACAACGCAATTAATCCTTCTCTGATGGAGAGACTAATCAATCCCCTTTCACTAAAAGCACAGTCAACTAGCCCCCTTTATTTTAGTCAACCGAACAAATTAAGTAAAATGGAGCTTTCTTGCTCTGCCAAGTGAGGCTAACTGATCCAGAACCTAAAATGTACAAAAGATGTGCAAAAGTTTTATGTACACATGGACCCACGTGGCAACTGTTGGTGAGCAACTTTATGCCCATGCTATTGGTTATTGGACATCTAGAGCAAAGTCATTGTCTGTGCACTATGCACATATTGTCAATATCGCATTCCTGTTATTTTTGTAGCAGGGGACTGCCTTGTTTGAATTGTTTCTAGGTGGGGTATGTTGGCTCTTTTAGAAGAAGCAAAATCCTTCCCTACTTATAGGAAAGAAAACTAGAGAAACAGAGAAGAGGAAAGAGGAAATTTGGAACAGAAACAACTTTGGTCCAGCTGCTGCTTTAAGACTTTCTGGTGCAAAAACAGGAAGTAGCTATCTCAGGGTAATCTATAAAAATGAACTTTGTGCCACTGGGGTCAGATTTTTATTTTGATAACACCAGTGATATTCAGTTGACCTTTTTCTTTCTCCAGGTTAAAGAATACCTAGTTTCTTAGGTGTAGCTCTCAAGTTATTTTGAAGCTCCAATATTGGAACATTCTAATTAAACCACTTTGAAGAAAAAGTCCCACAATTTGTTAACTACAAGTTTCTTTGGCAACCAGTCATGATGGTCAGTTAGCTACAACCCTGGTTCAGTTGTAACCCAACTGTCATTAACAGAAAGAACACGCAAGTACAGCAGTACCTCAGTTTTTGAATGTCTCCGTTGACAAACATTTCAGTTTACAAACGCCGTAAACCCAGAAGTAAATGGTTCGGTTTCGAGCACTCTCCTCGGAAGTCGAACATGTTACACGGCTCCCGCTGAGTGCAAGATCCTGAGGCCTAGCTGTCGGCTGTTTTCGAACGTTTCAGAACTCAAACAGTCTTCCGAACGGATTACGTTCAAAAACCGAGGTACCACCATATTTCCTTTCTCTGATCTTTCCCTTAATTCTTTCATCTCTTTACCTCCTCTTCAATTCTTCTCCCCATTCTGCTCTCACCTTTCCAGTTCCTGAATAATCTACAATACAATCTTTTGAATCACCCTTAGTATTTTCATTGGTTATATTAACCTAAAAAAAAAAAAAAATCCAAAGTGAGAGGCAACAAGCATTAATTTGAGATCAAAGAATAGCTATTTGGCAAGAACTAATTCAGCTAGAAACCCAAAGTATTCTCATTATGGGATGAAGGCAACAGGTTTTTATGAGAAAGGGAAGAGAAATAATTACATGAGTAGAAGGCAGGAATTTCTATTGGGTGCTAAGAAACTAAGGAAGGAATTTCTATAGGTGCAAATAAGCTAAGTTATTCTTTAGCTATACATGATAGTACTAATTCTATAGAATATTCTTAATTTTCAGTCCTTATAGTCGGAATGTCTGCTATCCTGTTAGTTTTTCAAGCAATTGTTTGAAATACAATGTTGGTTTGGTCAAGTCCAAAGATTATTTTGCCCAGTTGAAACATTCAAAGGTTCAAGGAGCAAAATGTGCAAGACAGTTCCTCTGGAATGGCTGCCCTAGCTCCATTTTAAAATGGTTCCTCTTATATCAACTTTTCACAATTTGTAAATGGAATCTCATTTTATTGATGCTTTGCTGAACACCAGTTTCATTAAAGTTTGTCAACGTAAGAAATGTTGAAACCTGTAGAGAAACCTGTAAGAGTTTATTTGAGCCAAACTGACAACATATACCAGGGAGCAATACCTCAAATGCCTGGAGAATAACAGTTTGGCAGCTTCTTTTATGTATTTGAAATTAAAGAGGGGACATAAGGAAGACTGGACAAAGCAAGGAGGGTATCAGATTACAGGACAGTTAACAAGATTATGTGCTCTCTTGAGGGTTAATACCTCCCTGGAGGGGTGTTACCATGTTTCCCTGAAAATAAGACCTAGCTGGATAATCAGCTCTAATGCGTCTTTTGGAGCAAAAATTAATATAAGACCCGGTCTTATTTTACTATAAGACTGGGTATAATATAATATAATATATAATATAGTTTAATATAATATAATACCAGCTCTTATATTAATTTTTGCTCTAAAAGACGCATTAGAGCTGATTGTCCGGCTAGGTCTTATTTTCGGGGAAACAGGGTACTTCTGGTATTTCAAAGGTGTGTTAACCTATATGCATGCATAAGAACAATGGACAGGGCTGGCTTAAAGCCTTTCACTGAAGAAGTTATAAGCTTGGGGCATGACTACCCACCATGACCTGCCCAGTTAGATATTTATAATCAGATCACTCTGTGATGTTACTTTCCATAGAACCCCTTCTTTTGGCCCACAAGTTTAATGGAAACCTACCCTCCTAGGATAAGCAATTTGGGTGGAAGTGAAAGAGAAAAGGTTAAATAAAGAGAGATTAATGCCATAAACTATTGAAACAAAAAATTCTACAAATATAATCTCTTAAATTTGTTGAGGGGCATTAATGGACATTTTCCCATTAGTAGCATGTTGGGGGCAGCTCATGGAATACTGCAGTTGATAAGACCATTTGAGCTAAACACGATAGTGTTGCACCTATATTCATGCTGCTGTGATCTTAACTTCTAAGATTTCTTCTATTCTTTCACTAATATCTTGATTACTATAGCTTTGTCATAAGTCTTGAAGTCAGGTAGTGTCAGTCCTCTGAGGTGGTTCTTTTCCTTCAACATTATGTTGGCTATTCTGGGTCTTTAGCTTTTCCATATAAACTTGAAAAACAGTTTGTCAATATCTATAGACTGACTTGCTTGGATTTTGATTGCAATTGCATTGAATCTATAGATCAAGTTGGGATGAACTGCCATCTTGGCAATATTGAGTTTCCCTATCCATGAACATGGAATATCTCTTCATTTACTTAGTTATTCTCAGATTTCTTTCATCAGAGTTTTGTGCTTTTTCTCATACAGATCTTGTTCATATTTTCTTTGATTTATACATAAGTATTTCATTTTGGGGGATGCTAATGTAAATGGCATTGTGTTTTTAATTTCAAATTCCACTTGTTCATCACTGGTATATAAGAAAGTGGTTGGCTTTCATAGGTTAATGTTGTATCCTGCAAACTTACTCTATCATTTATCAGTTCCAGGAGTTTTTGTTATTGTTGCTGATTCTTTTGGATTTTCTACGTAGACAATCACGTTATCTGCAAACAAAGACAGTTTTATTTCTTCCTTCTCAATTGGTATTATTTTTATTTCCTTTTCTTGCTTTATTGCATTGATAGGACTTCCAGTAAGATGTTGAAAAGCAGTGTTGAGAGGGGACATTCTTGCCTTTCCCTAATCTTTATGGGAAAGCTTCTAGTTCCTCACCATTAAGTATGGTGTTAGCTGTAGGCTTTTTGTGGGTGTTCTTTATCAAGTTGAGGGAATTCCCCTCTACTCCTACTTTGCTGAGAGGTTTTCCTTGTTTTGTTTTGTTTAAATCATTAATGAGTTTTGGTATTTATCAAATGCTCTTTGTGCATTTATTGATAGAATCATGTGATTTTTCTTCTTTACCTTGTTGATGTGAAGGGTCACATTAATTGATTTTCAAATGTTGAACCAGCCTTGCATACCTAGGATAAATCCTACTTGATCGTGGTGTATAATTCTTTTTATATGTTGTTGGATTCAATTTACTAATATTTTGGTGAAGATTTTTGCATCTATATTCATGAGATATATTGCTATTCTTTTCTTGTTTTGTCTTTTCTTATAATTTTTTTTTTCTGGTTTTGGTATTAAGGTAATGCTGGCCTTATAAACTCAGCAAGTATTACCTTGGCTTCTATGTTATGAAAGAGATTGTAGAAAATTGGTATGATTTCTTCCTTAAATAGTTTGTGAATTTCCTAGTGAACCCATCTGTTGCTTTCTCATTTGGAAAAGTATTAATTATTGATTCAATTTATTTATAGATATAGGCATATTCAAATTGTCTGTTTCCTCCTGTATAAGGTTGGCAGATGTGTCTTTCAAGGAATTGGTCCAATTCATCTAGATTATCAAAGTTCTGGCCGTAGAGTTGTTTATAGTATCTTTTATTACCTATTTAATGTCCATGGGTTCCGTAGTGATGTCCACCCTTTCCTTTCTAATATTAATCATTTATATAATTTCTCTTTATTTTTATTGCCCACCTGTTCTTTCATGTTGTCTGCTTTTCCTATTAGAGCCCTTAGCATATTAATCATAGTTGTTTTAAGTTCATGGCCTGATAATTGCAAAATTCCTGCCATATCTGAGTCTGGTTCTGATGCTTATTCTGTCTCTTCATGCTGTGCTTTTTTATTTGTTTGTTTTTGTTTTCGTTTAATTTTATTGGAGACTATTGGGGGACAGTGTCTTCTCCAGGGCCCATCAGCTCCAAATAGTTGTCCTTCAATCTAGTTGTGGAGGGCACAGCTCAGCTCCAAGTCCAGTTGTTGTTTTCAATCTTTAGCTGCAGGGGGCACAGCCCATCATCCCATGCGGGAATTGAACTGGCAACCTTGTTGTTGAGAGCTCATGCTCTAACCAACTGAGCCATAACGCCCCTCCAGAAGCTCAGCAGCAGCTCGTTGTCTTCAATCTAGTTGGGGAGGGCGCAGCTCAGTAGCCCATGTGGTAATCGAACTGGCAACCCTGTTGTTCAGAGCTCACATTCTAACCAACTGAGCCATCAGGCTGCCCTGTACACTGTGTTTTTTGCCTTTATGTATGCCTTGTAACTTTTTGGTTGAAAGTCAGACATTATGTACTGAGTAAAAGGAACTCTGGTAAATAGGCCTTTAGTAATGTAGTAGCAAAGTGAGGGAAGATAGGTATCACTCCGTAATCTTACGATTAGGTTCTTAATTTTTTAGTGAGCCTGTGCTCCTAGGTTGGAACTTCACAAGTGCCTCTCATCTCCTATTTCCACCCCTCTACTCACCTTAGATAAGACAAGATGGCTGACTGGAGTTGGTTATTTCCTTTTTTCCTGGGTCATTTAGGCTCTGATAAAATCCCAAAAGGTTAAGCTCTGGTAAAATAGTTTCTTTTGAGGGCAAGCTTTGATAAAACAGAATGTTCTGGTTTGTTTCAAAATGGTTATTTTTCCTGGGAGAAGCCCAAGTGGATTTTCCCTGTGAGAACTTGGTAGAACTCTAGAGATAAAACTCACAAAAGAGAGGAGACTCCCTTGAAGTTTTCAGCTTAAGGACTTGTCTACAACAAGCCCCTAGCAAGTTGTCAATTACTGAAATTCAAGTTTTCCTACCCTGGCATTGATCCATTAAGCTGTGATTCTGTATTTGCCTGTCTTTCCAATTTTAGGGGGAACAATTTGCCCTGTATCCTCCGTTCTCTGAGAGATCTAATAAAAGCTATTAATTTTTCCATTTGTTAAGCTTTTTGCTTGTTGTTTGGGTAGAGTGGTGACTTCAAAGGTCCTTATGTGCCTGATTGGAAATTGAAGTCTGATCGACTGGTTTTAAATGCCAATTTCTCTCCTCAACTGCCATGGCAAACATGTTTTTTGTTTGTTTCTGTACCTGAATTAGTTCTCAAATGATTAATTGCTGCTCAAGCAGAAGTAATTGGTGCTTGGTAAGCAGTACTGAGGTAATATCAGCCTAGCTGAGAGGCTGGGACTCACCTACGTGGTTCCAGAAACTGGATCTTTTCAGTGTTCTTGTACTGATAGGGCTCATACTTGCTGATGCATAATAATTAATCTCACAAGAAATTGAGGTATGAATCAGAATGATAATTAATTGATTTTCTTATGGGACAGTCCTTTCTATGGTTGAGATACTCAAGTCTCCTAGGCAGGCACTTCTAGATATAGAATAAAGAAAAGTGGATATACTTAGCTTTTTTATCCAAGTAGTAGAGAATGCTTGTGTCTCTACCAAAACAGTAAAACCTTTTTAGGGACTGGAAATTTCATATTGCTCTCATCCAATGTTAAAAGTGTGGTTAAGTATTCTCAATCTCTAATAATTGTGGCTAATAATAATAAAGCCACCATTTATGGGATGATTCTCCTGTGCCAGAAACTATCCTAAGCACTCAATCGTCATAGACTCTTTGGAAATAAAGATGATTACACTTTGGTAAGTTAGGAAACTTAAATGATTTAGTCAAGGTCACTCCACCAGTTAGTAAAACCCGGAGGCAGGATTCAAATGCTGAGGTTTCTGAGCTGACCGTACACCATATGGATTCTCAACAAGTCTTGAACTGCTTTTTTAGTTTCTATAATATATAGACTGAACTCTTTGTGTTAACACATTCTTTATTCTGATAGGTTATTGTAAAACTAGTTGTAAATGATTCATTGTTAGCTTGGCCAGTTAATAAAGGTGATTATGAAACTTTATAACCTAGAATATTTTAAACATATATAAGAAGTGTAGAGAATATTATAATAAATAATTATGTACCCACCATGATGCTTTTAACACATTAACATCAGTCTGTTCTCTACACAGAGATTCTTTCAAAATATAAATCAAGTCACTTCTCAAAACCCTCCAGTGGCTTCCCACATCTAAATAAAAGCTCAAAATACCAATGAGCCACTAAGCCCTACACCATCTGGCTCCCTGTCAGCCCTCACCTCACCCTATCTCCTGCCATTCTCCCTCCTATTACTGATACCCCAGACACACTTACCTTGCTATGCCCTGAAAATGCCAAACACTTCCTGTCTCAGAGCCGTTGTGCCTACCACTCCCTCCGTCTGTACCACTCTGATCTCAGTATATTCATTGGGATTAAGTTTAGATGTAAGACAGTGGCATCAACAATATAAAAGTTTGTGTCTCATGTTCAAGAAATCTAGAGATAGGCATTCCAGAGATAGTATAACAAGAACCCACATTCCTTTCAGCTTGTTGCTTTGCCATATGTGGCTTTCATTCTCAAAGTCATCTCATGGACTATGGTCCAAGATAGCGACAGGATATCATGTTTGGTTTCCTGCCAACAGGAAAGAGGAAGAGGGAAAGAGCGCTCTGTTTCTGTGAAATGTTGGGTAAAGAAGGAAATGGAACACATCGTTTTTTTAAAAAATGTTTTTTGAAGTTAAACTTTTCCTGTGTAAATAAATTCCCCTTACTTTCATGGCCTTCAAGGACAATAATAAGGTATTCTTTTAAACTTGTTTCCAATCATCATGCTAGTAAAAATGTAGTTGAGCTTGATCTTTTGCTACCACCTGTGGTCCAGGAGAGTTCAGAATTCTTTTATTTTCGCAACAGAAAACTTTTTAAAAATTAAAAATAAATGAACAACTACATTATACAAAAATGTAATTATTATTATTTATATCTTAAAATGTATAGTATTTACCTATTAGGAAGCTAGTCAATGAAAACAAAGTATTTTTGATGAGCACACATGTGTTGTGAAAAGGGTTTGTTATAGTTGCAGAAAATGTCTAAAATAAATTTATTTCTGCATTTGTTTTAGTTGTACAATATTGAGAAAAATCTGATTTACAGACTAACAAGCAGAAATAGTTTCGAGTTTTTGTGTTGTTTTTCATCTGACAATTTTATGATTTTTCTCTGATTAAACAGAGATGACAAGAGAAGATTGATTCTGAGGTAACGTATAAAACTAGCACAAGTTAACACATGGGCTTCCAATATGTTAAACTTTGGTAGATAACTGCATGACAGGTCACAATATGTTTTTGTACAATTTTTTTCAATGTAATTGATAAATAAATAAATAAATAAATGTTTTTCTCTATATTTAGAATGAACACATTGTTTGGTGGCTTTTTAAAAAACTGCTTTATTGAAATTTAGATACTATAAATTTTAAGTGTACAATTCAGTGGAATTTAGTACCTGTGTAGAGTTGTGTAACCATTACTAATCCAATTTTAGAACCTTTCTATCACCTGGAAAAGCTTCCTGCAAACCTTACTAGTGCCACTTGCACCCCCTGTGCCCCTTCCCCCCTATTTCTTGGCCTTCCAGCAGAGAAGAGTAGATAATTTCCTGAAAGCTGGTATGTTAGTGTCTGTGTAAAAATATCCATTGTCTGTGTTCCTGTAAAAAGTGTCTGAATATACCTATACAACTTGTAGTGAAAGATAAAAATTAAAAGTGATTATTTCATTGAGAGGCCTGTGAACTGATTAATTTTATTTACTGTGTAATAATGTATAATTGGTATTGAAATGTGTTACATGTTGAACTGGAATGTTTCTGTGGTAATTAGAGGACAGTTCTGATGTGCAAAGTTTTCACTGTATAATATCTTGTTGATTGGCAAGTTACATCTTTTCATATGCTTATTGGTCATTCATATTATCTTCAGTGAAATGTCTATTGAAATTTTTTGCCCCTTTTAAAAACTGGGGCATTTATCTTCTTCGCATTGATTTGCAAGGGTTCTTTATGTATTCTGGATACAAGGTGTTCCTCTAGCCTATACATTTAAAAAAAGGCATATGCAATATTCACATTTTTAATTTCATATATAGAACAGAACCAAAATATATAAGTGTTATTATTTATTTATTAGGAAAAAAATTCATGCTATAGATACAAGTTGTTTATCTGATACATGATTTGCAAATATTTTCTCTCAGTCTGTGGATTGTCTTTTCATTTTCTTAATGATTAAACATTGTTTTTGAGAATGATATGTACATAAAAGGCTTGTGGAGTCCCTGAAACCTCTCCTTGGTACCCTAGGATTATCGGATCACAGTGTGACACCCGCTGCTTGTGAGCATTTCAGTGTATTTAAACTCAGCAAGCTAAATAAGTCATCATCAGCAGAAGCATAGACTGGTGTAGTCGCAAGGGACCTTACAATTAACCAAATGCCCTTCTAATTTTGTAAATTAACTCCTGCCTGTTTGAATGTCTTACTAGTTGTAATGCCTGTTTGCAAAGTGTGATGGAGAATTGGGAGCTCAGCTTGGATTTGAGGACAAACAAAAACGTCAGGAGTCCTGAGGTCGGCTAAGGCAGTACAAAGTGAGAAAATCAGTATTTCCTGATGGGGTTTTATTTTCTGGCTCAGAATAAAAAAACTTAGACATCAAAGAGAAGCCAGGAAAAACTCTGAACTCTGTAGCAACCAGGCTTTAACAATAGAAATCCACCTCAATGACTGTTGTTTTAAATAATAACGAAGAAAAAAACATGCTGTTAAGGGAAATGTATTGTGTTCAGCATATAAAAGCCAGCTTCGCATTCTTACCTTAAACCACCCCATGGCTTCTTTGCGCTTATGATTTATGTACATTTCTTTTTTGTGTACCCTTTTAAACTTACCTCATTTATTCATTTAATGAATTTATTGAGTATGTATATATCATAAAGGTAGAAATTGGCCTTAAAAAGTAATTTATACTCTCATAAGGAAAATACCAAAGTAAGCAGTTATATAATTATGGATTGAGTACTACAACATATTTTATAAAAACAATACCATGAAACCAAAGATTGTTTCTTTGGAAAGATCAACAAAATTGACACACCTTTAGCTACATTGACTAGGGAAAAATAGAGAAGATTCAAATTACTAAGATCAGAAATGAAAGTTGAAACATTGCTACAGATTTTATAGAAATACAAAGTATTATAAGAGAGTACTGTGAACAATTGTCTGTCAACAAATTGAATAACTAGAGAAGATGGACAAATTCCTAGAAATATACAATCTGCCTAAACCAACTCATGAAGAAATAGAAAATCTGAATAGACCTGAATAAATCTGAATCAGTAATCAAAAACCTCCCAACAAAGAAAAGCAATGGATCAAATGACTTCACAGGTATATCCTATCAAATATTTAAAGAAGAACTAGCATCAGTCCTTCTCAAACTCTTCCAAAAAATTGAAGAGGAGGGAATACTTCCTAACTCATTCTCTGAGGAGACTATTCCCCTGAAACCAAAGCCACACAAAGGCACTACAAGAAAACTATAAACCATTTTCCCTTGTGAATGTAGATGCAAAAATTCTCAACATTATGCGACAAATTGAATTCAGCAGCATGTTAAAAGGATTATACACCATGACCAGGTGGGATTTAACCCTGGAATATGAGGATAGTTCGACATGAAAACCAATCAGTGTAATACATTAATAAAATGAAGGAAAAATACTACATGATCATCTCAATTGATGCAAAAAAATATATCACAAATTCAACATTCTTTCAACACTCTATAAACTGGGGATAGAAGGAGACTTCCTCTACATGATAAAGGCCATATATGGAAACGTCACAGCTCACATCAGACTCAATGGTGAAAGACTGAAAGCTTTTCCCGTAAAATCAGGAATGAGACAAAGGTGTCTGCTTCTGTTCAACATGGTATTGAAAGTTCTAGCCAGAGCAGTTAGACAAGAAAATGAAAGACATCCACATTGGAAAGGAGGCAGCAAAATGATCTCTTTTTACATAATATAAGGTTACATTATCTTATATGTAGAAAACCCTAAAGATTCCACACACACACAAAAAAACGTTAGCGCTAATAAACGAATTCAGCAAAGTTGCAGGATACAAAATCAACACACAAAAATCAGTTGCTTTTCTGTAGTTGAGCAAAGAACAATCTGAAAAGGAAACTAAGAAAATAATTTCATTTATAATACATCAAAAAGAATAGAATACTTAGGAATAAATTTAAACAAGAAGGTAAAAGACTTGTACACTAAAAACTGCAAAAACATTGCTGAAAGAAAATTAAAGAAAACATAAATAAATGGAAAGATATCCTGTGTTCGTGGATTTGAAGATTTAATATTGTTAAGATAACAGTGCTACCCAAAGCAATCTATAGATTGAGTGCAATCATTATCAAAATTCCAATGGCGTGTTTTTTTTTTTTGTTTTGTTTTGTTTTTTTTTTCAGAAATAAAAAATCCCATTCTAAAATTGATGCAACAGGTGAAACCTGGCATTTCACAGGCAGAGGTCCACTCCAGTGGCTCTCAGTACCCACTGCCCTCCTTTGGGGAGGCACAGAGGCCCCTACAGCTATGAGAGGCAAGATGGGCTGGAGGAGCTTCCCCACCTATGTGCTGTGTCTCTGCTACAATATGCCCATCCAAACAACAGAGCGACACATCCAGCTGCACTGTCTCCCACTACTGCCACCCCTTTTGTAAGTGGCCAGTCCCATCCCTGCCCTGGGCTTCAAGTGGTGAGCCTAGCTCTAGTCCTCTGCCTCCTATAGTTTGCGTTCCCTTTTTTTGGGCTAACCTCCTTACCACCATTACCTGCTTCTAGACCCAAGGCCTTCATCCCGTAAGCTTTCGTAATTCTTACCATTTGGAGGTTCTTTTCTGGAGATGTTTCTTGGACTTGCAACTGCCTAGACTTTTCTTGCTTTTCTTCCTTTATTTTGATCCATTGTGGCTGAGGGGGATTTTGAAGGTTGAACAAATTTATTTCACCTCTACTTTCCAATTTCTTTTAGCAGTTTTTACAGGAAATAATGGTGTTAGTATTTCTTATATCAGCACTAATATAAATTGTAATATCTGTATGACCTTGGGTAAATTGTTTAATCTCACTATGCTTCAGTTTCATCATCTACAAGATAGAAATTTTAATAGAACCCACCTAAAGGCATTGTGGCGAAGATTAAATGAGGTTTTAAATAGGCCGCAAAACTAGAAGGCACTTAGAATACTGCCTGGCAAGTGGTAACTACTCAATATATATTACTGTTATAATTGTCATTTGGTAAAAATCAAGGTTACCTTATATTTTCCAAATATACATTAGTTTATAAATATTTTTTTAAATTAAATTCATCGTGGTGACATTGATTAATAAAATTATATAGATTTCAAGTATACAATTCGATAATACATCACTTCTATATTGCATTGTGTGTTCACCACCCAATTCTCCTTCCATCACCATATATTTGATCCCCTTTACCCTCTTCTATTACCCTCCCTCCCCCTTTATGCTAAACTGTTGTCTGTGTGTATGAGTTTTTGTTTATCTTGTTCGTTTGTTGCTTTCAGTTTTATATCCCACATATGAGTGAAATCATATGGTTCTCGACATTTTCTGTCTTAGTTTGCTTAGCATGATAATCTCGAGATCCATCCTTGTTGTCACAAATTTTAAAAAATCTTTATTCAACACTCTGACAGGGATTGTCACCATTAATGTGAAGTAAGAAATTGAGGCACCCAAAGGTCAACTAGCAAAAACTGGAGAGGTGAGATGAAACTTGGGTACATCTCAATTGGCTTATGGCTTTGTCATGCACAGAATAATTAATGTATATTTCTTGGTCTAATATGGGTTCTGGGTGAGCCTATAAGCATTTAGCCTTGTTGAGATCAGCTATTATAAAGTTAAGCTTGATAGCCAAATGTGTATAATGCATTATTTAATACTCATTACACTTTAACTTTAGTTCCTACCATGAATAAACTCTTATCTCTATAGGCAATGAAATGTTTATAGTAGTCAGTAATGTATTATATGACAGAGGTAAGCCTTTTATGACACCCATCTCCATTTTTACAACATAGCAGATTCAGGTAAGGGTGGATAGGTCCCTGACTTTTATAAGATAAACTTTCTTTTTATTATTCAGTCAATATATATTTATGAGTTATCTGTTGTTTCAAGGCAATATTTAGGAAATATCCTAGGTGTCAGACATACTTTCTGCCCTCATAATTTTCATTAACACCACTACAAAGTTTTTAGTTTCTCAGGTTTGAGATCTTGAAGTCAATTCACATCTTGAATGTTTTGTCAGATACCAGATGCTGTAAATTCTTCCTTTATACTGTTTTTTCATGCCCATTTTCTCACAAATTTTTCCACCATTGCTCTAGTTCAGTCTATATTTTTCATTTGCAGACTGATTTCTGCCTTCCCACATTCCTCCATCCATTCTATACAGGAACAGATTAATCTTTCTAAAAGACTACTTGGGCAATGTCATCCCTCGACGCTAAACTTTCAATAGTGTTTTCCCCTCAAGATAAGTCTAAACTCCTTGGTTTGGAATTCAAAGCCTCCACAATTTGGCCCCAGAAGATTCTCTCATATTTTTGTTCAAGTTGAGATGCTTCTTGGGGGATAGGATTCACGAACAAATGCTGTATACATGTTCTACAATGATGAAGTCTCCTTAGTTAACTTGTTTTAATCTAGCATTTCTTCATCTTTTCCTCATAACACTTTTTCTAGTTTGGAAGATAAAACAGTCTTTCCCTCATTTGATTACTCATCATATATTATTGAGCATCCAGGATGTCAGGTTCACAAATTACTACCACACAAGGCAGAATGTGGAAGGTGGTAGACAGTGTTTTGGAGTTGAAAATGACTTCATGCTCGAGTGATCAGGAAAGACCGTGTCAATGTTTACACAACGGATGTATAATCACACCGTAACTCAAGAATTAATATTGGCAATTCATGACCACAAATGAATCGAGAGAACCATGCACTCACATTAGAAACCTTTAACAAAATGAACAAAAGTGATTTCCAAAAGAACTGCCCAGAAAAAAATGTTTTTATTGTGGTAAAATATTCACAGCATAAAATTTATCATTTTAACTATTTATCAGTGTTCAAGTCAGTTGTCTTAAATACATTCACAATGTTGTGTGACCATCATCCCTATCTATATCCCAGAGTTTTCATTCGTCCTCAACCACCCTGGAATTTTGAAACTCCTGTGCATACTAAGCTCAGATGTTTCCCCCAGTCTCAGCATTCCACGGCCCTCATCCCCATATAGACTTAGTCATACCAGCCCCAGGGGTATAACGCTTCTCATATCATTTTCACTGTAATGCATCCATTTACACATCTGTCTCCCCTTTTCTATGTGTTATTTCTCTACCTCATTGTCAAACACAGGACTTAACACAAGGGAAGCCCTCAGAAAAATGTTGCTGAATGGGGCTAGCATCTGCTGGAGGGAGAAATGGAACGATGGCTTATGGGTTCACTCTCTTCTACAACTCTGATCCTCTCTCTAATTTTCTCTATGCTGTTTTAAGCATAATCAAGGGGAGAAGATGATTTCAAATTTCGGGCCTCCACTTGTGCCATTCTAATGGGTGATGTGGTTGGTCAACCATTAGGATTCTTTCCTGATCTAACACTTTAGGGTATACCTCAAAACTGGAAACAACCCAAAAGGCCCATCAATAGTAGAATGGATAAATTGCAGTAGATTCATACAATTGAATCCTACACAGAGATTAAATTTAATAAGCCTTTACTATGTGAAAACATGTGGATGAAGCTCATATAAATAATATTGAATAAAAAGAGGCAGGCTCAAAAGAGTAATCACTTCATTTATATACAGTTTAAAAACAGACAAAATTGATGTATAATGATGGAAGTCAGAAGAGTGGTTACCTTTGGAAGGGACAATGACGAGGGTGGGGCATGAGAGAGGCTCCTGGGGTATTGATAATAAATCAGGTGTATTCGCTTTGTAAATATACATCAGGGTGTTTACTTAGATTTTCTACTTGTTCTGCATGTATGTTATACCTCAATTAAAAAATTTACTTAAACAGAAGACTTTATGGATATGTGAAATTTAGTTTGGTGAACTCTCAGCATGGAACTTTCCAACCTATTTTGCAGGGACAAATGTTACAACCTCTATGCCACTTTCTGACTCTGCAGGTTAATTATGAATACCTAATCATATGTATTTTCCACCCTCCGTACTCATTTTTTAGAACTTGACTACTCATACCTCTGTGAACTTTATAACCAAATGAATTATTTTTTTTTCCCAAATGAATTATTTCTTAATTGGTCTCTTGTCTGCTATATAAAAGAAATTATATGATCCAAGGTGATCTGGCTCCAGATTCTGAGCTCTTAACACACCTACCCCTCCCCCCCACACTGCTGTATGCTTATACACACATGACGCTGTCTCTCTCTGAATTAATGCCACCTTCTGTTCTCGTCTCCATATCTATAAGACTTTGACAACAGGTTTTTGGCATTTCTCTTCTCTCCAAGATGATTATTACCGAAGATGTGTATCTAGATGATCAACCCATCACTCTAGCTCTGTGCTCTTTGATCTTCTCAACTTCACTTCCAGGGTAGTCAGAATTCTAAAGATCCCCTTCTTCCCTAGCCCTCAAGATTCCAGTTCATCCACTGGTTTTATAACCAAACACTAACCTAGGTACTGCTCTGAGGAACTGTGCAGTTGTAATTAAAAGTTTCAAGTCAGTTGACTCCAAGATAGTGTGATTATCAAGGTAGGCCTGATTTAATCACAGAAGCCCTTTAAAAGGCAGAAGGAGAAGTCTGAGAGAGAAGAATTTTGAGACGGACTCATCTGCTTTGAAGATGGAGGGGTTCACATGAGAAGGAATGTGAACAACCCGGAGGAGCTGGTTAACAGTCAGCCAGGAAACAGGAACCTCAGTCCTAAAACAGGGATTAGATTCTGCCAGCAACTTGACTTCAGAAGCAAATTCTTCAGATAAGAGTGTCAATAAAGAAGTCCAGCTGGCTGACACACTGATTTGGCCCTGTGATACCCTGAACAGGACCTACCGTGTTTCCCCGAAAATAAGATCTAGCCGAACCATCATTTCTAAAGCGTCTTTTGGAGCAAAAATTACAGCACCTGGTATTATATTATATTATGCGTATTATATTATATTATATTATATTATATTATATTATATTATATTATATTATATTATATAAGACCCAGTCTTATATTAAAATAAGACTGGGTCTTATATTAATTTTTGCTCCAAAAGACGCATTAGAGCTGATGGTCCAGCTAGGTCTTATTTTCGGGGAAACACGGTAGCCTAGCCTACGTAGATTCCTGACCCTCCGGAACTGTGAGATAATAAATGAGTGCTGTTTTAAGATGTTAAATTGATAGTTTGTCACTCAGTAATAGAAGACAAATCCACCTCCCTTTTACTTCCATAATCCTACTGTCATGTTTAAACATTGGGACCTTGTTAAAATCTGGAATGCCAATATTAAATGTCAATTTCCTACTCAGTGACCTTATCCTCCTGTTCCAGCTCTTCAGCCTCAAACTAACCCCTCTGTAGGCTCCCATTTTACCGGTTTCTTCCTAGTTTCATTTTCCTATGGTGAATCACTTCACCCACTCCTTGCTCATTTTTCTATTACCTTACCCACCCACCAAAACCACATCCTAGGCTTTATTCAACCTTTTAACCTTCTCTATCTTTACTTCTTTGTGAATGGGAAAGCCATACCCTGATGCCAGGACATTTATAGAATCTAATATTAGGGGTCCTTGGTGTTGCTGTGCAATCTCTCTAGGTCCCTTATTAGTGTTGGGAGGAAAAACTTTTCCTCTATCAATTTAGGTCCATTGGGCAGGGGAGGAGCTGAAAGTTAACTGACAACAGACAGATTAAAGGAGAAAAGATGAGGTTATGGGGTTTATATACCAACTTGATAGAGAGGGAAGAGGGGAGAAAGGGCTTCTTTGGCAAAACAAAGTACTTTTAGAAAAGACCAATGGACTTTTAGGGAAACAAATGGAAGTATGGCAGTTTTTGATAATTGTTTGATATTTGATATTTGTTCACGGAATTTCTTATCCAGGTATGAGTGGTTCGTGGTCTTCCTGGCGGTAAAGCTCCCTGAGATGGGATTTATAGCAGCCTCACTCTCTGAAGACCCTGCCTTTAGTCAGATAAGGGAAGCTCCAAAAAGGCTTCTTTCTGCATCAGTTATATCTCTAATATCTTCAGTTGAAAATAATCTTCATATCAACTATATGAGTGCAGGTGGGTTCCTACATTAGTATCCTTTTTGTTTCCTTAGGACCTTGTGGTAGGCAGAATAATGTCCTCCCAAAGATGTCCATGTCCTAATATCCAGAATGTGAATGTTAGATTACCTGGCAAAGGAGAATTAAGGTTGTTGATGAAAAGAAGGTTGCTAATCAGATGACTTTAAAATAGGGAGGTTATCCTGCTTTCTCTGGTGGGTCTAACGTAATTACAAGGGTCCTTAAAAGTAGAAGAGGGAGGCAGAGGATGAAAGTCAGAGAAAGTGATGTGATAACAAGCAGGGTCAGAGAGATGCTTCGTTGTTGGCTTGGAAGCTGGAGGAATGGGGCCATAAGCCAAGGAATGCAGGCAGCCTCTAGAACCTGGAATAGGTTCCAGAAAGGAACCCAGACCTGCTGACGTCTTTGGTGTTAGTCCCGTGAGACTCCCATCAGACTCCTCATCAATAGAAATGGAAGATAAATTTTTGTTGTTTTAAGCCACTAAATTTGTGGTAATTTGCTACTGTAGCCATAGGAAATGAACACAGGTCTATTCCAGTAGTCACCATTTTCTCAAATCCCCTATGTTCTCATTCACACACACTCTCAGCTGATCCTCAACTTCAGAAAGTGGGGTTATGGGCCAGACAGTTCTTTCAATTTTCTCTATTTTCCCTAATTAAAACATTTATCTACATGAGGACACATCTTGATTCCATTCCCTTCCCTTATACCACAATTTAAAAAATTTTTTTTTCCTTTGCTAATGCTAATTCCTCTGAATTCCATTTCCACCCTGCATTCTAAGGGACCTGATTTTACCAATTAACCACTTTTTCTTCTTCATGGTTTGTCCTCTGGGCAGGCACACATATCCTGGCCTGTCTAATTTAAATCAAATAAGAAAGATTTTCTGTGAACCCCAAGATAGCCTTTAAGGTATACCTTTTGATAGTTGAAAGCTTTGAGAAGAGTTGTCTATACTGGTGTTATGTTTCCGTTCTTTCACATACTTGTCAGTGCTCTCAAGCCATTACAGACTGACCTTTCTCTCACCGAGTTCGCCAAAGGCCCATGGTAGCTGTGAACAGAGCCACAGAGGAACATGGTGTATGCAGTGTCTTGCACTGTGATTTATTTTCTTTAACTTGGAATGGTAGTGGAAACAAATATAGTTGGACCCACAACAGATATTGTTGGGAAAATTTCCTGGGGCTGAGAAATCAGAGGAAGAGGCTGACAATTCTCGTTACATTAAGAGTTTATTAGGGGAACTTACATGTGAAGTGCGTGGTGGGAGACAGTGAGATGCTATGGATATCCTCCACTCCATGGGACAGGCGCTAAAGGGTTATATGCATGTAGAACAAGGCAGGATGGATTAGACTACTGCGGCATGATCCACTCCTGATAAGGGGGAAATGCCTATCATGCTTGCCTAGGGCAGGGCAACCGCCTGTTCCAGGCACCAGCACAAACCAGCACACTGTGGGGCGTAGAGGAAGGGGTCGATCAGACAGTCTGTGAGGGAATTAAGGGGAGCAATGTCTGTTCTGCCCCTTATCTAGCTGACAGGTCTGGCAGCACTTAAGCAGCGGTCACGTCATGGAATAGCCTGTCCTCTACAGATGTTATATATGTATCCCAAATGCCCCCCAGTCCCTAATAAGTCCTGCCTGAAACCTATACTTGACAGGAGAAAACTGACCCTTCAATTTACCACTTGGACCAAGAACTAAATAACATACTTGATTTGAGACAGTGTAGAGACTTGGGCTGAGGTGAAGGAATGCCACCATCCCATCACTCCCTACACAAAAATGCATAAGCAGCTGATTTTATCTCCCTTCAAAACCTCTACTTCCATACAGATGTCGAAACCACTATTCTGCATGTGCATTTGATCAAGATTTGACGACTATTTGACCTTCCTGGGGGTAGTGATAAAGAGCAGTCCACCATCTTGCCCCACAGCACAGGCGCTAACTTGATTACCAGGCAACACAACCTATAAAGAAAGCCCTCTACTTTCAAAAAGACTGCTCTTTCTACAAGTCAGCCAACAACTCACACCTGGATAAGTAATTGCATAAACAAACATTATCACAAACTCTCCTATTTTCATTTAATTCCCTAAGAGTCCATTTGTCTTTTTAAAAAGTCCTTCGTTTTATAAAAGCAGCCAAGTAGAACCAGCTCCAGAGAGAGTTCTGAGGACCTTCCTCTCCTCTGTGCTGCCTCCCTTGTGCTCTAGCATAAGCTTAATAAAATCGGTCTGGAAGTGTTTCTGGAATTTTCTCTTGATTACTACCTTGGGGAACCCAAGAACCCAAAAGCTGGTAACAGGTTCTTACGAGATTTTTGCACTTGGTGGCCAGGCAGGCAAATAGACTGAGAGCTCAAGGCAGCTGCCAGACGCTAGGAGGATATTAAAAATCCTATGAGTCGGATGTCACATGTCCCTGTGGGAGCGTTGATATTAGGGTACCTGATTCATGGAGTTACAGACCCAGGAAATTTGTTCCTTTAAAAAGAAGACTGCTTTGGTTACCATTCTGTATAATAAGCCATATCCTTTATCAACATTAAATGAATTTGTATCTTTTGCCTGTGACTTTTGCTGATATTCCATCAAGCACTGATAGATACCATTGTGAAAACTGTACAAGCAAGCCCTTCACGGGTGTGATTATTGGAGAGGAGTATAACCACCTCCATCTCACCTCAAGCCCCACAAAACCTCCCAGTTATTTTTGAAGTTTTTAGAAGTGAGGCTTAAGTGATTTCATGAATGAGACTGTCTGCTCCCTTCACTGGAGGACATCTTCCCTGTTTGTCTGTTTATGTCATGACACTGCCTACAAAAGCACATGGCCACAACTTACCCCTGCTAATGCCATTTTAGATCTCCAGTGTGTGTGTCAAGGGTGTGGACTCTAGATGGCTCCAAAGCTTTCAATTAGGATTTTAAAGAAATGCTAATTTTGATAATTCTGTGGTTTGATTGCAAGGCACGTAAAACATGACAGTGATGTCAACTAGGGTGGAGATAGTCCAGTAGATAAATTATATCATCAGTGATCCATGCTCTTTCTGTTTACTTGTTCTGCCATCTGAAAAATTAATAGAAAGAAATGGGAAAAGGCCTTATATAGAAAATTTACAAATAAACCACAAGTCATCATTAGGTATTTAACAAGGTAACTCTTGCTCACTAAGTCAAAGACGTGTAAATTAACCACTGCCATTTGTCATTTATCAAGTTTTAAAAAATTAAATTTATTATTCTATCCAGTATTTGTGAGAATTTAGGAGAACAAGCAACCTTTTAAATTGTTGGGAGACTGAATTTGGCACAAATTTCATGTGGGAAAATTGGCTATGTATATTAGAAATTTTTAAGTGGGCATAACATTTTGTGCCAGCAATTTCCCTTCTGGAATATATATGAATGGGAGCAATGATGTGAGAATAGTTACAACGATGTTTTGTGAATAATTAGATGATTGGTTAAATTAATTTTGGTACACAACAAATAATTGAATACCATGCAGCCATTAAGCATTAAGTTATAACAAGATGTTGAATGACAGGAAACCATGTTTGCAACAGAGCAGTTTATAAAATAATAATAGCTACCATTTATTGAGTACTAATCAGTGATAATGACTCTGTTCAGTGCTTTACACAGACATTATCTCATTTAATCTCTGTAACTACCGGAGAGATTGTTTCCTCTGATTACCAATAACCGTCTAAAGACTAAGTAACCAGTTCAAGTTCAAATCTCCAGGCTGTGGGAGAGCCCGGATCCAGACACAGACTGTCTGATTCAAGAGGATGCCCTTCATTTCCGTACTTTGTATACACTCGTAAGCTCACTTATGTTTTTTAAGAAAATATGTATGCATAGAAAAGACTAAAAGCAGATGGTATGTGGCTGATGGGTTACAGGCGATTTTTTTTCTTGTTTGATATGCAATAAGAGAGAAAAAAAGTTTAATTAAATGGAAAAGAAAAAGTGCCAGATTGAGAACACATTCAGTAAGAGTCCCAATACCAGGCTCTATAAATCTTGGGCAGAGAGGTCATGAGGTGGATGCTGGAGGTTTGTGGTCCAAGAAAAGCTGTGAGTCACCTGTGCATTCACCTAACTTTTGACCTGTGCAAATCAGTCCACTTTGGAAGGTCATCTTTAGGTTTCTTTCTCCCTAATATCCCGTATCCTATAATAACCAAACATTAAAAGAGAAAACGGGGCATTTGAAAATAATTAGCCCCAAATAAAATGCTAACTTACAGTTAAAGTGACTCACTTCTTTACAAAGCAAATCATTTATGTAATGCTGGCTTTAATCTGAATTTGTTGTTGATGGAAGAAATGTCCAAACCTGAAAAGATGTGTCAAATGATGTTGGTTGGCGCCAATTCAATGCCAACATTAGTCCCCAGTTTGGGATGCAGTGAAGAGGGAAACTTTCTTTATTCAGTGCAAACAGCTGAATTGTGATACAGTACATCTGTGAGAATAGCATGGCTATGGAACAGCTCAATAGTGTTATGGCTCAATTATGAAGCAGCATGGCGGTGAGGTGCCCTGGGGCCAGGCCCCTCTTTAGCTAGACACCTCTGCTCTGGCTCCAGCTGAGGAAACACAGTATTCAGGCTTTGGTGGAAAGGGAAATTGCACTTTGCAAACCTGAGAGAGAGCTGACTTATATAGACAGAAGTCCCACCCTGGTCTCTGAATGGTCTGTCCTCATTCAAATGAGGATTCCAAATCCTCAGTTTGGTCTAAAAGGCACTCTCCTAATTGGTCAGAATGGAGCCGCTCTGATTGGTCGATGAAGATGCTGATTGGGTAGGCGGGATATAGCTACACAACTCTGATTGGATGGGAAAAGCCTTAGCCCTATTGGTTGAAATACTATTCCAGGAACTCCTTTAAAAGGGCTGGTACAGATGGTAGGAACACATGCAGACAAGCAGTTCAGTGGAGGGGTCAGGCTTGTCTCTGAAGTGCTGTTTGCATGAGAGATACCTATTTAGAAATATCTGCCAGGCTCTGAGTTAGCCACCAGGAGCCCTTCTCAGTATCTTCTTTCTCAGGGTCCACAGAACTTTCAAAAGAGTTTATTCTAGCCGAAACTGACGACAGCTGCTGGGAAGCAAGACCTCAAAATGCTCCAGAGAAGGACAGTTTCACAGTTTCTTTTATGGATTTGGATTAAGGAAGGAATTTAAGGAAAGTTACCTGAAGGTGGAAGAAAGCAAGGCAGGGATTGGATTACAGGATAGTTAAGATTATGTACTCTCTTGAGGGTGGTTATGCCTTCAAGGGGTGTTACTTCTGGTATTTCAAAGGTGTATTAACATAGATGCACAAGAAGAATGGGTAGGGATTGCTTTAAAAACCTTTCACTAAAGATGTTACCGGCCTGGAGCATGACTACCCACCATGACCTGCCCAGTTAGGAATTTATGATTTATTAGAGCATCTTTTTTTTTTTTTTTTTGTCCACATTGTCAAACAGAATTTGATGTCAATGACTAGCTTGAGAAAGTATTAGGGTCAGGTTAGGTTCTAATATAACTTAAGTTAACAAACTGACATCAATATAAAAAAAAAATCACAAACTAAAATATTTTTAAAAGACTAAAAAGAAGGCAGAAAGTTTTTTGTTGTTTTAATGGTTTTAGCTCTATTTTGGATGAGAATATGACTAATTATTTTCATATGTCTTTTTTTTTGAGTTTTCTGATGTTTATTAGGATTTGACCATTGGTTAAGCTTTTTCCAATATTCATTACATTGATTACTTCTCTCTCCTGTCATGTATCTTTATATGTACATTTTACTGAGTAAAAACAAACACTGATATTTTATCAATTTATTTTACTTTTAAACAAAATTCATTTTTCAAATGTAAAAGTTGCATATCTGCATTATATCATATCAAATTTAGAAAATATAAGAAAAAGATAAAAAAGGACTATAACATTATTACGGAGACAATTTCCAGCTAAAATAGTTTGGTTTATTTTTATTTTATATAATTGCAGAATAGTATATAGTAAACTTACTATCTTGTTTTTTTTTAATGTATTTTTTATCAATTTCATGTGTTTTTTTCCATTTTTATAAGTTCCCTCTTGGAACTGTCTTCAGAGTTTGTTGGAAAATTTTTCATGTTTAAAAGTTTTATTCATTAGAGGGTGTTTTTCAATTTTGCAAACAGTTATTAAAGGCCATCTTTGAAGAATTTTTCCCAACCTTTGCTTAAAATGACAAATGTATTTGTATGTGTTTTTTTTAAATGACTCAGAAATTTAATTCCCCCCCAACCCAAATTTCACCCAAGCGTTTGGGCACATCATAGATATATACTTTTAAAGTCCTTTAAAAGAATACAGTATGTTATTTGTTTTTTCATTCAGACTTTTGCAGTTTAATTTTTACAAAATAGTGGACAAACTTTGGTTCTTTATATTAATAGAGAATATATACATATCTATCTATATATCTGTATCTATCTATCTATATAGCATTTAAGTTATAAACACATAGCAAAATTAGCATCAGTTAAACAACAACCATTTTTTCACATAATTAGGATTTCTTAAGAGCTAAACATTGCTTTTAGCTTGACTATGTAAATAGTCTTTGATGCTTTATGTCCACTAGTATTTACAAAAGCAAGTCTAAAAACTACCATCACCTACAAAAGTGATGAGCTTTAGGATACAATTTTGTTATCATGCCATAATGCAGACTTAAAATTATAGAAAGTACAGTATTTTTAATATTCTAGAAAATTATGTGTAATCCATTTTCTTACCTAGGCCTCCTGGATAAGTATTATTTTTGGTATGGGGTGAAGAATTAACAGTAATTCCTAGTGTTGCTTTACACAATTTAACTGGTAATGATTTTTGTTTGTAAATGAAAACCAGAAACTAGATAGATGCAAGTACTAATTTCTGAGAGTAGATGCAGCAGGTGAATTTTGGCATAGCCATACACACTCATAAAGCCTGATAACCAACCCTTTTCCTGAATCTGCACAATCACTTTCCAGCTTTTCCGCACGATCAGTGTCTTGCAAAAAAGTGTTTACTACAGGAGTGAGAAAAAAATACTTTTAACTGTTTCCAGTAATATTTTCACTTAAAAAGTATTCTTGCCACTCCTCTCGCCTCCCTGTTGAATTAGTTCCTGATTTTAATGGCCCTGGGGCACAGGAACCTAATTTCTCAGAAGTTCATTCAGTAGAGACTGCCTACTTGCTTTCAGTGGGCAACGTTCGAAATTGAAAAAGGTCGAGGCGTCAGCGTCCCTCCGTGCTTAGGGGCACATCGCACCGTTAGTGACCAAATTCATTAAGTATTGATCAGTAGGGGTAGCATCCTACCAGGGCTAATCGCTAACTGTCCGTTTCGGAAGTGCCCTGGAGAAAGGAGTTTTGGGGTTGTCCTTGCGTGCTCCGGGATAGTCTTGTCCCTGACCTGGGCTGGCGGGTGGGTGGCGGTACCTGCGCTCCTAGGGGCGCGGGCTCCGCCCTGGCGATTATCTCAACCCGGCAGGCGGTACCACGCCTTTTGCACTCAGGCGGGCTCCGACCCCCAGAGCCTGAGCGTAGGGGAGGGGCCTTCACCTTGCGCTCTCGCCGCCTGCAGCCGGAGGTGTGCGCGGTGAAGCTCGAGTCCGCGGTGCCTGTGATCGCCTCCTCGCCGCCCCGGCTCGCCGCCAGCTGCTCCCACTTGCAATCCGCGGTTCCAGACCGTGACTGGAACCCTGGACTGGCGCCTTCCCAGGCTGTTCGCTGCGCTTGTAAGACCTGGGCCCGCGAGGAGGGCTGCCCTGCGGGCTGTGGGTGACGATCCAGGAAGGTCGCCCTGGGGCCGGCTTTGCCGCGCGCGGGCAGTGTCCTAAGTCAGTTACAGACCGAGTCCTGAGCTCGAAGGAGGAGAGAGGAAGTCCTAGACCGTCGAGACGCAGGCAGGAGGCAACCTGGAAAGGAACCGGGAAGATTCTGGAAAAGCTTCACGATTTAGAAAGCACAGTACAGGTGCTTGATGTCATTGTGAAGTAGGAGCTGCTTAGGGAATGTTCAGAAGGTCTGGCGGACTCATCTCAGCGTTTATGTAAATGATTATTAGTGCTCAGCCTCTCAGCGCACGGACCCTGAGATCCCAGCCCTTGAAGAACTGAGTGAGTAAATGCCCTTTGGAATGTGTGTCGCTTGAAAAGTTGGTGGGTATTACGTGTACATTTGGTAGAACATAGAAAACTGTTCAGTTGAGATGAGTAGGGTTTAATTAGTGTCTCCCAGTTTCATTGGAAAGTGAATATGAAATGCAAACTGAAAATTCAGACTGCTTTTTCAGAAAACGATGCGTTGGTGCAACGGTTTCTGTGTGTGATAGTGTGTGTTAAAGGTCCGTTGGTTAAAATCTAGCTTTTCTCCAAATGTGTGAAACTAGGGTTGATATTAGATAGATGAAAACTTACTGAGCATGGAAGTTACTGCAAGGTGGGAGAAAAGTTTGTTAATATTAGTACTTTAAAAGACATTAATCAATATATTTATTCTATCTTTTTCTTATCCTCAGGATGTAAAATTTGTCCACAACTTTGGATGGTTTGCTGAAGTGTTATGAGCTCCCTTTTGTATTTTTCTGTGGATAGTTTAAATACTAACTGCAAAAAATTAACTGGCTTATTACAATCCTGATTAAAAATAATACTGAAGACGTTAGAACAAAACAGAAAAATAAAAAATCAAAAAAGTTAGATTGCAGATCTAGTAGTTAAAAAACAGAATTCCTGTAATCTTGCCTAGTGTTATTTTCTTGCCTAATTGTAGACATATAAAAGTTCATCCCACTTTCAGAAATAAAGTACATTCATAGTAAGAAATGTTTATGGGTCATCTTTGTTTCAGAACGTGGGCATTCAGCAAGAGCTGAAGTAAAACATTCTTTTACTTCAAGATGGTATTAAAATACACTTACACCCAAAATCTGTTTCTGCCTTTATTTTATTAAGCATCCATGAAGTAGTTGAAGCGAACGTAAGTGTTACAAATGGAAAATAAAATACAAGCAAGAGTAGAGTTACTGTCCGGGAGCACATTAGAAGGGACGTGGACAGACTGTAGAACCCTATATCAAGTTGCATCCTAGAGGCATGAAGCATAATTCAATGAGGATAAAGGGGGGAAACATACCAGCTCCTTAGAGAGGCTTTCCTGGCATTTACTTCTGAGGGAAATGTCTTGTGTCCCAGAAGGATGTAGAGGAGACTGAACCATGGCAGGGGGAGAGCATCTTGTGTGCCCATCTGATAGATAGTACATGCGATGGTGCGTTTCCTAGGATTGCTTGCTGTAGTTTTAATTTTCCTTTCTCTTAAGTGTTATGGAAAACGGTGGTTGGATGCTAAGACCCCATGGTCACACATGCTGCTTTGTAATTGTTTGGGCCTTCTTTGGGGATAAATCTAGATTTTCTAGCATATTCTTCAAAATACTGTCTTTCTCTCTGTTGAGAGTTTTGGATAGAAGCTGGCACTCAGCCCCCCTTCTCATGATAATTCCGCTCACCCCATAATTTTTGGAATCAGGTATTCTACTGCACTGGGAGACTGCTAGGAAGTGGATATCTCATTTTTGAGCCCCATACGTTGCTTATAGAGACGAATAAAATATTCAGAGAATTGTACCTTTGAAAGTGAATTAGTGTACTGATTAAACGGGGGGCCACCGAGGGGGGCAGATCGGTGTGTGTAAAGCAAACTACTGCTCCCATCTTCATTTCAGTGAAGAAGTGTTGTTTTTGGCAAGAAGGGTAGAATAAAATCTTAGCAAGGTTAGAAACCCTGTTGAACAGGGTTTATGCACTTTGGTGATCACTAGCTCAATCCCTTTGGGCTAGTTCTTAGGCCTCAGTAGCATTAGGTGGCTGTCATATCACTGGTATGATGTTCTTCGTTATCTGGAAGGGTAAAAGAAATGGAAGTCTCTATAGAAAGCAGCAAGCCCTACGAACTCCCTCTGAAGCCACTTGATGTGAGTGTCTTACAAGGAAAGAGGAAAGCCTGCCTGAGAGGAACCCAGACTCTGGATACCCTTACACAGGAGGTCTGCTCTCCTTGCTTCCTGTCCTACACAGCCAGCCCCTGGCCTTACTCTGACCCCAGGGGTCAGGGAGAAAAGGGATAGAAAGTAGAGGTATAATAGAATACTTAAAAAGCAAAGGGAAAACGTCCATCTTATCCTTTTTCCTTAACCAGCCCATATTAGTTTGGAGTGCCCTAATACAAGTTCAGTCAGTACATCCTTAGAAAAATAAAAGGAAGTGGCCATTAAGCAGGGGAGGTGTGCTGTGGGGATTGGCTGAGAGCTTACCACATGCAGGTAGTTTTTATATCCATTCTCACTTTATGCTCACACTAAGCCTTCCAGGGAGGCATTTTCGTCACTCACAGCTGGGCCAAAAAGACCAGATTGCACGAGAGTAAAGTTCATTATACCTTTCGTACTTTTCTTTTTTTTTTAATCTAGTCTGCTAATGTGTTTGCATTTTTCTTCTCATGTTCATACAGCAGCTCATTGTGAAGGCATGAAGGGACAAGAACAGAATGTATGAGCTGACAGGGAGTAGAGAGGCCCAGACTAACCTGGGTCTAATAAACTCTGTCATTCCTTCATTTTCTGCCTTGGATGAAGTCATCTCTCCGTATCATAATTTCTACATGGGACCAGAGAACATAAGTTTGGATGGAAGGGATCTGTATTTTATTGATGGTGCCCAGAAGTAAAGTGTGGGTCAATTGAAAGTGTCAGAATTGTGGTACGGAGTGTGTGCTGAGAACATTTACTGTTCTTATCTGACCCTCCACTGGGAATGCAAAAGCCATTCCCGATATTATCCTATGACTAATAAATACTGTTCAAGCAATCCTATTCTGCAAGTGTTCAGCCAGTGGAGTCATCACCCAGGAAAAGTCTCAAGTCCTAGGATGTGTTCCTGGCCTGTCAATACTAGCTCATAGGCTCTCTGTACAATGGAATGACTCAGTCCTACTTGTGAGGCTCAGAAGAGACCAAATAGCTTAGTATTGTTTGGAAACTTTGAAACACTACCTGTATATATCTCTCTTTCTATATAAACAATATATTAAAGGTATTATAATTTCAATATGCAATCAATATAAAATTATTAATGAGATAGTTTTCCTTCTTTTACTCATACTAAGTCTCCAAAATCTGATGTGTCCACACGTACAGCACATCTTAATCAGACTGTTCACATCGCAAGTGCTCAATAGCCACACGTGGCTAGTGGCTGCCTGATGGGGTAGCACAGGTCTAGGGGCATTAATTGCTACACTGATAGTAGTTGGTATGGATGATGCCTTTTTTATCTTGATGATAATGTATTTATACATGTGCCTCTTGCTTTTAATAGCTTTTAATAACTTGTTCCTAATACCTACCTGTTCTTAGCATAAACTTGCAGGAAATACAAAAATGGAGGAAATAATATTTACCATTATTTTAGTACACGTCTGGAGAACAGTTTACAAAACGTAAGCTTCCTGCTCTTACTTCCCTTTCAGTATAATATGGGCCCTAAATCTTGGTTTTTAGGAGGATCTCACAACTCTTCATATCATTTGAATTTCAACCAATTATAAGTATGCCAGAGTAACAAGAAAAATATGTTTTTGATGTGTTATTCTTTATAAAACAATACTTTTCAGAATACTGTTGGGGAGGAACAAATTTTTCTCTACCCTCACAGTTATTCTTGCTGGTCTAATAATCAAACAGACATGAGACAGAATAGCAAGAGAAAAACAGCCAAAGTTAACATACATATGTATGGGAACCTCACATACATGACAGAGTCAGAGAGGTTCAGAGATAGAAGGGGAACATGGGGATATAAGACATCCTGAGCTAGGAATGAGATAAGATGCCTTGGGGCTTCAAAAGATCATTGAAGGACGATAAGCAGAGCAGAATTTTAGTAAAGAGAAGTTTGCTCTGCCCTATAGATAGGTCAAAAGAAGTTATCTCTGAAAATCTCTTATGAGCAAGGGCTCTAATTCAAATTCAAGGTAGTTAAAGGGGAGGAGAAATTTCTCTTGAGCCTGCTGATAAGTTGCCTTTAGATGAAAACAATCTGCAAACCACGGAGGCACATTTTGGGCTTATTTATTTCTGGACTCCCACAGTACATATAGCTGTGACTGGGTTGTGTAGATCTTAATGAAGAAGTTTTTAAGAACAATGATGGCATTTTAAATCTGACATTGTGCTTCCATTATAAACATTGAAAAATATTGGCATTTTCACGTTAATTTTTTATTTTGAAATAAATTTTAGATTTATTGAAAAGTTGCAAAAAAATAATACAGAGTTCCTGTAACATTTTGCATAACTATAGTACAGGTATCAAAACTAATAAATTAACATTGGTACAATATTATAATACTGTTTAACTAAACTATAGACTTATTTAGATTTCACTGTCATTTTTTTTCAGGGTCAGGTCTAGGATATGAGGTTGCATTTGACTGTTACACATCCTTAATTTTCTCCAATCTGTGACAATTCCTCAACTTTTTGTTGTTTTTCATGACATTGATATACGTGATGAGTACTGGTCAGTTATTTTGAAGAGTGTCCCTCAATTAGTTCATGATGTTTTCTCATCAAGATTGAAGTTGTGCATATGGGGAAAATATGTCAGAAGGAATCCCAGTGTATATCAGGGGTTTATGATGTCTTATTACTGAGGTTAAACTTGGTTTAAGTGCTGTTTGCTGAGTTCCTAGTGGAAAGTTATCATTTTCCCTTTTGTAATTAGTGGATATCTTGGGAGAGAAACTTGGACTATGCAGATATCCTGTTTCTACTTAACCGTAAATGTAAATTTAGATTATGTAAATATTCTGTTTCTCCTTAAACTAATTTTAGCACCCATTGGTGGAACTTTGTATATTGTACTCTGTTGTTCTAATGGTAATTAATATGTTTTTTTTCCTATTCCTCCTATGTTTACTAAGTAGAATTCTTGTGTAAAGAAGAGCTGTCCATTCTCCCTCATTTATTTATTCAACTGTTGGTATCAGTACACAGTAATGGATATTTATTTTATTAAGTAGATCATAATGTAATACTGTCCTTATTTAATTGGTGGCTCAAGTCATTCCAGCCTTGGCCACTGGGATCTCTTTCAGGTTGGTCCCTATGCCCTTAGACATTCCACCATTCCTCTCCCCTCACCCCCCCCCTTTTAAAGCCCTTCCTTACTCTCTGGTATCACAAAATGCTCCAGGCTCATTTTGCATTTTCCTTGCCATAACCCTGTAATCAACCAAGATCAACCCTGTTCTCCAAGACACTCTGGTTCCTTTTTTGGAGAATGCTGTCAGAAACCAGTATCTATGCTTTCTCTCTGTGCTATTGGAGTAAATTTGAGCTTTTTAAAGTTTATTAGATTTGTGACGTAGTCAATGCATCTCTACAAAGAGGAGTAATGCCTTAAATTTCAAACACTATAGAAGACCCGACTGTAGCTGCCAATTTGGGTTTAGTGTCTTATGGGAAAGAAATGAAATTGGCCAAGTTTTAGAGTTTGTAAAAGTTCCCAGTTTTTCTCAAAAGATGACCCATAAATGCTTACAAAACAAACAGAATGAAGATAGGAATTTTTAATTTTTATTTATTAGGCCCTATATAAGAAAACAGGTTTTTTGTTTGTTTGTTTAGCTTGTTAACTCAAACTATTTCCTGATTAATGGCTGAACATCTGTGAAGGGAAGCTATGCCTAGGTCACATATCTTTGAGATGTGCTGTTATCCTAAAAATAAAAGGTGAAAGTGAGAGGCAAAACACATTTATTTGAGATTGAAAAGATAGCTATTGTGGAGTACAGCATAGGGAATAGAGTCAATGAAATCGTAACAGCTACATACAATATTGTAACAGCTATATACGATGTCATAGGGGTAGTAGATTGGGGGAAGGGAGGTTATCACTTTGGGAGGGGTGTAAATGTCTATTACATTGTTTTGTACACCTGAAACTAATAAAAAAAATTAAAAATAGAACTACCTTAAAAAAAAAGAATAGCTATTGTGGAAGAAGTGATTTAGGCAGAAACAAATAGTGTCTGATTAGGAGGTAAAGGCAAAAGGTATTTTTGAGAAAGGGAAGGGGAATAATTATATGACTAGAAGGAAGGTGTTTCTATGGGTGTTAATACCGTGTTTTTCCAAAAATAAGACTGGGTCTTATATTTTTTGAAACAAGTTCCAAATTATATTCAGGGGGTGTCTTATTTTTTCATGTACAACAATATACAATTATTCAAATACAGTCATGTCATCTTCTGGAACATCGTCATAACGTACTAAATGTGTTCATCTGGCTGACGATCTTAACTGGGTTTTATTTTTGGGGAAACACGGTAAGCTAAGGAATTTCTGTAGGTTCAGATAAGCTGATATAATGACGCTAATCCTAAAGAATGTCTTTAATTTTTAGTCCAGTAGTCATGATGTCTACTTTCTGTAGTCAGTTGGTCTTGCAAACAGTTGTTTGGGATACAATGCTGCCTTAGGCTCAGTCCCAAGGTCATTTTGCTCAGTTTTAACATATAGAGGGTTTGAGGAGTAAGAACTACAAGGCAGTTCCCCTGGGATGGCAGCTTGGACTCCATTTTGAAGTGGCTCCGTTTATATTATTTTCCCCTTTTGATGATATTTCCTTAAAAGCATTGCTGATCAATCATTAGAAAACAACATGGATTATTTATTAGAAGGATTGTTTGTTCTTCATTACTGGAAAGGGTTGTTCCCGGTATGTCATTTCCCATGAAGAAGGGAAAATAGTGTTCTTAGGAGCCTTACGCCACATTTGAGCAACATGGGCACCAGAACAGAGGAAGGCTTTATGTCATGTTCCTTTGGGGCAAACATCTTGCGTAGTTTCTTGAGGTTTCTCATATGAAATCTCATAGGCCCTAGTGATCATCTCAAAATGCTGAACAACCATTATCCAAAACAATTTCATTATAACAGCAAAAATTCCTATAATAACAAACAAAATCTTAAGCCTATTTGGAGAATAAATCTGAACCAGGAGGCAGTACCTCAGGACAACTAATTGAAGATATCGAAGAACCATGAGGAATCAGTGCACACTGTATTTAACCTTTTCCTTGTACCCAGATTTTATCTAGTTTCATCTGTACTTCATAAGAGGTGTTTTATGCCAAGTGAAAAAGGAAGTATTAACAGAGCAAACCCTAGTTGTGCAGCTAGGATATGGTCAAGAGCAATTCTATTACCTCGTACAACTTGCACAAGGGAATTTAAAGATTTTCTGGCTGACTATTGCTTTGGTAGGAACTCCCCTAAATTCCCCAAAGGTTTTTGATAAGTTTGTAATTATGTATTCATTCATTCATTGCAGCACCTGCCCAAGGAAAAAGTATTTTTCCCAATCTTCGCCAGGGTTGACATCTCCAGGCATTGACTATGTGTACAACCAGTGGCATTTTGACCTATGAAGTAGGTTTAAAGGTGACATCCAGTGCCAAGTTATCTTTCCAGGTAGAAATTAAGGGGGAAAAGGAAACAGGAATTATTATAGTGAGTGCTTGATCTGTCATATTAATTGTGAGACAGGAAGGAACTGAAGTAAGGAAAAAATGAAAAATGAAGGTGTAGATTACACAGGCCTGGTCCAGAATCTTGGGTTAGCCGTCCACAATGGATGCTGTCTGCTCCTTTCCTGGTAATTAATAATTTCAAATCCTCTGTTCCTGCACACAGATTAGTTAAGTGTAGCTGATACGGTCCTTTCCATCGTGGTTGTACAGAGCCCTTCTGAAAGTGTCTTTTCTAGTATACATAATTGCCTGTTTGTAAATTATGGTGTTTAATTTCTTTGTCCCCTTTAATTCATTGGATGTTAAAATCAGAGTAAGCTAAATGCATAGGTCGACCTGATAAGGCTCTGGGAACCCTGTAAGTAAGGTACCAGCGCAGTTTCCCGAAGGAGGCTTTCATGTCCGCTTTCCCGTTAGCTTTGCATACAGTTGTTTGGGATACAGATGTTGACGTAAGAAATGTCCAAACCTGTAGAGAATTTTATGAGTTTATTTGAGCCAAATTGATGACAATATGCCAGGAAGCAAGATCTCAAATGCTCTGGAGAATAACAGTTATGCAGCTTTTATGTGTTTGAAATTAAGGAGGGGATGTAAGGAAGATTGGAGAAAGCAAGGCGGGGATTGGATTACGGGATAGTTAGGATTCTGTGCTCTCTTGAGGGTGAATACCCCGTTGGAGGGGTATCATTTCTGTTGTTTCAATGCTGTGTTAACCTAGATGCACAAGAACAACGGACAGCGCTGGCTTAAAACCTTTCACAGTAGAAGTTATAAGCCTGGGGCTTGACTACCCACCATGATCTGCCCAGTTAGGAATTTACCTTCACATAAACCTGTGAGGTTACTTTCCATAGAACCCTCTTCTTTTCCAACCACACAATGCAGGTTTAGGCCCAGTGCAAAAGGTAATTTTTCACAGTTTTGGTATTCTGAAGGTTTGAGAAATCCAACGTGTAAGCTAGTTCCTTTGGGATGGCAGCTCCAGTACATTTTGAAGTGGTTTCCTTTATGTTGTTGCTCACACAAGGTTGTGTGTCTTTTATGGGGTTATAAAATTGGTTATTTATAAAATAACCCAGGATTGTGGAAATAGACTTAAAAAAAGGAGTCTGGATCTGCATGGATCAATATGTTAACCACTAGCCACACGTTAGTACTTAAAGATAATTGAAATTAAATAACATTACAAAATCACTAACTATATTTCAAATGCTGAGTTTCCATATGTTCTGTCAACTGTAAAAATGTCAACTAGGTATTCTGACAGGAAAAGGATTTATTCAGGAAAAGTAAAGGATTGCAGTTGGTTCTATGCAGCCATGGTGAGCCACATGCAAGAAGAGAAAGAGGGAGGAAGTTCTAGTTTAGAGGGAAGAAGAGGTTGAGGGGAAGGGCTGTTAGGACCAAAGAGCTCTGTTGTAACCACAGAGTTCTTCCTGTGGGGCTTTGGGGCCAGACCTAGGGTGCAAGAGCCTCCTCTGCAGGACCTCCAGGTTGCTGCCTTGGTTAAGGTCTCTGTCATAAATTTTGACAGTGTCTAGAGGACAATGGTAATTTGTTTCCCCCTGAGTGTAGTTGAAGAAGAAGCACAGGTACTTTTCAGTCTGACCTCCAATTATGTTGAACTGCGACTCATAAAAGAATCACTTCCTTGGGCCTTATTTATAGACTTTTTCATATCAGGAACCAGATTATCATCTATAAATGATTTGTTGTGTAACTTGTGGAAGTAAAGGGAGTTGTTAATTTTTAACTTTTGCCAAATTACCTCTTGCTTGTGCTTCCTAATCTTCTCAAATTGAATCATAACCTTGAGGCCCAGTCCTTGAGTTTTTTTCTTTAGCTTTGGTGTAGGAAGAGAAAACTTTTCTTCTACTCTCTTAGGTTGATGATTGGGGGAATGTAATGACACGGGTAACGTTGGAGCTCAGCTCCCTCCTGGGCAGGTTAATACTGGATACAGTGCAATGGAAAAGAGACAACAATCATGGAACCACAGACAGAGGGTTCATATCACTGTATTCTCAAAGGCAGCAGGCCCAGACGTAGGAAGGAGGAAGCAACATACGCTAATGCCCCAAGGGATCTTCCCGCATCACAGCCCTGATGGCGGCCAGTCGGGGCACAGGAGGCAACATCTGTGTATCTGTCATCTGCAGTATCCTCATTTGCAAGGGCATCTGTGCATACTAACGTAGCCATGGCAGTAATATAAACAAACAGAGTAGTGGCTGATGGCTAACTGGTTACAGCTGATGACCAACAGGTTACAGCTGATGGCCAACTGGTTACATAAGTGCTAGCATGTGCGGTTTACATAATGGAGCCAGCACTTTTCCAGGTGAGGCTGAGAGCCTGGAAACTGCTCTCTGGGACTCTTTCCCAACCAGGGACTGCAAATTAAATTGAAAGAAGACAGATTAGCAAGAGAAAAGATAGATTAGATTTAATCATGTGGAAGGGAGTTCACAGAAAAATGTGACTCATTGGGGCCTTAGAATTAGGGGCTTAAAACCATCTTAATAAGAAGGAGAGGATGAAGGCCACTTATGAGAAAAGAAATGGTGTTTTAACAAGATAAATGAGCCATTAAGAGAATAGATGAGAAATACAATAGTCTTGAGACTTGTCTGTTGTGGTTACGACTGTATGGTTACGACTTCTCTGTCTCAGGTGGTAAGAGTCAGTCTTGCCTGGTTGCTTTTGGGGTGACTTATTGTGGGGACAGAGCCAGGAGTGCGGTTTCCTGAGTGCTGGCTCAGGTAGTAAATGGCCATCAACTGTGATTGGATGGCCATCAGCTGTGGCTAGTTGGCCATCAGCTGTAACCAGTGAGCCATTGGCCACTAATATAACTGCCGTGGCTATGCTAGCAGAAAATGGGGGCTGGCAAGAAGATGGTGGCTGAGCTAGCAAGAGCGGATTGCAGTGAGGTTGGTTGTCAGAGAGAAGTGTACAGCAGGTTGCGGATAGTGTGGCTCCTGCTTCCTGTGTCCAACCCAGCCGCCAGCGAGAATATAGTGGTATGACTCTCCTATCTATGGTTCCATGGGTGTTCCTTTTTGGCCTCACCATATCCTGCGTTCTTAGGCGGGGAGCAGGAGCTGAGACCCCGCATGACACCCTGCATGACACTTAGGACAATTATGTTCTTTTGGGAGGCCTGCTTTTAGGCAGATAAGTGATTTCAGGAAGTCGGATGCCTTCAGCTGAATATAACTGATCTGCCACAGTGGTGTATTCAACAGTCACTTCCCTTCTGACTGTGTCCGGTTTCAGGGCCTTAACACAATCCGTGGGTGTCTCTAGGACCTCTCCTATGAACTGGAGAACATCCAAACCTGTGCTTCATCTCAGCTTGGATGTCTAAAAAGCACATGTTCCAAGCAGAGCTTCCTGATCTTGTCCTTAATCAAAGTGAATGAAGCATTTCCAGGGAGGGAATATTCAACTCTTGTCAGTGTTACTGGTCATTTGCCTCTGTCGTGCGGGGGACCCTGCTCACTCCGCCATTTGTCATGCGAGGCGGCCTGCGGGTCTCTGGTCCCACTCCTCACATAAGAATGCAGGATATGGCTAGGCCAAAAAGGAACACCCACGGAGCCATAGGTAGGGGAGTCATACCACTATAGTCTCACTGGAGGCTGGAGCCACACGACCTTCGACCTGCTGTCCGCTTCTCTGCCTGCCAACAGACCGACTGACCAACCAACGCAGCTGCTGCAGTTATATCAGTGGCTGATTGGCTAACTGGTTACAGCTGATGTTCAGTTAGCCACAGCTGACGGCCATCCACTACCCGAGCCAGCACCTTTCCACGTGAGGCCGAGAGCCTGGAAACTGCTCTCTGGGACGCTGTCCCCACACCTCAGAAGAGGACTAAGAATTGATCATTAATATGGGAAAAACCACTTAAGTGACCACACATTAAAAGAGTGGGTTTTATGGTCTGTGAATTATATTTTAATTTAAAAATTGGTCATTGGATATGTCACTTTGGCAGTCACCTAATTTTGTCAAGAGTAGCTTTGATGTGGGGTGGGGTGAAACCTGATTGGAGTGGGTTCAAGAAGGAATGGGAGGGAGAGGAATGTGAAGGCTATAGACAGGGACTGGAAGATTTTTCTTTAAGAAGCAAAGTGTGACTCAAAGGGGTAGTTAAATTTTGAGGGTTATATACCATCTTAATAAGAGAACAGGAGGGGGAATAGAGAGAAGAAATTACAGCGTTTTTGTGACAAATAGAGAAGGAAAAAATTGATGCAGGGTAGAAAAAGTGAGAGTTGGTGGAAATTAGTGGAGAGATGTCCTTGAGTAGGCAAGAGGGAATGAGAAGCAATGCATAAGTAGAGAGTTAACCTTAGGTAGCAATAGAGGAAGGCCTAGGAGAATTGGCCTCTGATAAATAGAGGGAGTGGTCTGGAAAGAGAGGAGATGGATGAAAGATGGGAAAGAAAGGAAGGGTAGGTGGGTAAGAAGAGACGGTCTTTATTTACAATGCCAAGTGGGAACCCCCATGGCTGTGATAGTGGGGAGGGCAAGATCATTCGAGTGAGGATGCCAAGGACAAAGGTTTATATGGATTTGAAATTATTTGCAATCACCAAGATTCTAAACTTCAAAATTGTATGTGAATGTAAATCCATCCATGCCCTTTGAAAACAGTTCACACTGGATGCTCAAGTGAATGTGGGTCTGTAGCATTTATTTAAAACTGAAGAGCAATACATTATTGCATCATAAAGATCCCAAGAAATGGGGATTTGTCATCCAGGAGTCTAGAGACATCTAAAACTTACCAGGTGGGAGCTGAGACCTTGGCCTTCTGGCGTCCCCTCTGTCATTACCTAAGCCTCCTTGTCCAAGCATGTCTCACCTGGTTTTCCGTAACAGCCTTCTGACTGGCCCCTGCTTCCGCACTTGGCACACAACGCCAGAGTGGTCTTCTGAAAACATAATTATAATAGGATCATGGGAGTTTCCTGCTGAAAAGGCCTCAGTCTCACTGACTGTACAAACCTATGATGGGGTCTCTTCCTCTGTCTGACTGACCTCGTCCTCAGTAACACGGTCCCCAGATCACCATGCTGCAGTGTTGTGGGGGCCGAGAGTGCCACACTCAGATTGCTCCGTTGGCCTGAAGACATCAGTGGTCTGACTCCAACTGTCCATTACTGAGCAGTCTTTGGACTTGAATACAATGTTCACCCTGGACGCTTCAGGGCAGATCTGTCAAATCAGAGGCAACGTGAAACCCAGTAATTGATACAGGACTTTTTAAATGCAAGGATTAATTTATGGAAGTTAGATTTTGACATTTTTTCCCCGACAGTATTTAATAGTATCCTCCTTGTATTTTTGTGCCATCATGTTTATAGCAATCACCTGAGAACCCTATCTCCTTGTCAGGATTGTAATCTCTTTGTCTTAGCCTCAGTTGAAGATCACGTGTGCTTACGGAACATGTCCTTTTGGCTTAGAGGCAGAGGGCATGCAACTGTCCATTTCCTAGTATCATCACTCGGAAAACCATGGAAGAGGAAGGCCTGGGCTTCTACCAGCCTGTGTAATAGTTCCACTGTGGGCAGGTATCTGGCTGAGGACTTTAGAATCGACCTGTGTACTTTTCTTACCTGTGTGCACTTTTCATGGTATAATGCACTCCATGCACAATAGACTATCATTTAGAGTATGGTAAAAAGTACAATAGAGGAAAACGGCATTTTAAATGCAGGTTATCATTTTTTAACAGATATAAGTATAGCAGCATCTATGGAAGAAAATGGTTCAAACTGTCAAAAAGTAAAAAATGTGGCCTCACTAGTTAGAAAGTAACAAGCAGAGAGGAAAGGTGACATAGATAGACCACCAGAAAAGGCATATCTGGGAAAAGGGCAAAAAATCTCATTAACTGCAAGCCCCTTGATCCTGTCTGAAGGCCTTTCCCAGCTGCCTGAGGGATATAATCAGGCCAGGTAACAGAGCAGGCTGGTTCCGGTGAGTTGTGAAGCATGGGGATGCCTCCCTTATGTAAGGACGTGAAGTCTTTATCGTGGGTGTAGGACACGGAAGGTGGTAAAAAGCCAAGTAGGACCAGCAGGTGCCCTGGAAGCAGGGAAGCGGCAGCAAGGTGGGAAGCTGATTTTTGTTATGTGAGTTAGGTTATTTCATGTACAGAGAAGAGCGCAGCACATATGCCCAGAAAGCTTCTGCCCATGGGGAAAGATTCATGTTTACGTGAAGCAGTTGCTTTTAGTGACTCATCTAATGTGTGACCAATATTGCTGTATTAATTAGAGGTCCAGGAGTTGGGGGCTAATATGGGGCTGGCGTGTTGTGTTCCCTGTATATTGTAATTATTATTATGTAGTTTTGTCTTTCAGCTTAGAGTTACGCTTTGTTCCGTATTGGGTTAGACATTTTTAGTTTGTTTATTGGTAGAATGCGCTTCAGCTGGACGGTGTGCCTCGGTTGTACCCATCTGGTCATTTGAGGCGTAACTCGTGAGTTGCGGAGGCCCTGCTGTGTGCGTAGGGAGATTGTTGGGGTCCTAGTGAGGAACCAAGCAGCCATGTGAATTACACACCAAATCCTGTCCCCGTGAAGGCAGACTCTTTGTATGCAGCCACTTCTAAAAGTGTATTGTATTTACTATAAGTTTGAGGCCTGTGTCTTGTATGGGCATGGATGACCTTTCTGGGGCACTTGAGTTCCAGTTGGTGCCTTTCGTATTCAGAAAATCTCACAAAAATCTCTTACCAATTTCCATCATGAGCCAATGGCCTGTTTACATTTCATGCAGGATGTTATTGGATTCTCATAATGAGTGTTGTGAGTCCAAAGTGGCTGAGCATGAAATGGACATGGCAGCCGGAGAAGCGAACGTTGATTTTCGAACTGGCAAATTTTGACTTAATGCGATGGCTTAAGAAGTTTATAAAGTCAGGATGTAAGGTGCAGGGATTACTTGTGCCTTCTCTGTGACTGCTGTAAGAGAATAGGGTTTTGGATAGTTATTACCATTCATTGTGTGGCCAGATTAAAAGCAAGCTATTTACCTTTAATTTCCTGGGTGCTAATCTTTAAGTGGTTTCCTACTCTTCCAGTTTCCAAAATTTCCAATAGTTCCAATATTGAATAGAGTGTTGTAAATGTGATAACAATAGGGCAGGTTTTGGGTATAGGAACAATTACTTAGAGATTACTTTGATTCTTGGCAGTTTTACTATGATATGGCCAGGTGTAGTTTTCTTGTATTTAGCCTGCTTTGGTGTTTCTAGAACTTCTTCAGTCTGTGGCATGATACCTTCATCAGTTTTGGAAATTGCTTGGCCAGTATTTTTTCAAATATTGATTCTGCTCCTTCCCACCCTCCTCATTCCTGTTTTCTAGGTCTTCAGTTACACGTATGCCAAACCTTTAGCATCACATCCCATATGTTTTTTGGGCTTTTTAAAATGTAGTATTCATCCTTTCCAGTCCGGATTTTTTTTTTTTTTATAGTGATAATTTTCATCCATGCTTCAATCTGGATGTTTTCTACATACCAGTCTATCACTAATCTGCATCTAAACTGCTGTTTAAACTTATCTATTGTGTTTTTTTTAAATATAGATTCTGGTTTTTTGGTAATAGTTTACCTTTTCATTTCCTTTCTTAAATATATTAAGCAGTTATTTCAATGTTAATGTCTGATGACTCCAGTCTGTATCACCTATAGGTCTATTTCTCTTATCTTGTTTTTGGAACATTAAGTCCTATTTTCTGAAATGCATGGTAATGTTGATTTAAAATTTGGATGATTACATATATTTTTTGAGAGTGGATTTAGCTCCTAGTAGATAAAGTATAAGTGGATCACTCTGATTCAGTAGAGGCTGGTCTGTTTCTGGGCTGCCCATATTGCCAGGGCATAGCCCTTCTGGGATCTCAGAAGCTTGGGTTTCTAGGGCCCCTCCTCTTTGGTAGGCTTGCAACTTCAAATTTTCTCTCCCTAGCCCTGACAGACTGCTGAAATATTTCCTCAGCTATTTTTAGCCTCTAGCAGTTTCTTTCTACCTGTGCTCTTTCTGAGTTTTGCCCCGTGTGTGCAATTTGCCTGGATAGGAAAGGGCACAGAATGCTGGCTTTCCCTCTGTTTTTTCCTCCTTTCCAGGATTTTGGTTCCTTAAGTCCTGGCTGCTTTTGTTGCGCTCATCAGAGAGAACTCTTCAAACTGTTGCTTCTTATATTTTGTCTACTGTTGTAGCTGTTCTTAGGAGGGTGATTGGTTTGAAACAGCTGCTCCATCATAGCCAGAGAAAGTTCTTCATAGATTACTTTGATTTTTTAAAATTAAACTAGATTTCTTAAATTTCACATTTCATACTTATTCACATGCTATTAAGTGCACTTTAATTTCCTACTCTAATTAAATCTTTTATAGGTAGTTTTTGTAGCTGCCTTAATGAAACGTTTTAAACTTCATTTATTAATTTAATACTTAGTTAAAATTTTTTTTAATTGTATGAAATTTGTTGGGGTGACACTGGTTAATAAGATTATGTGTGTTTCAAGTTAATAATTCTGTAATACATCATCTGTATATTGCATTGTGGGTTCACGACCCAAATTCAAGTCTCCTTCCGTCATCATATATTTGACCCCCTTTACACTTTTCTACCTCCCTTGCTCCCTCTTCCCCTCTGGTAACCTTAATACTAAATTTTTCTTTTAAATTGTTTAACTGCTTAACTGTTGGTTTGATTTTTCTGAATTATTTTTATATTTAATTCTAAATCTTCCTGGAATTTAAATATGTTCACCCATTAAGGAAATGATTGTTTCATACCAAATAATTTTGGAGTTTATCTTCTTAGCTGATTGAAGGAGCGTAACAATCAGTGATATAAGCCTGGAGCTATACATTCAGAGAAATTTCTCTTGTCCTGACTGCCTGGCTAAGCTCCCTTTTGTAACAACTATGTCATCAATCCAAAATTAAAAGAAAATAACCAAAACCAAAAACCGGGTGATGGTGACCATGTAGTCTGTCCCTGATCTTGGATCATAGTATAATATGCTTTTCACGCTCGCCAGGTTTAACTCCTACTCATCTGTTTTCTGTTTCGTGAGTTTTGAGTAATTTTCAAACTCTTCCTATTTACTTATTAGATATTTAATTGACGTCTAATTGGAGTTATATATTTTGAATTTTATCTGCCTCCCTAATATGCATTTCAAAGTTGTACTTATCACAGGGATATGGGCTGTTCATCGCAAATGGAGTTATTTATTATAGTGCAGTTTAAAATTGATGTTTTTTTAATGTTAATAATGTATCTTATTTAATGTATCCAAAATATTTTTACTTAAACATGTGATCAATATAAAAATGACTAATGAGGTATTTTAGATTTTTTTTTTTTAAATTTAGATCTCTCCTCTTTACTATTTTCAATTGAGGTATAATTGACAACATTAATTTCAGGTACACAACATAGTGATTTTTTTTTTTTTTTTTTTTTTTTTTAATTAATTAGTTTCAGGTGCACAAGACAAAGCAAAACTTAGACATTTATCATTTATATCCCTCACACTGTGTGAACCCCCCTCCCCCCATCCACTATCCCTCTGTACGTTCCCAAAACCTCTCACCTTCCCCTTATCCCCACCCCCCTGCCCATCTAGCAACCCTCAGTTTTTCCTCCATGTTTCCAAAACTGTTTCTGATTAGTTCATTCACTTATTCTTTTCTTTAGATTCCGCACATAAGTGAGATCATATGGTATTTGTCTTTCTCTTTCTGACTTATTTCACTTAACATAATGTTCTCTAGGTCCATCCATGTTGTTGCAAATGGTAAGATTTCTTTCTTCTTTATGGCTGCGTAATACTCCATTGTATAAATGTACCACAGTTTCTTAATCCAGTCATCTACTGATGGGCATTTCGGTTGTTTCCAGGTCTTGGCTATTGTATATAGTGCTGCAATAAACATAGGAGTGCATAAAGATTTTTGAATTGGAGTTTTGGATTTCTCCGGATAGATACCTAGGAGTGGGATTGCTGGATCATAAGGTAGTTCCATTTTCAGATGTGTCTGATATCTCCAAACTGTTTTCCATAGTGGCTGCACCAATCTGCATTCCCACCAACAGTGCACCAGCGTTCCCTTTTCTCCGCATCCACGCCAGCACTTGTTGTTTGTTGATTTATTGATGATAGCCATCCTGACTGGGGTGAGGTGGTATCTCATTGTGGTTTTTATTTGCATTTCTCTAATGGTTAGTGAGGTTGAACATTTCTTCATATGTCTGTTTGCCATCTGTGTGTCCTTTTTAGAAAAATGTCTCTTCATGTCCTCTGCCCATTTTTAATTGGGTTGTTTGTTTTTTGGAGTTGAGTTGAGTGAGTTTTTTATAAATTTGTGATATTAACCCCTTATCAGATATATCATTGGCAAATATCTTTTCCCAATCAGTAGGATCCCTTTTTGTTTTATTGATGGTTTCCTTTGCTGTGAAAAAGCTTTTTAGTTTGATGTAATCCCACATGTTTATTTTTCCTCTTACTTCCCTCGTGCGAGGGGATATATCAGTAAAAATCTTACTCCGGGTAATGTCTGTGAAGTTTCTTCCTATATTTTCTTCTAGGAATTTTATGGTTTCAGATCTTACATTTAAATCTTTAAGCCATTTTGAATTTATTTTTGTATGTGGTGTAAGGAGGTGATCCAGCTTCATCTTTTTGCATGTGTCTGTCCAAGTTTCCCAGCACCATTTATTGAATAGACTGTCTTTACCCCACCGTACATTCTTGCTTCCATTGTCATAGATTAAGTGGCCATATAGGCATGGATTTATTTCTGGACTCTCTATTCTGTTCCATTGATCTATGGGTCTGTGTTTATGCCAGTACCATGCTGTTTTGATTACTGTAGCCTTGTAGTATAATTTGAAGTCAGGTATTGTTATACCTCCCACTTTGTTCTTATTTCTCAAGATTGTTGAAGATATCCGGGGTCTTTTGTTATCCCATATAAATTTTAGGATTATATGTTCTATTTCTGTGAAAAATGTCATTGGTAGTTTGATAGGAATTGCGTTGAATATATATATTGCCTTAGGCAGTATGGACATTTTAACTATATTAATTCTTCCTATCCATGAACATGGTATGTGTTTCCATCTATTTGTATCTTCTTTCATTTCTTTCTTCAGTGTCTTATAATTTTCTGAGTACAGATCTTTTACTTCTTTGGTTAAATTTATTCCCAGGTATTTTATAGTCTTTGGAGCAATTGTAAATGGAATTGCTTTTTTTAATTTCTCCTTCTGATGTTTTATTATTGGTATATACAAATGCAACTGATTTCTGAATATTAATTTTGTATCCTGCTACTTTACTAAATTCATCTATCAGCTCTAATAGTTTCTTGGTGGAGTCTTTAGGGTTCTCTAAATATAGTATCATATCATCTGCATATAATGACAGTTTTACTTCCTCCTTACCGATTTGGATGCCTTTTATTTCTTTTTCTTGTCTGATTGCTGTGGCTAGAACTTCCAGCACTATGTTGAATAGAAGTGGAGAAAGTGGGCAGCCTTGCCTTGTTCCTGATTTTAAGGGAATGGTTTTAGTTTTTCCCCATTGAGTATGATGTTAGCTGTGGGTCTATCATATATGGCCTTTATTATGTTGAGATATGATCCTCTATTCCCACTTTCTTAAGGGTTTTTATCATGAATGGCTGCTGAATTTTATCAAATGCTTTTTCTGCGTCAATTGATATGATCATATGATTTTTATTTTTCATTTTGTTAATGTGGTGTATCACATTAATTGATTTATGGATGTTGAACCACCCTTGCATACCAGGGATGAATCCCACTTGATCATGGTGTATAATCTTTTTAATATATTGCTGAATTCTGTTTGCTAGTATTTTGTTGAGGATTTTTGCATCTATGTTCATTAGCGATATCGGCCTGTAGTTTTCTTTTTTGTGGTGTCTTTGTCTGATTTTGGGATCAGGGTGATAGTGGCTTCGTAAAAGTGTTTGGGAGTCTTCCTCCTCTGGATTTTTGGAAGAGTTTGAGGAGAATAGGTGACAATTCTTTTTGAACGTTCTGTAAAATTCACCTGTAAAGCCATCTGGTCCAGGGCTTTTGTTTGTTGGGAGATTGTTGATTACTGATTCAATTTCCTTGGTGGTAATCAGTCTATTCAGGTTTTCTGTCTCCTCTTGAGTTAGCCTTGGGAGGTTGTATGCATCTAGGAAATTGTCCATTTCTTCCAGGTTGTCAAATTTGTTGGCATACAGTTGCTCATAGAAATTTCTTAGGATTTTTGTATCTCTGCAGTGTCTGTTGTCACTTCTCCTCTTTCATTACTGATTTTATTAATTTGGGTCCTCTCTCTTTTTTTAATGAGTCTGGCTAAAGGTTTGTCAATTTTGTTTATCTTCTCTAAGAACCAACTCTTGGATTCATTGATCTTTTGTATTGTTTTTCTGGTTTCTATTTCATTTATTTCCGCTCTGATCTTTATTATCTCCTTCCTTGTACTCCCTTTGGGCTTATTTTGTTGTTCTTTTCCAGATCCCTTAAGTGTGAAGATAAACTGTTGATTAGTGATGTTTCTTGTTTCTTTAGGTAGGCCTGCAGTGCTATGAACTTCCCTCTTAGGACTGCTTTCGCTGCATCCCATAGATTTTGGGTCGTTGTATTTTCATTTTCGTTTGTCTCGAGATATCTTTTGATTTCTTCCTTGATCTCCTGTTTGACCCATTCATTGTTTAGTAACATATTATTCAGCCTCCATGAATTTGTGTGTCTTCCAGTCTTTTTCCTGTAGTTCATTTCTAATTTCATAGCACTGTGGTCAGAGAAGACAATTGGTATGATTTCAATTTTCTTAAATTTATCCAGACTTGCTTTGTGGCCTAACATATGGTCTATCTTGGAGAATGTTCCATGTGCGCTTGAGAAGAACGTGTATTCTGCAGCATTGGGGTGGAATGCTCTGAAAATATCGGTTAAATCCAAGTGGTCCAATGTGTCATTTAAGGCTGTTGTTTCCGTATTGATTTTCTGTCTGGAAGACCTGTCCCTTGTTGTCAGAGGTGTGTTGAAGTCCCCTACTATGATAGTGTTACTGTTGATCTCCATCTTTATGTCAGTCAATATCTGTTTTATATATTTAGGTGCTCCTATGTTGGGTGCATAGATGTTTACTAGGGTTATATCCTCTTGTCGAATTGATCCCTTTATTATTATATAGTGTCCATCTTTGTCTTTTAATATTTTCTTCATTTTAAAGTCTATTTTGTCAGAGATAAGTATTGCAACTCCAGCTTTTTCTCATTTCCATTTGCATGGAATATCTTACTCCAACCCTTCACTTTTAGCCTGTGTGTGTCTTTTGATCTGAGGTGAGTCTCTTGTATACAGCATATACAAGGGTCTTGCTTTCTTATCCATTCAGCCACCCTATGTCTCTTGATTGGAGCATTTAAACCATTTACATTTAAAGTGATTATTGATAAGTACATAGTTATTGCCATTTTTAAATTTGTGGATAAGTTGTTTTCGTCTTTCTTCTATTTACAGAAGTCCTTTTAGTATTTCTTGCAATGCTGGCTTGGTGGTAATGAATTCCTTTAGCTTATTCTTTTCTGGGAAGCTCTTTATCTCCCGTCAATTTTAAATGATAGCCTTGCTGGATAAAGCAACCTAGGTTGTAGGCCTTTGTTTTCCATCACTTTGAGTATCTCCTGCCACTCCCTCCTGGCCTTCAATGTTTCTGCAGAAAAGTCATTTGATAGTCTTATGGGAGTTCCTTGTATGTAACCCTCTGTCTTTCTCTTGCTGCTTTTAGGATTCTCTCTTTGTCTTTAATCTTTGCCATTTTAGCTATAATGTGTCTTGGAGTGGACCTGTTTGGGTTTATCCTGGTTGGAACTCTCTGCACTTCCTGGACTTGTATGTTGGTTTCCTTCATCAGGTTAGGGAAATTTTCAGACATTATTACTTCAAATATGTTCTCAATCCCTTGTTTCTTCTCTTCACCTTCTGGTATTCCTATGATGCATGTTGTTGCGCTTGATGTTATCCATAGGTCTCTTAAACCATCTTCATTGTTTTTATTCTTTTTCTTTCTGTTGTTCTGTTTGGGTGATCTCTGCTAACTTGTCTTCTAAGTCGCTGATTCGATCCTCTGCTTCATCTAACCTGCTGTTAATTCCTTCAAGTGAGTTCTTTATTTCGGTAACTGTGTTCTTTAGTTCTAACTGGTTGTTCGTTATGATTTCTACATCCTTCTTGATGTCCTCTCTAAGTTCCTTAAACATTCTTATCATCAGTATTCTGAACTCTGTCTCTGACAGTTTGGTTACCTCTGCTTCATTTAGTTCCATTTCTGAAGGTTTCTTCTGTTCTTTTATTTGGGATATGTTTCTTTGTTTCCTCATTCTGGCTGACTCTCTGTGTTTGCTTCAATGTATTAGGTAGGTGCCCTGGAGTTCTTAGTTCTTGCTGGATTAGTATATAATAAATGTCCTTTATATTTGACTTGCACTACTTCGTTCTCCTCCCCTGCGTGTGCTCTAAAAGTGACTCTTGTGTTGTGTATATTGTCCTGTTAAAGAAGATCCTTAATTGCTTTTCGCTTGTGAGTAGGTGGAGTTAACTCCTAGGCTGACTAGTTGTGAGACTTGGCTTTGCCCACGCAGGGTATTCTGCTGCGTGAGGATTGACCGCTTAGATGTGGTTTGCCCTTTGGCCTCTATGTGCCTGTAAAGAATCCCCTCTGAGTGTGTCACTTGTAGGTCAAACCGGTAGTACTCTGGCTTGGCCTGGAGTTGGCCGCTGGGTATGTTGAATCTTGTGCCTCTTAAGCTGGGCACTGGTAGGGCAATTACAGAACAAAGCAAATCACCAAGCACAACAATAACAACAAGGAAAAAGTCAAATACATTCACATGTAAAAAAAACAATCGACAACCCCCACTCGACATAGGCAAAGATGTCAGAAATATAAAGACAAATCAAAACAGAACAAAAAAAACAGCGCCAGTTGTGGCTTAAGCCCACCAAGTAATCTCCAGGTTGTTCTCAGCTATAGCACAGAGTCCCCACTCGACACAGGCAAAGATGTCAAAAATATAAAGACAAATCAAAACAGAACAAAACAAGCAAACAAACAAACAAACAAACAAAAACCACAGCGCCAGTTGTGGCTTAAGCCCACCAAGTGATCTCCAGGTTGTTCTCTGCTATAGCATAGAGTCCCCACTCGACACAGGCAAAGATGTCAAAAATATAAAGACAAATCAGCACAGAACAAAAAACAAACAAACAAACAAAAAACAAACAAACAAAAAACAAACAAACAAACAAAAAACAGCGCCAGTTGTGGCTTAAGCCCACCAAGTAATCTCCAAGTTGTTCTCTGCTGTAGCACAGAATCCCCACTCGGCACAGGCAAAGATGTCAAAAATATAAAGACAAATCAACACAGAACAAAAACAAACAAACAAACAAAAAACAAACAAACAAACAAACAAACAAAAAACACAGCGCCAGTTGTGGCTTAAGCCCACCAAGTAATCTCCAAGTTGTTCTCTGCTGTAGCACAGAATCCCCACTCGACACAGGCAAAGATGTCAAAAATATAAAGACAAATCAACACAGAACAAAAACAAACAAACAAACAAAAAACAAACAAACAAACAAACAAAAAACCCAGCGCCAGTGGGGCTTAAGCCCACCAAGTAATCTCCAAGTTGTTCTCTGCTGTAGCACAGAATCCCCACTCGACACAGGCAAAGATGTCAAAGATATAAAGACAAATCAAAACAGAAAGAAAAGGAAAAAAAGAAAAAGAAAAAAAAAAAAAAAAAGACAGCGCCAGTTGTGGCTTAAGCCCACCAAGTAATCCCCTGCGTATTGTGCAGGTAGAGCCGGTCACCTGATGCCCAGAGTGACTCTGAGGCTGCAGCTTTAGATGCGTGGGGCTGAGGGGTCTGGACAGTAGGTTTTACAAAGTCAGTGCAGTTTCTGCCCTTGCCGGCACATATGCACACCGAGAATAGCACCACCAGCCCTGTGTCCAGCTCTCCTGAGTCTTAGGGCACCTCTTCCCTGTGTGTGTGTGTGTGGCCGGCAGGGAATTCCTCAGCTGCTGAAAGCTGAGTGCTGTATATACCACTTGCTGCTGATCCCTGGGAGTGCCTCCACGGATGTAATTGCCACGCCCTAGGCAGGCCAGAAAGGGTGGGGGCTGGGGATGGAAAGAGGGGTCTTCTCTTTCCCAGCCCAGCTGTGTCACACCCCACCCACAGGCCAGAAACGGTGGTATCTGGGGGTGGATGAGTCTTCTGTCTCCTAGTCCAGGGCAAACCACACTCTTCTCAGCCTCTTCCCTGGACCAAAGCCAGCGGCCAGTCTTCCCTTAGCCCAAACCCCAAGGCTCCTCTGTAATCTGACACTGCTCTTCAGATCAGGAGCCAGTTTAAGTCTCTGGAAGGGTGGGGGTAGGATTGGAAGAGCGGGGAGGGGCCCAGGTATGGAGTTTAATAGTCTCAAATGCTAGATATCCTCCCTCTGCGGGAGGGAGAGGTCTGCTGTGGGACGCAAAGTAGAGTCCGGCACTTGGCTTTTGTGTTCTCTCTTTTTCCTGGGAACCCCTGCGTCTCTGCAGCTGGGGATGTGTTTGCCCGCTCTAGGCTGGCTAGAAAGGGTGGGGGCTGGGGATGGAAGGAGGGTCTTCTCTTTCCCAGCCCGCTGTCTTAACACTCTTCCGCAGGCCAGAAAAGGTGGTGGCTGGGGCGGAAGATTCCCAGCTCCTAGCCTCCTCCCTGGGCCCGCCTGTCTTCCCGGAGCCGGGGCTCCAAGGCGCCTCTGTAATCTGCCGCTGCTCCTTAGTGCAGGGGCTAGATCAAGTCTCTAGAAAGGCGGGGTAGGGTCAGAAGAGCGGGGAAGGTGCCCAGGCACGGAGTCTGTGTTCCTTGTCCGGCCCAAGGACCAACTGAGGTTATTAGCTGAAGTTAATGCTGGATATGCTGCGCCTGCAGCGGAGAGGTCCGCTGTGGGGCGCAGGGCAAACGCCCACCTCGTGGCTTCCGGGCTCTCCTCCGTCCTGGGATATCCTGCGTATCTGTAGCCGTGGGTGTGGGCTGGAATTTCACAGGCACAGGTGCGGAGCAGATTTCCACAACCCGAGGGTGGGGGCAATTTCTACCGCCACAGGTGTGGACGCGATCCCAACCAGCGTCCCCACCGCCGCAGGTGCGGCGTGTCTCCGCTCCGCTCCTTCCTTCTTCCCCTGCTCGCCCAATTTTTCCCCACCTGCAAGAAATCCCTGCGCGAGTCTCTTCGCTGTTCTGCGTGATGAGCAGAGAGTCCTTTGATGAGTTATAAGCTTCCCGTTTCTGATAAGATCCGACGGAGAACTCAAAAAGTGCGCCCCGCTGCCGCCATTGCTATCAACATAGTGATTTAATATTTGCATATATTGTGAAATGATCACCACAATAAGCCTGGTTAACATCCATCAACACACAGTTAAAGTTATTTTTTTTTCCCCCTCATGATGAGAACATTAAATATCTACTCTTAGCAACTTTCAAATATATAATACAGTGTTGTTAGCTTTAGTAATCATGCTGTACATTATATCCCCAGGACTTGTTTATTTTATAACTGGAAGTTTGTACCAAAATGGACTTGTTTTTTAAGTGTATTGTTACCTAGTGTTTACAATCTGATTTATCGGGACTATCAACTTACTGTTGCTTTTCCTCTGCAGAAACACAGAAACTCTCCAGATGTCCTCCAGTAATGACCAAGTTTTTATCACAATGTCACAAAGAAACGCCAGTGGCCTCTACAGGATGACCTCCAATGACCTGAAGTCATTTGCTGAAGGAGCTGTGTTAAGTTTTCATAACATCTGCTATCGAGTAAAAGTGAAGAGTGGCTTTCTACTTAGTCGAAAAACAGTTGAGAAAGAAATACTAACGAATATCAAGTATGTGCATGAATTTTTATTTAAATTGCTTTGTTAACATACAGTGAACTGCGCAGGTTTTGCCTGTTACAAGTAAGGTGCTATGGACATTTGTGTACATGTCTGTACAGATACATAGACACATACTTTCATTTCTTTTGGCTCAACTGGGAATGAAACATTTGAATTACATGTTAGGTATATGTTTAATTTTTAAAAGAATTGCCAAACGGTTTTTCAAGTGGTTGTACCATGTGAATCTACTTTTGTTTGAGAAACCAAATAAGTAATGTGTCATTTAGTTTTTCCTGGGTATGCCATGTGGTTTAGTGGAAAGAGGCCTGGCTATGTGACTTTCCACTTCTTGAATGTGGGGACATAATTGTAATCTCTGACTTTAGTTTCCTAATCTGTAAAATAAAAGATCTGTGATTATACTTTATAAGCCAGACACATTGGGTTCTAAATGCACTTTATGTCTTTTATGTGCTAAAAGCAAGAGTCATGAGGTTGAAATGACAATATATTGTGAAAGTACTTTGGTTTTCAACCAGACTTGTTTTAAATGAGTGGCCTATTTTAGGTTGTTGCAAAAGTAATTGTGGTTTTTGCAATTATTTTTAACCTTTTAAACCGCAATTACTTTTGCTTTTCCCCATTATACAGATAGACAGAAACTACTTAAATGTATGACAACTCAAGCTTAGCTTAAGTTAAGCAGTTGAAGTCCAAATGATGGAGAACATAGCATCCAAATCAATGCAAACTGATTTTCAGTTTCTTCCTCCAGCAACAAATTCATTTTGTGGTGGGGTGGGCAGTAGCTTTGGGGGGCAAGGGATAAGAATAGAACTTAATTGGTACCACATATCTGTCTTTTACAGATGATAGTCATTAAGGTTATTCATGTTTTTCTGATTTCTTTTGTTTTTTTACTAAAGTTTATTGGGGTGACAATTGCTGGTAAAGTTACATAGGTTTTAGGTGTACAATTCTGTAATACATCATCTATATATCACATTGTATGTTCACCACCCAGAGTCAATTCTCTCTCCATCACCATATATTGGATCCCCTTTACCCTCATCTACCACCCCCCTCTCCCCTTACTCTCTGATAACCACTAAACTATTGTCTGTGTCTATGAGTTTTCGTTTCTTCATTTGTTTGTCTTGTTCTTTTGTTGTTTTCAGTTTTATATCCCACATATCAGTGAAATGTTTTTCTGATTTCTAGAGAACTGAGCCTGATTTTTCCTCTCTGTGGAGTGGGGAGTGTATCTGGGTTTGCTCGGACAACATGACCTATGTGTTTTGTTTATTTGTTTGTTTAATAGGAGAAATAATTATTCATACACAAAACAAGCACCTTTTCTAGCTCTCTGAGACTGGAGGAGTGGTTATAAGAGCGCTTTGGCCAGGTATGGCTGCAAACTTGTATAGAATCAGATGTTTCTCAATTTGCTTAATGCATTCTATGGGGTTGTGGTTTTATCTGTTACTAGCAGGCAAGTGCTCCCAGAAGGCTAGGAAATAAAAAAATAGGGCAGAAAATTTTTGGATGTGTGTGGGGAGGATACAATGGGGATCTGAGATTGATTGGGTGGTGGTGAAGTCAGGGGCTTGTAGGATTAGATAGACTTTTGCTCATGCAGCAACACCTTCTGTCATACCTACTTCCTTGTTGTTTTCTTGTGTTGGTTAAGAAACCCTGACTAGGAAAATAAGGAGGGAAATTATAGACACAAAGCTTTTATCTTTTGCTACATGCCTAGTTAGAATTGACTGACCTTTTTGAAAGGTGACAAGATTTTTGTGGAACATAACAATGAAGAAAGTATTGGTCACTTCAGGTTTTGTGCTAAGTGGAAGGTGACAGATGATTTAACTATGTGCAGGTTGAATAGATTAAAAATGCATAGTGTGCGAGTATACATTTGTGGGGGCGGAGCCCCAGAAAGAAGTTTCCAGGCTCTCGGCCTCACATAGAAAGGTGTTGGCTCAGGTAGTAAATGGCCAACTGTGATTGCATGGCCATCAGCTGTGGCTAGTTGGCCGTCAGCTGTAACCAGTGAGCCATTGGCCACAATATAACTGCTGTGGCTATGCTAGGAGAGGGAGAGGAAAAGATGGCGGTTTGAGAAAAAGGGAAGGGAAAGAGAAGAAGGATGGGGCTAGCAAGAAGATGGCGGCTGGGCTGGCAAGCGTGGATGGCGGTTTGCGGACAGTGTGTATCCAGCCTCCAGTGAGAGTATAGTGCCGCCAGAGAGAATAAAGTGGTATGACTCCCCTACCTATGGCTCCGTGGGTGTTCCTTTTTGGCCTCACCATATCCTGCGTTCTTGTATGGGGAGCGGGACCAGAGACCCCGCGGGTCTCTCTGCATGACAAATGGCGCAGCGAGCAGGGTCTCCCGCATGACACATGGCGTAGTCGGCAGGATATGGTGCCGGCCAAAGCTCTCCAAAGGACGGTGGAGCAGTTTGTGTGTATGAACACTCAGTCTCAGGAAGACCAGGAGGAGCAGCTGCCGGAGAGCTGGACCCCCGTGGAGGGGTGGGAGGACGTGGACGGTTCTCCCACCAGCACAGGAAAAGCCATGCAGCTGCTGGAGAGATGGAGCCCCGTGGAGAGGTGGAAAGATGTGGACGGTTCCCCAACCAGCACAGGCCGGAGAAAGCGAAGGTCGTTGCAGCCCTGTGGGCCGGGGAAGTTCCTGCTCAGGCAGCCCGGATGCAGGACTTGTAGTCCCAGGAGGTAACGCTTGCTGAGTCCTCCATGGGAGATGAGGGTGAGGTCAAGGTCGTCCCTCACCCCCAGGACAGCCCTGGAGAATGACTGTGGACTATGGGGAATTGCCTTCCATCCCTAATTTAATGGACTGCTTGACTGTTTGGGAACTGTTGTTAGTGGAACTGGGGGATATTTGCTTTTGTCTCTTGACTGGCCGCCATTGAGAATATGTAAGCACCTTGATTGTGAGTCGCTGTTGTTCCAGCAGGGTACCCTGAGAGGCACAGAGAGAGTGGCAGTGCGCTGAGAGGTCTGGCTGAGCCCTGAAGATACCCTGGCTGTGCCCAGGAAGTCGGGCTGTTCCCAGAGAGAGTAGTAGAGCCCTGAAGGTACCCTGGCTGTGCCCAGGAAGTCGGGCTGTTCCCAGAGAGAGTGGCAGTGCCCTGAGAGCCCTGGCTGAGTCCAGGAAGTGTGGCTGAGCCCTGAAGTTACCCTGGCTGTGCCCAGGAAGTCGGGCTGTTCCCAGAGAGTGGCAGTGCCCTGAGAGCCCTGGCTGTGTCCAGGAAGTGTGGGTGTTCCCAGAGAAAGTGGCAGTGCCCTGAGAAATCCTAGCTGTGCCCGGGGAAACTAGTGGTACCCTAAGAAGTCCAGGAAGTCTGGCAGTGCCCAGGAGTACTGGTGGTGCCCTGAGAAACCCTGGCTGTGTCCGGGAAGACAGGTGGTACCCTAAGAAGTCCAGGAAGTCTGGCTGTGCCCAGGAGTACTGGTGGTGCCCTGAGAAACCCTGGCTGTGTCCGGGAAGACAGGTGGTACCCTAAGAAGTCCAGGAAGTCTGGCTGTGCCCAGGAGTACTGGTGGTGCCCTGAGAAACCCTGGCTGTGTCCGGGAAGACAGGTGGTACCCTAAGAAGTCCAGGAAGTCTGGCAGTGCCCAGGAGTACTGGTGGTGCCCTGAGAAACCTTGGCTGTGTCCGGGAAGACAGGTGGTACCCTAAGAAGTCCAGGAAGTCTGGCTGTGCCCAGGAGTACTGGTGGTGCCCTGAGAAACCCTGGCTGTGTCCGGGAAGACAGGTGGTACCCTAAGAAGTCCAGGAAGTCTGGCAGTGCCCAGGAGTACTGGTGGTGCCCTGAGAAACCTTGGCTGTGTCCGGGAAGACAGGTGGTACCCTAAGAAGTCCAGGAAGTCTGGCCGTGCCCAGAAGCACTGGTGGTGCCCTGAGAAACCCTGGCTGTGCCCAGAGAGCCTGGCTGTGTCCAGGATATTGCATTCACCCCCAGGCTCCTCGCACAGGTCCCCTCGCGGAAGACGCTTGTCGCGTAGATTGTGAGGCGAGAGCCTGTAGGGGTGGAGTGTGGGGGCGGAGCCCCAGAAAGAAGTTTCCAGGCTCTCGGCCTCACATAGAAAGGTGTTGGCTCAGGTAGTAAATGGCCAACTGTGATTGCATGGCCATCAGCTGTGGCTAGTTGGCCGTCAGCTGTAACCAGTGAGCCATTGGCCACAATATAACTGCTGTGGCTATGCTAGGAGAGGGAGAGGAAAAGATGGCGGTTTGAGAAAAAGGGAAGGGAAAGAGAAGAAGGATGGGGCTAGCAAGAAGATGGCGGCTGGGCTGGCAAGCGTGGATGGCGGTTTGCGGACAGTGTGTATCCAGCCTCCAGTGAGAGTATAGTGCCGCCAGAGAGAATAAAGTGGTATGACTCCCCTACCTATGGCTCCGTGGGTGTTCCTTTTTGGCCTCACCATATCCTGCGTTCTTGTATGGGGAGCGGGACCAGAGACCCCGCCGGGTCTCCTACATGACACATTTATCTTGCTTGTGTTTTATAGCTAGTATATTAGTAACCCGATGTAATGAAAGTGTCATCTGATCAAGGCTTCTTAATGTTTTTATGGTGCAGTAGTATGCATTCCTGCAATAGATGAGTTCATCCGTACATGCATTCCTATGTTCATAAGCTCAGTCAAAATTTTTTTTCTTTTTTAATATAACTAATTTTTTTTTTCAATTACAGCTGACATACTATATTAGATTAGTTTCAGGTGCACAGCATAGTGATTATACATTTATATACCCTACGAAATGATTTCCCCGGTAAGTCTCATACCAGTGTTATTAGTTTACTCTTATTTCTGGATTAGGCATCCAAGAGAAAGGTCATTCCTTTCATTCGATGCAGTGTTTCTAATCTTTCTCGTATCTGCTTTCATTTATCGTAGTTGTGGTTGCTCTTATTTATCTTAGTTTTGACTTGTTTTTGATCGTACCACCACCATTCATTATAGTAATTATATGACAAAAAAGTTGTTGAGGATCTTGATTTTCATTTTGCCTTGGACAATTTGTAATTTCGTTTTTAAAACTAAGTAACTAGAACATGACATCCTCTATGGGGGGAAGAAGACGAAACAAAATCTGACTATGAGAATTCAAAAAGGCGAGATTTTGCTACCTTATGACAAATCTTTCTGTTAAGCTTAGTTTGTCTCTATAGCTAGCATTTGAGCTTTTTTAACCAATGCTCATTCCAGTGGACGTTCATTCCAGATCCTATACTCTTCAGGGAAATTCATTATCTATTTTGGAGATTTAAAAACTTTATATTTTATTTTGACATAATTTCAGACTTAAACCTTGTGGCAACATAAATTTTACCTAGATTTCCCACCTGTAAATACCACACTGCACTTGCTAGTCATTTTGTCTCTTTACATGCCCACTGTCATTAGGATTTTTCTGAACCATTTGAGAGCAAGCCGTCCACATGGTGCTCTATTATCCCTAACTCCTCCACCATATATTTTTCAGAAATAAGGGTCCACTCCTATATAACCTCTCCGTCATTGTCTAGGATCCGCCCAGGGGAAGCAAAGCCTCATAATGGATGCAGTGGTGGGGCCTACAGGGCCGCTGGTCAACCATGCCCCTCACGTAGCTGACTGACCACCATATCCTGTCTCCTCAGTCTCATCCAACCTGGGATTTTCCTGTTCTGCCCCAGGTGATGTTCACCTTGATCACCTAGTATGTTGGTGTCTGCCAGCCTTCACCACAATGTCACCACTTTCCACTTTGTAATTAATAACTATTATGAGGGGAGATACCCTGACATTATTCCCAAACCCTATTCCTCATTAAACCTGAACGCACCTGCTTCAGCTGCCATTGATGACACCTGCCTGAATCAGCAATAACCATCACGATGATGGTTACCAGAGGGTGATTTTCTGTTTTCGTCCTACTCTTCTGTTTGGGTTAGTTTGCATTCTACTAAAAAGAAAAAGCTTCATTCGTCATCTCTTCATTCATTTACTTATATCAGCATGGGCTCGTGGGTTTCCATTTTATTCAGTAGCATTTAATAGTAATGCATTATCATTATTTATCTCGATAATCCTATTGTTCCCTATTTGGTCAGTGGGAAACCTTTCAAGGTAGGTTCTGGGTTTTGTTGTTTTGAACTCATTTTTTTTTTTTTGACGTATTCTCTCATTCATTGAGTATTTTGTTGGCACTGCAAGAAGTTCCAGGCTCACTGTGTGCTTAGCCTCCCTCAGACCTAAAATAAGCCGATGTTCCTTTTTGTGGAGTTTTGCATTTACAGCCAAGATCTGGGTGTTTGGAATGTTCACTGCTCCTGGGATGTCATAGCTTCTAGGGCTTCTCAGGGGACAGACCTAGGGAATATACATATGTATTACGTGTACCTACATCTAAACCTTTTTATATCTGTCTGTGTATATGGATTAAAACCCATGACACCCAATTCCTATCTAATGGGTTATTTCCATATTTCTATCTTTGTAAGGCATCTTTTCAGAAAGTGAAAAACCTGGGTCTCATTATTCTTAATATACTGACTGATTTGCTCAGTCAATTTTCTTGTTCCTTAGTAGAAGCAATCTCCACACCCTCCAGCTGTCTCCTCTCTTCCATCTCTCTTTGCAGCCTGTGTTCTTGGGTGCTGGAGGTTGCTGCACCCCCACCCAGCACTTCCATCACCTTCGCACTAAGAAGGGAAGGTAGAGTCTAATGGAAATGACTGATGTATTATTTGAATATGATATAATAAGTAGGGAATGTAACTAAGAATTCTTCCAGTTCGTCTATACCTATTATGTATCTGTAAGTTTTTTTCTACTTCTTGATATTTGTTTTGTTTTTACTGAAAACATTTCATTTTCCTATAAGTAATTATCATTTATAAAAATGTGGACTCATTTATTCAACAAATTTGAATGTCTACTAGATGCCTAACATTGTGCATGATGCTCGTGATAGAGGTGTGTCCTATGTTCTCAGAAACCTTCTAATCTAATGGGGGATTCACACACCTAGAGCAGGTCACTGTGTTCTGCTGTGATAGAGGGATAGAAGACATGACAGAAGTCCCTAACCCTAAATTGGAGAGCCAGGGGCATAGGGAGAGAGAAAGTGAAGATTATGTGTGCGTGCATGTGTGTGAGTGTGTGTGTGTGTGTGTGCGTGCATGTGTGTGTGTGCGCGTGCATGTGTGTGCTTGTGTGTGCGTGTGTGTGAGTGTGTGTGTGCATGTGCGTGCATGTGTGTGTGCGTGCATGTGTGTGTGTGCGTGCATGTGTGTGTGTGTGCGTGCGTGTGTGTGTGCGTGCGTGTGTGTGTGTGTGTGTTAAGATGGTAGGGAAGGATTATGCTCCATGCTGTGGGAATGGCATTGGCTTCTCTCTAATAGGACGAGACCAAAGGATTTACCATCATTTACCATCATAAAATGTACTAGATGCGACAGGAATCCTGTGACCTAGGTTTTATTTTGTGTGTTCAGTGGTCTACTGATTGTGCGTGTGCTGCACGCTATGGAGGGCAGTGGTAAAAGATGACACAGCTCTTATGGGCAAGGTTTTACAGTATAGTGAGGGAGACTATAGCATGTAAATGTTATAAAGCAATAAATAAGGGTGGGGAATGGGTTTTGAGGGATGATTGTATGGTGGAGGGTAGAATGGGGCAACAAGGGAATTGTAGACCACAGACCAGAACAGAGGTCAGCAAATGTTTTCTGTAAAGGGCCTGATAGTAAATGTTTTCAGCATTGTGGACCATTCATCTGTGTTGCAACTACTGAACTCTGTTGTTGTGGCATGAACGCAGCCATAGACATAAACGCATGTGGTTGGCTCTGTACCACTTTGTTAATGAAAACAGATAGCGTGACTACCTGCTCTGCTGACCCCTGGACTAGAATGTAAAGTCCATGAGGGCTGGCACTTTGCTTTATTCTCCGCTTTGACCCACATCCTAGAAGAGTGCCTTGTACACACATAGTAGACACTGAATAGCTGTGTTGAGCGAATGGAAGGAGAATTAGCCACTGCTTCAAACTGGAACTCTTGCATTTGTGATTATCTGTTATTGTTTTGTGTAATGCAAGGGTTAGTGCCAAAGAAAACCCAACTCAGGGACCTGGGAAATTCCTTTTAGAATGCTCACACTGAGTTTTGGGTTAATCATTTAGGGTTGTTTATTCCTTTTTTGAGTAGATATTTTTTATAACCTGGACAGGTTTTCTGACAGTGAAGTCTTAGTGAATAACAAGCTTACTTCTAGTCACTTTAGAAACAGTTACTAGGTCGCTGTTACTAGAGAAGGTGCATCAAGAGCTATAGATAAATGCAGCTTGAAAGTTTACCCAACTATTTTCATGCCTTCTTACAACAGGGGGAAAGGTCACTGGAAGATTAAGATATTTTCTGTTTTACAGTTTGTGCCTGATTTACCTAAATCATTGTATCTGTTCAGTGTTTCAGTGAGGGGCACCTCAGATAACGAGCCAAGTGGAAGGTACATTTCACCCTAGCACCCACCAGCCATTTTACATGTGACAACTCAAGCACAATAGGCCATAAATGCTGAGGTCCTCCTGATTGAAGCACTGTGGTACAGCTGCATGGTGACATTTGTCACTCACACAATTGTATAATCACAGTATTTGCCTCAGTGAAAGGCATTATCTGGGCATGAAATAGCATCCTGTTTTGTACCTTCCACTCGGAATAGTTTTCTCTGTGGACTAAATTTTGACTTACCTACCAATTCCAGAGATTGGGCTTAAGCATCAGGGTTTTGAACGAGCTTTGTCAGACCTCCATTTCATCATGCCTGTGTAACTGCGGTGGCCCTGCCCTTCATTCTCCTTACCATTCTACTGGTCCCGTTCAGGATAAAATTCAAACTACTTATTTGCATTCTTCTTGATTCTCAGCACAGTCAACACTGCCTGAATTTTTTCTACCTGCTTGCTTTCTGTCTGAATATTCTCTCCCCTGAAACATCATTTGTTTGTAACATGCAGTGTCTACATCATGTCCGTGCATCCTTAAAGGTCACCCTCTATACATGGTGGCGTCTCCCACTTCTAAACTGAACATTTCCAGTTCACTTATCTGACACTTTACAAGGAAGAAAATGGTATATCTGAAGGGCGTATGTTTTACATTTCCAGTTTGATGAAGAATTTTGTGAGGGTTAAGAACTGGTGAGGGTTGCTGTTTTGTTTTGTTTTTTAAACCCATGAGGTGCTTTATTCTAGCCATTGAATTTCTACTTAATATATATTGTTTCTTGGTCTGTCCAGATTTGAGCAGTGAGAACACGAATACTGGTGATTTTGGAAATCCATAGACTTAACTGTACAGAACTTAACTAGGTAGCAAAGGAGGTGATGTGAAGATAATTATCATCAAACATTTCTCAAGATTTTACGTTGTGTTAAGAGCAGTAAGTGTAACAGATGCTTTATCAGAATCTCAATTTTCAAGGAACTCTGAAAGTTTATGTGTCCTTTTCCAAAAAAATGTAAGTGGCTGAGAAGAAGTGAAACGAATTTACAGGGAACCAAGCCATTTTTCTCACAGGTCCTAAATACTGATGATACCCTTCGTAGACTAGACTTCTATTAATCGAGCGTTCAGTTTCTTTTTCCTTTTAAAGTTGGTTTATGCTTGTTTTCTGTCTAATTTAGTCAACTTTCATTGTGTATATTAAATGCGATATAAATTAGCGGAACCAGTTTTAAAGTGACCCAGTAAATTGTGTTTCTGCGTTTACAGTGGGATCATGAGACCCGGCCTCAACGCCATTCTGGGACCCACAGGTGGAGGCAAATCTTCGTGAGTATAACGAGTATCCGGAAGCCTTTTCTCTGCAGTGTTAGTGTGCGTTGAAAGATCACTTTTAGGAGAGCAGGTCTTTGCTGAGCATCAGTACGTGTCTAGTCTGGTTCTAGGTGCTATGGATCCCTTGCAGTTATGCCAGCTGTGGTTCTGTCCTAGGAGTAGGAAACTTGAATAATAGGAGGTGATAAGGTAATTGACATTTGAGTTAATGAGGTGGAAAAGGGAGGGGATAAAATTGAAAGTGGGGAGATGGACCCAAAGGCAAAAGTGAAGGCTCAGTCTCAGGTAAAGGGGCACATTGCCTGTGTTGGCTCCCCCAGGGTCAGACAGCTGGAGGGCAGTGTGGGAGGTCTATGCTGGATCAGCCAGCAGTGCCTTGCTTTATGTTCTTGGGCTTTATTGTAGCATAGAGTCAAAAAAAAAGGAGGGTGAGAACTTTACACACACACACACACACACACACACACACACACACACACGGTGCCAAAAAAATGTATACACATTTTAAGAAAGGGAAAAAACTGTATTAAAATTGTAATACTCAATATATATCAATAAAAAAGGATGAATACAAGTCACATTTGACTTCTGCAATTACAAGAGGTGCTCAAAGTGGATACCTTCAGCGTCCAGATACTTCTGAGTCCTGCGAACTACCGATTGAGCAAAGCTGACCAAAGTGTCCACTTGTATACAGTTTTTTGGCACCCCGGTATATAATTTTAGTTAAACCGTAGAATTTCTTGATCAGTTAACTTTGTAACTTGAACAGAATTTGGATTCAGAGTATCTGAGAGATATAGTCCGAGGTGGAGGGGAAGAAAAACCATGTGTTTCCTTTTATAGGCTGTTGGATGTCTTAGCTGCAAGGAAAGATCCACAGGGACTATCTGGAGACGTTTTGATAAATGGAGCACCTCAACCTGCCAATTTCAAATGTACCTCAGGTTATGTGGTACAGGTAAGTATGTGTGGATTTGCATTTTAGAGTTGTCCTCTTTCTATGTGGGCAAGTACCGTGGCTGATAGTTTGGTTTGCTTCCCATTGATGACATGACATGGGCGTAGAGCCATCTTTCTTTGCGCCAGATTTTGATAATCTCCCGTAAGACATAGAGTAGTGTTACCTGAACATGCAGGGAGAATCTAGAATAGGACTCTTGTAAGCACAGTGATGTTAGTTCTCCTGGTGGCATATGACTCTCATAAGGGCCATGATGTCAGTTCTAGTTACCATATTTCCCGAAGATACACTGTTTTACTTTTCCCCCTACCTTTACCTTTCTCCTTCCCCTAGCTTATAGAAAGGTATTTGGCAAATCCTTGTACAAAGCAGTCTGGAAATGTCTGCTAGTAGTACATAATCATAATTACCTGTGTTCTGTTTGGGGGTACAGATAGGGAGTGAGAATTATTCCATCAGGCTTTGCATCTCTTTGTATATGGGAGTTACTGTGATTTGTATAATTGCAAGTTCATCATTAGCTAGAATTCTTCCTAGGGTATGTTATTACTGTGGATTAAGTTACATATACTAAAGAGTGATGGTACTAGAAAAGACCTGATATGTCTTGTTAAAATGCCCTTTTTCCTTAAGGATGATGTTGTGATGGGAACTCTGACAGTGAGAGAAAATTTGCAGTTCTCAGCAGCTCTTCGGCTCCCAACAACTATGACAAATCATGAAAAGAATGAACGGATAAACAAGGTCATTCAAGAGTTAGGTCTGGCTAAAGTGGCAGATTCCAAGGTAATGTGGAAAAACCTGATGGTATCATCTCCAGGCAATAGGACCTCCGCAGTGTGGCTAGTGTAACTCTTAGTCACATGTTTTCTGTAATGTGTGTGGTCAAAAGTGGCTGCCTGCCTTAGGGTGAGAAAAGTGACTAGTTACGTAATATGGAGGTGGGAATTAACCAGGAAAACAGTCAAAAAATGACTGAATCCTGGAAATGAAGTATGGCATGTGGTCCAGTAGGTAAAAGTGTTCTTTGCAAGGACACGTGTCTCTTCCATGTGATTATAGCTCGTGATTGTCCCCCACACGAATTGTTTAGGTCTTGTCACGTTCAGTATCTGTACACTAACTTTCTTCTTTCCGTTATCTCCTTCCCTTTTTAGCTATTCTTCCTCTCTTCCTCCAGGGTACTTTGTTCTTTTGCTTTGGAGGCATATTTCTAGAATTCATAAGTGATGAAAATCCACGAGTTTTTGCTCTGTATTTTTCACTTCGCTGTAATTTGACTTCCAAAATTATTTTTAGTAATATTAAGGTGTATTTCTAATTTGTGTAGCACTGATTCATTTTTCTATAGGATTTCTTTTGGCCCTTTGTCGCACATCCCTCCCTCCCTCTGTTCCTCTCTCCCTTCTGCCAATATTACTGGCATGTGCTGGGCTCCCTTAGGTTTTATAGGCAACAGTTATGGGCAAGAGAGACAAGAAGAACTCCTTATGTGGGTTGTGCAGGATCAGGAAGAGGAAATGAGATGAATAAGTGAAGGTTACAGTTGATGAATATGTATGGATGATTTGCTGGGAAGACATCTGAAGTGCTGGGTGAAGATGAGCTGTTTAGATTCTGATGGCTCCAGTTTAATCCCCTGTGATATCCTTTACTTAGAGGGAATGAAGACTGGGGGTATTCTTCTGGCTGCTGCTTCATGCAATACTTTCTAACAGTCTTTATATAAAGTATATTTTGCTATATTTTGTTTGGTAGAATACCTCTGAGATACTACCATGTACCTCTTATTTTCATCTCATGAGTGATTGGGTTTCCTTTGCTGGGGCTCTGTTTATTTGATTCCATCATTCCAGTAAGGTGCTTTCCATTCTTTACCTTTAGGAAGTTGTTGCCCTGAGTTCCTTGCTTGGATTTCCAAGGAATATAAGCTGAAGACAGTTGTTGATATCTTAGAATTTATTTATGTAATTGCTTGAAATAATACATTAAAAATTTTTACTTTTTATGAAATTTTTAAGGTAACAGTAATATAGAGAGAATAGTCTCATTATATAGTATTGATATGATTGTAGTATAATTAATATAAAGGTATGATTACTAGTAACTTTTACCTTGATTTCCCAGTTGTTAACATCTTATTCAGGTTTTTCTTTCTGAAGTAATTTAAGCAAAGTTATAAATATCACATTTCACCCCTGAATCCTTGTTATGCACTTTTAAAAAATAAAGACATTTGCCTACATTACTATACTACCATTACCAACTAACAAAATCAATAAAATTTAATAGCATGTATATAGCTCAATTGTTATTGGATCAAATCAATGGCATGAGTACCATTTGAATATTCTCTCTAGAAGACTCTTAGTATAAGAATTGTTGCCTATCTCCTGCTTTTCCCCAAATCTTCGTGTTCTCCCAATCGCATACAGGGTCATTGAGTGTTTAAAAAGACTGAGCCAGTTGCCCTGTAGAATATTCTGCCTTCAGAATTTGTCTGAAAGAGAGTTGGGAATTCTGCTGTGAGTTAGGGTATAGAAAGAGTCAATTTGGGAAGCGTATAGTGATTTAAGGGGTGAACATGTGGATGGTAGTAAGTGTACCTCCTTAGCTGCCAAGCCTCAGAGCTTCGTGAAGTCCACTTGAGGACTTTTTTGGTGGGGGAGGAAGTGAGGAGTGTAAGAAGACTAATAAACTATAGATGCTTTCACCTTTTCCTGTCCTATCCTTATCTGTGTTTTAGGACTGTGACTTCATCATTTTAGGGACACATCTTTCAGTTCTAACTTCCATCTTAAAACTAAATATTTGACGTGATAGGAACATATAGAATGATTTGAAACATGGGTTTTATATCAGGCTTAGCCACGTACCAGCTCAGACCTGAGCCTCAGTTTGTCTAATTAAAAGGAAACCTACCTCACAGATACTCATTTATTTGCTGTTCAAAATAAATGAAGTTACGAGATAATGTGCGTCTTACAGGGTTAGCACATATTAGGAGCTCAATAAATGACTGGCTAAAGTTGTTATTGTTAATGTTGATGATAATTGTGTTTTAGGTTGGAACTCAGTTTACCCGCGGTGTGTCTGGAGGAGAAAGGAAAAGGACTAGTATTGGAATGGAGCTTATTACAGATCCATCCATCTTGTTCCTGGATGAGCCCACAACTGGCTTAGACTCAAGCACAGCGAATGCTGTCCTTTTGCTCCTGAAGAGGTAAATGCTTATTTTTATGTTCATGCAATATGAATCTAATGTACCTTTTGAGCAAAAATTAATATAAGACCGGGTCTTATATTAAAATAAGACCAGGTCTTATATTACTTTTTGCTCCAAAAGATGCATTAAAGCTGATTGTCTGGCTAGGTCTTATTTTCAGGGAAACACAGTAAATATAAGAAAAATGGAGCAAGGTAAGAGTGTAGGGAAGACTGCTGTGGTGGGAGTGAGGGTGCTGTATTATACAGCAGGATGGTCAGGGAAGTCCTCAATGATGTGCCATTGACCTGTGAGCAAGACCTGGGGGTCTGGGGGGAGAGGGTTCTAGTTGGAGGGAGTGGACAGCGGTCCTCAGGCAGACCATGACTAATGTGTCTGTAACATCAAGAAGCCAGAGGGACTGGAACCCAGTGACCGAAAGGGAGTGGGGGTGTGTTAGTGTATCAGTTTGCTCAGGCTGCCATAACATGGTACACAGACTGGGTGGCTTAAACAATAGAAGTTAATTTTTTCATGGTCTTGGAGGCCAGAGTTTAAGATTAAAATGTCATCAGGATTGTTTCTTCTGAGGCGTCTCTCCTTGGCTTGTAGGTAGTTGTCTTCTCCCTGTGTCATTTCATTTTCCCTTGGTGTGTCTGTATGATGATCTCTTCTTGTAAGAATGAGCACCAATTCCTATAGAACCAGAAGACTTCACTGATCCATGAGACTGGAGCATTAATGATTGTTCAAATATTTAGTCCATAATAAGTTCTCAAATAAGAGTGTATTTACAAGTTACCTGGGTGCTTGTTAAAAATATGGATTCCCAAGACCCAGTAGGTCTGGGAAGACTGTCCAGGAATCTGCAATTGTAATTCATGTTCTAATTGATTCTAGACGGTTTGTGGAACACAGTTTAAGAAACCTTGCTCTTTCATAAGAGCATGGAATTTAGGTTCCTAACTCACAGAGAGATGATATGAGATGAGATGTTAGTAAGAGAAAATGAAGTTGAACTAGGAATAAATTATCTAAAGGCTGGAATCAATTTTGCCTCTAAGAAGTGCACGTATCAGATGATTAATGACTCTTTATTTTCTCTTTCAACTAGGATGTCTAAACAGGGAAGAACCATCATCTTCTCCATTCATCAGCCTCGTTATTCCATCTTCAAGCTGTTTGATAGCCTCACCTTGTTGGCCTCAGGAAGAGTAATGTTCCACGGGCCTGCTCAGGAGGCCTTGGGGTACTTTGCATCAGCTGGTATGGTTGCTTTTTCCTGCAGTGAGATCCTTCCTCAATAGAATACTGAAAGAGAGCAGAGAAGGACGCCAGTGCTGTTTGATCGTTGGGTAGACATAGTATGGGTTCCACCACTGCAGAACATCTTTGGTCAGTTTGGTGCTAGAAGTTTTCTTCATTTTGCAGCACTGGCTTGTTATTTAGGCGTCTTTCTTGTCCTATTTGAGTATGCGTGCATACTCTGTGTATGTGTAGGACTGTTTCTACTGGGCCTGTATCTGTTCTGGTTGCCAGTTCTGGTGACCTTTTCCTAACAGTTCAATAAATATATTGGCCTCATAGCCAGTTATCTGTCAGTTGAACATTTTTGGAAAGGCCTTACAGTACCCCCAAATCATTTGTGTTCTTGATTCTGACAGATCAGGTTTAATCATTATTTTCCCTTCCATGGGATGTTGGTCTGACTTTATGAGGGTTCATGGAGATGCTGCTTCCTTTTCTAGTAAAATTAGATTGGAGTGGATATGAGTGACTTACAGTCAGTAGAATGACTACTCCTGAGCCTGACTTTGATGGGCCAACATTTCTGACAGTTTTGGGCTGCTTGGTTGTATTTCAGATGGAAAGGTGTAATATTTTTTTATGGCTGATGCAGTCTGCTTTATTTTAGAGATATTTGAATATGATTATAGGTCACGGTCCATGAAATTTGTTAATGTTGAATCCCTATCATTTAAAATAGTCAAGCATTTATATGTGACTGGTGAGTATAAGGGAGGTGATGCTAAGAGTCAGACAATAGGCCAAGATGAGTTCAGAAGCTCTGGCTCAAGAAGTGAATGTAATCCTTCAGGTGGGTGGTGCTGCTCACGTCCTGTTGAGATTCCTGCTTTGGTAGTTTGTTCTCTGTATTTGAATTCCAGCTGCACAGTAGAAGATAATTTGGACCTGAATTTGGTCGGTGGAGAAGCACCCTACTACAGTGGGTGCTGGCATTCCTGCAGGCCCTTGGGGAACTCAAACAGAGCACGCCCTGGCTCTTCACAAACACAGTCCTGCTGCGCCTTCTCTGGCTTTGCTCTTTGCCCGGCTTTAGGAGCATTAGTCCTACATGCAGCTTTCTTTTCTTTTTCAACATATATATTGTTTTTCTCGTGTAGTGAAGTTGCCTTCTTTTGTAGGTCACCACTGTGAGCCCTATAACAACCCTGCAGACTTCTTTCTGGATGTCATTAATGGAGACTCCTCTGCTGTGATATCAAACAGAGAGGATGAAGATGGTGAAGGTATGTGAATCTGTCCAGAGTCACAGATTATCACCTGACTTTCCTGAAGACTAGCAGTGTGGTAGCTCATTAAAATGTAGCTTTGTGAATTTACATTATTAACACTGCCCTCTCATGTCAGTTGTCTTAGTGTGTTCAGGCTGCAGTAACAAGAATACTACAGACTAGGTGACTTACACAACAAACATTTATTTCTCAAGTTATGGATCCTGGGAAGTCCAGGATCAGGGCGCCAGCAGATTCGGTGTCTGTTGAGGCCTCGCTTCCTGGTTATAGGTGGCCGACCATCTTCTTGTTGTCTCCTCCCATGGTGGAAGCAGGGAGGGAGGTCCTTAAGGCCACTGGCCACTTCTTTTTTTTTTTTTTTAACATGTTTTTACATTAATTTCAGGTGTACAAAACAATGTAATAGTTAAACATCTATCGTTTATATCCCTCACACAGTGATAACCCTTCACCCCATCTACTACCCCTCTAACATTGCATACAGCCTACGGTCACTTCTAAGGGCACTAACCCCATTCAGGAGGGCTCCACCCTGATGATGTCATCATTCCTCAATGGCCCCACCTTCAAATACCATCACACTGGGGATTGGCTTTCGGTATATGAATTGTGGGGGGACACAAACATTCAGTCTGTAGCACCAGTCAACACAGATGTTATTGTTCATGAGTGCTGTGTTTTTTATGTAATTTATAAATGAGCATTTATCTGATAGTGTCTAAGGGGAGTTTCCATTAAAAAAATATACTGATTGTTTATAAAATGTTTTGAAATAAGAAATGTATCACTTTATGCATTTGCAAATAGTATAATGCAAGGATGACATTTTTATTATAACTGCCTATGGTGAGAAGTTTATTTTAAAAGAATCAGAGTACAAATATAGTTAGGAAAAGGTCAGTGGGTTTGCTGTATTAATAAGTTTATGGAAATAGTCAGACCAATTAACTATATTTTTCTAATGTGTAAGGCAATGACTTATCTAATAAGTTTCTATGCTCAAGCTTTAGAATTAAGGAGTTAGAACAGAATCTAAGATGGGGTTACAGAAAAATGGACTAAATCAGTTATTTTGTTAATGTTTTCCTCTATCCACTTTTATTCCAAAGCCAAGGAGACTGAAGAGCCGTCCAAGAGAGATAAGCCACTCATAGAAACATTAGCTGAGTTTTATGTCAACTCAGCCTACTTCAAAGAAACAAAAGCTGAGTTAGATCAACTCTCAGGGGTTCAGAAAAAGAAGAAGAGTGTCATCTTCAAGGAGCTCACCTATGCCACCTCCTTCTGTCATCAACTCAAATGGATTGCCAAGCGTTCATTCAAAAACTTACTGGGTAATCCCCAGGCCTCTAAAGCTCAGGTATACTGACAGATTCTTCTAATTATGCTGTGAAATGATCATGTGGGAGCATTAGATATTATACAATCTATTTTAGAATATGGCTTATTTTCTACGCACCCTTCCATTTATTTATCCGCACTCCACTTGAAATAGAGACAGTCAATAGTACAAATAAAACACAATTAAATTTTTACATATAGAAAACTTTTTTAAAGTGATTTTTGGACTATGTAATTCAGAATTTATGTTGATTTAGACAAGCTCTAATAGATCAGCTTTGTAGAGAAAAATTTTTTTTCAAAATGGTGCAGTAAAGGAATTGTTTAGCCCCATTTTCAGGTAGCTGCACATGTTTATTTCCTGATTTATTCAACAAGTTTCTTGATCATGCGCCGCATTTGGGAGCTTGTACATCCAGTGAACACAATGGGTAAAACTGAATATCCCTGCTTTTCTGGAGCACATTTTCTTATGAGGCGAGACAGCTGATCAATTCATAAAGAAATAAAGTATGAAGCGTGGCAGGAGGTAAAAGGGGCTATGAGAAAGGTTAAACAGAGAAGTAGAGGAAGGAAGAGAGATAAGAGAGAGAGAAGGAAAGGGTAAAAGGGGTGGTTTGCATTTTAAGTCAGGTGGTCATGGAAGACTTCACCTAGATGTCAGTGAATGCACCTGAATGGAGGAGGGGCTGGTCCATATCTGAGGGAAGAGCCTGTGTGCAAATGCTGTTCCTTATAATTGACCTTCCTCATTTTGGGGTTCTAGTCTTCAGACAGCAGTAGATGCCTAAAACGGTGTGCAACTGACAGAAAGGTAGTAAGTGAACTTGACTTCCATTACATAAGGCTATCACTCACTGTCTGATTAACTTTCTCTTCATTAAGATGAAATAATGTTCTTTTCCTATTTTGGCTGATCTGTTGATAGTTGTTTATTCCTCTGTATGGATTTTCTGTTATTGTGAAGCCCTCCATCATATAAAACCTAGTGTTTTCAGTTCATTGGTCATATTTCTAAGGAAATCAATTTCATTATTTTTGGGGTTATTAATTTTATTATCAATCATTGAATTTCTGTTGACTACCAAAAGATGGCATGAAGTTGACTCTATTACTGACTTCTTACCATGTGCACCATAATTTTCATACTTCAGTACTGTTGCTTTCTAAGTATTAATACCTAGAGCCTAGATCCCTCTTTGAGATGTACTGCTATTGCTCCAAACACTTTTGGGACTTGTTATTTGACGTTTCTGTCAGAACCTAAGCACTTTTGTGTACTATCAATCAAGGGTAAATTTTTGTTCTTTTAGAGTAGATTTGATTTCATTTGGAAACAAGTCTAGTCAATCATGTCAACCTGGTTTCCCATTAGTCAACAGTGAGATGATGTAACGGAGTTGATTCTTCAGTGTGATTCATGCATTAGAATTTTTTACTTGGAAAATAAATTTCTCTTGCCTCCAAGTGGTTTATGAGTGTCCTGTCCAAGTTACATATATGGTAGTTCTGAGCAGGGTGTGATTAGAATGCGGAAATATTTCTAATACACCACGATTCTGCATCTTTTGGTGCTCAAGTTACTTCAGCTGCAAACCCCAAGCCTAGTGTCTCCAGGGTGCCTATTCAGCCCCCTTGCCTTCTCAGTGAACTCAGTTCCACAAAAGGAATTCCAAAATGTTCAGAGCAGTGGTGACCTCATACAATAGAGATAGAACCTTGCATGTCCCTGAGCATCTGCTTAACTGAAGCAGCCCTTGTTCAGATTTTTGAATACTGCTATACTAGCTTAGGGTAGAAATAGGCAAGCCATTTTTGTAAAGGGCCAGATAATAAATATTTTAGGCTTTGCTGGCCATGCGGTCTTTGTCTCAGGTTGTCAACTCTGCCATTTTAGCAAGAAAGCAGCCATAGAAAATACATAAACAAATGAATGTGGCTGTGCTCCAATTAAACTATTCAGTCGACACCGAAATTTGAATTTCGTACAAATTTGATGTGGTAGGAAATATTCTTTTTTTTCTCAACTATCAGAAAAATGGTAAAAACCATTTTTATCTTGTGGAGTGAACAGAAATCGCCAACGGTACTTGTTTGGCTTTGTGCTATAGCTTACTGACCCCTGGTTTGGGTTTTTAATCTTCCAAGTATGTTATTTGGTTCTCTAAGTGTTTGAATGTGTAGCTATTAAAATGTTTATGGCTTCCAGCTCATAAATCTTGTATCTGTTGTCTTACAAGCTGTACTTATGTTTGAACTAGTCATTTATGTGAATCAGACTTTGCTTCTGAGAATGCATTTTACCAAAGGTATTTGGAAGATGTTGGAATGAATTGCTATCTATATAAAAAGATTTAATGTTCACTTTTTGTTACTAGGTATTCCTGATCAAATCATTTTGGAAAGCATTATTATATATTGGAGAGTCATTGTTTCTCTTAGCATATTAAACATTTGACTGGATTAATTTTTTTAGTGACAGCCTTAAACATCCCTCAGAACTCACCTTGAGAATGTTGGTAAACACATTTGAACAAAGCTAGAATCACATACGTAGGGAATTTCTTTTTTTTTTTTTTCCGATTCAAAACAGAGGCCAGATACACAGACTGTCTTTGTCGCTCTGTCGTTCAGTGTTTATTTTATTTGTTTCTCTTCTATTAATGAAAGAAAGAATAACATAGATGCACTTGTAATAGCATAAAAGTATTGTGGGATTAATATTATTTTTAATTAAAGTTTATTGGGGTGATAATGGTTAGTAAAGTTATATAGGTTTCAGGTGTACAATTCTGTAATACATCATCTATATATCACGCTGTATGTTCACCACCCAGATCAGTTATCCGTCCATCATTTTGTCAGTATGTTTGAAAGCTGACTTTGAAAATACTTTTAAACTTTGCGATCTGTAGGAAACATCCCAGTGGTAATCCCGATCCTCTGTTAGTAGAAGATATCAAGTTCGAATGCAAAAGAAACAAAGCATGTGGAGTGTCCAGTTTAAAAAGTCTCAATATTCTGCGTGAAAGTATAGATGTGTATACATGAGCATGCTTATATGTTGATGGAATCATTCTAATTTGTTTTGGAACCTTGATCTGTTGACGTGATGTACAGTGTTCTCTGAGGATAATTAAAATATGCCAGGGCAATAGATTTTTTTCAAAAATGTTTCTGTCTTATTAGCAAGGGAATTTTTAAGGCCGTCTCAAATCATATTCTTTCCAGACTCTGGTCTTCACAAACTAGCCTTCACAGATCATGATCCTTTTTCAATTTAAATTTGATTTGCTTCATGCCAAAGGTGTGCTTGACAAGTTACTTCAAGTCTTGATATCATTGTACTTGTAGTCCTGATTTTTTTTTTTAACTTTGAAGGTTCCAAGACACAAGGTTAGATATTTTGTTTACTTTAAAATTTCCTTAAATATGTTATATCATTATATAACCCTTAACCCTTTCCTGGTAGAAGTGTCCTTCAGAGACCATTTTAACAATCTTGAAAATAAGTGATGTTTACTTAGTTTTCTTAGCACTCATCCAACACACTGAGTAAGTGATGGTAGGTCAGCATGGCAAACAATTGGCGTCTTAGTTCTACACTGTGGGCCTTGGGCCCTACAGGCTGAAGTTGCTGGAGAAGTGACAGGAGACTGGGTCATGGAAGCACTTGGGAGCCCTCAGGGAAAGCTAACTGAATGCTTTGGTGACAGTGACAATGCAGTGACTTTTCCATGCAATGGGCTCTCCCTAGGAGGATAGGCAGGCATCACCAGCTCACCCCTACTTTCTTATTGTGCAAAATTCCATTGTTAGATATTTTATGTGTGCTTTAAATTTTTGATTTAGTTTTAATGTCAAGAGTAAAGGTATCCTGTTTTCACTTGACCTCTTGAAATACAAATTTTGCATGTTCAGTACGGCAAAGTTTTAGAGGTCAGGCCAGAAATGATTGCCACTTCAAGTTGATTTTATTCCCGAAATGACTCTGTTATCGCTTGCACTGCTCTCCTACTCTGTGTGGCATTCCAAGTACCCGTAGCCTGAACTGGACCCTGAACTGCCAGTGCCACGGAAGCACTGGGAGGAATCGTAACTTTTCCCGTAGTCTCCTTTGTTCTCCTGACAGGCCCCCCAACACACAGAGAAGTTATTTTTTATTTTAATTTAGACTAGTAATATACTATACACAGTTTTACATTTTCCCAAGCACTCTGGCCAAGCTATTTAATTTTCTATCTCAATTGAGAGATTTGATTATCGCCATATATATTATATTATCATAATAAACAGTGTGTTAAGTTTTTACTTTTAATTGAAACTCTTCCTCCCTTTTTTTGTTCTTTTGGAAAAGATAATTGTAACAATCTTCCTGGGACTGATTATAGGTGCCATTTTCTATGATCTTAAAAGTGACACTACGGGAATCCAGAATAGGTAAGTAAATTTGCATATTGACTTTGAGAAAGTCCTATTACTTTTTTCAAGGTTATAAGAATCTATCAAGAATTTGAATTTCAGATAGTACTGCAGAAATTGAAGAGTAGGGTAAGTCAGTGAGCTGAAAGCTTAATGGAAAAGTTAATTTTCATATATACATATATAGTGATAAAATACAGAGAACATAGAATTTAACATCGTAACCAGTTTTAAGTGTACTGTTAAGTCATTAATTACATTTACATTGTTGTGCAACCATCCAACTCCAGAACTTATTTATTTTCATTTTCCCAAAATAAATCTGTGTACCCATGAAACAAAAACTCTCCATTTTCCTTTCCCCATTTCCTGGAAACCACCTTTATACTTTCTTTCTCTGAATTTGACTCCTCTAGGTATCTCATATAAGTGGAATCATACAGTGTTTGTCCTTGGGTGACTGGCTTATTTCCCTTAGCATAATATCTTCAAGGTTCATCCATGGTGTAGCACATGTCAGAATTATTTCCTTTCAAAGTCTGAATAGTGTTTCATTTTAAGGATATATCACATTTTGTTTATCCATGGACACTTGGGTTGTTCTATCTTTTTGGCTGTTGTAATTAATGCTGATAGGAACATGTGTGTACAGATAACTATCTGTTTGAGTCTCTGCTTTACATTCTTGTGGGTGTATACCGAGAATGGAGTTACTGGATCATTTCGTAATTCCATTTTTTTTTTTTTGAATAACCTCCATCCTGTCTTCTAATGCTGTACTATTTTGCAATTCTCAACAGTGTATCAGGGTTTGGTTTCTTTCCAACTTGGTCAACTTGTTATTATCTGTTTTTTTTTCTTGCTTTATAATAGACACCCCAATTATTGTGAAGTCGTGTTTTCTCATTGAGGTTTTGATTTCCCGAATGATTAGTGATGCTGAGCATCTTTTCATGTAGTTATTGGTCTTTTGTCTGTCTTCTTTGGAGAAATGTCTATTGAAGTTGTTTGCCCACCGTTTCAGGGATGTTGTCATGCTTTCATAAAATTTATATTTCCATCAAAGTGTCAATAAACTGTGTGCTTTCCTTTTTAAACCTTAATTATTTTACTAAGAGAGAAGCATTAATAGTCATTCTTTTCTTACACATGCACAAATTAATTTTTCCTTCATAAACATGATTTGCTTTCTTTTTGAGTGCATTGGAAACCATGTTGGCGATGGGTTGTCAAGATTTTGCTGATGATTGTATTGTCAAAGTGTGTAGTAAGGTAATGACAGAGGTTTCCCTCCACTGTTTTTCATTTTGCCTCCTCATGTCTTTGTTTCTTGACTCAACTTTGAAGAAATGGTTAATAAAGCTTTTTAACCTTTGCAGGCTTTATTTGGCTATTTTTTGGTTGATACATTAGGACTGGAAGTCGGTGTTTTTGTTAGTTAAAATTCAAAGTGATAGTACTTTTATCACCTATGTAATCCTCAGCTTGGGAGTCATAACGAGAACCACAAACAGGGTAGCTTAAACAATAGAAGTTACTTCTTACCCTTCTGGAGATCTGGGTGCCAGCATGGTCGGGCTCTGATGTTGGCCCTCTGCTGGCTTGCTGCCCCTCCTGCTGTGTCTTCGATGATGCAGACAGTGCTCTGAGGTCTCTCCCTTTCCTTCTAAGGGTGCTAATCCCTTCAGGAGGACCCCACCCTCATGACTTCATCTAAACCTAATCACCTTCCAAAGACAACACCTCTAACTACCATGTTTCCCTGAAAATAAGACCTAGCCGGACAATCAGCCCTAATGTGTCTTTTAGACCAAAAATTGATATAAGACCCGGTTTTATATTATATTATATATTATATTACTATTATTATTATATTATTATACAGTGGTACCTGGGTTTTCAAACGTAATCCGTTCTGGAAGACTGTTCGAGTTCTGAAACTTTCAAAAACCGAGGCATGGTTTCCCCCATAGAAAGTAATGCAAAATGGATTAATCTGTTCCCGACCTTTAAAATCAACCCTGAAAACTGCAAATTTAGCATGAATTTTACTATCTAATGATACCATAGATACATAAAATTTATGGCATTCGTAAACTGAAATGTTCGTCCACAGAGACGTTTGAAAACTGAGGTACTATTATATTATATTACATTACATTACATTACATTACATTACATTACATTACATTACATTACATTATATTATATTATACCTGGTCTTATAGTAAAATAAGACCAGGTCTTACATTAATTTTTGCTCCAAAAGACGCATTAGAGCTGATTGTCCTGCTAGGTCTTATTTTCAGGGAAACATGGTATCATCACGTTGAGCATTAGGGCTTCCACATAGGGATTTTGGGAGAACACACTTCAATCCATGGTAACCCAGAACCCTGAATTTCAAACTGTGCTATATAGAGTCCCAAGGGCACCGTGAGGAGACACAGGGATGGTGCAAGACCTGAAAGGGCTCACACTTCCCTCTCTGTTTTAACCAGAATAGTTGTTTAATATTACATCATTTGAGGATAGAGTATCACAGGTAGGAAATTGATGCAGGGATGTGTAATTGATGCAGACCTTTCATTCCCTTTTTCTCATCGCAGAGCCGGGGTGCTCTTCTTCTTGACAACCAACCAGTGTTTCAGCAGTATTTCAGCTGTAGAGCTCTTTGTGGTCGAGAAGAAGCTCTTTATGTGAGTATGTCTCTGTTCTGAAAGGGGGCTGTCCAGTGTCGGGACTGTTGCTCAAACTGGTCACATCCAATTTCAGACCCCAGATTGCTTCCTGGGGATGACTAGTGTTAATTGAGAAAAAGCAGCCAGAGACTGGAAGGAAAAGCAGGAGCATGTGGGGCCTGAGACCAAAGGAAAAAGGAGGTTCAAGATTAGGGCATAGTCAGCAAATGCAAATGATGCAGAGAAAGCACGAAATAAAGAGGCTGCAAAGGATCTTTTGTTTTCAGTAAATACGAAGTCATGATGACCTTCACAAGAAAAGTTTGCAGAAGGTGGGTGGGTAAAGATGACAAAGAATATAGAGGAAGCTTAGCCCTCAGTAGAAGGGAGAATGGAAAGAGCCAGAAGTCAGCCTTGAAATAAAGTGCAGGCTGTTTTGTTTGTTGTGTTTTTCAAATTTGAAGAGACTTCCCCATATTTTATGCTTGAGGAAAGAATGAAGATATTGGTGGAAGAGTTTGGAATCACGGGAAGAGGAGGATCTAGGACTTCAGAGGGTAAACGATAGGATTTGATAGCTGACAGGGAGATAGGATTGTCAGGCATGATCATTGACAGGCAAGTGCCCTTTTCTTTTTCTTCATGACATGGAAGGAGTAACCAGAGATTAGTTAACAGAAGTGGCACTTGGGGGTGTGGAGAATAGCAGTGCCACCTTCTTCACAATCAGAAGTGGGGAGAAAGAAAACCCTCTCTGACCACTGGGATCAGCGGCTGACGTGCTCTTCTTCATGTGAGCCAGTGTCAGAAGAGGGAGGAGATGCAGAACCTGTTTACCTGGAGTCGGGGTCCCCAAGGGCAAAGTGGATGCCATTAGGAGGGAGAAGAGGGGTCATTGCACAGAGCTTGGCGGGACGATGTCCCAGGGGAGGGCACCTAAGGTGGTGCCTGATGCTGACTGGGTGAAAGGGGTGGGTAAACCTGCAGGATGTGAGAAGGTGTCTGTTAGACCCCTGGTGGCCACAGAAATCTGTACAGCAAGTGTTTTCATCATCTGGTCTGCGCCTTCTTAAACTAATGTGGGTGTATGGTCTGAATTTTTGTTTTTTAGACATGAATATATCAGTGGCTACTACAGAGTGTCATCTTATTTCTTTGGAAAACTATTATCTGATTTACTACCCATGAGGATGTTACCAAGTATTATATTTACTTGTATCACATACTTCTTGTTAGGTAAGCAATAAAAAAGTATGTGTGTTTAGTCTCCAATGTGAGGGGAAGCTAATTTCTTTTCACAAGCATGTTTTTGGTTCCCCAAACTATAAACCAAGCCATGAGATAAGGAAGCATCTATCTGTTTTGCACACTCTGAAATCTGGTCTCGAGGACATTTTTGTTATGACTTTTCCCAACCTAACTCTTAAACCTATTTATAGAACTATATTTTACTGAGAAGCAATACGTGTCATTTACGGACATGGAAAGAATTCATGAAAGTATTTGAGACTATGAGAGGGGAGCTGGAGCTGGGATTTTTATTACCTATCTGTTTATACTCTTATGTGTATATGTATGTATGTATGTATGTGTATGTGTATATATATATATATATATAAAGGTAGTGAAAGGTAGCAACTTTTGGAGCATAGTAGTTCAATAAAGGAGTTGTTTGATAAATGTAGACAGATTCATTTGTGCATTGCGTTTAGGCTTCACCCAGGCTCACTGTCTCGGAATATGCATATATTTCCTGATTCACACACTTATACCAGAAATACATGTATTTGTATCAACGCTCTGTAAGAGAAGATTCACTGATATAGTTTATACTTTCATTTTACAAATGAGAGGTGTGTCATAAAGAATTAGGCATATTATCTAGATCCTCAGAATCCTGACTGGTGGTCTTATGGCTGTTCCAAAATCTTCATAATTGTAGCCCATTATAGTTTATAATGCACTTTTATGAAATGTAATTTCACGCCATCCTCAACCCCAAGCTCTGTGGTACTTTGTCTCAGAGACTTGGGTTCTGAGGTTCTCCCTCAGGTAGTGAAACTACTGGGAGCTCACGTAATCCTCGTGTTCCCAGTTTCTTCACCAACACAGTTACAGCAAACACTGAATAATGTGGTGATGTCTGGGTGAAAAGGGTGTGCTCCTGACAATTCTCCTTCTCTGAAGAGAAGCCAGTAGAATTCTGGCCAGGTGTGCTGCCTCCAGATCTCCATCTCAGGCACCCAGAAATTGTTAATAATTCCCCATAAAGAAGCATAGGTGTTACATGGCAAAGTGCTAATGCAGTAAGTATAAAATAGAAAATTGTATGATCATTTTATGCAATTATATGGGGTGGGGGGAGATCAATGAAATTAGTGACCCAGGATGGTTTGATAGGGGATGAATTTTTTCATTCCTTTACCAGTTTCTCAAAAAAGAGTTCTATTTGCACAATAAACAATCCGAGATACACAGTGACCTAGGCAGTTGGATTAACCCCTTCTGTCTTCCTAAGGATTGAAACCAGTGGTGGAGTCCTTCTTCATCATGATGTTTACTCTCATGATGGTGGCTTATTCGGCCAGTTCTATGGCACTGGCCATAGCAGCAGGTCAGAGTGTGGTATCCATAGCAACACTTCTCATGACCATCTCTTTTGTGTTTATGATGGTGAGTAGAAACTGTGCTTCTCTGAGAAGTAATTATTGCCTCTCGTTCCTTCCTGGTAGTCTGCCCTTCATGGAAAACCTGCATGAAGTGTTCTGTAAATGGGACTGTTGCCTTTAAGGAAGCCATATATTAAAGTATAGATCATATTAGGGAAGGTACCAGCTTTTTCTTGACCTGACCCAGACTTTTTTGCTACTGTCCTAATGTAGTTACTTAACTTTAGTGAGCATGTTACAAATGAGATTTTAAGTATGTTCTCGGTGACATGTAGTGAAACCTTGATAAATGGGAACTTCAAAAACCAGAAAAATTTTCATCAGAAGATTTCCTCGTGAAAACGACAGCTTAATTGACTGGAATGTTCACTGATGGTGTTAGAAAACTGAGGGCTTATTTAACCAGTAGCTGAGATGGTTTGGATGGATCAAATACTTTCCAGGGGAAAAGCTAAGCTCCATGAGAAATAGAACAGTATGTGACGTAGGTTGTGTGTCTTGGGTCCCTCCTATATTTTGAAAACGGGTGTTTTAAAAATACTGAAAATTCCCACGTCTACACAGTTCTACGTCTCCTCCTTTCTGAGTTCATGATATGCTCTTGTATCTTACTTTTTTTTTAAATGACTACTTAATTCTAAGTTTACATGCCATTAAACTTTGCACAAACATAGGTGAATGTGCAGGTGAAAGGAACCAGTTGTCACATTTCCCCTCCTACATGAAGTAAACAGGAATGCTTAGCCTATTTACTTATGGCACAAGTCCTTTCTGCTAGAGTAGGAGTAGCAGAAAAGTTTGAAAAGTTGGTAATTAGCACAAACTATTGCTATTGAAAACTACCCGTCTAAACATTATTGAGAAAGTGAGAAACCTTCTGTATATTTCCTATAATGTCATCTAATAAATAAAATGTCCTTTGATATATAAAAATGTTTTGTTTGAGATATTAGGGGCTTTGATTTATTATTTTGTAATGGTTTATATAGAGAACTTTTAAAGCCCCTCATAAAACCGTATTTTACTGGGAGCTGTTATATATTAAACACTTGGTTAGATCAAGTTAAAACGTATGTAGTGACACCAGCAGCATTGTCATTGTTATGCCCGTCCCCCATGGCAGTGCCAGTGAGGAGAAGTTTTGTATGAACCTCTTATGTACCCGTCTGTTGCTGGAGCGGTCCTTCCTGGGGTCTCCATTGCAATACTGCTTTTTGTTGCTTTAAATGAAGGTGTTACCATGTTTTATGCTATACTTCACCACGTTATACCGTGTAGCAGTCTAGGCTATGGGTTACTTTAGGCATGCGTTCTGAACCCCAAATTATCCCTACTGTCATTGGGAGATAGAATGCAAACCCTGTAAATAACAAAACTTGCTGTGTTATGAAGTAGAGAGGGGCATGAGGGGCTCAGGATATGTTCATTATGTCTGTTGGTGGGAATGTACAGCAGTCGTATCATTAGAACAGGCAGTACTTATGGACCTTCCATTGCGTGCAGTCACAGAGAAAGTAAAGCCGTCACAAGGATCTTCTAATTAAAGGAAACAGAGACATATTGTCATTCCTTTAAAACCATAAGCAGCCTCAGCTACAGAGAGAAGTACACATGCAAAGAATATATGCTGAATCTTCAGATGAGTCGACAGAATTTCCAGAAAGACTAGGCCCCAGGAGAAATGTTTACAAGGTTGTACGGGACCTAAAGAGGGTATTCTCTAGAATTCTTCATGAAATCACTCCACCAGTCTTGATTCTTCATATTTGCTCTTTGTAGATCTTTTCCGGGCTGTTGGTCAATCTCAGAACCATAGTGCCGTGGCTGTCATGGCTTCAGTACTTCAGCATTCCTCGGTACGGCTATGCGGTAAGTTTTCCTCTTCTATTACCATGGCTGGTTCATTGTTCCCAAGCTAGGAACAACCAAAATAAAGCCTGACCATCTTATGTCCCCAGACAAGGACTTGGAGGTGTCCCAGGAAATCATTTGGGGACCAATGAAGGAGAGTTTTCTATTAAGCCTTAGGTCACCGTGATGATCACCCGAGTTTTCCCCAGTCACCCTGCTGTTTGAGGTGAAAGGTGGGGATATATGTCATAGTGAAAGAGAAAGATTGACCACTTGATTTTTTAAGAATGTAGTCACTTTTCAGTTCAATAAGTAAATGAATGAGAGGATGGAAACCTAGAATACTTGTTTTTTGTGTTTGTTTGTTTGTTTTCAGTTTCACATCAGTTTTGTTGGGCTCCGAAAAATCACTGTAATGGATATTCCATTTCTCAGACACCCCTCTTCCCCAGCGGGTGGTGCTTTAGGTCTTCTCAACTCCCTTCCATAGGGCCCAGTCTTCCTCCTTAGAATACGTGTTTTATATTGAAAGGCACGTTAGAAGCAATACCAAGACCATATAATATTCACATCCATTATTTGCTTGAGAATCTACACAGCAACTATTTGCCTGAAAATCTAAACCATTCCAAAGAAAAATGTCTGTGTCTTAATATGATTGAGTTTCAGACTTGCAAGAATTATAAGTGCTTTTGATTACAACGAACAAGAATGATGTGAAAAATGTTACCATGAATTAACAATAGTCATTGAGCACCACTGTAACATTTTAATGAGACTATTTATAGGGTTACAACATTGGGGAGAAAGGAGGCAGGACCTCTGGGGTAACAAAACCCGAGGTCTCCCCTCTTGGCCAAATACTTTATTTCTTTTGTATGAAAAGCCAAAATCCCATCATTAGACCTCTTGATTGCCAGGAAAACTCATTGTAGTTGCTTTGGCGTGACAAAGACTGCATGTGATGTTTGGTTTGTTTTCAGAAATAACAGTCAAGTTAAACTAGGAGGATGAGATTGCGATAACTTTTTGGAAACTTTTTGAAATTTAAAAATAGTTTCCCTTTCCCTGCTCCCCCTTGTGTTTCAGGCTTTGCAGCATAATGAATTTTTGGGACAGAACTTCTGCCCAGGACTCAATGTAACAACAGTAAACAATACCTGTAGCTTTGCCATGTAAGTTTACACTCAGTGCCATAATGGGTTTGCTTACTGTGTGGTGTGATGTAGAAAGGCCACTGGGCTCAGAACTGGTGTGAGTCCCTTCAGGTCTGTGACTGCTGTGAGGCTAAGTTTTCTTATCTGTAAAGCGAGTTGTTTATTAATGCATGTGAAAGTGCTGTACAATTTGTAGGTATTCTACTACAGTCAGATTGTATTTATGTTGGAGAAATGGTTCTTATATGTTGTTTGTATTGGAACCTTTAAATGTTCCTTTTGCTGTTTTGATTGTGGGTGTGAATTTTGATTTTCAGAACATTTGAGTTTGAAATGAGCTGCTTTGGTGTTTTAGCAACGCCTTGCAGTATCCGCTCTGTATGTCTCATGTGAAGTGTGTGGATCCACAAACATGGCTTCCTGGGAGCCCAACCCATGGTCAGGAGTAAGAGCTCAAAGGGCAGCAGAAGCGGAAAGGGGTGAACCTTTTCCTGCCACACTCCTGGCACGTGCCCCTTCCTCCTCCGTTTATGAGACATCGTGAAATCTAACTCTGGACAGTTTTTGTTTTTATTTTTAAACTTACATGGAATACTACCTGTCAAAGGATAATTAGTACTATTAGTTAATCCAGGGAAAGAAACACATATTCCAGTAAGCTGAGAAGGAAAACTCATTTTTTTGTGTAATGTCAATAAAACAGAAATATCAAAACAAATGCATGTTTATAACACTTTCCTTTTCAGTAATTGTTGTTAATGGTTTGATTTTGGTACATTAATTAATGAGAGAAAAGAGAATGCTGGTATTCTAAGTCTCATGACCATTCCAATAGAACAGAAATAATTTTGAATAATAGCACAAATTGCTATTTTGGAGTAGAGTTGATCCTTCAACAACATGGATTTAATCTCACTTATATGCAGATATTTTTCAGTAAATACAGTAAATGTATTTTCTCTTCATGATTTTTTAATAACATTTATTCTAGCTTACTTTATTGTAGAAATACAGTATATAATATAGATAACTGACAAAATATGTGTCAATCAACTGTTTATGTTATGGGTAAGACTTCTAGTCAACAGTAGGCTATTAATAGTTAAATTAAGGGGGAGTCAAAAGTTATGTGGATTTTAGTCTGTGGGGAGTGTCAGTGTCTCTAACCACCCTCCCCGTGTTGTTCAAGGGTCAGTGTATTGCCAGAAACCTGTATGAAGAGAAGTTTTCTTTATTCTGCCCACTCATCCTCTTTTGATCTGGGTATGACATTTGTTTTGGAACTAGTAAATGCCAACAGTCATACAAAAATGGTACCAGGTAATTTTGCTACTGTACCAGGTATTTTTAGTACCGGGGCTTGTCTCACCTGTGGCAGGTACTGCATCCTGCCCTCCTCCAGCTACAAGGCCTACACCTGATTACGGGGCCTGCTGGTGAGGTCTTGTCGCCGAGCCTCTGAGATGCTCATTCCACTCTTGGTGCAAGAGCTGAGCAAGTACAGCTGTGGCAGGAAGCCCTTCCTCGCCTCTCCTCCTAGTTGGAATTCTTAGCCTGCCTTCTTTTGTATGGGTGGTTTGTGGGTAATGAGTTCCCTACAGGGCATTGATCATATTTGTGAGAGCGCTAGATGTCATGTGTTAAAGCTGAGGTTTTCCCCATCAGGAGTAAGTGAAAAATTACTTGGTAAATGTTTCTGCCCTTTGAAGAGAGCAGCATCACAGATTTGGAAACAAATGAGTCTAGAGAGGCAACCTACTTCAAAGTGTGAGTCTGTGAAGCTAAGTTCCTTAAATCTTAGTCTTTTTATGTATTGAATGTGTATAATATCGACCCCATTGAGTTGTTTTAGGAATTAACTGAAGTGTCATGTGCAGGTTACTTAGCATAATACCTAGGAGAATTGTAAGCATTTGTTGTTATCTATTTTATATGAAGGGATAGTTATTTAAGGCTTGATAACCTATAGGGCTTCTTTAACGAAGGAACAGTAATATATTGAGTGAAGTTGGACAGATGGTGAGGATGAAGTCACATTCTGTTTCTGTTGCATTTCAGCTGTACTGGCGAGGAATTCTTGATAAACCAGGGCATCGACCTCTCACCTTGGGGCCTGTGGAAGAATCACGTGGCCTTGGCGTGCATGACTGTTATCTTCCTTACAATTGCCTACCTAAAGTTGTTATTTCTTAAGAAATTTTCCTAAATTCCTCTCTGATTTACATAATTTACACATTAAAATGGAGCACCTTATTTTAAGTATTCAATGGAGTATTTTGTTGTCATCTTTTCATTTGCCATCATAGAGTTGTGCAGCCAGAATTAGTTTCAACAGAAACTTTCATAGAAATCACATGAACTGAATTATACCTGAAACAACCCAAGTCACAAACTAGTGATACTATGTTCTGCTTATCAGTTCATCTAGTCAGATACCTGAGGAAGAAGTGTAGTTTAATTTGTTGACGTAAAAAAGAATTGAATTCTAGAAACTTGTGACAAGTTAGTAATATCTCTGGTATGAGTTTCCTCATCTTTAAAATGAATAGGTGGGTTAGTTGCCCTCTAGCTTCAATATTATAGGAATTTGTTATTTAATAATGTAAGAAATAACAAATTTATTGATGTTGTAGTAAAAGTATGAAATCTAAACTATGTTAGAGAAACTGAGTGTTTTTTATAGGGTGAAAAAGGCATTATGATAGAAAAAGCTTTGATTAGCCTTATTAGGTGAATAGTACTTACTGAGATTTATCTATTGTGGAGTTAGAATATCCAAGGGGTCCTGGCTGGGCCTTTGGACTGCAGGTGTAGAAAGCCAGGGATATTTAAATAAAAATAATTTTTTACAGTAAAACACATCTTTAAAATACACCGTCCATCAACTGTAGCTCTCAGCCGACTGACTGAACCATGTTGTTTAATCACACCTCATTCATCTTTACACCATTAGCTGTAGACTGGCCCCTTAGTCCCATAGCCAAACTTTGCTGTGCAGTCTTGCTTGTCTTCTAGGCAAAAGTTCCTTTCTTCTATCCCAGATCACCTCTACTTGAGCTCATTTGCTGGTCCACTTCAGTGAAGGTGGTGCAGCCTGCCTGATGGAAACCTTGTTGCTGTTGAGGGAACTGCAAGGCTTGGGTGCCTTTCCCATTTTAAGTCCCACCCTGGCTGCAGAACGTGCACTCCTCGCAGGGCAAGGGTTGTGCGGAAGAGCTTATGTGTATAAAGTAACAAATGTGATTTTACATAATAAACCTGAAGAAGCAAAGAAGCTGCACAGAGAAAACAATGTCTACCAAATCCAAACAGACTTGCATGCAGCCTGGAACAAGGCTGCCTTGGACAGGACCGGCAGTTTCCTGCTATGACCCATGTGTTCGAGTTCTTCATTTATACTGTAAGGGACTGTTAGCATAAGGACTGCCGCTTTACGGTTAAGATAGGGTTAACAGCCCTGGCAGCCCTGGGCTCAAGAACTGTTACTTTAAAGTCAGAGTAAGATTAACAGCCTAACAGCCTTGAGCTTAAAACAACCTAATGGCCTAATTGTTAGTTCCAGGATGTGGGCATAGAGACCAGATGTTTTATCTCCTGATATGGAAGCTTTTGAAACGTATCTATTGTAAACTCTTGAAGCATAGCACAATCTGCACTCCCTAAGACTTTTGAAATTACAGAATGTCTTAGTTATGTGAGAATTGAAGTCCATACTGTACTCCCTAAGACTTTAGTGATTACTAAGCACCTTAGAACTGCTATAAAAACCCTTAGCTTTGTAGGCTAGGGGTCCTTTGTTAAAACCCACTGCATCGGGCAGAGACGGGGACCCCAGCTAGCTGGAAATAAACCTCGCTGTGTGACTTGCATTGTCGTGTGTGTCTCTGTCTTTCTGAGGGGTGAAAGATTCCCGGACTTAACAATACAAGTGCTTAATTTTTTTAAGTCCAAGAAACAGAGCTCTTTTTATCCAGTTCTGGAGAATGCACCCCAAAAGGGTGCATTCGGGGATGGAATTTGAGTTTCCCATAGCCAGCACATTTATATATAAGACAAACAAGGGCACACGAAGAACACGATCCAACTCCTGGAGGACATCCCACAACCTCTAGCCCACTGAAAACACTATGAGTGACCCAGGGTTCCCTGACAACCAGACAACCGGACCAGAGATTGTCACCTGAGGATGTCTTGGATTGTCCCTCAGGCATTCCTCAGCCTTTCAGAGTTAGACCTATGTCAGGCCCTGAATCCAGTATCCCGGAGAGAGTTGCTGTCCCACTAACCTGTAACCAGGCACGCACTAGAAATGAAACTGTCCTTTCGACAACCCTATACCCAAAACGGGAGTAGAAACTAATTCAAGTGGCCACAGGGGCCGACCTGCCTGCCTTCCTTTCGAAGCACTGAGTGAAACAGGTTCAGGTGGCCACTTCGCTTCGCTGTCAAGGTGGACTGGGGCAGCTGTCGTGGTCAACATCAAGTGGGAGTCTCCTACGGAAGAGACCCCCAGTCCAGCAGAGATGCAGGCGAGTAAGCCCCTCATGGGCTGCCGCTGCAGACAACTTTACCAAGCATCCACACCAGGCAGACAGGGACTCCTTTTAGGAGAGTCCCAAATGTGAGTTGGCAAATGTGTTACCAGACTCTAGAGCTTCGCCACTTGGAGTGTTCCAGACAAGAACAATTTGGGGAATGTAATCAATAATGTAAAGATTTTATAGGGTATCTGATGGACACTTGTCTTAGTAGGGAGACCACCTCAGGGATCATGTAGATGCCTGATCACTGCACTGTACACCTGAAGCTGAAGCTGAACAATAATGAATGTCAACTATAATTATATATATATATATATATATATTTATATATACAAGAAGTGGAGTACAGTATTAGGAATAGAGACAATGGAATGTAATGGCTGTATGCGATGTCAAGAGGGGTAGAAGACTGGGGGGAGGCAGGTTATCACTGTGTGAGGAATATAAATGATAAATGTCTAACTATTACATTGTTTTGTACACCTGAAACTAAAAAAATAAAAAATGAAAAACAAAACAAAAAAACCGGGATATGGTTGTCGTTGGGTAGTTTTACTAATTTGCAGCAAGAAGAGACAGGGATTCACATCCAAAGGTGTTCCCCCAAAGGTAGACTTAGCCATTGCTTATATGCACTGTTTGATCAGTTACAGATTGATTTCTTCTTTGCAGTTGGCTCCACTTCTCTGGTTGGGTTCCTGTTAAACTCATCCTGTTTTCACTGGCCTGAAAAATACTGTGCTACATTTTAACATTTAGCAAGAATAACGTTTAGTACGAATGGGCCCAGAACTTGTGACCCTTGTTCTATTTAACAGTATGAACTGAAGACATGTTCCAAAATGGAGGGTATAGGCCAGGGTTTATTAATGTAAAAGTAGCAAGGATACTCAGAGATGGGTTGCGAGGGCAAACAAGACAGTAAACTTACTTCATTTGTTTTCTGATTGGTGGGGGTAACTGGATTTTCAATGATCGGCTGCCTCAGAGGTCAAGCAAATGGGGTTTTGAGATGAGAATAATGGGTAATATATGATTACCCACTTATCAGCATTCTAGTTTCAGCCCAGGCCTGTAGAACAAACAATCTGAATTTGATCACACAGTTAAGGTACAGAGACTATTATTTAACAACAATGCAAGGAGTATAATTGATTTAATAGTACAATCAGCACAAGGGGGGCTGCTTGCTCTGCAGGCAGTTTTGGGGCCCCAAAGGCAAAGTTATGCTCTGCAAGCAGCTTCAGAGCTCCAGCTGGAAAAAATGCAAATATTGGGTCACATGTTATAATATTAAAGTTCTTATAAATCCTCGCCAGTTATGTGTCTTTTTACAATTAAACCAGCCAGTAAATTCAACTAACATTCCATCAGTCTATTGCTGATGAACAAATTGTTACTTAAAGCAGATGATAGAAAACTTAGTTTATAATCCTGTATTTCCTATAAACTCTTCAAAGTGTTTCTAGATTGCTTAAGGTTTGAAAGCAACAAAACTTCTCAAGAAACAAATGGATAAAAAGAGAAGACTTGCTCTGACATTCGGAGTTGGAGATGATGGCAATATTTCTCATTGGAAACTTCCATGCTCTTCATATTATGTGCTCTCTTTATGGAAGGATTAAATTACAAAACAACTAGTGTTAGAAATGCAATGTTTCTGAGTACACTTCTTATGCTAGGGGTAGCCCAAAGATTAAAAAAAAAAAGTAGGGATAGTATTGAAGAGAGATTCTTATTGTGCTGTTACAGCTTTCAGTTCATTATTTGGATTTTGGGGGTCATGAGTCATGTCTAAAACACCCACTTTTAATAAATATTGAAGCTGTATTGGTTTACACAGTTGAATAATTACTGGAGGGTGGGGGAGGGTTATACTTTGAAAAGTACAGATTTTACTCTTTCTGTTGCCATTCAAATTCGCCATCATTTTTCTTTTGATATGTTGACCAGCAACACTGGGGAAAAGAGAGAGCTAGAGAAACACCCATATTCTGAATTATATAAAATTGTAACCATGCATTAGAACTCAAGAGCTTTGCTATCCTTTATTTAAGCAATTAAATTAATCATCCATTCAAAAAATGGCTTCTAGATACTAAAACCTGCGTTGAGCACCATAACAAGTGTGTTACTCCTTGTATCTGATATAGGAGGTGCTTTGATTTCTCCTTGGTATATATTTATTTTTTTGAATAATTTTTTATTAGTTTCAGGTGTACAAAACAACATAATGATTAGACATTTACACCCCTCACAAAGTGATAACCCCAACAAGTCTACTACCCCTCTGACATCGTATATAGCCGTTATAATCCCATTGACTATATTCCCTATGCTGTACTTTATGTCCTGTGAATATACACACACACATGCATATATGTGTATATATTTAATTATAGTTGACATTCAATATTATTTTATATTAATTTCAGGTGTACAGTGTAGTTGTTAGGCATTTATATAATCTATGAATTGATCTCCCCAATAAGTCCTGTACCCATCTGACACCCTACATAGTCTTTACAACATTATTATATTCCTCCTACTGTATTTCACATCCCTGTGACTATTTTGTGACTACCAATTTGTACTTTCTAATCCCTTCACCTTCTCCCCCATTCCCCAACCCCTTCCCATCTAGCAACTCTCAGTTTTTTCTCTGTATCTGTGAGTCTACTTCTATTTTGTCTGCTCATTTGTTCTGTTCTTTAGATTCCACATATAAGTGAGATCATATGGTATTTGTCTTTCTCAGTCTGACTTTCACTTGGCATAATATTCTCTAGGTCCATCCATGTGGTAGCAAATGTTAAGATTTCATTCTTTTTATAGCAGAGTAATACTCCATTGTATAAATGTACCACAATTTACCCAACTGTCTATTGATGGGGATTTTGGTTGTTTGCATAGCTCGGCTATTGTGAATTGCGCTTCTGCAAACATAGGGGTTTGAATTAGTGTTTTGGGTTTCTTTGGATAAATACCTCCTCAGTATATATTTAAATTCCAGTAATTTGGTGGTATATGAGGTCTGACAATTAAGTTCGTGAACTTGTTGCAATACTGTTGCTAATCTTTTTTTGATATCAGAGGGATTATTCATATGAATTTGTACCAACTGGACAAACAGTTCATCAAATTTACTGTTTGGAAGTGCTGAAAAGGCTTCATGAAAAATGTAGACGACCTGAACTTTTCGCAATTCATGGCTCTTGCATCACGACAATGCACCAGCTCACACGGCACTGTCTGTGATGGAGTCTTTAGCCAGTAAACGAATAACTATATTGGAACACCCTCCCTACTCACCTGATCTGGACCCCAATGACTTCTTTCTTTACCCCAAAATAAAGGAAATATTGAAAGGAAGACATTTTGCTGACATTCGGGATATCAAGGGTAATACGATGTTCTGATGGCCATTCCAGAAAAAAAGTTCTAAAATTGCTTTGAAGGGTGGACTAGGCTTTGGCGTTGGTCCATAGCTTCCCAAGAGGAGGACTTCGGAGGTGACTGTAGTGATATTCAGCAATGAGGTATGTAGCACTTTTTCTAGGATGAGTTCTCTAATTTAATTGTCTGACCTCATAGATCCTTGCTTTTCATCACTTTGACTATTCCCTGCCAATCCCTTCTGGCTTACAAAGTTCCTGTTGAGAAATCAGCTGACAATCTTCTAGGAGCTCCCTTATAAGTTACTACCCTGTTTCCCCGAAAATAAGACCTAGCCGAACAATCAGCTCTAATGCATCTTTTGGAGCAAAAATTAGTATAAGACCCGGTATTATATTATATTATAAATTATATTATATTACATTATATTACAAGACCCAGCCTAATTCTTTTTTATGCTTTCTATGTCTTTTTTTATGCTTGCTATCTCTTTACTGAAGTTCTCACAAAGTTCTTTGAACATTCTTATGACAAGTGTTCTGAACTCTGTCTCTGGTAGGTTGCTTGCCTCCATTTTATTTAGTTCTTTTTCTGGAGTCTTCTCCTGTTCTTTCATTCGGGACACATTTCTTTGTTTCCTCATTTTGGCTGACTCTCTGTTTGTTCTATGTATCAGATAAATCTGCTACATCTCTTGCTGGGTATCCTTATGAAGTAGGGGTGCTGTGGGGCCTAGTGCCACAGTATCCCTGGTCAACTGAGCCAGGTGCTCCAGGAGTATCCTTCACGTGGGTTGTATGTGCCTCCTGTTACATTTGAGCCTTGATTGCTATTGACATGTCAGTGGGTGGGAATGACCCTCAGGCTGATTGGCTGTGGGATTTGGCCATGTCCACAGGTTATGAGCTGCTGTGCTGGGGTCTTACCACACGCAGTGGGATTTGCCCCATTGGACTCTGGGGTCTGTTGAGATTGCCCTTTGGTTGTGCCACTTGTGGGGCTAATTGGGCGGTGCTCTGCTGTGGTCTGAAGCCAACCTCTAAGTATATTGGTTCTGGGGCCTTTTGGGAGGGGCTCCAGTGCTGGCCCAGGTCAGCTATTGCCTTTGACTGGTTGGGAACTGCCTGGTAGGAGCTACAGAGTGAGCCATGGATGGTAGTTGTCTGTGCTGGACCTGGAGGTGTGTGGGAGAGGCCATGCTGCAAACTGAAGACAGCTGCCACCAGTACGGGGCCTGGGGTAGCTGTGCTACCACCCTAGGACATAGTGAGGCCTGCTGCTGCCTGCTGCTGGTTGCTGACTCTGGTTAAGTTCAGGCGCCAATAAAGTCTCCTGCTTTATGGAGTTGGGTGTGGTGGGGTCTCAGTGAGTCAGCAGGGTGGAGCTTCACTGCTTACCAGACCAATCAGATTCAGATTTGGCTGTAAGGGTAGAGGGCGGGATCAACACAGGAAGAATGGTGCCTGCCTGCTGGCTGCAGTGAAGAACCCCTCACCAGGAAAATGCCGACTGTCCTCCAGGCCTCCCCCACAAAGCCACACACCTCAGTCTGTCCCCCATATGTCTCCAACAGCTGGAGTCACCATCCCCCCACCGGAGCCCAGGGTGAGTACCTGTGAGCATGTGAATCTGTGCATGGGCCCTTTAAGAGTATGGGTGGGTTTCCCGCAGCCTTCTGTCCCACTGGGTTAGTCAGAATCCCCACTGTTTTTCATAACCAGATGTTGTGGGGACTCCTCTTCCTAGGACTAGTACTCCTGGCTGGGGAGCCCAGTGTGGGGCTGGGTTTTCTTGCTTCTCCGTGGGGAACGTCTGTGGCTGAGATAGCCTCCCAGTTTTTGTCTGCCATATGGAGGTTGTGGGCCAGCCTGTTTTGCATCTCTGCCTGTTGAGTTATTAATGATAGCCATTCTGACAGGTGTGAGGTGATATCTCATTGTGGTTTTCATTGCATTTCCTGATGATTAGTGACGTTGAGCTTCTTTTCATATGTCAGTTGGTCAGATGTATGTCCTCTTTGGAGAAATGTCTATTCAGGTCGTCTGGCCATTTTTAAACCAGATTGTTTGTTTCTTTAGTGTTGTGTTGTATGAGTTCTTTATATTTTTTATTTTGGCAGGGACACGTCAATTGTTTAGAGGAGCACTTTCACAATCCACAGAAAAATTACAAACTGAGTCATTTTCAGTCAAGGTTGGTATCGTTCAAATGGCAGAAAGACATAATACATATACCTTGCTGAGAAGCAGGCCACACTCTTTTGTGCCTTTGATAAATGATGCTTGCATTGTCCACTGTTTGTGCCACATGAAAGTTTTCTCTAATTGCAATCATCAACATTCTAGAAGTAATTGCAGACCCTATGTCCGCAACACCTTTAAATACATGGGTAGCTTTCAAATTCCCTTTTCTTCTATATACCTTCATTTCTCCTTGTTCTACAACCACCAATTGACATCTCCACCTACATCGTGTAATGAATAAGTCATGTGGTTCTGCACCATCTCTTCAACCTTTTGGACAGTCTGTGAGTCCCCACAGAAGAAAAGGCATCACCAGATGGCACGGATGTAGGCAAATGGAATCTGACCTTTTTGCTCTATGACTGTCCTTCTATTTTGCCTTGTCTGTCAAAAGTAGCTTCAACAACCTCAAAGAACTCTTCTTCACTAATCAAGCTCTTTGGGCCTTCCTAATAACCTGGTGCTCCAAAGTGAGATGTTTTTCTTAAGTTCTCTTACAGCATTTTTGTATGCTTCCTCTATTCTTCTTTTCTCAGTTTCCTATCCAGTCTCTTTTGCCAGCTGTCCTCACATTTTACGTTAGTTCAATACAATGAAAAAGTGTAGGAATCCAGCAGTAGTTGCTTTAAAAGTTATTGTCTCCCTTTAAAGTCTATACCACGTATTCCTTTCAGTGTTACATGTGTAAATAACTTGTCTTTATTGCCATTGGGATTATATAAGAAGTCTCCATCCGAATGTGCTGTAGGAAAGTCATCATCTTCTACCACTTTATCCCTTTGAAGTTTGTCCCCAGAGACAGCATCAGCACAGGCATCAAAGTACTTCTGTAGAGTATCAACTTGTCTACATATGATATCTCTAAAGGTTTCCATTTCAGCCAATTTCTCACACAAACTGTGGTCTTTTTTGAATGAAGTTGCAGAAGAGCCACTTGCTCCAGACACCCAGTGACATTGTTGAGCCATGTTGACACAAGCTGGATTCAGATCCATAACTGGGTTCCGTTTTGTGCTATTCAATGGCATCTATCTCCACCAGGGAGATCCTGAGGCTTCTCTAGGGGCCTTCCACAATAATCTGGCGGCCTTTGGCATTAGGAGCACAGCACTCCAACTGCTTGAGCCACGGAGCAGCCCTATTTTTGTTGTTGTTAGATATTTATCATTTGTATCCCTCACACAGTGATTACTCCCTCCCCCTATCTATTATCCCTCTGACATCGCATACAGCCATTACATTTCCACTGTCTCAATTCCTAATGCTGTACTCCACTTCTTGTAAAAAAAAAAAAAAAAGAAAAAAAATATATATATAATTATAGTTGACATTCATTATTGTTCAGCTTCAGCTTCAGGTGTACAGTGCAGTGATCAGGCATCTACATTATCCCTGAGGTGGTCTCCCTACTAAAACAAATGTCCGTTGGATACCCTACAAAATCTTTACAACATTATTGATTACATTCCCCAAATTGACTTTCGTATCCCTGTGGCAATCTTGTGGTTACTGACTGTGCTTTCAAATCCCCTCACCTTCCCGCTTATCTTCACCCACCCTCCCATCTAGCAACCCTCAGTTTTTCCTCTATGTCTCTGAGACTGTTTCTGATTAGTTCATTCATTTATTCTTTTCTTTAGATTCCACATATAAGTGAGATCATATTGTATTTGTCTTTCTCTGTCTGACTTATTTCACTTAACATAATGTTCTCTAGGTCCATCCATATTGATGCAAATGGTGAGATTTCATTCTTCTTTATGGCTGCGTAATACTCCATTGTATAACTGTACCACAGTTTCTTAATCCAGTCATCTACCGATTGGGCATTTCAGTTGTTTCCATGTCTTGGCTATTGTATATAGTGCTGCAATAAACTTAAGGTGCATACATTTTTCTGAATTAGAGTTTTGGATTTCTCCGGATAGATACTTAAGAATGGAATTGCTGATTCATAAGGTAGTTCCATTTTCAGATTTTTGAGATACCTCCATACTGTTTTCCATAGTGGTTGCACCAATCTGCAATCCCACCAATAGTGCACGAGGATTCCCTTTTCTCCACATCCTCACCAGCACTTGTTGTTTGTTGATTTATTGATGATAGCCATTTTGACTAGGGTGAGGTGGTATCTCATTGTGGTTTTTATTTGCATTTCTCTAATGATTAATGAGGTTGAGCAATTTTCATATGTCTGTTTGCCATCTCTATGTCCTTTTTAGAAAAATGTCTCTTCGTGTCCTCTGCCCAGTTTTTAATTGGGTTGTTTGTTTTTTTGGAGTTGAGTTGAGTGAGTGTTTTTAATAAATTTTAGATATTAACCCCGTATCGGATATATCATTGGCAAATATCTTCTCCCATTTAGTAGGATACCTTTTTGTTTTATTGATGGTTTCCTTGCTGTGAAAAAAACTTTTTAGTTTGATGTAATCCCACACGTTTGTTTTTTCTCTTACTTCCCTTTCCCGAGGGGATATATCAGTAAAAATCTTACTCCAGGTAATGTCTGTAAAGTTTCTTCCTATATTTCCTTCTAGGAGTTTTATGGTTCAGATCTCACATTTAAGTCTTTAATCCACTTTGAATTTATCCTTGTATATGGTGTAAGGCGGTGGTCCAGCTTAATTTTTTTTGCATGTGTCTGTCCAGGTTTCCCAGCACCGTTTATTTTATTTCATTTTATTTTTATTGGGGAACAGTTTGTACTTCCAGGACTTTTTTCCAAGTCAAGTTGTTTCCCTTTCAATCTTAGTTGTGGAGGGTGCCATTCAGCTTCAAGTTGTTGTCCTTTCAGTCTTAGTTATGGAGGGCGCACTCAGCTCCAGGTCCAGTTGCTGTTGCTAGTGCAGGGGGCACAGCCCACCATCCCTTGCAGGAGTCGAACTGGCAACCTCGTGGTTGAGAGGACACACTCCAACCAACTGAGTCATCTGGGAGGCAGCTCAGCTCAAGGTGCTGTGTTCAATCTTAGTTGCAGGGGGTGCTGCCCACTATCCCTTGCAGGACTCGAGGAATTGAACTGGCAACCTTGTGGTTGAGGGCTCACTGGCCCATGTGGGAATCGAACTGGCAGCCTTTGGAGTTAGGAGCATAGAGCTCTAACCACCTGAGCCACCGGGCCAGCGCCCCCAGCACCATTTATTGAAAAGACTGTCTTTACCCCACTGTAAATTCTTGCTTCCATTGTCATAGATTACATGACCAGATAGGCATGGATTTATTTCTGGGCTCTCTATTCTGTTCCATCAATCTATGTGTCTGTTTTTATGCCAGTACCATGCTGTTTTGATTACTGTAGCCTTGTAGTATAATTTGATGTCAGGTAGTGTTATACCTCCCACTTTGTTCTTATTTCTCAAGATTGCTGAGGCTATCCGGGGTCTTTTATGGTTCCATATAAATTTTAGGATTATATGTTCTATTTCTGTGAAAAATGTCCTTGGTAGTTTGATAGGAATTATGTTGAATCTGTATATTGCCTTAGACAGTATGGACATTTTAACGATATTAATTCTTCCTATCCATGAACATGGTATGTGTTTCCATCTATTTGTATCTTCTTTAATTTCTCTCTTCAGAGTCTTATAATTTTCTGAGTACAGATCTTTTACTTCTTTGGTTAAATTATCCCCAGGTATTTTATAGTCTTTGAAGCAATTGTAAATGGGATTGTTTTCTTAATTTCTCCTTCTGATATTTTATTATTGGTATATACAAATGCAACTGATTTCTGAATATTAATTTTGTATCCTGCTACTTTACTAAATTCATTTATCAGTTCTAATAGCTTTTTAGTAGAGTCTTTAGGGTTCTCTATAGTATCATGTCACCTGCATATAATGACAATTTTACTTCCTCTTTACCAATTTGGATGCCTTTAATTTTTTTTCTTGTCTGATTGCTGTGGCTAGAACCTCCAGAACTATGTTGAATAGAAGTGGAGAAAATGAGCAACCTTGCCTTGCTCCTGATCTTAAGGGGAATGGTTCTAGCTTTTCCCCATTGAGTATGATGTTAGCTATGGGTTTATCATATCTGGCTTTTATTATGTTGAAATATAGTTCCTCTAGTCCCACTTTCTTAAGAGTTTTTATCATAAATGGCTGCTGGATTCTGTCAAATGCTTTTTCTGCATCTATTGATATGATCATATGGTTTTTATTTTTCATTTTGTTAATGTGGTGTATCACATTTATTGATTTGTGGATGTTGAACCACACTTGCATACCAGGAATGAATTCCACTTGATCATGGTGTGTGATCTTTTTAATGTATTGTTGAATTCTGTTCGCTAATATTTTGTTGAGGATTTTTGCATCTATGGTCATTAGGGATATTGGCCTGTAGTTTTCTTTTTTTGTAATGTCTTTGTCTGATTTTGGGATCAGGATGATAGTGGCCTCATAAAAAGTGTTTGGGAGACTTCCCTCCTTCTGGATTTTTTGGAATCATTTGAGGAGAATAGGTGATAATTCTTTTTTGAATGTTTTGTAAAATTCACCTGTAAAGACATCTGGTCCAGGGCTTTTGTTTGTTGGGAGCTTGTTGATTACTGATTCAATTTCCCTGGTAGTAATCAGTCTATTCAGATTTTCCGTTTCTTCTTGAGTTAGCCTTTGAAGGTTGTACGCCTCTAGAAAATTGTCCATATCTTCCAGATTGTCAAATTTGTTGGCATATAGTTGCTCATAGTAATTTCTTAAAATTTTTTGTATTTCTGTGGTGTCTGTTGTCACTTGTCCTCTTTCATTTCTGATTTTATTAATTTGGGTTCTCTCTCTCTTTTTTTTTGATGAGTTGGCTAAAGGTGTGTTAGTTTTGTTTATCTTCTTTAAAAACCAGCTCCTGCAGTCATTGATCTTTTGTATTGTTTTTTTGGTCTCTATTTCATTTATTTCCACTCTGATCTTTATTATCTCCTTCCTTGTACTCCCTTGGTGCTCATTTTGCTGTTCTTTTCCCATATCCCTTAAGTGTGAAGATAAACTGTTGATTAGTGATTTTTCTTATTTCTTTAGGTAGGCCTGCAGTGCTATGAATTTCCTTCTTAGGACTGCTTTCACTGCATCCAATAGATTTTGGGTCGTCGTGTTTTCATTTTCGTTTGTCTTGAGATATCTTTTGATTTCTTCCTTGATCTCATGGTTGACCCATTCATTATTTAGTAACATGTTATTTGGCCTCCATGTATCTGTGTGTCTTCCAGTTTTTTTTCCTGTAGTTTATTTCTAATTTCATAGCACCTTGGTCAGAGAAGACAATAGGTATAATTTCAGTTTTCTTGACTTTATCAAGACTTGTTTTGTGGCCTAACATGTGGTCTGTCTTGGAAAATGTTCCATGTGTGCTTGAGAAGAAAGTGTATTCTGCAGTTTTGTGGTGAAATGCTCTAAAATATCGATTAAATCCAACTGGAGTAATGTATCAATTAAGGCCGTTGTTTCCATATTGATTTTCTGTCTGGAAGACCTGATACAGAACTTTTTAAATGCAAGGGTTAATTTATGGAAGTTAGATTTTAGATTTTGACATTTTTTCCCCTAACAATATTTAATAGTATCCTCTTGTGTATTTTTGTGCCATCATGTTTAATAGCAATCACCTGAGAACCCTATCTCCTTGTCAGATTGTAATCTCTGTCTTAGCCTCAGTTGAAGGTCACGTGTGCTTACACAGCATGTCCTTTTGGCTTGGAAGCAGAGGGCATGCAACTCTCCATTTCCTAATATCATCACTCGGGAAAACCATGTAAGAGGAAGGCCTGGGCTTCTACCAGCTTGTGTAATAGTTCCACTGTGGGCAGGTATCTGGCTGAGGACTTTAGAATCGACTTTTCTTACCTGTGTGCACTTTTCATGGTATAATGCACTCCATTTACAATAGACTGTCATATTGAGAGTATGGTAAAAACTACAATAGAGGAAAACGGCATTTTAAATGCAGGTTATCATTCTTATAACATACGAGTATAGCAGCATCTATGGAAGAAAATGGTTCAAACTGTCAAAAAGTAAAAAATGTGGCCTCACTAGTTGGAAGGCAACAAGAGAGGAAGAAAGGTGACATAGATAGACCACCAGAAAAGGCACAACTGGTAAGGGAAAAAGAATATCATTAACTGCAAGCACCTTGATCCTGGCTGAAGGCCTTTCCCAGCTGCCTAAGGGATATAATCAGGCCAGGTAACAGAGCAGGCTGGTTCAGGTGAGTTGTGAAACATGGGGATGCCTCCTTTATGTAAGGATGTGAAGTCTTTATCGTGGGTGTAGGACACGGAAGGTGGTAAAAAGCCAAGTAGGACCAGCAGGTGCCCTGGAAGCAGGGAAGCGGCAGCAAGGTGGGAAGCTGATTTTTGTTATGTGAGTTAGGTTATTTCATGTACAGAGAAGAGCGCAGCACATATGCCCAGAAAGCTTCTGCCCATGGGGAAAGATTCATGTTTACGTGGAGCAGTTGCTTTTAGTGACTCATCTATGTATGACCAGTATTACTGTATTAATTAGAGGTCCAGGAGTTGGGGGCTAATATGGGGCTGGGGTGTTGTATTTTCTATATTTTGTAATTATTACAATGTATTTTTGCCTTTCAGCTTAGGTTAATGCTTTGTTCCATGTTGGTTTTAGACATTTTCAGTTTGTTTATTGGTAGAATGCGCTTCAGCTGGATGGTGTGCCTCGGTTGTACCCATCTGGTCATTTGATGCGTAACTCGTGAATTGTGGAGGCCCTGCTGTGTGCGTAGGGAGATTGTTAGGGTCCTAGTGAGGAACCAAGCAGCCATATGAATTACACACCAAATCCTGTCCCCATGAAGGCAAACTCTTTGTATGCAGCCACTTCTAAAAGTGTGATTGTATTTACTATAAGTTTAAGGCTTGTGTCTTGTATGGGCATGGATGACTTTTCTGGGGCACTTGTGTTCCAGTTGGTGCCTTACGTTAGCAGAAAATCTCCCAAAAATCCCTTACCAATTTCCATCTTGAGCAATGGCCTGTTTACATTTCATGCAGGATGTTATTGGATTCTCATAATGAGTGTTGTGAGTACGCAGTGGCTAAGCATGAAATGGACATGACAGCAGGAGAAGATTTTGGAACTGGCATATTTTGACCTCACGTGATGGCTTAAGAAGTTTATAAAGTCAGGATGTAAGGTCCAGGGATTACTTGTGCCTTCTCTGTGACAGCTGTAAGAGAATAGGGTTTTAAGAGAATAGAGCACTTCTACCATTCATTGTGTGGCCAGATTAAAAGCAAGCTATTTACCTTTAATTTCCGGGGTAATAATCCTTAAAGAGTTTCCTACTTTTCCAGTTTCCAACATTCAATAGAGTGTTTTTGGGTACAGAAACAATTACTCAGAGATTACTTTTGTTTTTGGCAGTTTACTCTGATATGGCCAGGTGTGGTTTTCTTGTATTTAGCCTGCTTCGGTGTTCCTAAAGCTTCTTCTGTGTGTGGCATGATACCTTCATCAGTTTGGGATAATGCTTGGCCAGTATTTTTTCAAATATTGATTCTGCTCCTTCCCCCATACGTCCTTTTTAGGTCTTCAGTTACATGAATGCCAGACCTTTTACATCACATTCCATATGTTTCTTAGATTTTTTGAAAAGTAGACCTCATCCCTTTCAGTCCGGAATTTCTTTTTCTTTTTCATGGTGATATTTTCATCCATGCTTCAATCTGGATGTTTTCTACATACCATCTACTACTAATCTGCCTCTAAACTGCTGTTTAAACTCATCTACTCTTTTTTTTAAAATTTTTAATATAGATTTTGATCCTTTGGTAATAGGTTATCTTTTCATTTCCTTTCTTAAATAGTACATCAAGCAGTCAAACTCTGATGACTCCAGTGTGTATTACCTGTGGGTCTATTTCTCTTTTCTTGTTTTTGGAACATTAGTTCCTATTTTCTGAAACACCTGGTAACGTTGATTGCAAATTTGGATGATTACATATATTTTTTGAGAGTGGATTTAACTCCTAGTAGACAAATAAAGTATAAGTGGATCACTCTGATTTAGTAGAGGCTGGTCTGTTTCTGGGTTGCCCATATTGCCAGGGCATACATAGCCCTTCTGGGATCTCAGAAACTTGGCTTTCTAGGGCCCCTCCCCTTTGGTAGGCTTGCAACTTCAAATTTTCTCTCCCTTGCCCTGAGAGACTGCTGAAATATTTCCTCAGCTGTTTTTAGCCTCTAGCAGCTTCTTTCTACCTGTGCTCTTTCTGAGTTTTGCCCTGTGTGTGCAATTTGACTGTATAGAAAAGGGCACAGAATGCTGGGTTTCCCTGTGTTGTTTCCTCCTTTCCAGGATTTTGGCTCCTTAAATCCTGGCTGCTTTTGTTGCGCTCATCAGAGAGAACTCTTCAAACTGTTGCTTCTTATATTTTGTCTACTGTTGTAGTTGTTCTTAGGAGGGTGATTGGTTTGGAACAGCTGCTCCATCATAGCCAGAGAGAAAGTTCTTCATAGATTACTTTGATTTTTAAAAATTAAAGCTAGATTTCTTGAAGTTTCACATTTCATACTTATTCACAAGCTGTTACGTTCACCTTAATTCCTAGTGTATTTAAATCTTTTATAGGTGCTTTTTGTAACCGCCTTCATGAAACATTTTAAATTTCATTTATAAATTTAATACTGAGCTAAATTTTTTTTTAAGTTTTATTAAATTTATTAGGATGACATTGGTTAATAAGATTATATATGTTTCAAGTGTACAATTCTATAATACATCATTGATACATGGCATTGTATGTTCACCACCCAAAGTCAAGACTTATTCCATTAACACATATTTGACCTCCTTTATCCTTTTCCACCTACCCTCCACCCCTGCTCTCCTTCCCCTCTGGTAACCTTAATACTCAATTGTGTTTTAAATTGTTTAACTGCTTAACTACTGATTTGATTTTCTGAATAATTTTTATACTTAATTCTAAATCTTCCTAGAATTTAAATATGTTCTTCTGTTAAGGAAATGATTGTGTCATCTCAAATAATTGTGGAGTTTATCTTCTTAGCTGATCCAAGGAGCATAGCAACCCGTGATATAAGCCTCGAGCGATACATTCAGAAATATTTCTCCTGTCCCTGATTGCGTGGCTAATAAGCCCATATTTGTAATAACTATGTCATAAACTCAAAAATTAAAACAGAAATAACCAAAACCAAAAACAGGGGTGATGGTGATCACTTAGTCTGTCCCTAATCTTGAGTCATATCACATACTATGCTTTCAGGTTAGCCACGTTTCACTCCTACATGTCTGCTTCCTGCTTCATGAGTTTTGAGTAATTTTCAAACTCTCATTATTTACTTATTAGATATTTAATTGACATCTAATTGGAGTTATATGTTTAGAATTTTGCCTGCCTCCCTAATATGGGTTTCAAAGTTGTTCTTATTCCAGGGATATAGACTGTTCATTGCAAATGGAGTTATTTATTGTAGTGCAGTCTAAAGTGGGTCGTTTTTAAAAATGTTAATAATATATCTTATTGAATCTACTATATCCAAAATATTTTTACTTAAACGTGATCAATAAAAATGAGAATAAGGTTTTTACATTATTATTATTATTATTATTTAAAGTGGTGAAAGAGTAGTTTATTAGTGTCATGCAAGGTCTCTGGTCCCATTCCCCACTCAAGAACCCAGGATATGGCGAGGCCAAAAAGGAACACCAATAGAGCCATGAATAAGGGGTTTATACCACTATAGTCTCGCTGGCAGCTGGGTTGGAGATACAGGAAGCGGGCTCCACATGATCTGCAATCCACTGTCTGCTTCTCTGCCAACCAACCCCCTAGCGTAGCCACGGCAGTTACATTAGTGGCTAATGGCTAACCGGTAACAGCTGATGGCCACCCAGCCACAACTGATGGCCATCTAATAACTGAGCCAGCACCTTTCCACGTGAGGCCGAGAGCCTGGAAATTGCTCTCTGGGACACTGTCCCCACAATTAGAAGAGATCGTACACTCCAAAAAAGTAGGAGTGGACCCAAGCAGCAGAGAATGGCTCAAGGGCTCATTATTAAAAGAAAAAGTACACTTCAAAAGGTTTGGAGCGGACCCTGAGCAAAGGCAAGGCTCAAGAGGCATAAAGGGCCACATTAGTTTTTTTTAAAAATTTAGATCTCTCCTCTTTACTATTTTCAGTTGAGATATAATTGACATGTAACATTAGATTCAGGTACACAACATAGTGATTCAATATTTGTATATATTGTGAAATGATCATTACAATAAGTTTAGTTAACATCCATTACCACATGTCATGTGGGTGTCATGCGGGGTCTCTGCTCCCGCTCCCCACATAAGAACACAGGACATGGTGAGGCCAAAAAGGAATACCCACAGAGCCATAGATAGGGGAGTCATTACTATATTCTCGCTAGTGGCCGGGCAAGACACACAAAGTAGGATCCACACAATCCACAGTTCGCTGTCCACTTCTCTGCCTGCCAACCAACCAACCAACCAACCAACCAACCAACCAACCAACCAACGCAGTCATGGCAGTTATATCAGTGGCTAATTGGTAACTGGTTACAGCTGATGGCCAACCAGTCACAGCTGACGGCCATCTACTACCCGAGCCAGCACCCCTCCACGTGAGGCCGAGAGCCTGGAAATTGCTCTCTGGGACTCTGTCCCCACACTCCACCCCTCCAGGGTCTTGCCTGACAATCTACATGACAAGCATCTTCTACGAGGGGCCCTGTGCTGTAGTAGCCTATAGGAACCTACAGGTGGAAAGAAATAGCAGTCTTAGGAACCAACAATGACAAATCCCTTCCATCTGGGAGGATACATGCTAGCTTTTTGTCCTGGGAAAGGAGGGTCACTACTACTGGCACCTTTCCCGGTTTGTGGTACCAGACTTTTATGGCAGTACTTGGGGTCCCTTGCGTACTTTCAACATAGAACAGCAGACCCCATAATAGGCCATAGCGAGAGCACATATGTTCCCCGCAAAATCGTCCCAGCATTAGGACCTTCATATACCACAGTCACTTGAGGTGGCCACTCAGCTACCACCCCTGGTGTCACTTGCAAATCATGGGTCAAACCACCCCCCCACAGGGCTATCAGGCCCAATCACCAATAATGGGGGCTTTTAACCTGCCAAGGCCAAGGCCATTGCTGCCATTCCCCTGCTTTCAAGCATGTGGGTGCTGGCAGCAAAATGTTTCCATTTCTGCTATAGCCTGGCTTTAAAAGAGTCTCACTTGTGGTAACCTGTAACTGAACGGGAGCGGCCGTTAGATGTAGCAAAGCTTCTACTGGTGCAGGCCCTCCCTTCCGTGGTCTCTCATTCAGGATTCTCAAGACGTCCCATAGAAGCGAGGCCCAGTAGTGCATCGTGGGAGAGTGTTTTGACACCCAGAGGCCTTGCTTCAAAAGGCTGTTGTAGCATTCTATCATGCCAGCTGCTTGTGGATTGTAAGGGGTATGAAACAATCATTGTATGTCCATCCTGGCAGCCAAGCGCTGCACTTCTTGCCCTGTAAAATGGGTACCCCTGTCACTTTCAATGACTTGGGGGTGCCTATAAAGGGCACAGAGTCGTGTAAGAGTGACCACTGTATGCTGCTGATTCACAACCGGACACGACCAAGCAAACATCAACCCCGTAGCAGTGTCCACTGCTGTGAACACATATATTGTATTGCGGGCCTTAGGTAGGGGTCCAATGTAATCCACTTGCCAGCGAACGAGGGGCACCTTCCCTCACGTAATCTGCTGTGTCTCCCAGGGGAGCCTCCACCACTGGGGGCTGTCCTGGGCACAGACAGCACAGTCATAGCAGGCATCTGTTATCTCCTGCTATTTCAAAGGCAGACTCCAGCGTCTGTGCCACATGGTTCGGCTTCCAGAGTGCTGCAATTTCTATGCAGCCAATGGGCCACATCAGTGGCTGGGGTCCATTCTAACCGTCATACCTGTGCTAGGGCATCTGCTTCGTCATTACCTGGGGACCCTAAGGGGGAGTGACCTGTGACATGCATTAGGGTCACCTCCTCTTTCTGCCCTAGGTCCCAGAGGTCCTGCCACATGGCTCGACCCCACTGTGGACGGTGTCCTACCAACCAGTTTTGGTGTTTCCACATAGGGAGCCACAAATTTAGGCCCTGGAACACCACCCAGCTGTCGGTACAAATAACTAGGGGCCCGGACTCTTGGCTGATTATCATGCACACAGCTCGTAGCTCAGCCCACTGGCTACTCTGGCCAGTCCCAGTATCAAACGAAATGATGTCTTTTTTGGGCTGCACACCCATAGCCGCCAAAATGACTGTAGCTCCTTGGCTAGAACCATCGGTAAACCAGGCATCCTCAGGTACTGGGGGCTGTCCTTCTCTGTAGGGTGAGGACTTCAAGTCCTCCCCTCTAGGCTGAGCGCTTGGCTCAGCCTGGGCTACAACAGGTCCCAGGACCTGTTGTAGCTCTGTGCTCAAAGGGCTTGAACTAAGGGTGCTACACTGCTCCAAGTAGGCACCCCACTTGGCAAGGGTGGTGGTCTGTGCCACCCCCATTTTGGGTCCCTGGGTCCATGTACGGAACCACCCCTGGACGGGAAAGGTCGTTCGAACCAATATCCGTGCATCCCTGTGATGGCCTCTGTGGCCACTAGGGCTGAGTACAGAGCAGCCAGCTGTTTCTCTATTAGAGAGTAGCGGACTTCCGCTACTTTCCACAAATGGGACCGAAATCCCACTGGCGACCGGAGACGCTCCTGCCATTGCCAGAGGCCCCAACCGTACCCCTCTTGGCTTACATGAACATCAAGTTCAAATGGGTGACGAGGGTCTACTATTTGCAGAGCCTGTGCCTGCTGCACTGCCCGTTTTGTGGCAACAAAGGCTTGCTCTACAGCCTCTGTCCAATCCCATGAGGCCCCCTTTTTTATCATGTTATACAAATGCCTTGCTATTTGTGCTGAATGGGGTACAAATGCCTGCCAATACCCTAGCAGACCCAAATACATCTGCAGTTGGCAGACCTTGGTTGGTTGGGGAAAGGCTTGTATTTTGTCAATAATCACCTCAGGTATGACCTTTGTCTTACCCAACCACACAACACCTAAAAACCTGACGGATAAGCCAGGGAATTGGACCTTTTCCTCGTTCACCACCCAGCCGAGTGACTTTAGGTGGCGGAGAAGAGAGGGAGCTGCTTGCTCTAAATCTGAAAGAGAATCAGATGTTAGTAAAATATCATTGATATAATGAAACAAGGCCACAGAGGACGGACGATCCCACTGTGCCAAATCCTGGGCCTCAAGCGCATGGCAGACAGTGGGGCTATGCAAGTATCCTTGCGGAAGGACTTGAAAAGTCCACTGCCTCCCATCCCAAGTAAAAGCAAACAGCTCTTGACACTAGAGGTGCAATGTCATTGGAGATAAAAGCATTGGCCAAGTCCACTACATAGTGACACATTCCCAGGCGGACAGTCAGACGATCCATCAAATCGTGTATTGAAGGTACTGCAGCATGCAAGGGAGGGTGTCACCTTATTTAACTCCCTATAGTCTACAGTCATTCGCCAGGTCCCATCTGGCTTCTTGACAGGCCATATTGGGGAGTTAAAGGGACTGTGCTTGGCCTCACAATATGTGCCTTCTCCAGCTCCAAAATTGTATGACCAATCTCCTCCTGTCCTCCTGGCAGGCGGTACTGTCACACTGTAACCACGCACCTGGGCTGCGGCAACACTTGAGGAGGGTGGTGAGCATTCCCACACCTCACGGCTTATACCACCCGGATCTGGAGACGGAACTCTCCAACCGATGTCTGTAACTGAGGCCATGTAACATGTCCACTCCTAGAATATATTCTGGAACGGGGGAGGCATACATCTTGTAGGTACAGGGGGAAGCCTTCCTATACCCAGTGGTAAGGAAACAGCTTTTACTGTCACAGTCTTTCCCCCATAGCCATCAATGCAGATTGCTGGTCTGGGGAACAGTTCTGGGTTCCCATAAACAAGACTGCAGTCTGCGCTGGTATCAACTAGAGCCAAAACCCTCTGCACATCAGAAGGGGACCAATGTATGGACAGTTCCATGTGAGGCCTCCGGTCCCTGCTTGTCCTCTCTGACTGGGGCCCCACCTTGGCCCCACCCCTAATCAAGCTGAAAGGAGTCGGCCTCAAGCAGCCGCATGAAGTCCTGGAGGGACACATGTTGTGCTTTCCCAGACTTTTCCTTTAGGCTTCGCTGGAATTGCTGTTACGGACGCAGCTGTTTTCAAAGTTCCAACAAGAGTGCATTGAGTTGGCAGTCTATTTTTTCCCCGATCAACCCCTGCTGCCACGAGATCACACCACATCTGCGTGTGTGTTACTCTCTAAGGCCTGCGACCTTGCCTCCTTACTTTTGATTTGGGCTTCCAGGTCTCGACTTCTTGGACCTCCTGTCTTAACTTCCTTTGCCGCCATCTTTTAACATCCCCCAGGGTGGGTATGGCAGTGGTAATTTCATACATCCGCCACCCCACATAGGGTGTAAGAATGGCAACCATGGATCCAAAAGCACTTGCAGGTGCAGTATCCAAAACCAGATCTCTCATGCTGGCTGTAAAATGTTCGTCATCCGGCCCCCGCATATTAGGGTTGAACATAGCATGTCTCATACCCATTTCACGGATGATTTGAGTAAGTTCTGTATATGACTGCCATTGACTCACAGTGTCTGGCAGCTCGCCAGCCTGTCCCCATACTGTGTGTACTGCAGCAGTGAGCCACTCCATTAGAATGTGTTTGCCCTGGTCTTGGGCCAACCTATGGCAGTTCTGTAACCTTTGTCGCAGGGACGGATGCACTGTCACGAAGGCTAGCTTTTCCATCTCGCCTGGGGAGCAGAGAATGCTGTCTCTCCCCTCATCCCATAAACGTAGTAGCCAAGCCGAGACTGGCTCTCCAGGGCGCTGTCGGTACTGTCTCCCCAGCTCCTGCAACTCAGTGGGAGTGTATGGGGTGTAGGTTGTGAACTCAGTCACAGCTGGGTTGCCGGCAGCAATGCCCCCGGGGCCCAAAGGTTGTTCATGCTTTACCTTTTGCTTCATAATGGGCCGGGAGTGGGGGTTGGGAGCTACATTGTCTCCACTCGCATTGTACTCCTCTGCTTCAGAATTTCCACTGTGGGGCTCATACTCTAAAAAGTAGACCAAGCTTCCAGCGCTTCCAACCGGGACACCTGGTCCGGCACCTGGGCCATTTCATTAAGCGTGTCTCCCAGGCTATGACACAATGCAGCGAGGAACATCTAGCCCACACGGCTGGCTGTACCCTTCGCCTCCTCCAGCAACTGTTCAGCTAGAACCTTCAGGGCCTCTTCATGCTGGCTGGAGAGCCATCCATGTCCTCCCACCCCTGTTCGGTGGTCCAGCTCCTGAGAACAGTGTCTACCGGGTACCATACACTGTGTGGGGGCCACCTGTCCTCCTGCCCAGAGTACATTCCTACCTGGCTGGAATCCTGCTCGCCATGCCAGGTGTCCGATTGGGTGGAGGCCTTGGTGCAAGAAGTCCACAACCCTCGGAGCCTACAGCAGCAGCAGGTTACCAAAAGGAAGGTGACGCCTTCTATGGCCAAGAGGGAGGTGTGTCATCTGGAGGCTAGAGTCTCCTAGGCACATCAGAACTCCCGTTCCCGGCGCTGCTCCTCACCGGCCTCCCCAAGCTGAGTGTTCATACACACAAACTGCTCCACTATACTTAGGAGAGTTTTAGCCAGCACCACACCCTGCACACTGCACCATTTGTCATGCAGGGTGTCATGTGGGGTCTCTGGTCCCACTCCCCACATGAGAACGCAGGATATGGTGAGGCCAAAAAGGAACACCCACGGAGCCATAGATAGGGGAGTCATACCACTATATTCTCGCTGGCGGCTAGGTTGGAGACACAGGAAGTGGGATCCACACGATCCACAATCCGCTGTCCACTTCTCTGCCTGCCAACCAACCAACCAACCAACCAACCAACCAACCAACCAACCAACCAACCACCAATGAAATCACGGCAGTTATATCAGTGGCTAATTGGCTAACTGGTTACAGCTGATGGCCAACTAGTCACAGCTGATGGCCATCTACTACCCAAGCCAGCACCTTTCCACGTGAGGCCGAGAGCCTGGAAACTGCTCTCTGGGACTCTGTCCCCACACCACCGTCACTAGTTTTTCTCTTCTCATGATGAGAACTGTTGAGATCTATTTTTAGCAACTTTTAAGTATATGATACAGTGTTAACCATAGTTAACATGCTGTACATTGCATATCCAGGACTTAACGTATTTTATAACGGAAGTTTGTACCCAAAAGGACTTGTTTTAAGTGTTCTGTTACCTAGTGTTTACAATCTCATTTATTTGGGCTATCAGCTCACTTTTGCTTTTCTTCTGCAGAATGGCGGAAACTCTCCAGATGTCTTCCAGTAATGACCAAGTTTCTATCTCAGTGTCACAAAGAAACACCAATGGCCTCACCAGGATGCCATCCAATGACCTGAAGTCATTTGCTGAAGGAGCTGTGTTAAGTTTTCATAACCTCTGCTATCGAGTAAAAGTGAAGAGTGGCTTTCTACTTGCTCGAAAAACAGTTGAGAAAGAAATACTAATGAATGTCAAGTACGTGCATGAATTTTTATGTAAATCGCTTTGTTGACATACAGTGAACTGCACAGGTTTTGCCTGTTACAAGTAAGGTGCTATGGACATTTGTATACATGTCTGTACATAGACACATACTTTCATTTATTTTGGCTCAACTGGGAGTGAAACATTTGAATTACGTGTTAGGTATATGTTTAATTTTTAAAAGAATTGCCAAACTGTTTTTAAAGTGGTTGTACCATGTGAATCTACTTTTGTTTGAGAAAACAAATAAGCAATGTGTCATTTAGTTTTTCCTGGGTATGCCATGTGGTTTAGTGGAAAGAGGCCTGGCTATGTGACTTTCCACTTCTTGAATATGGGAACATAATTGTAATCTCTGACTTTAGTTTCCTAATCTGTAAAATAAAAGATCTGTCAATGTACTTTATGTGCCAGACACATTAGGTTCTTAACGGTCTTTATGTCCTTAAAGTTCTAGAAGCAAGAGCTATGTGGTTGAAATGACAATATATTATGAAAATACTAGGGTTTTTGAATAGACTTGTAAATGAGTGGCCTGATTACATATATAGTTGTTTATAATCTATAACAATTTACCCAATGCTTTCCTCCATTATACAGATAGACAGAAACTACTTAAATATATGACGACTCTAGCTTAGCTTAAGGTACGCAGTTGAAGTCTAACGTGATGGGGAATTTAGGATCCAAATCCGTACAAACTATGATGTTCGTTCTCTGCCTCCAGCAACAAATTCCTCACATGGTGGTGGAGTGGGCAGAGGTTTGGGCAAGGAAGTGAGACTAGAACCCAGTTGGTACCACAGCGCTCCTCTTTCACAGATGATAGCCATCAGGATTGTTCATGTTTTTCTGGTTTCTAGAGAACTGAGCCTAATTCTTCCTCTCTGTGGAGTTGGGGGGGACAGCATGTAGGTTTGCTTGAACAACATGGCCTTTGTGTTTTGTTTTGTTTATTTATTTGTTTGATAGGGGAAATAATTATTCATACACAAAACAAGCACCTTTTCTAGCTCTCTGAGACTGGAGGAGTGGTTATAAGAGCGCTTTGCCAGGTATGGCTGCAAACCTGTATAGAATCAGATGTTTCTCAATTTGCTTGATGCATTCTATGGGGTTGTGGTTTTATCTGTTACTAGCAGGCAACTTCTCCCAGAAGGCTAGGAAATAAAAAAATATGGGAGAAAATTTTTGGATGTGTGTGGGGAGGAAACTATGGGGATCTGAGATTGATTGGGTGGTGGTAAGGTCAGGGGCTTGTAGGATTAGATAGACCTTTGCTCATGCAGAAGCACCTTCTGTCATACCTACTTCTTTGTTCCTTTCTTGTGCTGGTTAAGAAACCCTGACTAGGAAAATAAGGAGAGAAATGATAGACACAAAGCTTTTATCTTTTGCTACATGCCTAGTTAGAATTGACTGACCTTTTTGAAAGGTGACAAGATTTTTGTGGAACATGAAAATGAAGAAAGTGTTGGTCACTTCAGATTTTGTGCTAAGTGGAAGGTGACAAATGATTTGACTATGTGCAGGTTGAATAGGTTAATAATGCATAGTGTGTGAGTATACATTTATCTTGCTTATGTTTTAAAGCTAGTATGTTAGTATCCCAGTACACTAAAAGTGTCATCTGCTCAAGGCTTCATAGCATCTTTATGATTCAGTGATATGCTTTACAGCAATAGATTTTAAAAATTTATAATTTAATTTGAGCTTATTTCAATTTTAAATTGTGAAAGAATATAACCCCTTTATCCAGATTCCTCACCTTTTAACACTTCACTGCACTGCTACTCATTTTGTCTCTTTACATGCCCACTGTCTTTAGGATTTTTCTGAACCATTTGAGAGCAAGCCGTCCACATGGTGCTCTATTATCCCTAACTCCTCCACCATATATTTTCAGAAATAAGGGTCCACTCCTATGTAACCTCTCGGTCATTGTCTAGGATCCGCCCAGGGGAAGCAAAGCCTCATAATGGATGCAGTGGTGGGGCCTACGGGGCCGCTGGTCAACCATGCCCCTCACGTAGCTGACTGAACACCACATGCTGTCTCCTCAGTCTCATCCAACCTGGGATTTTCCTGTTCTGCCCCAGGTGATGTTAACCTTGATCTGGTCACGTTGGTGTCTGCCAGCCTTCACCACAATGTCACCACTTCCCACTTTGTAATTAATAACTATTATGAGGGGAGATACCCTGACATTATTCCCAAACCCTATTCCTCATTAAACCTGAACGCACCTGCTTCAGCTGCCATTGATGACACCTGCCTGAATCAGCAATAACTATCACGATGATAGTTACCAGAGGGTGATTTTCTGTTTTCATCCTACTCTTCTGTATGGGTTAGTTTGCATTCTACTAAAAAGAAAAAGCTTCAGTCGTCATCTCTTCATTCATTTATTTATATCAGCATGGGCTCGTGGATTCCCATTTTATTCAGTAGCATTTAGTAGTAATGCATTATCATTATTTATCTCGATAATCCTATTGTTCCCTATTTAGTCAGTGGGAAAACTTTCATGGTAGGTTCTGGGTTTTGTTGTTTTGAACTCATTTTTGTGTGTGACATATTCTCTCATTCATTGAGTATTTTGTTGGCACTGCAAGAAATTCCAGGCTCACTGTGTGCTTAGCCTCCCTCAGACCTGAAATGAGCTGATGTTCCTTTTTGTGGAGTTTTGTATTTATAGCCATGACCTAGGTGTTTGGAATGTTCATTGCTACTGGGATGTCATACTTTCCAAGCCTTTTCAGTGGGCAGACCTAGGGAACATATGTAGGTAGTTACGTATACATGCATGTAAACCTCTTTATATCTGTGCATATAGATTAAAACCCATGATCTCCAACTCCTATCTAATGCCCCACGGTTATTTCCATGTTTGAAAAACATCTCAGAAAGTAAAACCTGGCTCTCATAATTCTTAGTATACCGTGTTTCCATGAAAATAAGACCAGGTCTTATATTAATTTTTGTTCCAAAAGATGAGTTAGAGCTGATAGTCCGCCTAGGTCTTATTTTCAAGGAAACATGGGAGCTACTGACTAGCTCAATCCATTTTCTTATTCCTTAATATAAGCAATCTCCCCACCATCAGCTGTCTCCTCTCTTCCTTCCACCTCTCTTTGCAGCCTGTGTACTTGGGTGCCGGAGGTAGCTGCACCCCCACCCAGCACTTCCATCACCTTCGCACTAAGAAGGGAAGGTAAAGTCTAATGGAAATGACTGATGTATTATTTGAACATGATATAGTAAGTAGGGAATGTAACTCAGAATTCATTCCAGTTAGTCCATACCTATTATGTATCTGTAAGTTTTCTCCTACTTCTTGACATTTGTTTTTACTGAAAACATTTGGTTTTCACATAAGTAATTATCATGTATAAAAATGTACAGACTCCTTTTTGTTAAAACAAATTTTGAATGTCTATTAGGTGCTCAGGAAACGTAGCCATTTTTCTTATCAGACCTGACTAGTGATGACTTATTTTGTAGACTAGACTTCTTTTAATTGACTGTTCGGTTTCTTCTTCCTTTAAAAGTTTGGTTGTGCTTGTTTTCTGTCTAATTTCATCAACTTTCGTTGTGTATATTAAACACGATGTTAATTAGTAGAACTGGATTGAAAGTGACCCAGTAAATCAGTCTGTTTCTGTATTTGCAGTGGGATCATGAGACCTGGCCTCAACGCCATTCTGGGACCCACAGGTGGAGGCAAATCTTCGTGAGTATAACGAGTATCAGTAAGCCTTTTCTCTGCAGTGTTAGTGTGCGTTGAAAGATCACTTTTAGGAGAGCAGGTCTTTGCTGAGCATCAGTACGTGTCTAGTCTGGTTCTAGGTGCTATGGATCCCATGCAGTCATGCCAGCTGTGGTTCTGTCCTAGGAGTAGGAAGTCTTATTAGGTCAGCTTTACTAACAGGAGGTGATAACGTGATTGACATACAGCTGCCAGCTGTGATTTGAGATAATGGGGTACAAAAGGCTGGGGAGATGGAGCCAAAGGCAAAAGTGAAGGCTGAGTCTCAGGTAAAGGGGCACATTGCCTGTGTTGGCTCCCCCAGGATAAGACAGCTGGAGGGCAGAGTGGAAGGTCTATGCTGGATCAGCCAGCAGTGCCTTGCTTTATGTTCTTGGGCTTTATTGTAGCATAGAGTCAAAAAAAAAAAAGGAAGGTGAGAATTTAAAATAACAGATAATTATAGTGAAACCATAGAATTTTTTGATCAGTTAACTTTCTAAATTGAGCAGAATTTGGATTCAGCATAGCTCAGAGTTATCGCCTGAATGGAAGGAAAAAAAATTATGCATTTCTTTTTATAGGCTGTTAGATGTCTTAGCTGCCAGGAAAGATCCACAGGGCCTATCTGGAGACGTTTTGATAAATGGAGCACCTCAACCTGCCAATTTCAAATGTACCTCAGGTTATGTGGTACAAGTAAGTATTCATGGATTTGCATTTTAGATTTATCCTCTTTCTATGTGGGCAAGTGCCATGGCTGATAGTTCAGTTTGCTTCCCATTGATGACATGACATGGGCGTAGAGCCATCTTTCTTTGCGCCAGATTTTGATAATCTCCCGTAAGACATAGAGTAGTGTTACCTGAACATGCAGGGAGAATCTAGAATAGGACTCTTGTAAGCACAGTGATGTTAGTTCTCCTGGTGGCATATGACTCTCATAAGGGCCATGATGTCACTTCTAGTTACCATATTTCCTGAAGATACACTGTTTTACTGTTTTCCTTGTATTTAGCTCTCTTCTTACCCTAGCTTAGAAAGATATTTTGGCAAATCCTTGCATAAAGCAGTCTGGAAATTTCTGCTAGTAGTACATAATCATAATTACCAGTGTTCTATTTAGGGGTTCAGATAGGGAGTGAGAATTATTCCATTAGGTTGCTGCTCTCTGTATATGGAGTTACTGTGATTTGTATAATTGCTAGTTGATCATTATCTGTAACTCACCCTGGGGTATGTTGTTATTGTGGATTAAGTTATATATACTATAGTGACAGTACTAGAAAATTATTCCATTAGGAAATGTCTGCTAGTAGTACATAATCATAATTACCAGTGTTCTAGAAAAGACCTGATTTGTCTTGTTAAAATGCTCTTTTGCCTTAAGGATGATGTTGTGATGGGAACTCTGACAGTGAGAGAAAATTTGCAGTTCTCAGCAGCTCTTCGGCTCCCAAAAACTATGACAAATCATGAAAAAAACGAACGGATAAACAAGGTCATTCAAGAGTTAGGTCTGGCTAAAGTGGCAGATTCCAAGGTAACGTGGAAAAACCTGATGGTATCATCTCCAAGCAATAGGACCTCCGCGGTGTGGATAGTGTAACTCTTATTCCCATTTTTTCTATATTGTGTGTGGTCAAAAGCGGCTGCCTGCTTTAGGGTGAGAAAAGTGACTGGTTAGGTAATATGGAGGTGGGAATGAACTAGAAAAAAAGTCGAAAAATGATTGAATCCTGGAAATGAAGTATGGCATGTGGTCCAGTAGGTAAAAGTGTTCTTTGCAAAGAAAATGTGTCTCTTCCATGTGATTATAGCTCGTGATCGTCCCCCACACAAATTGTTTAGGTCCTGTCACATTCAGTGTCTGTACACTAACTTCTTTCTTTCTGCTTTCTCCTTCCCCTTTTATCTATTCTTCCTCTCTTCCTCCAGGGGACTTTGTTGCTTTGGAGGTGTATTTCTGGAATTTATAAATGACAAAACTTCATGGGTCTTGATGTATGTTTTTCACTTTGCTATAATTTGGCTTCCAAAATTATTTCATTAAAATTGGTGCTTATTACTAATTTGTGTAGCACTGAAGTTGTTTTTCTATAGGGTTTCTTTTGGCACTTTGTCTCGCATCCATCTCTTCCTCCCTCTCTCCCTTCTGCCAATATTACTGGCATGTGCTGGGCTCTCTTAGGTTTTATAGGTAACAGTTATTATCAAGAGAGTCAAGAAGAACTCCTTATATGGGTTCTGCAGTATCAGGAAGAGGAAATGAGACGAATGAGTGAACTTTACAGTTGATGAATAGATATGGACGATTTGCTGGGAAGACATCTGAAGCTCTGGGTGAAGATGAGCTGTTTAGATTCTGATGGCTCCCGTTTAATCCCCTGTGATACCCTTTACTTAGAGGGAATGAAGACTGGGGTATTCTTCTGGCTGCTGCGTCATACTATACTTTCTGACAGTCTTTTCTATAAAGTATATTTTGCTATATTTTGTTTGGTAGAATACCTCTGAGATACTACCATGTACCACTTATTTTTGTTTCATGAGTGATTGGGTTTCCTTTGCTGGGGCTCTGTTTATTTGATTTTGTCATTCCAGTAAGGTGCTTTCCATTCTTTACCTTTAGGCAGTCACTGCCCTGAGTTCCTTGCATGGATTTCCAAGGAATATAAGCTGAAGACAGTTGTTGACTTCTTAGAATTTATTTATGTAATTGATTGAAACAACACATTAAGAATGTTTACTTTTTATGAAATTTTCAATGTAACAGAAATATAGAGAGAATCATCTCATTACTACATTTTTGACATGATGATAGTATAATTAATATAATTGTATGATTACTAATAACTTTCACCTTGATTTCTCAGTTGTTAACATCTTTTTCAATAATGGCTTCAGGTTTTTCTTTCTGAAGTAATTTAAGCAAAGTTATAAATATCATATTTCACCCCTGAATACTTGTTATTAATTTTAAAAAAGATATGTGGCTATGTTACTGCACTACCATTGTCAACTAACAAAATTAACAATATTTATTATCAGCTATATAGAGCTGACATTCACTCACATTTCTCCAGTTGTCTTTCCATGCCTTTTATAGCTCAGTTGTTATTGTATCAAATCAATGGCATGAGTACCATTTGAATATTCTCTCTAGAAGACTCTTAGTATAAGAATTGTTGCCTATCTCCTGCTTTTCCCCAAATCTTCCTGTTCTCCCAATCGCATACAGGGTCATTGAGTGTTTGAAAAGACTGAGCCAGTTGCCCTGTAGAATATTCTGCCTTCAGAATTTGTCTGAAAGAATGAGTCGAGAATTCTGCGGTGAGTTAGGGTATAAATGGGGTCAGTTTGGGAAGCTTATTGTGATTTATGAGGTGCTAATGTGGATGGTAGAAAGTAAACTTCCTTAGTTGCTACCCCCCAGCTCTTGTAACTCCACTTGAAGACTTTTTTTTTTTTTTAGTAGGGTAGAAAGTGGCGGGTATTAGAAGAACTAATAAATTATAGATGTTTTCACTTTTTACTGTCCTGTGTTTAATCTCCATTGTCAGACTGTGATTTTACTATGTAAGGGCTACATCTTTCAGTTCTAACTTCCATCTTAAAGCTAAGCACTTGATATGATAAGGAACATATATCAGGCTTAGCCACGTACCAGCTCTGACCTGAGCCTCACTTTAATTAAGGAGAAACTTACCTCCCAGAAACTCATTTATTTGCTGTTCAGAATAAGTGAGGATATGAGATAACGTGCCTCTTACAGGTTTGGCAAGTGTTAGGAGCTCAACAAATGACTGGCTGTGGTTGTTATTGTTAATATTGATGATAATTGTGTTTTAGGTTGGAACTCAGTTTACCCGCGGGGTGTCTGGAGGAGAAAGGAAAAGGACTAGTATTGGAATGGAGCTTATTACAGATCCATCCATCTTGTTCCTGGATGAGCCCACAACTGGCTTAGACTCAAGCACAGCGAATGCCGTCCTTCTGCTCCTGAAGAGGTAAATGCTATGGGAACATTATTCTTACATTCATGCAATATATGATCACCTGCTGTATACCAGGCATGATTCCTGGTGCAGAAGATTTAGTAAGGAGCACAGAAGACAAATATTTCTTCCTTTTGTCTTGGAGGGGAACAGTCAACTAATAAATGTGTCTCAGGAAAAATGAAGTAGAGTAAGAGTGTAGGGAAGACTGCTGTGGTGGGACTGAGGGTGCTGTATTATGCAGCAGGATGGTCAGGGAAGTCCTCAATGATGTGCCATTGAGCTGTGAGCAAAACCTGGAGTCTGGGGGGAGAGGCTTCTAGTTGGAGGCAGTGGACAGTGGTCCTCAGGCAGACCATGACTAATGTGTCTGTAACATCAAGAAGCCAGAGGGACTGGAATCCAGTGACTGAAAGGGAGTGGGGGTTGTTAGTGTATTAGTTTGCTTGGGCTGCCACAACGTGGTACACAGACTGGGTGGCTTAAACAATAGAAGTTAATTTTTTCACAGTTTTGGAGGCCAGAAGTTTAAGATTACAGTGTCATCAGGATTATTTCTTCTGAGGCCTCTCTCCTTGGCTTGTAGGTAGCTGTCTTCTCCCTGTGTCTTCATTTCACCCTCCTTCGGTTTGTCTGTGTCCTGATCTCGTGTTATAACACTAGTTCGTATTGGAATTAGGCTCCTTCATATGACCTTCAAGAGTGTTATTTACCTCTTTAAAGATTCTATCTCCAAATACAGTCACATTCTGAGGTGCTGGGGCTTAAGAATTCCACACCTGAGTTTGGGAGTGGGGTGGGATACAATTCGTTCTTCACAGTTAGAATAGAACATGGATGAAATTGAGTAGGTGGCAGATTATATAGACTTTTGTAGGCCACTCTACGAATTCTGGCTTTTACTGTCCCTAGGTGATCTGAGGTGCTTTTTAAACAGAGGAGTGGCAGCCATATAGAGAACATACTATGTAATTGGGCAAAGGTGAGTGCAAGGAAACCAGTGAGTAGGCTGTTTTTGGTAGCTCAGTTGAGATGATTGTGGCTTTGAGTAGGATGGTAGTGGTGACGTGGTAAGAAGTGGGTGGATTCTGGATCTATTTAGGGTGTGAGTATTAAGAGCATGACTTCTAAGATTTGGGACTTGAATAATGGAGGAATGTAGTGAAAGCAATGGCATTTCCTTTTTTCAATAAGAAGACTGAAAGGATCAGGTTAATAGGATAAGTTATAAAAATTAAGTTGTTGACATCCTTTTTTACAATAATTTATTTTATTTTTTTGTATATATTTTTTTCTTTTTATAATTTTATTGGGGAATATTGGGGAACCGTGTGTTTTTCTAGGACCCATCAGTCATTGTCCCTCAATCTAGTTGTGGAGGGCGCAGCTCAGCTCAGAGTCCAGTCGCCTTTTTCAATCTTAGTTGCAGGGGGCACAGCCCACCATCCCACGTGGGAATTGAACCTTCATCCTTGTTGTTAAGAGCTTGCACTCGAACCAAGTGAGCCATCCGCCCGCTACTCCAGAAGCTCAGTGGAAGCTCGTCGTCTTCAGTCTAGTTGTGGAGGGGGCAGCTTACCAACCAATGTGGGAATTGAATCGGCAACCCTGTAGTTAAGAGCTCATGCTCTAACTAACTGGTCCATTCAGCTGCCCCCAGACATACTCTTCTTATGACATTTCCGACCTATTATTACCTTGTTTTCTCTGATTCCCATGCACTTGTAAGCAAGTCTTTCTGCTTGGATCACAATAAATGTGAAGATGGGAAGATTTCTAAGATTTTCAACGTCTTTAGTTTGAGATCCATCGTACACGTACGTGACAATGCCAAGTAATGGGTCTGGTGTTCAAGTTCAGTTAGAGAATACATCCATGGTGTTTTTATCATCTGCAGCTATGTTAACAGTGTTCATTAGCGAATGATGAATTGATAAGATAACAGTCAGTATTATCATGGCGTTTTAGACTAGTTTGGACACAAGCATCTTTGCTTATGCCTAGAGCTCTAACCAATCTCTCTCCAGCTTCGCTGTGTACACTAATCTCCTGGGGTCTTGTTAAAAATGCAGAGTCTGCCTACAGCTCTGAGGTGGAGAAGAGTCTCCATATCTAGTCGGAGATACTGATACTGATGCCATTGGTCCTCAATAGCAAGGCTCTCACACCAATCCACTTCCCTGCTTCTGGTCCTTTTGCAGCTTCCTGTTGTCTACTGACTAAAGTTCCACCTTCTGAGTAAAGGGATTCATCACATGCTTGTTTTTTGATGCAGACTCTTTCATTAGCTTCTCTCCTCCCCACCCGCCTAACCCAACTCTGCAATGACACTGAACTGCTTGTGTTATCCTGAATTGATCTTGGTATCGCACACTTTCTTCCCCAGGTTTCTTCACCTCGACTACTCTTTATATTTCTTCTTGACTTATTACTGTCCGGCTCTTTACCTTATATCATCTTCAGAGGTTATAATCTTCTATTTTGTTTATAAGAAACCCCCAGCTACTTCTATTCCACATTGTATTGAAATGATTGATTTACTGGCCTGATCCTCTTTGAGGCAGAACAAACATGTACACACTGCTAACATATATTAATAGTAGGTGCTTAGAAAATGCTTCAATTGAAGTGATTCTTCGCATATATAATATATTTAATAACAGTTTTTGAATAGTGCTTTTAGCCTTTGTTTCTTCTATACATAAGTAGCAAATCCTGTGTAAATGTAGTTTAGCAATGTTTTGGCTGCAGTCCATTGAACCCCAGCCCCGCTCCTTGCAAACTGTGACACACTGGGCCAGTTACTAACCTTTAGGCTTATCTGTAAAATGTAGGTAATAACACTGTTGTACTGTCAGTATTGCCTCATAACTGCCTCGTAACTATATTGTAAAATTCAGATGTGGGTACCCATATTTATCAAAGACATAGTAAGTACTCAGCAATGTTAATTGTAGTGTTAGGACTGAAGATTGAACACCAATTCCTATAGGACTGGAAGACTTAAATGATCCATAAGACTGGAGCATCAATGATTGTTTTAATATTTAGTCCATAAGTTCTCAAATGTGAGTGTACTTACAAGTTACCTGGGTGCTTGTTAAAAATATGGATTCCCAAGACCCAGTAAGTCTGGGAAGACTGTTCAGGAATCTGCAGTTTTAATTCATGTTCTAGTTGATATTAGACTGTTCATGGGACACTTCAAGAAACCTTCATATTTCATAAGAACACTGGATTTATGTCCCCTAAGTCTCAGAGAGATAACAGGAGATGGGAAGTTAGTAAGAGAAAATCAAATTGAACTAGGAATAAATGATGTAAAGGCTGGAATAAATTCAGCTGCTAGGAGGTGCACGTTTCAGATGTTTAATGACTCATTATTTTCTCACTTTCAACTAGGATGTCTAAACAGGGAAGAACCATCATCTTCTCCATTCATCAGCCTCGTTATTCCATCTTCAAGCTGTTTGATAGCCTCACCTTGTTGGCCTCAGGAAGAGTAATGTTCCACGGGCCTGCTCAGGAGGCCTTTGGGTACTTTGCATCAGCTGGTATGGTTGCCTTTTTCCTGCAGTGAGATCCTTCCTCAATAGAAAGAGAGCAGAGCAGGACGCTAGTGCTGTTTGATCGTTGGGTAGACATAGTATGGGTTCCACCACTGCAGAACATCTTTGGTCAGTTTAGTGCTAGCATTTTTCTTCATTTTGCAGCACTAGCTTGTTATTTAGGCCTTTTTCTTGTACTATTTGAGTATGCGTGCATACTCTGTGTATGTGTAGGACTGTTTCTACTGGGCCTCTATCTGTTCTGCTTGCTAGTTCTGGTGACCTTTTCCTAACAGTTCAATAAATATATTAGCCAGTTATCTGTCAGTTGAACATTTTTGGAAAGGCCTACAGTACCGCGAAATCATTTGTGTTCTTGACTCTGTGACAGATCAGTCTTAATCACTATTTTTCCTTACATGGGATGTTGGTCTGACTTTATGAGGGTTCATGGAGATGCTGCTTGTTTTTCTAGTAAAATTAGATTGGAGTGGATATGAGTGACTTACAGTCAGTAGAATGACTACTCCTCAGCCTGACTTTGATGGGCTAACATTTCTGACAGTTCTGGTCAGTCTGATTCTATTTCAGATAGAAAAATGTAATATTTTTTATGGCCCATTCAGTCTGCTTTATTTTAGAGATATTTGGATATGATTATAGATGATTCTTCATGACCCCAACTATAATTGTAAATAGTCTTTAGCTGTCTTTCAAAATTTGCTATTGTTGAATGCCTATCATTTAAAACAATCAAGCACACATTTGACTGGTGAGTATAGGGGAGGTGACTCTAAGAATTAGACTATAGAACAAGATGAGTTCAGATGATCTGGCTCAAGAAGTCAAGGTAAGACTTCAAGTGTGCGGTGTTGCTCACGTCCTCTTTACAATTCTGCTCTGGTGATTTGTTCTCCACATTGCAATTCCAGCTGCATGTTAAATTTGGATCTGAATTTAGTAGATGGAGAAGGAACCATTGTAATAGTAGGTACTGGCATTCTCGAAGTCTGTAGGTGAGCCCTGACAACCGAGCACGCCCTGGGCTCCTCCCTAACAGAGACCTGCTGCACCTCTGCTGGCTTTTGTTTCCTTGCTTTGAGGAGCATTAGTGCTAGATGCAGCTTTCTTTCTGTGTTCTTTTTCAACCCATATATTTTTCCCCCTTGGGCCTATATTTAGATTTTTTTAAGAAGTAACGGTAAGAACCAGAGCATATTAACAGGTATTTCGGGTCTCATGAATTACGATGGGTAAGGCTTTGTGGGAGTCCCAGGCTGGTTTGGAGGATGATTTTGCCAGGAGATGGAGAATTATTGAAATATTGTGTGATTGAATATATAAAAAGAAGGGGTAACTTAGTAAGAGGAGAAGAGAGAAAGAAAATGAGGGAGAAGTTGTTAAAATCTGTACCCCAGCCTCACCTCCCTTACCCCATGCAAATGAGTCGTTATTTTGCAAGCCCATGAATTTTGTGGACCTGAAGTGCCTTCTTTTGTAGGTCACCACTGTGAGCCCTATAATAACCCTGCAGACTTCTTCCTGGATGTCATTAATGGAGACTCCTCTGCTGTGACATCAAACAGAGAGGATGAAGATGGTGAAGGTATGAGAATTGGTCCAGAGTCACAGATTATCACCTAGTTGAATTAACTGAAGCCTAGCAGTGTGGTAGCTCATTAAAATGTACCTTTGTGAATTTATATTACTAAAGCTGCCTTCAGATGCCAGTTGTCTTAGTACGTGGAGGCTGTTGTAACAAGAATACTATAGACGAGGTGACATATACAACAAACATTTATTTTTCAGTTCTGGAGGCTGGGAAGTCCATCAGGTGCCAGCATATTCAGTGTCTGTTGAGGCCCCACTTTCTGGTTCATAGGTGGGCGACCATCTTCTTTTGCCTCCTCCCATGATGGAAGCAGGGAAGTAGCTCCCTGGGGCCACTTCTAAGGGCCCTAACCCCATTCAGGAGGGCTCCATGCTCATGATGTATTTGCTCCTTAAAAGCCCGCCTTTAAATACCATCACATTGGGGACTGGGTTTCAGTATATGAAAATTTGGGGGACACAAACATTCAGTCTATAGCACCAGTCAAAAAGTTTTTGTTGGCCATGAGTGTTGTGTTTTTTATTTAATTTATAAATGACCATTTATCTGATAGTGTCTAAGGGGAGTTTCCATTAAAAATTATGGCATTGTTTATGTAGTGTTTTGAAATAAGAAACGTGGTAATTTATGTATTTGCACATAGTAGAAAGCAAGGATGACATTTTTATATGAAGAATTCCAACTTCCTATTAAGTTTATTTTGAAAGAATCAGGGTGCAGATATTGTATTTAGGAAATGGTGAGTGGTTTGCTGTATCAGTAAGTTTATGGAAGTTGTCAGGTCATTTAACTATACATTTCTAATGTGTAAAACAAGAACAGATCTAATAATGATTCATAGTCAAGCTTTAGAATTGAGATGTTTGGGAAGTACCTATGAAACGGGTTACAGAAAAATGGACTAAATCAGTTATTTTGTTAATGTTTTCCTCTACCACTTTTATACCAAGCCAAGGAGACTGAAGAGCCGTCCAAGAGAGATAAGCCACTCATAGAAAAATTAGCTGAGTTTTATGTCAACTCCACCTTCTTCAGAGAAACGAAAGCTGAGTTAGATCAACTCTCAGGGGTTCAGAAAAGGAAGAAGAGTGTAGTCTTCAAGGAGCTCACCTATGCCACCTCCTTCTGTCATCAACTCAAATGGATTTCCAAGCGTTCATTCAAAAACTTACTGGGTAATCCCCATGCATCTATAGCCGAGGTAATCTTACAGAGTCTTCTAATTATGCTCTGAAATGCTCATGTAGCAACATTAGATTCTGACACCGTACATGTTAGGATATTACTATCTTCTACTGACATTTTCAGCCCATTCCATGTGGGATATCGAAACAGTCAATGGAGCTAATAAAACATAAAAAAAGTTTTACATATAGGAAATTTTTAAAAAGTGATTTTTGGACTATGTAATTCAGAATTTCTGTTGATTTGGACAATCTTTAATAGATCATCACTGTAGAGAAAATTTGTTTTCAAAAATTGTGTAGTAAAGGAATTGTTTAGTCCCATTTGGGTTTTTCTGGTAGCTGCATACGTTTATTTCCTGATTTAGTCAACAAATTTCTTGATCAAGTGCTCCATTTGGGAGCTTGTACATCCAGTGAACACAATTGGTAAAAGTAAAAATCTCTGCTCTTTTGGAGCACATTTTCTTATGAGGAGGGACAGCTGGTAAATTCATACAGAAATAAAGTATGTAGCGTGGCATAAGGTAAAAGGGACTGTAGGAAAGTTTAAACAGAGAAGTGGAGAAAGAAAGAGAGATAGAGAGAGAAGGAAAGGAGAGGGGTAGAAAGGGGTGGTTTGCATTTTAAGTCAGGTGGTCATGGAAGACTTCACCTAGATGTCAGTGAATGCACCTGAATGGAAGAGGGGCTGGTCCATATCTGAGGGAAGAGCCCGTGTGCAAATGCTGTTCCTTATAATTGACCTTTCTCATTTTGGGGTTCTAGTCTTCAGAGAGCAGTAGATGCCTAAAACGGTGTGCAACTGACAGAAAGGTAGTAAGCAAACGTGACTTCTGTTAAATAAGACTTCTGTTAAATCACTGTCAGATTAATTTTGTCTTCGTTATGATGAAATAATGTTTTTTTTTCATCTTTTGGTTGGTCTATTGATAGTTGTTTATTACTCTGTATGGATTTTGTATTATTTGAAGCCCTCTGCCATACAAAACCTAGTATTTTCAGTTCATTGGTCACATTTCTAAGGAAATCAATTTAGCCAGTGATTTTTGGGATTGTTGATTTTATTACCAATCATTGAATTTCTGTTGACTACCAAAAGATGGCATGAAGTTGGCTCTATTACTGACTTCTTACCACGTGCACCATAATTTTCAAAGTTTAGTACTGTTGCTTTCTAAGTTTTAATACCCAGAGCCTAGATTACTCTTTGAGATGTACTGCTGTTACTCCCAACATTTTGGGACTTGTTATTTGACATTGTTGTCAGAACGTGAGCACTTTTGTGTACTATTAATCAAGGGTAAATTTTTGTTTCTTTAGAGCAGATTTGATGTGTTATTTTGAAACAAGTCTGTGAATCATGTCCACCTGGTTTCCCATTGGTCAACAGTGAGATGATGTAATGGAGTTGATTCTTCCATGAGATTCATGCATTAGATTTTTTTACTTCGAAAATAAATTTATTTTGGCTCTCAAAGTGGTTTATAAATGTCCTGTCCAATTCATGTATATTGTAGTTCTGAGCAAGACCTGATTAGAGTGTGGAAATATTTCTAATATACCACGATTCTGCATCTTTTGGTGCTCGAGTTCCTTCAGCTGCAAACCCCAGGCCTAGTGTCTCCAGGTTGCCAGTTCAGCCTACTTGCCTCCTCAGTGAACTCAGTTCCACAAAAGGAATTCCAAAATGTTCAGAGCAGTGGTGACCTCATACAATAGGGATAGAACCTTGCATGTCCCTGAGCATCTGCTTAACTGGAGCATTACTGTTCAGATTTTTCAATACTGGTGTATTAGATTAGGGCAGCAGTTTGTCAGTTATTTTTGTAAAGGGCAGGTAGTGATTATTTTAGGCTTTGCAGGTCATGTGGTCTTTGTCTCATGCAGTAATCTCGTCCATTTTAGTGAGACACAGCAGCTATAGATGATACGATACATAAACAAATGGACATGGTTGTGCTCCAATTAAACTATTCATGGACAGTGAAATTTGATTTTCACATAAATTTCATGTGGCAAGAAATATTCCCCCTTTTTTTCAACCATTTAAAATTGTAAAAACAGTTGTTATCTCCTGGACTGAACAGAAATACACGGTTGACCCTGTTTGGCTTTGTGCTGTAGGTTACTGACACCTGGTTTGGGTTTTTAATTTTTCATGTATGTGATTTGCTTCTCTAAGTGTTTAAAGGTGTAGGTATTAAAATGCTTTATGGCTTCTGGCTGATAAATCTTGTATCTGTTGTCGTAGCTTTACTTAGGTTTGAACTAGTCATTTACATGATTTAGACTTTGCTACTGATAACGCATTTATTGAAATGTATTTGGAAGATATTGGAATGAATGGATTCTGTGTAAAAAGATTTAATGTACATTTAATGTACTAAGTGTTTCCTGATCAAATCAAGTTGGAAAATATTATCTTTCGAGATTCATCTATGTTATTAGCATATTAAACATTTTGACAATGCATTAATATTTTTGTGACAGCCATAAAAATCTCTCAGAACTCACCTTGAGAAATATTGGTAAATAAATTTGAATAAAGATAGAATCACACATTTAGAGAATTTCTTTTTTTTTCTTTTCTTCCTGTTGAAGATAGAGATCAGATACACAGACAAGGATTCTTTGCTCCATTGTGCAGTGTTTACTTTATCTCTTTGCTTTTCTTAATGCAAAAGGAAATAAAGATGCACCTTGTAAAAGCATGACAGTATTGTGGGATTAGTCATTTTGTCAGTATGTTTGAAAGCTGACTTTGAAAATACTTTTAGAACTTTGCGACCTGTAGGAAACATCCCAACGGTAATCCTGATTCTCTTTTAGTAGAAGATATCAAGTTCGAATGCAAAAGAAACAGCATGTGGAGTGTCCAGTTTAAAAAGTCTCAATATTCTTAAAGTTATACTGCATGAAAATATAGACGTGTATACATGAGCATGCTTATATGTTGATGGAATCATCCTAATTTGTTTTGGAATCTTGATCTGTTGACATGATGTACAGTGTTCTCTGAGGATAATTAAAATATGCCAGGGCAATAGATTTTTTTCAAAAAATTTTCTGTCTGAACAAGGGAATTTTTAAGGTTGTTTCAAATCATATTCTTTCCAGACTGTGGTCTTCACAAAGTAGCCCTCACAGATCATGATTCTTTTTCAATTTCAATTTGATTTGCTTCATGCTAAAAGCTTGCTTGACAAGTGACTTCAAGTCTTGGTACCGTTGCACTGTTGTAGTCCTGAGATTTTTGTTTTTCTTTTTGAACTTTGAAGATTCCAAGTACAAGGTTGGATATTTTATTTTCTATTGATTATTCTTTCTTACATTTTGTATTTAATACAATTTAAAAGTACAATAGGTAGAAGTTCCTTAGACAAATTATATCAGAATGTAATTCTTAGGCTTTGCTTATAGAAGTGTCCTTCAGAGACAATTTTATCAATCTTGAAAATAAGTGATGTTTACTTAGTTTTCTTAGCACTCATCCAACACACTGAGTAAGTGACAGTAGGTCAGCGTGGCAAACAATTGGCGGCTTAGTTCTACACTGTGGGCCGTGGGCCCTACAGGCTGAATGTGCTGGAGAAGTGACAGGAGACTGGGTCATGGAAGCACTTGGGAGCCCTCAGGGAAAGCTGACTGAATGCTTTGGTGACAGTGACAATGCAGTGAATTTTCCATGCAAGGCGGACTCTCCCTAGGAGGATAGGCAGGCATCCCCAGCTCACCCCTACTTTCTTATTGTGCAAAATTCCATTGTTAGATATTTTATGTGTGCTTTAAATTTTTTATTTAGTTCTATGTTAAGAGTAAAGGTATCCTGTTTTTACTCGACCTCTTGAAATATAAAACTATGCATGTTCACTACCAGAAAATTTGAGAGGTCAGGCCAGAAATGATTGTCATTTCAAGTTGATTTTATTCCCGAAATGACTCTGTTATCGCTTGCACTGCTCTCCTACTCTGTGTGGCATTCCAAGTACCCGTAGCCTGAACTGGACCCTGAACTGCCAGTGCCACGGAAGCACTGGGAGGAATCGTAACTTTTCCCGTAGTCTCCTTTGTTCTCCTGACAGGCCCCCCAACACACAGAGAAGTTATTTTTTATTTTAATTTAGACAACAGTCTAGTAATATACACAGTTTTACATTTTCCCAAGCACTCTGGCCAAGCTATTTAATTTTCTATCTCAATTGAGAGTTTTGATTATTGCCATGTATATTATATTATAATAATAAATAGTATGTTAAGTTTTTTCTTTTAATTGAAACTCTTCCTCCCTTTTTTTTCTTTTGGAAAAGATAATTGTAACAATCATCCTGGGATTGATTATAAGTGCTGTTTTCTATGACCTTAAAAGTGACCATACGGGAATCCAGAATAGGTAAGTAAATTTGAATTTTGATTTTGAGAAAGTGCAGTTGCTTTTTTCAAGTTAATGCTAATCCATTAAGAGTTTGAATTTCAGAGAAGTACGGGATGAATTGCAGAGTAGGATAAGTCAGTGAATTGAAAGTTTACTGGGACTGTTAATTATAGTGTGTGTGTGTGTGTGTGTGTGTGTGTGTGTGTGTATGGTGGTAAAATATACATAACACAAAATTTGTCCTGGTTACCTGTTTTTAGTGTACTGTTAAGTAGCATTCATTACGTTCACATTGTTGTGCAAGCATCACCACCATTCATCTCCAGAACTCTTTTTTTCCATTTTGCCGAAATAAATCTATGTACACATTAAACAAAAATCCCCATTCCGTCTTTCCCTACTCCCTGGCGACCGTTATTAGACTTTCTCTGAATTGGCTCGTCTAGGTACCTCATGTAAGTAGAGTAATAAAGTATTTACCCTTTGGTTACTGGCTTATTTCCCTAAGCATAACATCTGTAAGGTTCATCCATGTTGTAGCATGTGTCAGAATTTCTTACTTTTAAGGGTTGAATAATACTCCAGTGTATAGATGCAGGACATTTTGTTGATCCATTTACCTATCCATGGACACTTGGGTTGTTTCTACCTTTTGGCTATTATGAATAATGCTGCTATGAACATGGGAACACAAATCGGTATCTGTTTCAGTCTCTGCTTTAAATTCTTTTGGGTATACACCCAGAAATGGAGTTACTGAATCATTTCATAATTACATTTATTGTTTTATGAAGAACCACTATTCTGTGTTTGCGTTTCTTCCAGCAGTGTATAAGGGTTCAATTTCTTCCCAACCTGTTGAACACTTATTATTTTATTTTATTTTTGACTTTGTAATGGGCACCCTAATTGTTGTGAAGTGGTATCTCGTTGTGTTTTTGATTTGCCTTTCTCTACAGATTAGTGATGCTGGGCATCATTTCATGTGCTTATTGGCCATTTGTATATCTTCTTTGGAGAAATATGTATTCAAGTCCTTTGCCTACTTTTCAGTTGGTTTTTTTTTTTTTTTTTTTTTTTTGCTGTTGAGCTGTAAGAGTTCTTTATATAAGAGTTTACAGGATATTAATCCTTACCAGAAATAAATTTGCAAATATTTTCTGCCATTTTGTGGACTATTGTTTCACTTTATTGATAGAGTTCTTGGATACATAAAAGTTTTACATTTTCTCATAATTCAATTAGTTTTTTTCTTTTGTTGCCTGTGAGTTAATTTTCTTTCTATTTTTTGATTTTTTTTGACGTGGGGAGGTAGATAGGACTCCACAGTATCATGGATTACTACCTTGAAAATAATTAGAATACATTAAATTCTTTAACAAAAACCATTTAGTGTTATAAAATAAATTCTTATAATTTAGAAGGAATTTCACTGTCTGCTAGTCTGAATCATTATAAACATTATTGTACTGTTACATGAAAAACTTAACAAATTGAGCTGAATTTTGCCGTGTAGCCTATTTCTGACATTAGCTTTTCCTTTGAGACTAGGCTTTTTATGTGTCTAGAAAATTGCAGAGCTGCTTGTGCACTGTGTCTGGCTATATTCCATTTATTTATTATTTATAAACATTGACTTTTATAATAGCCTGTTGTCTAAGTGAATTCTATTTATTATTATTATTATTATTATAATTTTGGTGCTATAAAAACTTATCTAGTGTCTATGGTCACTGTTTTGGGGATTGTTTACTTGGGGTTGCATTTTTTTACATGCTCTTATTTTTGTGCCATATAAATGGATGTGTCACTTAATCTCTTGTAGCTCTACTGAAATCCTCAGTGTCAATTAAGTTATTTGGTTATGAAGGGATCCCAACACCATTTCAGGGATGTTAGCATGCTTTATATAAAATTTATATTTCCATCAATGTGTTGATAAATTGTGCTTTCCTTTGTAAACCTTAATTATCTCCCTGAGAGAGAAGCACTAATAGTCATTCTTTTCTTACACATGCACAAATTAATTTGTCCTTCATAAGCATGATTTGCTTTCTTTTTGAGTGCGTTGGAAACCATGTTGGTGGTGTGTTGTGTAGGTTTTGCTGATGATTGTATTGTCAAAGTGTGTAGTTACAGTATCAATGGAGATTTGCCTCCCCTGTCTTTCATTTTGCCTCCTCATATCTTAGTTTCGTCTTTACTCAACTTTGAAAAAGTGGTTAATAGAGCTTTTTAACCTTTGAATGCTTTATTTGGCATAAATAAAACCTTTGCATGCTTTATTTGGCTATTTTTCTGTTCATACATTAGGACTGGTAGTCAGTGTTTTTGTTAGTTTAAATTCAAAGTGATAGTACTTTTAACACCTATGTAATCCTCAGCTTGGGTTTCATAACGAGAACCACAAACAGGGTAGCTTAAACAATAGAAGTTACTTCTTACCCTTCTGGAGATCTGGGTGCCAGCATGGTTGGGCTCTGATATTTGCCCTCTGCTGGCTTGCTGCCCCTCCTGCTGTGTCTTCAGTGATGCAGACAGAGCTCTGAGGTCTCTCCCTTTCCTTCTAAGGGTGCTAATCCCTTCATGAGGACCCCACCCTCAATTCATTAGATTCATCTAAACCTAATCACCATCCAAAGATGCCGCCTCTAACTATCATCACGTTAAGGGTTAGGGCTTCCACGTAGGGGTTTTAGGAGACACAGTTCAATCCGTGGTAACCCAGGACCCTGAATTTCAAACTGTGCTACATGGAGTCCCAGGGGCACCACTCTGGAGGCACAGGGATGGTGAGAGACCTGAAAGGGCTCACACTTCCCTCTCTGTTTTAACCAGAATGGTTGTTTAACGTTGTATCATTTGAAGAAAGAGTTTCACAGGTAGGAAATTGATTAAAAATGTTTAATCGATGCAGTGCTTTAGTTCCCTGTCTCTCATTACAGAGCTGGGGTGCTCTACTTCCTGATAGATAACCAGTGTTTCAGCAGTGTTTCAGCTCTAGAGCTCTTTGTGGTCGAGAAGAAGCTCTTTATGTGAGTATGTCTCTGTTCTGGGAAGGGGGCTGTCCAGTGTCGGGACTGTTGGTCAAACTGGTCACATCCAATTTCAGACCCCAGATTACTTCCTGGGGATGACTAGTGTTAATTGAGAAAAAGCCGCCAGAGACTGGAAGGAAAAGCAGGAGCATGTGGGGCCTGAGACCAAAGGAGAAAGGCGGTTCAAGATTAGGGCATAGCCAGCAAATGCTAATGATGCAGAGAAAGCACAAAATAAAGAGGCTGCAGAGGATCTTTTGTTTTTAGCAAATACGAAGTCATGATGACCGTCAGAAAAAGTTTGAGGGGCTTGGTAGAGAGAAAGTAGTGGGTCAAACATACAATTGAAGGTGGGTGGGTAAAGGTGACAAAAAACATAGGGCAAGCTTAGCCCTCAATGAAAGGGAGAATAGATAGAGCCAGAAGGCAGCCTTGAAAGAAAGTGCAGGCTGTTTTGTTGTGTTTTTCAAATTTGGAAGACACTTCCCTATTTTTATATGTTTCAAGAAAGCAATCATTAGAGAGGGAAAGATTGAAGATATTGGTGGAAGAGATTGGAATGACAGGAAGAGTTTGTGGGACAGAGCGGGATCTAGGACTTCAGAGGGAAGAAAATAGGATTTCATAGCTGACAGGGACGTACAGTTGTCAGGCACAATCATTGATGGGAGGAGCGCCGTTTTATTTTTCATCGAGACGTGGAAGGGGTAACCAGGGATTAGTGAACGGAAGCTGCACTTGGGGTGTGGAGAACAGCAGTGCCACCTTCTTCACAGTCAGAAGTGGGGAGAAAGAAAACCCTCTCTGACCACTGGGATCAGCGGCTCACGTGCTCTTCTTCATGTGAGCCAGTGTTGGAAGAGGGAGGAGATGCAGAACCTGTTTACCTGGAGTGGGGGTCCCCAAGGGCAAAGTGGATGCCATTAGGAGGGAGAAGAGGGGTCACTGCACAGAGCTTGGCGGGACGATGTCCCAGGGGAGGGGCACCTAAGGTGGTGCCTGATGCTGACTGGGTGAAAGGGGTGGGTAAACCTGCAGGATGTGAGAAGGTGTCTGTTAGACCCCTGGTGGCCACAGAAATCTGTACAGCAAGTGTTTTCATCATCTGGTCTGCGCCTTCTTAAACTAATATGGGGTGTATGGTCTGAATTTTTGTTTTTTAGACATGAATATATCAGTGGTTACTACAGAGTGTCATCTTATTTCTTTGGAAAACTATTATCTGATTTACTACCCATGAGGATGTTAACAACTATTATATTTACGTGTATAACATACTTCTTCTTAGGTAAGCAATATGACAGAAAGTATATGTCTTTCGTCTCCAATGTGAGGGGAAGATAATTTCTTTTCACAAGAATATATATAACTTCTTTTGAAAAGCTTATATACTGGGTGTTCCAAAAAATGTATACACATGATGTGTATTCATCTTTTGTTATTGGTATATATTGAGTATTACAATTTTAATACAGTTTTTTCCTTTCTTAAAATCTGCATATTTTTTTGGTGCCCTCTGTATATATTAAGATAGTGAACAATAGCAACTTTGGAGCATATTGGGTTCAATAAAGCACTTGTTTGATAAGTGTAGACAGATTCATTTGTGCATTGTATTTAGGCTTCACCCCAGGCTCACTGCCTCAGAATTTCCATATATTTCCATGTACATTTTTGACAGAGCTTTTGGAGAAAATGCTCTGCTTGAGCTTAAACTTCCATTTTATAGATAAAAGGTGTATCATACAGAAGTAGCGTAGAACCAGGATCCTCACACTCCTGACTGGTGGTCTTATGGCTGTTCCAAAATCTTCAGATTGTCTGACCCATAATTGTAGCCCATTATAGTTTATAATGCACTTTTATGAAATGTAATTTCACGCCATCCTCAAGCCCAAGCTCTGTGGTACTTTGTCTCAGAGACTTGGGTTCTGAGGTTCTCCCTCAGGTAGTGAAACTACTGGGAGCTCACGTAATCCTCGTCTTCCCAGTTTCTTCACCAACACAGTTACAGCAAACACTGAATAATGTGGTGATGTCTGGGTGAAAAGGGTGTGGTCCTGACAATTCTCCTTCTCTGAAGAGAAGCCAGTAGAATTCTGGCCAGGTGTGCTGCCTCCAGATCTCCATCTCAGGCACTCAGAAATTGTTAATAATTCCACATAAAGAAGCATAGGTGTTACATGGCAAAGTGCTAATGCAGTAAGTATAAAATAGAAAATTGCATGATCATTTTATGCAATTATATGGGGTGGGGGGAGATCAATGAAATTAGTGACCCAGGATGGTTTGATAGGGATGAATTTTTTTCATTCCGCTATGAGTTTCTCAAAATAGAATGTTATTTGCACAATAAACAATCCGAGATACACAGTGACCTAGGCAGTTGGATTAACCCCTTCTGTCTTCCTAAGGACTGAAACCAGTGGTGGAGTCTTTCTTCATCATGTTGTTTACTCTCTTGATGGTGGCTTATGCGGCCAGTTCTATGGCACTGGCCATAGCAACAGGTCAGACTGTGGTATCTGTAGCAACATTTCTCATGAACATCACATTTGTGTTTATGATGGTGAGTAGAAGCTTCTTTTGTGAGAAGTAATTATTGCCTCTCCTTCCTTCCTGCAAATTCACCTGTTATGGCAAACCTGCTTGGGGGATTCAGTAAATGGGACTTTTAGCTTTAGGGAAGCCAAATATTAAGTACAGCTCATATTAGGGAATGTCCCAACTTTCTTCACTTTACCCAGCCTTTTATGCTACTGTTAGTTAACAACTTTTGTTGCAAATGAGATTTTAAAAGAGACTTCTTGGTGACATATAGTGAAACCTTGATAAATGGGAACTTAAAAAACCAGAAAATTTTTCACTGGAAGAGATCTTCATGAAAATGACAGCTTCATTGCCTGACTTTGGTCCCTCCTGTGTTTTGAAAAGTACTAAAAAATACTGAAAAATTCAAACTTCACACAGTACTAGGTCCCCTTCTTTCTGAGTTCCTGACATTCTCTTATATCAATATATTTCTGCATACCTTTTTAAAAAGTTATTAATCCTAATCTTACATGCATCTATGTTTTACACACATAGAAAAATAAGCAGGTGAAGGGAACCAGTTGTAACATTTCCCCTCCTACATGAAGTAAACAGGAATGCTTAATCTATTTACTTACTACCCAAGTCCTTTCTGCTAGAAAGGAGTAGGTATCTTTAAAGCTTGGTAATAAGCACAAACTCTTGCCATTGGAAACAACTAATCTAAACTACTGAGGAAGTGATAAACCTTTATTTCCTAAAGCATCATCCAATTAATAAATGTCCTTCGATATAGAAAAATGTTTTTTGTTTGATATATTCGAGGCTTTGATTTATTATTGTTTAATGGTTTATATAGAGAACTTTTAAAGCCCCTCATAAAACTGTATTTTACTGGGAGATGTTATATATTAAACACTTGGTTAGATCAAGTTACAATGTGTGTAGTGACACCAGCAACATTGTCATTGTTATGCCCGTCCCCCATGGCAGTGCCAGTGAGGAGAAGTTTTGTATGAACCTCTTCTTATGTACCCGTCTGTTGCTGGAGCGGTCCTTCCTGGGGTCTCCATTGCAATACTGCTTTTTGTTGCTTTAAATGAAGGTGTTTACCATATTTTATGCTATACTTCACCACATTATACCGTGTAGCAGTCTAGGCTATGGGTTACTTTAGGCATGCATTCTGAACCCCAAATTATCCCTAATGTCATTGGGAGATAGAATGCAAACCCTGTAAATAACAAAACTTGCTGTGTTATGAAGTAGAAAGGGGCATGAGGGGCTCAGGATATGTTCATTATGTCTGTTGGTGGGAACGTACAGCGGTCGTATCATTAAAACAGGCAGTACTTATGGACCTTCCATTGTGTGCAGTCACAGAGAAAGTAAAGCCGTCACAAGGATCTTCTAATTAAAGGAAACACAGATATATTGTCATTCCTTTAAAACCATAAACAACCTCAGCTATAGAGAGGAATACCCATGCAAAGAGGATATGCTGAGTCTTTAGATGAGTGGACAGAATTTCCAGAAAGACTTGGCCCCAGCAGAAATGTTTACAAGGTTGTACGGGACTTAAAGAGGGTATTCTCTATAGTCTCTAGAATTCTTCATGAAATCTCTCCACCAGTCCTGATTCTTCATATTTGCTCTTTGTAGATCTTTTCCGGGCTGTTGGTCAATCTCAGAACCATAGTGCCGTGGCTGTCATGGCTTCAGTACTTCAGCATTCCTCGGTACGGCTATGCGGTAAGTTTTCCTCCTCTATTACCATGGCTGGGTCATTGTTCCCAAGCTAGGAACAACCAAAATAAAGCCTGAGCATCTCATGTCCCCAGACAAGGACTTGGAGGTGTCCCAGGAAATCCATTTGGGGACCAATGAAGGAGAGTTTTCTATTAAGCCTTAGGTCACCTTGATGATCACCCGAGTTTTCCCCAGTCACCCTGCTGTTTGAGGTGAAGGTTGTCGAGATAACTCATAGTGAAGGAGAAAGATTGACCACTTGATGTAAAAAAAACCAAAACGGGTTTGCTTTTAAGGGCAACAGGAAATAGTTGAGACAATGGGAGACTGTTATTCATATTTTACGCATATATTGAAAGGGAATTTAGAAGAAAAACCAAGACCATATAATATATATCAGCTCCAAAGAAAACTGTATGTATTGATGTAATATAATTGAGTTTCTGACTCCCTAGAATTATAAGTGCTTTTGATTAAAACAAACAAGAATGTACGAAAGATGTTACTGTGAATTAAGAATAGTCATTGAGTACCACCGTATCATTTTAATTATAGTGTTTATGGGATTATAACACTGGGGAGATAGACAGGAAGGGGTCCTGGGGTAATATAGTCAGAAGTCTCCCTCTTGGCCAAATACTTTATTTCCTTTGTATGAGAAGCCAAAATCCCATCGTTAGACCTCTTGATTGCCAGGAAAACTCATTGTAGTTGCCTTGGTGTGACAAAGACTGTGCATGTGATATTTGGTTTGTTTTTAGAAATAACAATAAAGTTAAACTAGGAGGATAGGATTGTGATAATTTTTTGGAAAACTTTTGAAATTTAGAAATACTTACCTTTCCCCGCTCCTCCTTGTGTTTCAGGCTTTGCAGCATAATGAATTTTTGGGACAGAACTTCTGCCCAGGACTCAATGTAACAGCAAACAATACCTGTAGCTTTGCCATGTAAGTTTACACTCAGTGCCATAATGGGTTTGCTTACTGTGTGGTGTGATGTGGAAAGGCCACTGGGCTCAGAGCTGGTGTGAGTCCCTTCAGGTCTGTGAGTGCTGTGAGCCTAAGTTTTCTTATCTGTAAAGCGAGTTGTTTATTAATGCATGTGAAAGTGCTGTACAATTTGTAGGTATTCTACTACAGTCAGATTGTATTTATGTTGGAGAAATGGTTCTTGTGTGTTGTTTGTTTTGGACCCTTTAAAAGTTCCTTTTGCTGTTTTGATTGTGGGTATGAGTTTTGATTTTCAGAACATCTGAGTTTGAAATGAGCTGCTTTGGTGTTTTAGCAACGCCTTGCAGTATCTGCACTGTATGGCTCATGTGAAGTGTGTGGATCCACAAACTTATGGCTCCTGGGAGCCCAACCCATGGTCAGGAGTAAGAGCTCAAAGGGCAGCAGAAGCGGAAAGGGGTGAACCTTTTCCTGCCACAGTCCTGGCACGTGCCCCTTCCTCTTCCATTTATGAGACATCGTGAAATCAAACCCTGCACAGTTTTTGTTCTTCTTTTTAAACTGACTTGGAATACTACCTGTCGAAGGAGGTATCCTATAGAGGGAGAAACACATATTTCAATAAGCTGAGAAGGAATCCCATTTCTTTGTGTAATGTCAGTGAAACAAATGTCAAGTAAAGAAATGTCAATTTTAATAAACTTAGAAGTTGTTTTAAAAATATAATAACACTTTCCTTTTCAATGATGGTTGTTAATGCTTTGGTTTTGGTTAATTAATGATAGAAAAGAGAATGTTGATATTCTAAATCTCATGACCATTCAAGTAGAACAGAAATAATTTTGAATAATAGCACAAATGCTATTTTGAAGTAGTTGATCATTGAACAACATGCATTAGAACTGCAGAGACTCACTTATGTGTGGTTTCTTTTTCTATAAATACTGTAAATATATTTTTTCTTCCTTATGATTTTTTAAATTATATTTTCTCTAGCTTACTTCATTGTAGGAATACAGTATATAATACAGATAACCTACAAAATATGTGTCAATCAACTGTTTATATTATGGGTAGGGCTTCCAGTCCACAATATGCCATTAGAGTTAAATTTAATGGGGAGTCAAAAGTTATAATTGAATTTTTGTCTGTGTGGAGTGTTAGTTCTCTAGCCCCCGACCCTGTGTTGCTCAAGGGTCAGTGTATTGCCAGAAACCTGTATGAAAAGAAGTTTTCTTTATTCTGCTAACTCACGCTCTTTTGATCTGGGTATGATGTTTGTTTTGGAACTAGTAAATGCCAAGAGTCATACAAAAATGGTACCAGGTAATAGCTGTGTCTGTATTTTTAGTACCAGGTGCTTGTCTCACCTGTGACAGGTACGGCATCCTGCCCTCCTCCAGCTACAAGGCCTACACCTGATTACGGGGCCTGCTGGTGAGGTCTTGTCGCCGAGCCTCTGAGATGCTCATTCCACTCTTGGTGCAAGAGCTGAGCAAGTACAGCTGTGGCAGGAAGCCCTTCCTCGCCTCTCCTCCTAGTTTGGAATTCTTAGCCTGCCTTCTTTTGTATGGGTGGTTTGTGGGTAATGAGTTCCCTAAAGGGCGTTGATCATATTTGTGAGGGCCCTAGATGTCACGTGTTAAAGCTGAGGTTTTCCCCATCAGGAGTAAGTGAAAAATTACTTGGTAAATGTTTCTGCCCTTTGAAGAGAGCAGCATCATAGATTTGGAAACAAATGAATCAGGAGAGGCAACCTACTTCAAAGTGTGAGTCTGTGAAGCTAAGTTCCTTAAACCTTAGTCTCTTCATGTCTTGAATTTGTATAATATTTACACCATTGGATTATATTAGGAATTAACTAAAATATTATGTGCAGGTTGCTTAGCATAATATCTAGCATAATTGTAAGCGCTCATTGTTACGTATTTTATATGCAGAAATAGTTATTTAAGGCTTGATAACCTATATGCTTCTTTAATGAAGGAACAGTAATATATTGAGTGAAATTGGACAGATGGTGAGAATGAAGTCACATTCTGTTTCTGTTGCATTTCAGCTGTACCGGCGAGGAATTCTTGATAAACCAGGGCATCGACCTCTCACCTTGGGGCCTGTGGAAGAATCACGTGGCCTTGGCGTGCATGACTGTTATCTTCCTTACAATTGCCTACCTAAAGTTGTTATTTCTTAAGAAATTTTCCTAAATTCCTCTCTGATTTACATAATTTGTCTACACATTAAAGTGGAGCACTTTGATTTAAGTATTCAATGAAGTATTTTGTTGTCTTCTTTTTGTTTGCCATCACACTGTTTTGCAGCCAGAATTATTTTCAACAGAAACTTTCACAGAAATTACCTGAACTGAATTGTACTTGAAATAACCCAAGTCATAAACTAGTGATATTCTGTACTGTTTATAAGTTCATCTAGTCAGACAGTAACCACAAGGGAGAAGTGTAGTTTACTTTATTGACTAAAGAAGAACTGAATTCTACAAACTCGTGACAAGTTACTAATATCTCTGGTATGAGTTTCCTCATCTTTAAAATGAATAGGTGTGTTAGTTGCCCTCTAGCTTCAATATTGCATGAATTTATAAAGTGCCATTATTTAATAAGTAAATAACAAATGTATTGATGCTATAGTAGAAGTATGAAATCTAAACTATGTTGGAAAAACTCCGTGTTATTTATAATGTAGTAAAGCCATTCTGTTAGAAAAAGCTTTGATTAGCCGTGTAAGGTGAGTAGGTCGTACTGAGATTTATCTGTTGTGGAATTAGACTATCCCAGGGGTCCTGGCTGGGCCTTTGGACTGCAGGTGTAGAGAGCCGGGAACCTGGTGACTTACCCTTCCTGGGGTAGTTCAGTGGTAGGATCTGGGTGTGCATCAGATCACCTGGGAACTTGGCTCAAATGCAGATGTCTGGGCCTGTGAGCCCAGCTGCATCCGTATCTCCAGGGCACCAACATAAAGAACTTTATGCCAGGAGTTGGTAATTTCCAAGTTTTTTCCCAGCTCTGTGTATTTTGCTTATGATATAATAACTGCTATAACTGGCCCTATATAGGTTCTTTTCTTTCCCACATGTACATCTCATTTATTTTGACATTATTCTAACTTTTATACTAATAGGTAAGTATTTTTTAATTTCTTTTTATTGAACGGTAATGTAATAAAAAGTACAGTTCCTTTGTCATAAAAGGATCACATCCATGCAGTTGATGAGAAAGGAATTATCAGCATGTGGAAGCCTCTGTCAGGCCCCTGTACCAGTCACTACTTCCCCATGTCTCTCTGGGTTATTTTGAAATGAAGCGTGTATACTCCCCTCTGTGCTATCATGAGAACATCACTGCAGCTCAGTTTTGTGTTCCTGTGTGGGTACATACAACCTTAATGATATCCCCCCCGCTTTTCATAAACTTTTAATTCTGGAATAATTTTAGATTTACAGAAAAGTTACAAGGTAGTATAGAATGTTCCCATATAGGCTTTGCCCAGCTTCTCTTAATGTTAACATTTTGTATACATGTTATATGTCAAAACTAAGAAATTAACATTGGTATATTACTGTTGATTAAACTGAGCACTTTATTCATATGTCACCACTTCCCCACTAATCCTCTTTTACTGTGCCAGGATCCAGTTCAGGTGATCACATTGTATTTAATTTCATTTTTAAAAGTTAATATTTTTCAGTATTACATGAATTAAGTTAACTAAGGATCACCAGCGTGTAGACCCCTGTGACTGGTCATGTTGGAATGTCATTTAGCATCAGCAGGTGCCCTGCCATATTGTTGCTACATCATTCTAGGGACATAGCATTCCATTTTCTCTTTGAATGATAAGGAACATTTTTTTCTTTTTATAGTATTTGATGAATACATCATCTTGTAACACATATCACATCCTCTCTTTACCTGATTATTATATAACCATAAGGGTCAATCAATTTTTCCTGTTCTTGGTACAGTTCCTTCTTTTTCCATAACCCTGTCTCACAGTTCTCTGTATATGCTCTTCCTCACACAGGAATATAATCCACAGGTAATATATATGTATAAATATACACATATACACACACATGCACATGGCTATAATTCATATACAAAATATACTTAAGCAAAACAGCCATAAATATTAACAATACCTACTTTTATAATTAATAAGAATTTAAATGTATCCTGTGATACTTATACTCCTTTGTATTACAATTAGCTTTTTATATGCCTATTTTAAAAATTATTATAGCAAAAAGCACATATAAAGCTACCATCCTAGCCATTTTTACTAAACATTTAAAAAAGTTTATTCATTAACAGATCCATGTTTATCTTTTCATTTCTCTGTAATAGGAAGCCAATAGTAGGTAAACTTACTTTTGATATTTAGTAATTTTTATTATTTAACTGAATAAAACTCTAAAGTCTCAAGTTACCAAAAGATTTTGGGAAACTTTTTAAGTGTCTGAGTCTGTATATATAATATATATGTTATATATACATATATATCATACAACATAATTATTACTAAAAAGTGTTATCTAGAATCTTTTATCTATTTAATTTATTAGCTCTTAACAGTATGAGATTTTAAAGTCAATTATTGTACAAGCCATTGACAAATTTTGTAACAGAGAAAACATGAACTTATTTTCATAAACCCCGGTAGAACAAGATATTGTATTTAAAGTTAATAACTTTAAAAGACATGTCTACTCAAACCAAACTTAAACTAGCTTTTGCTACAGGAAAGAGGGTTCTTGGCTATGCACAGGAAAGAATTTCAGAACAAGCCAAATAGCAAAGCGAAAGTAGTTTATTGGTTAGAGACCTACCCCATAGGCAGAGCAGAGGTTGCCTCTGAGGGAGAGACAACCTTGATTTGAGGTGTGGCAGTAATTTTCATTTTGGTACGTATTTTACATGGAAATGAAAGGGAGGAATATTCTATTAATTTCAGGAAATGGGTGGGCTTTTCTGAGAATCGGTGATATACCCTCTCTTTGTGCTTATATGGTCAATTCTGGAGTGTCATGGCGATGGTGGGTGTGTTATATAGTATGAAAATATATTTTGATGAAGGTATAATGAGACTGGAGGTTACTTGGAGGTCACCATCTTGGTCTTGATCAGTTCTGGCCTGTTTGTACCCCAACCTGGTTTATTGGTTTTTGTCCTTGGCTGATGTTTTGTTTCCTGTCCCCCGGGTGTCCTGCCGTATCGTATCTCATTTTAATATTAAATATTTACTAGATCTGGAAAATAATGGGTTAGTTTCTATTATATTTCTTCATTTATATAAGCCAATTAAGTATTAAAATTAACAATACCTTCTGGAGGTAAAAAAAACTCTATACCACATATAAAACATACAAACAAATAAAAACAGATTACAACAAGATCAGAACATAAACAGAATTACTAATAATTCTAGAGAAGACACAGATTTTTTTCTTTTAGATTTTAATAATATTGGTAAGCAGCCGAATTACAACATGTCCCAGAATATGGAATACAAACCTCAGAGACAAAACAAAAATTCATAAATATACAAGAGCACTTTAAAACAGTAATTATCTTTAGGATAAAGAAACCATTTTGTCAACAAAGGTGCCGGGCATGTTTATTAAAAATGAAATGAGATTAAAGGTGCACAGCCACATATTCCCTAAGGCACAGTGATTAGGAAGGCGAGATTTGTGTCAATGAAGGAAGACATATGGCCAGGGGCACAAATGAGCTCCCATCACCAATAGATCTGGAATAAACCGCCTTGAGACGGGCTGAATTTCCTCACATTTCACTTAGAGGATAGGAATTAATTTACTCCCCGGTTGTGGAGTGGCCTTGGAGGTAAACCGAGTTGGCACGTGGAGGAGTGACAACATGTTTCCAGGTGGCAGAAGTGGTGCCTGACCCACCCTCCCATCCACACAATCCCCACCACCACAGCAGAGCGTGGTCTCAGGGACGACAGGAGGAGCCAGGCTGCCCCCTCTGGGAGCAACTCAGTATTCAGATAAACCAGTGTAAGACCTCCTTGTGACCAAAACAAAAATAAGAGGCAAAAACAACAGAGACCCCCTCTCCCAGAGGGACAACGTGCCACATTGTCCAGTGGGTAGCAGGACGGCAGAAGCAGAGAGAGTACCCAGAGCTCAGTCATGCTCATCGACTGTCAGGACAGATGCGCCATCCTGTCTAGGTGTTTTTGGATGGGTGGGTGGGTGGGTGGGAGTTTCCTTAAATCTCTAAAGCACATACTTTAATGCCACTGTCATGTGGGTCCTAGTTTTTTTTTTCCTGAAGGGCACTGCATGTTTTGCTTCATTTGGGCCAGATGTTCTGTTCATCCCGCTAGGAACACAATCATTTATTTGTCCTTCCAGCACATGTAGCAGCGAGAAGCAGCTGTGAGATGCACTGGATGACAAAGACATGCTGATGCCCTTCTGCACAGCCACCAGCATCCCAGTGAACCGGGACACACAAAGGGAGGCACCCCACTTCAGCCCTTTGTGGCAGGCCATCTACAGGTTCCTTTATCTTTTAAACCCTAAATCAATAGCTTAAACAGATGTAGATTCCACGTGACAGGAGGGAGAGTTAGGAAGATTTGAAGCTTTATATTTTTTAGATGTCTACTTTTGCTGAACTGGCTCTTAAGAAGTTACGTGTAACTTCAAGATGAAAGGCATCAGCAGCTCCTGAGAAGAAGATGATCCCAGTCTTTTTGAGGTTTCATGAGATATAACTCACTGAAGCTTCTGAGTCGCTGCTGTTAATTGACAAAGTCAGTGACAATCTTGCGGCAGTTTAGTGTGAATTTCCTAAAGGTAACCCCAGCCATACCAAACATGAGCCTCGCAGCTGTTGTCTCCTCACCATCATGGTATTTATGGGACATGAAAATAACTTCCTGATACCTGCCTGGATGACGAGCTTAGCACATTCATTACATTGGAACAAGGCCACATACATAGTAGTAGAGCCTTTCACGTTGACCGAGTTTTAGTTCCCGATGGCATTCAGTTAGGCATGCCACACATAAGGGTATTTGGCATCCAGCTTCCTCTCTGCTGTCCTCCTGCAAGGCAAGAGGTCATCGCTGTACCCATTTGGCTGCCATTCCATTGTATCCGACCCCGACAGTCTTGTTTTCTGCATTCACGGTGCAGGCTCCCACCTAGGAATTTGGACCTTTGCTTCTCTGTGCCAAGAAGAAAGCCAGGAGATACTCGGGCCTATCCAAATAGTCCTCGTGGTTTTTGCAGAGACCTAGACTCATGCTGGATCTGCAGGCCAGTGCTGATTTCCTCTGTGTAAGGGAAAGGCAAGAAGACACAAAACTTTTTATTTGCCCTTGACAATTTTAAGGAGGCTGCACAAAAGGGGGGTCAGATTTAGCAGACTTCAGCTGCTTGTGTTCTTTTTCTTCTTTTTTTTTTTAAGATTTTTATTGGAGAACAGTGTGTACTTCCAGGACTTTTTTCTAAGTCAAGTTGTTGTCCTTCAATCTTAGTTGTGGAGGGCACAGCTCAGCTCCAGGTCCAGTTGCCATTGATAGTTGCAGGGGGCACAGCTCACCATCCCTTGCGGGAGTTGAGGAATCAAATTGGCAACCTTGTGGTTGAGAGCCCACTGGCCCCTGTGGGAATTGAACTGGCAGCCTTCGGAGTTAGGAGCATGGATCTCCATCCGCCTGAGCCACAGGCCAGTCTTGCTTGTGTTTTAAAAGTGCCCCTTTCTCAATTTTTTCCTTTGGTTTCCCAGCCTCAGGCAGCTGTGGACTGGGTTTGTATTTCTGATTACTCAGCAGGAAGACCTGATGAAACTTTTAAAATATTCCTTTCAGACTGAAAAATCAACTTCCAATTTGGCCAAATTTCTGATCAATTATTAAATCCTGTTCAAATATACCAATATTCATAATCTTATATCTCAATAATATTTTTAAAATTTCCACCTTATTGGGAAATAAGCTTTAATGCAACTTTTGGAGCAAAATTAATGTAAGACCAGGCCTTATTTTAATATAGTATAATATATAATGTAATATAATGTAATCTAATGTAATATAATATAATATAATATGATACCAGGTCTTATATGATATAATAGAAGACTGCATCTTATATTAATTTTTGCTCCAAAAGGTGCATTAGAGCTGATGGTCCAGCTAGGTCTTATAATCGGGGAAACACGGTAGGCCCAAGAAACTAGCTTCACAAATTTTTTCTCCTGCTAATCTAAATGTAGAAGAGAAAAATATTCTATTCTAAGTTGTCATTTTTCAGTAAGGTTAATGCATTTAGATTTAAAAAAAAAAAAAGCGCAAGTTAGCCCCATATTTTCTCTCATTAGCAACAACCTGGTAAGTTTTGCGGGAGGGGCAGGGTAAGTTTTGGAGTTTTGATTTCCTATAATTTAAATTGTTTTCAACCAATCGAGTCTGGGAAATAGTGTCTGGTCAGTAGAATGCTGCTTCGTGAGTGCCCCTCCACAGTGGGTCACTGCCTATTCTATTATCTTCACAGTGGAAAGCTGACCCTTATATAATTTCCAAAGCTAAACTAATGGCTTTGACTTGGAACAAAACCCCAAATTAATTACATAGAATGGCCATCAGATGTCACCACATGTCCAATACTCTCAGACAAAGACAAAAAAAGGAATACAGGTACATGAAAACTGAGGGTGTCCCCTGAAAAAAATCACAAGTCAGATAAAGAACCAGTGAGTCTCTCCTTCACATTCGCTGTACTGACCTGGTACCGACATGAGGGAACAAACCCTCATGACTTTTTGAGCTGCACCTATGGAACCTTTCCTGAAAGAATACCCCACCCTGGCGCAATAAAGCCATATGCTTCTATCACAGAGTGAGGGTTCCCAAGATCCAAGGCTTTGGGTTGGCAAAAAGAGATGGCACCCAGAGTCCGATGAGCCTCAGGGGGGTTCTGTGGACGTCACACTCGGACTCGAGAGAGCAGCACCCCTCTCTGCTTCTCCAAAGCGTTGCCCACATTAGGGGCCAAATGTTAAACACAAAATTATTAACTTCCGTGGCTGAAAGTCTTTTTATAAGCAAGGTCTTACTGAGCCAAAAATGCTAGCAAAAAGACCAGTCCTGGGGCATGGAGACTAAACCACCAGCAACATGGCTAGGTGGGAAAGACAGCATGTCCACTGCCCCAGAGTTATGCAAATATTTTTATACATCAAGTTGGGAGAGGGGGAAGAAAGGGGTAGCCTGAAAGATTTGTATGAGCTATAGACAAGGGGTGGAGAAGGTGAAGTGGGGCCAGCTCTGGGATAGGCCCAGAGTCTGCATAAAGAAATGTTCACCCCTGTAGATTGGCTGGGACAATGGTCCTGGAAGCCCACGTGTAAACAAGGGGAGGCTCCTGGAGTTCAACAGTGCCTGGCTAAAATAATCTGCAGAAATAGCCACCTGGAAATTAATTTGAAGTTCCAGCAGGAACTCGGAGGGTGAACATGCTGTCTTTTCCACCTAGCCGTGCTGCTGGCAGTTTAGAGTCCATGATCCAAGACAGGTCCTTTTGGCTACCATTTTTGGCTCAATGAAACATTACTTACCAAAACACTTTCAGCCATGGAAGTTAAAGGAAAAAACACACACATATATACATATATATATTTTTTAATCTAACAGAGTGTATTAAAAATGCTGTAAGTTCGGTGAAGAGAGCCTGTCATAGGTCCCTGTGGGAGCTTTGTTATTAGGGAACCTGATTCATGCAGTTACAGGCCCAGGAAGTTTGTTCCTTTAATGAGAAGAGTGCTTAGTTTGCCCATCTGTATAATAAGCCATATCCTTTATCAACATTAAATAAATTTATATCCTTTGCCTGTGACTTCTGCTGACATTCCATCACACCCTGATACTTGTGTGAAAACTGCACAAGCAAGCCCCTCACTGGTGTGATTATTATAAAGGATATTACCACCTCCATCCCACCCCAAGCCCCACCAAATCTCCCAGTTATTTTTGAAGTTTTCAAAAGTGAGGCTCAAGTGATTTCATGAATGAGCCTGTCTGCTCCCTTCACTGGAGGACATCTTCACTGTTTGTCTGTTTATGTCATGACACTGCCTACAAAAGCACATGGCCACAACTCACCCCTGCTAATGCCATTTTAGATCTCCACTGTGTGTGTCAAGGGTGTGGACTCTAGATGGCTCCAAAGCTTTCAGTTAGGATTGTAAAGAAATGCTAATTTTGATAATTCTGAGGTTTGATTGCAAGGTACATAAAACGTGACAGTGACTTCAGCAACGTAGAGATAGTCCAGCAGATCAATAATGTCATCAGAGATCCAGGCTCTTCTGTTTACTCGTTCTGCCTTCTAGAAAACTAATAGAAAGAAATGGGGAAAGAGCTTACAGAGAAAATTTAAAAATAAACCAGCAATCGTAAGACATTATAAAAGTTTATTTTCACTCACTAAGTCAAAGAAATATAAATTAAAACACTGATAGGCCATTTGTCATAGGTCAAATTCTAAAAAAATTAAACTTAATATTCTATCCAGTTTTTGTGAGAGTTTAGGAGAAGAAGAAACCTTTTAAATTGTTGAGAGATTGAATTTGGCACAAACTTTTGTGGGAAATTTGGGTACATGTATTAATAATTTTTCAATGGCATAACCCTTTGCCCCAGCAATTCCCTTTTTGGAACTTATCTGGGTGTGTGCAATGACATAGCTACAAGGGTGTTCCGTGAATAATAGGAAGATTGGTTAAATTTATTATGGTATATCACAAACCATCGAAAACTTCAGCACTAAGTATAAAGTTGTAGCAAGGTAATAAATGACAGGGAACCAATAGAGCAATTTACATAATAACAGCTATGATTTGCTGAGGCTAATCAGGCAGAGATTATGACTCTGTTCAGTGCTTTACACAGACATTATCTCGTTTAATCTCTGTAACTACCAGGGAGATTGTTTCCCTTGATTACCAAAGACCATCTAAAGACTAAGTAACTAGTTCAAGTTCAAATCTCCAGGCTGTGGGAGAGCCAGGATTCAGACACAGACTATCTGATTTGAGATGATACCCTTCATCTCTGTGCTTTGTATACACTCATAAGCTCACTTTTGTTTTTTAAGAATATATGTATGCATAGAAAAGACTAAAAGAAGATGTTATGTGGCTGAAGTGTTAAAGGTGATTTTTTTTCTTGTTTGATATGCAATAAGAGAGAAAAAAAGTCTAATTAAATGGAAAAGAAAAAGTGCCAAATTGAGAACACATTCAGTGAGAGTTTCAATACTGGGCTCTATAAATACTGGGCAGTTACTCTTTTTAGATAAAATAATATAGATGTCATAAGGCAGAGGGCAGAGGGCTGTGGTCTGAGAAAAGCTGAGTCACCCATTTGTTCTTATAACTTTTGCACTTCTGCAAATTGGTGTCCTCTGGACTAGGTGACTCATATGTAAGATTAGGAAGTTCATCTTTAGGTTTCTCCCTCTGTAATATTCTAAAACACTAAAAGAGACAACCAAAATACCAAAACACTGAGACACAACAGGCCATTTGAAAATAATTAGCCCCAAATAAAGTGCTAACTTGTAAGTTAAAATGACTCTTTCCTTTACAGTGCAATCCATTTATGTAATTCTGGCTTTAATCTGAATTTGTCAAACAGGATTTGATGGCAGTGGTCAACTTGAGAAAGTATTAGGGGGAGGTTAAGATCTAATATAATTTTAGTTAGCAAATTCACTGACATATCAATATGAAATAAATCACAGGTGTAAATATTTTAAAAATTAGACCAAAAACAAGGCAGAAAGTTTTTTGTTGTTTATTTTAGTGGTTTTAGCCCTATTTTGGATGAGAACATGACTCTGTATTGTTATGTGTCTTTGTGTGTACATTTTCCTGACTAAAAACAAACACTGGCATTTTATCAATTAATTTTACCTTTAAACAAAATTCATGTTTCTAATGTAAAAAATTGTATATCTGCAGTATATCGTATCAAATTTAGAAAATTACACTAAAGAGAAGAAAAAAGAGAACTATAATGTTATTACCCAGAAAACAAACATTTTCTTGTATTGCCAGCTGTTTTTCCATGTATAGGTTATTGTTTTGTTTTTGTTTTACATAGTTGCAGAATGCTATAGACAATATCCTGTTTTTTCCAATGTGCTTTTTGCCAATTTCAAGTGTGTTTTCTTCATTTTTATAAGTCCCCTCCTGGAACTGTCTTCAGAGTTTGGTGGAAAATTTTTCATCTTTACTTATATCAATAAACTTTTATCCTTTAGAGAGTGTTTTTCAAGTTTGCAGTTATTAAGGGCCAGCTCTGAAGAATTTTTTCCAACGTTGGTTTAAAATGACAAATGTATTTTTATACAGGTTTTTAAGGTCCTTTAAACTGACTCAGAAATTTAATGCACAACAACAGTTTCACCCAAGTGTTTGGGCGCATCATAGACTTACACTTTTAAGTCCTTCAAAAATATACAGTATAGTATTTTTAATATTCTAAAAAAATTATGTGTAAGCAACTTATATGTGGCATCTAAAGAACAGAGTAAATGAACAAACAAAACAGAAATAGACTCATAGACACAGAGAAAAAACTGATGGTTGCTAGATGAGAGGCAGGTTGGGGTGGGGGAGAAGGTGAAGGGATTAGAAAGTACAAATTGGTAGTCGCAAAATAGTCACGGAGATGTGAAATACAGTATGGGGAGTATAATCAATAATGTAAAGATTATGTAGGGTGTCAGATGGGTACTGGACTTATTGGGGGGGATCACTTCATAGGTTATGTCAATGCCTAACCACTGCGCTGTACACCTGGAACTAATATAATACTGAATGTCAATTATAATTAAATATATTTATATAGTCATGGAATGTACAGCACAGCATAGCGAATGTAGTCAATGGTATTGTAATAGCTATGTACCATGTCAGAGGGGTAGTAGAATTGGGGGATTTTCACTTTGTGAGGGGTGTAAATGTCCAATCATTATGTTGTTTTGTGCACCTAAAATTAATTTTTAAAAATTATGTGTAATTAATTTTCTTATCTAGGCCTCTTGCCTAACACTTTCTTGTATTGGGTGAAGAATTAACAGTAATTCCTAGTATTGCTTAAAATAACTTAACTGATGGTATGATTTTTGTTTGTAAATGAAAACCAGAAACTAGATAGATGCAAGTACTAATTTCTGAGAGTAGATGCAGCAGGTGAATTTTGGCGTAGCCATACACACTCATAAAGCCTGATAACCAACCCTTTTCCTCAATCAGCACAATCACTTTCCAGGTTTTTTTCTACATGATCCGTGTCTTGCAAAGATGTGTTTAGTACAGGAGTGTGGAAAAATACTGTTAACTGTTTTCTGTAATATTTTCATTCAAATAGTTTTTTTTCCACCCTTCTTTCCCCGTCGATATAGTTCCTGATTTTATTGACCTTGGGGCGCGGGAACCTAATTTCTCGGAAGCTCATTCAGTAGAAGACTGCCTTCTTGCTCTCGGTGGGCAACGTTCTAAATTGAAAAAACCAAGGCGTCAGCGTCCCCCGGTGCTTAGGGGCGCAGGGCACCGTTAGTGACCAAATCCGTCAAGGCCAGACGAGGTATTGATCAGCAGGGGTAGCGTCCTGTGATGACCATGGCTTATAGCAAACTGTCCATCTCGGAAGAGCCCTGGAGAAGAAGTTTTGGGACTGTTCTTGTGTGCTCGGGGAGAGTCGTCTTCGTTTCCCCTGCCAGCGGGCAGGTGGCTGCCAGGTGCGGTGCGGAACTTGGTACCAGCGCTACAAGGGTCGTGGGCTCCGCCCTGACGATACACGCAGCGAGGCAGGAGGCGCCACGCCTTTCGCCCTCTGACCAGCACGGATCCTCAGAGAGCCCGGGCGTGTGGGGGGGACTTCGCCCTGCGCCTCCCCGCCCGCAGCCGCAGGTGTCGGATGTGAAGCCCGCATCCGCGCTGCCTGCGCTCGCCTCTCGCCGCCGGGGCTCGCAGTCCGCCGCTCCTGACCCCGACCCCGACCCCAGGACGACGCCTTCCCAGGCTGTGCGCCGCGCCTGTAAGAGTTGGGCTCGCGAGGAGGGCTGCCCGCGGGGCTGTGGGTGACAGTCCGGGAAGGTCGCCCTCCGGCTCTGCTTTGCCGCGCGCCCGCTGAGTCTTAAACCGGTGGTTAAGCACCCAGTCCCTTGAGCGCAGGAGGGGAGAGGGAGTCCTGGTCGGTCCAACAAAGACTGGGGAGACGCAGGAAGGAACCGGGAAGATTTTGGAAAAGCTGCACGATTTAGAAAGCACAGTACAGGTGCTTGATGTCATTGCGAAGTAGGAGCTGCTTAGGGAATGTTCGGAAGGTCTGGCGGACTCATCTCAGCGTTTATGTAAACGATTATTAGTGCTCTGCCTCTCAGCGCACGGACCCTGACATCAGCCCTTGAATTGCCAAGTGAGTAAATGCTATTTGAGATGTGTGTCGCTTGAAAGGTCGGTGGGAATTGCGTGTACTTTTGGTAGAATATAGAAAACTGTTCAGCTGAGATGACTAGGGTTTAATTAGTGCCTCCCAGTTTCATTTGAAAGTGAATATGAAATGCAAACTGAAAATGCAGACTGCTTTTTCAGAAAACGATGCTTTGGTGCAACTGTTTCAGTGTGTGCTAGTGTGTGTTAAGGGCCCTTTGGTCAAACTCTAGCTTTTCTCCAAATGTGTGAAACTAGAGCTGATACTGGATGGATGAAAACTTAGTGAGCATGGAAGTTACTGCAAGGTGGGAGAAAAGTTTGTTAACATTAGTGTTAATACTTTAAAAGGCATTAACCAATATATTTATTCTTTTTCTTATCCTCAGGACATAAAGTTTGTCCACAACTTTGGATGGTTTGCTGAAGAGTTCTTGAGCTCCCTTTTGTAATTTTTCTGTGGATAGTTTCTAGATTATTAGAGAAGTTAGAACAACACAGAAAAATAGAAGACCAAAAGGTTAGATTGCAAATCTAGCAAACAGGTAAAGAATATACTTGCAATGTTGCCTAGTTTTATTTTCTTGCCTAATGGTGAAAATATTGAGGCTCATTGCGCTATCAGAAAAAAACAGTACAATCATAGTAACAAATGTTTATTGGCCATCTTTGCTCCAGACCCTGGGCATTTTGGGGGCTAAAAAAAAATTAACACTTTTCCTCCCACCTTCTAAGTTCTTCTAGCCTGGCTAATACGTTAATAGAGACAGATTAACAGGAGAAAATCAAAATTTTAATACATGTGCATGGGGAATTCACATAAGCATGAAAATCCAAAGACAGTGAGGCAGCATTGGGTTTATGACATTTTGGGACAAAGGAGAAGGGGTGGGGACAGGGTCTTAGATTTCAGGAGTGAGAATGGGGGATTTACAGGTAGTTGAGGAGCAGAACACACTTGGCAGGCAAATCCTTGCTAGGCTACTCAGAAACTCTGGGACACTGGGTATCTAGCTAACAGGCCCCTGCTGAAGCCCTCTTATTACCATATTTAATTCAAATTAGGCTGAGGCTAGCATCCTAAGATCTCCTTCCTGAAGCAGGTTTTTTCTATCCCAGTCCCGGGGTAGTTAAGGTGAAGGGTCAAAATTCTTTCTGAGTCCTTCTTAAGAAACAGCTTAAAATCAATATCCCAAAAAGGCTGCTCAGGGTAGCAAACTTTGGGTCACTTCAGCATTCAGCAAGAACTCCCTTAGGGAACACATTCTTTTGCATCAAGATGGTCTTAAAATACACTTGTATCTAGAATCTATTTCTGCATTAATTTTATTAAGCATCCATGAAGCAGTTGAGGTGAGCATAAGTATTACTAATGGAAAATAAAGTGCCACCCAGAGTAGAGTTACTGTGTGAGCACATTGGAATGAACATGGACCGACCAGAGGACTCTGTGCAAATTGAAGTTGCATCCTCTGGCCATAATAAAAAGGGAGCTATGACTTACACAGTTCAATGAGGATAAAGGGGAGAAACACACCAGCTCCTTAGAGAGGCTTTCCCTGGCATTTACCTCTGAGGGAAATGTCTTGTGTTACAGAAGGATGTAGAGGAGACTGAACCATGGCAGTGGGAGAGCATCCCGTGTGCCCATGATAGACAGTACGTGCAATGGTGCATTTCCTAGGACTGCTTGCTGTAGCTGTAACTTTCCTTACTGTAAGTGTTATGAAAAACACGTGTTGTTTGCTAAGACCCTGTGGTCACACACATGCTGCTGTTTAATGGCTCGGGCCTCCTTTGGGGATAAATCTAGATTTTCTAGTGGGATCGGTGAACCTCATATTCTTCAAACACTCTCTATTTCTATCTGTCAAGAAGTAATAGAAGTTTGGCAAGAGTTGAAGAGTATATCAAGTGGGAAGTTTTATTCTGTGTTGCTTACTTGGGTTGTAGGTTAGGGTTGAGATCTGTTAGTAAAAACTAATGAACCTAGATGGCCATTTAGCATATAAGCCATTTTAGCATATAGCATATAAGATATGTAGGTCTGCAGGAAACTAACGTGAATCCTTTAAAAAAAATCAGTTCCCAGTTTACTCCAGGATGTGAACCAATAATTGATAAAGTGTCTAGATGTCTTTGGCCTCATAGGTATTTTTTTAACAGCTTCATGATATATAATTCACAGGTGCTACAAATTACCATTTAAAGTGTACAGTTTGTGCGACCGTCACATTTTCATCATTCTCTCCTTTAATTATCCAATAGCAGTCACCTCCCCTTCTCATGATATTTCTCCCACCCCGTAGTTTTTTGAAGCAAGTATTCTACCTCAGTGGGAGACTGTTAGAAGGTGGATATCTAATTTTTAAGCTACATAGTTAGCTCATTTATAGAGATAAAATATTGAAAGAATTGTAGCATTGAAAGTTAGTAGTATACTACTGGTTGTTTAAATCTGGGGTGGGGAGCGGCCTGGTGGCTCAGGTGGCTGGGGTGCCGTGCTCCTAACGCTGAAGTCACTGGTTCGATTTCCACATGGGCCAGTGAGCTGCGCCCTCCACAACTAGATTGAAGACAAAGAGCTGCCTTCAATTCCCGCATGGGATGGTGGTCTGCGCCCCCTTCAACTAAAGGTTGAAAGTGACGACTGGACTTGGAACTGAGCTATGCCCTCCACAACTAGATTGAAGGACAACGACTTGGAGTGGATGGGCCCTGGAGAAGCACACTATTCCCCAATATTCCCCAATAAAATTAGAAAAACAAAACACCTCATAGAAAGTGGGTTTTTTCCAAGTTCAAAATGAAGTATTAACAACAGGGCAAACCCTACATAGTTGTCCAGCTAGGATATAGTCAAGAGAAGTCTATTACCTAACACAACTTGCACAAGGAAATTTAAAGATTTCCTGATTGACTATTGTTTTGGAGTATCATTCTCCCCTGATATTTATGAGACTGTTGGTGAACTATGAAATTCCCATCCTATTTGGTCTATACGTGAGAGCAGGATTTTTGGATTAGCTTCTACTGCTGAAATTGGCCCAGGGCCCTGTTGAAGTGTTATTTGTAAGTTTGATGGCTTATAGGAGGGAAGAAATAAATTTCGTTTAAAAATTTAGATGCAGGGTTTAAAAACAAGGGTTAAAATGATCGTTAGCAATGTCCCCACAAGGGGAAGAAGCCAGGATGCCCAACTCCAAATCTTGGACCAAGATCCCCAAGATTCACTTAATTGTTGGCGGATCCTGGAAGCTTTATCTTTTAACTTTTGGGCAGCATCTCTGTCAGGCTGATTAACATAGAAACAACAGTCTTCTTCTAAATATAAGCATAGCCTCCCTTACCCCTTTTCAGCGGGTTTTCAAAGGAATGGTTAGGGACTGATTATTGGGGGCTATGTTGATCTCTGGAGCCAAGTAGACGAAGGTATAGGTGTCTATGCAAGTACCTGGAAGGCAAGATAAGACCTAGTCCCGCAGAGAAAAAATATAAAGCAATAATGAGCAGCACCAGCAGTTTTGTTTGAAGAGTTTAAGGTCTTCAGTTGTCTTACAGGACCAGGAATGACAGTCTTCCTTCTGGGGGAGACCTGTGGAGACTTAAATGAAATAAGTTAACTCAAGGAAGTGAACCCAGTCACTGACTCTCTGAAGCCCAGCAACCGTTGGGGTGCTTGGAAAAATTGCAAAGCGTTCCTTTTTTGTAGGAAGAAACTGGTTTGTTTTAGGCCCCTGGCTTTCCAGGGCTGCAATGTGTAGATGGGTGGGCCTGGGGGAGATGCTGGTTCTCCATATTTCCTAAGTGCCTGCTGAAAGTTTCCCAAGCTAACAACATAGGAGATAACAGAATTGAGGTTAGAATTTAAAGCAATGGGCAGCAGTTGGAGCCAGGGCTTCGAGGTCTTTTGATAAAACTTTTCCAGAATTTAAGTTTCCTTTTTTAAGTTTAATTTGTTTATTTTACATTTCCTCTAAGGTATAGACCAGTGATAAGGAACAGGGTGAGTAAAATGAGCCCAAATCTGGGAGCTTGCTTTATTTTTTACAACCGAGCAGTTTTCAGAGGTAAAAGGTCCAAAGTGAGCAGTTGAGACAGAATAAATGGCTTCTATATCAATTAGGAAATTAAAAGGTTTACCTGCCACATCAGGGTCACCTGGAGTTTCACCCCTGTGATGAGAATAGCTTGGGAGCTGCTGGGAACTTTAGGCCCATTAGTCAATCACAGCCATTTGTGGGGAAGGAGTTGGTCCCTGTTCCCTCTAGAACGGGGCAATCCCTCCCTCATTGCCGTTTTGTTTGCACAGTGGGCATGGCTGCTTTGGAGAATTGGGACACTTTTTATTCCAGTGGTCTGGGCTTCCACATCCAAAGCAGGATCCTTTATGTGGCATTTTCTTTTCTGGGGCGTTTGGGGTGCCTTGAGGTGGCCTCAGCCCTGGATTGTCTATAACTGTGGCCAAAAGTCTGGCCTGTCTCTGGTCTCATCCTCTGGTCTCACTGTTCCTTTATTCCTTGTTTTCCTGTCTGGGTTGTTAACAATACTTAAACAAATTCTGGCCTTCTTTAGAATCTGAGCCTCTTTATCAGTTCTAATAGCTAGAACCATTAGAATTCCCTGCCAGTTAGGGGAAAACATCAGGCTAAGCTTCCTTATATTGGCCTATAGCTGATATCGAGGAAGGCACATGAACTCTAGCAGTTCTAAAATACAGAAATTTAGAAACTATTAGCAAAGCTTAATTTTTAGATTTAGTTTTTTTGAATAACCAAGAACCTGATTGAGACAATATAAAACAGAAAATTATTTTGATGGCACATATAATCTTTGCTTTTCAGGCAGAAAACTTTCTCATAATATCAGTAGATCAATAGTCTAACAAACTTTTTATCTTATTTAGTAGAAAGAGAAAACTTGAATTTTGCACCAACTTACTTTTTAAATTAGTATTAGTTTCAGGTGTACAAAAGAATGTAATAGTTAGACATACCCCTCACAAAGTGATAACCACCCTCCCCCAATCGACTACCCCTCTGATGTCGCATACAGCCGTTACGTTTCCACTGTCTCTATTCTTTATGCTGTACTCCATATATATATATATATATATATATATATATATATATATATATATATATATATATATATATATATATAGTTATAGTTATAGTTATAGTTATAGTTATAGTTGGCATTCATTATTTTTCAGCTTCAGATGTACAGCGCAGTGATCAGGCATCTACACCATCCATGAAGTGGCCTCCCTAATAAGACAAGTGTCCATCGGATACCCTACAAAATCTTTACAATATTATTGATTATATTCCCCAAACTGTCATTCATATCCCTGTGGCAATCTTGTGGTTACCGACTGTGCTTTCTAATCCCCTCACCTTCCCCCTTATCCCAACCTCCCTCCCATCTATCAACCTTCAGTCTTTCCTCTATATCTCTGAGACTGTTTCTGATTAGTTTGTTCATTTATTCTATTCTTTAGATTCCACGTATAAGTGAGATGGTATTTGTCTTTCTCCGTCTGACTTATTTCACTTAGCATAATGTTCTCTGGGTCCATCCATATTGTTGGAAATGGTAAGATTTCATTCTTCTTTATGGCTGCATAATACCCCATTTTATAAATGTACCACAGTTTCTTGATCCAGTCTTCGACTGATGGGCATTTCAGTTGTTTCCATGTCTTGGCTATTGTGAATAGTGGGGTTCAACACAGGGTCGGTGGCCCAAAAACAGTGTAGAATTTTTATTGTACATGCTTAAAAATGCAGAGAGTAATGCTGAAAGTAAGGTTTTAGATGTAGACTCTCTGGTCATTACACATCCAGGTGAACAAAGCTCCCAAGATGCAGCGCAGAGTTTACAGAGCTCACGGGCAGATTAGCCACTTGACACACTGAGATGGTCCTCACTGAAAAAGAGCAGATTGTTCCTAAACCAGAAGAGGAGGTTGCACAGAAGAAAAAGACCTCCCAGAAGAAACAAAAACTTATGGCCCAGTCTGCTTTTAGGCAGATAAGTGATTTCAGGAAGTCGGATGCCTTCAGCTGAATATAACTGTTCTGCCACAGTGGTGTATTCAAGTCACTCCCCTTCTGACTGTGTCCAGTTTCAGGGCCTTAACACAATTGTGGGTGTCCCTAGGACCTCTCCTGTGAACTGGAGAACATCCAAACCTGTGCTTCATCTCCGCTTGGATGTCTGAAAAACACATGTTCCAAGCAGAGCTTCCTGATCGTGTCCTTAATCAAAGTGAATCAAACATTTCTAGGAGGGGATTTTCAACTCTTGTCAGTGTTGCTGGTAGTTTGCCTCAGAGAGGACGAAGAAATGATCATTAATACATTAAAACCATGTAATTGTTCACACTTTAAAAGGGTGGATTTTATAGTTTGTGAATTATATTTTAATAAAAAAAATTGTTCATTGGATACATCACTTTGGTAGTTGCCTAATTTTGTCAAGAGTATCTTTGATATGAGAGTGGGGTGGGGTGAAACCTGACTGGAGTGGGTTCAGAATGAATTTGAGGGAGACGAATTAGAGGGCACTAGGCAGTGGCTGTAGGGCTTTTATTTTATTTATTTCTTTTTTGAGAAAAAAGTATGACTCAAAGGGGTCATACCTTTGGGGCTTATAACATCATAATAAGGGAAGGAAAGAGGGACTAGGGAGAAGAATTACAGAATATTTATAATCAGTAGAAAAGGAAAAAATTGATGCAGGGGAGAAAAAGTGAGAGGTGGTGGCAATGATTGGGGAGACATCCTTGAGGAGGCAGGAGGGAATGAGAAGCAATGCATAAGTAGAGGGTTAACCTTCGGTAGCAAAAGGAGGCCTAGAAGAGTTGGCCCCTGATATGTAGAGGGAGTGGGCTGGAAAGTTAGGACATGGATGAAAGATGGTGTAAAAAGGAAGGGTGGGTGGGTGAAAAGAGGTCTTTATTTACAGTGCCAAGGTGGGAGCCTGCGTGGCTGTGGTAGTGGGGAGGGCAAGATCATTAGAGGAGAGAAGCTCAGGGAGCTGGGAAGGTGAAGGACAAAGGTCTATATGGATTTTGAAATTCCCTGAAGCCAACAACATAGTAACCTTCAAAATTGTATGTGACAGTGTAAATCCATCGATGCCTGTTGGAAAACAGTTCACACTTGGATGCTCAATTAAATGTGGGTTTGTAGCATTTTTAAAAAAATTAAGGAGCAACACAGTATTGTATGATGAAGACCCAAGAGGGTGTGGTCGTTGGTCATCCATGAGAGTCTACTCAGTTTTTAACCAAAGCTATACCTCCCTGGGATGTCTCAGACATCTAAAACTTACCACATTGCTGCTGAGCCTTTGAACACAGGTGGGGTTTTCCTGTATTTATTCTGCTTTGGGGTTCCTAGAACTTCCTCATTCTGTGGCATCAGTTTTGGAAAATGCTTGGCCAGTAGTTCTTCAAATATTGATTCTGCTCCATTGTTTTCCCCACTCTTAATCTTCAGTTACATGTGTATGACAGTACCTTTTTCATCACGTCCCATATGCTTCTTAGGCTTTTTAAATATAGTTTTCATTGTTTTCAGTCTGGATTTCTTTTTATTTTCCAAGTGATAATTTTCACCCATGCTTCAACCTGGATGTTTTCTACATACTAGTCTACTACTAATTCTCTTTGAGTATCAGTATCTAAACTGCTGTTAAACTCATCTATTGCTTTTTCGAAAATATGTAGATTCTGGTTTTTTGGAAATAGTCTACCTTTTCATTTCTTTTCTTAAATAGTATATTATGCAGTTATTTTAATGTCAATGTCTGATGACTTCAGTCTGTATTGCCTGTGGGTCTATTTCTCTTTTCTTGTTTTTGGAACATTAGGTCCTATTTTCTGAAACTCCATATTAATGTTGATTGAAAATTTGGATGATTATATATTTTTTTGACAGTGGATTTAACTCCTAGTTGACAAATAAAGTATGAGCAGATCGCTCTGATTCAGTAGAGGCTGGTCTGTTTCTGGGCTGCCCATATTGCCAGGGCATAGCCCTTCTGGGATCTCAGAAGCTTGGGTTTCTAGGACCCCTCCTCTTTGGTAGGCTTGCAACTTCAAATTTTCTCTCCCTTGCCCTGAGAGACTGCTGAAATATTTCCTCAGCTGTTTTTAGCCTCTAGCAGTTTCTTTCTACCTGTGTTCTTTCTGAGTTTTGTTCTGGGTGTATAGTTTGCCTGGATAGGAAAGGGCACAGAATGCTGGGTTTCCCTCTGTGTTATTTCCTCCTTTCCAGGCTTTTGGCTCCTTAAGTCCTGGGTGCTTTTGTTGGTCTCATCAGAGAGAATTCTTCAAACTGTTGCTTCTTATATTTTATCTACTTTTATAGTTATTCTTAGGAGGGTGATTGGTTTGGAACAGCTGCTCTATCATAGCCAGAGAAAAAGTTCTTCATAGATTACTTTGATTTTTAAAAATAAAAACTAGGTTTCAAAAAAAAAAAAAAAAAGTAAAAACTAAAAAAACCCAAACCAAAACAAAAAACACACACAACAAAACTAGATTCCCCGAAGTTTCACATTTCAAATCTATTCACAAGCTATTGAATTTGCCTTCTGCCTAATTTCCTACTCTAATAAAATCTTTTAAAGGGGCTTTTTGTTACTGCCATAATGAAACCTTTAAACTTCATTTATAAATTTAGTACTCAAGTTTTTGTTTCAAATTCTTTAGCTGCTTAACTATTGGTTTGATTTTCTGAAACATTTTTACACTTAATTCTAAATCTTCCTGGATTTAAATATGTTCATCCATTAAGGAAATGATTGTGTCATCCCAAATAATTTTGGAGTTTATCTTCTTAGCTGATTGAAGGAGCGTAACAATCAGTGATATAAGCCTGGAGCTATACATTCAGAGAAGTTTCTCTTGTTCCTGACTGCCTGGCTAAGCTCCCTTTTGTAACAACTATGTCATAAAACCAAAAATAAAAAAATAACCAAAACCAAAAACAGGAGGTGATGGTGACCATGTAGTCTGTCCCGATCTTGGATCATAGTATAATATGCTTTTCACACTCGCCAGGTTTATAACTCCCACTTAGGTTTCTCCTGCTTCATGAATTTTATATAATTTTCAAACTCTCCCTATTTAGTTGTTAGATATTTCATTGACACTTAATTGAAGTTTATGTGTTGAGAATTGTGTCTGCCTCCTTAATATGGGTTACAAGGTTGTTCCTAACACAGTGATGGGGACTGTCCACTGGAACTGGAGTTATTTTAGTGCAGTTTAAAATGGAGTTTTTAAAAAGTTAATATATCTTATTGAGCACAACATATCAAAAATATTTTTAGTTAACATGTAGTCAATGTAAAATTGATTAATCAGGTATTTTATATTCTTTTTTTAAAATTTGGATTTCTGTTCTTTTCATTATTTTTTGAGACACAATTGACATGTATCATTAGTTTCAGGTGTAAACATAGTGATTCAATATTTGTATATATTGTGAAATGATCACCACAATAAGTCTAGTTAAATTCCATCACCATAGTTACTAGTTTTTCTCTTACCATGAGAAATTTTAAGATCTACTCTCAGCAACTTTGAAATATATAATACACTATTAACGCTACTTACTGTGATGAGCATAACATCCCCAGGACTTATTTTATAACTGGAAGTTTATACCAAAATGGACTTGTTTTAAGGGTACCTAGTGTTTATAATCTCATTTATCTGGATTATCAGCTTACTGTTGCTTTTCCCTCTGCAGAAAGGCAGAAACTCTCAGGATGTCTTCCAGTAATGACCAAGTTTCTATCCCAATGTCACAAAGAAACACCAGTGGCCTCTCCGGGAAGCCGTCCAATGACCTGAAGTCATTTGCTGAAGGAGCTGTGTTAAGTTTTCATAACATCTGCTATCGAGTAAAAGTGAAGAGTGGCTTTCTACTTGCTCGAAAAACAACTGAGAAAGAAATACTAATGAATGTCAAGTACGTGCATGAATTTTTATGTAAATCGCTTTGTTGACATACAGTGAACTGCACAGGTTTTGCCTGTTACAAGTAAGGTGCTATGGACATTTGTATACATGTCTGTACAGATACATAGACACATACTTTCATTTGGCTCAACTGGAACTGAAACGTCTGAATCATATATTAGGTTTATGTTTAATATTTAAAAGAATTGTCAGACTATTTTTAATGTTATACCGTGTGCATAACCAAACAATTTGAGAATCCAAATAATTTGAGAAAGCAAATGATTAACATGTCATTTAGTTTTCCTCGGTAAGCTTGGTGGGTTTGTGGACAGAGAGCCTGGCTGTATGACTTATGATTTCTTGATCGTGGATATAATTTTAATCTGTGAGCTTCTGTTTTCTAATCTGTGAAATAAAAGATCTATCACTATACTTTATGAGCCAGACACACTAGGTTCTTAATGCACTTTATGTCCTTTATGTTCTAGAAGCAAGAGTCATGATGTTGAAATGACAATATATTGTGAAAGTACTATGATTTTCAAATAGATTTGTTTCAAATAAGTAGCCTGTTTATATAGTCGTTTATAATCTATAACAATTTGCCTAATGCTTTCCCCTATTATACAGGTAGACAGAAATTACTTAAATACCGTATATGACATCTCTAGCTTAGCTTAAGTACGCAGTTGAAGTCCAGAGTAATGGAGAATTTAGGATCCAAATCAATACCAACTATGATATTCATTCTCGTCTTCCAGCAATGAATTCATTTAGTGGTGGTGGAGTGGGCAGTAGCATGGTGTGTGGGGTGCAGGGGGATGAGAATAGAACTTAGTTGGTACCACATATCTGTCTTCTTTCACAGATGAGAGCCATTAAGATTGTTCGTGTTTTTCTGATTTCTAGAGAATTGAGCCTGATTCTTCCTCTCTGGAGTGGGGAATGCATCTGGGTTTGCTGGGACAGCATAGCCTATGTGTTTTGTTTTGGTAATTTGTTTTTTTTAATAGGGGAAATAATTATTCATGAAAAAAACAAGCAACTTTTTCTAGCTCTCTGAGATTGGAAGAGTGGTTATAAGTGGTTATACACTTTGGCCAGGTATGGTGCAAATCTATATATTGTATTAGGATGGTGCAAAAGTAATTGCGGTTTTTTTCAATTAATTTTTTTAACCTTTTAAACCGCAGTTACTTTTGCATCAACCAAATAGAATCAGGTGTTTGCTTGATGCATTTTATGGGATTGTGGTTTTATCTGTTACTAGCAGTCAACTGCTCCCAGAAGGCTAGGAAATAAAAAAAAATAGGAGCGAATATTTTTGGATGTGGGTAGGGAAGAGACGATGGGGATCTGAGATTGATTGGGTGGTGGTGAGGTCAGGGGCTCGTAGGATTAGATAGACCTTTGTTCATGCAGCAACACCTTCTGTCATACCCTCTTCCTTGTTGCTTTCTTGTGTTGGTTAAGAAACCCTGACTAGGAACATAAGGAGAGAAATGATAGACACAAAGCTTTTGTCTTTTGCTACGTGCCTAGTTAGAACTGACTGACCTGTTTGAAAGGTGACAAGATTTTTGTGGAACATAACAATGAAGAAAGTGTTGGTCACTTCAGATTTTGTGCTAAGTGGAAGGTGACAAATAGTTTGACTATGTGCAGGTTGAATAGGTTAAAAATGCATAGTGTGCGAGTATACATTTATCTTTATGTTTTATAGCTAGTAGATTAGTAACCTGATGTAATAAAACTGTCATCTGATCAAGGCTTCTTAATGCTTTTATGGTGCAGTGGTAATCTTTCCAGCAATATTTGAGTCCATCTTTACCTGCATTTTTTGGTTCATAAAAACACTATAAACTTTTTTTTCCTTTTATTAAATATTTTTAACTTTTCAATTATAAGTGACATAGAATATTATACTAATTTCAGGTGTACAGCATAGTGATGAGACATTTATATACCTTACAAAGTTATCGGCCTGATAAATCTGGTAGGACACTACATTTTTTTTCGCTTACTGATATTTCTGGTTTAGGCATCCATCAGAAAAGTCATTCCTTTTATTCCATGCAGCATTTCTAATTTTTCTCCTATCTGCTGTCTTCTACTAAATAAAATAGCATTTCTTGGATGGGAGAAAGGTTGCTCTCATTTCTCTTAGTTTTGACTTGTGTTTGATCACACCACAACCATTCAAAATAGTAAAATATTCCAAAAACAGCTGGTGAGGATCTTGATTTTTATTTTGCCTTTGGACATTCTGTAATGTCATTTTTAGAACTAAATAACTAGAACTTGATGTCCTCTTTGGGGGGAAAAAGATAAAACAAAATCTGACTATGAGAATTCAAAACGGTGAGATTTTGCTACCTTATGACAAACGTTTCTGTTATGCTTAGTTTGTCTCCATACCCAAATTTGAGCTTTTTCTCACCAATGCTGAAGGTCTGTGGAAAAAATGGTCCATTCCAGTAGATGTGTAGATATCCTGTAATCTTCAGGGAAATTCATTTTCTTTCTTTCTTTTTTTTTTTTGAAAATTAATTTTCTACTTGGAGTTTTGAAAAATTTATAGTTTATTTTGAAATGATTTCAAAGTTAAGCCTTGCAGAAACAACTAATTTACCTAAATTTCCCAACTGTAAACACCACACTGCACTTGCTAGTCATTTTGTCTCTTTACATGCCCACTGTCATAAGGATTTTTCTGAACCATTTGAGAGCAAGCCGTCCACATGGTGCTCTATTATCCCTAACTCCTCCACCGTATATTTTTCAGAAATAAGGACCATCTCCTATAGAACCTCTCGGTCATTGTCTAGGATCCGCCCAGGGAAAGCAAAGCCTCATAATGGATGCAGTGGTGGGTCCTACGGGGCCGCTGGTCAACCATGCCCCTCACGTAGCTGACTGACCACCATATCCTGTCTCCTCAGTCTCATCCAATCTGGGATTTTCCTGTTCTGCCCCAGGTGAAGTTAACCTTGATCTCATGGTCACGTTGGTGTCTGCCAGCCTTCACCACAAGGTCACCACTTTCCATTTTGTAATTAATAACTATTATGAGGGGAGATACCCTGACGTTATTCCCAAACCCTATTCCTCATTAAACCTGAACACACCTGCTTCAGCTGCCATTGATGACACCTGCCTGAATCAGCAATAACTATCACGATGATAGTTACCAGAGGGTGATTTTCTGTTTTCATCCTACTCTTCTGTGTGGGTTAGTTTGCATTCTACTGAAAAGAAAAAGCTTCATTCATCATCTTTCATTCATTTATTTATATCAGTGTAGACTCATGGATTCCCATTTTATTCAGTAGCATTTAATAGTAATGCATTATCATTAATTATCTCGATAATCCTATTGTTCCTTAATTGGTCAGTGGGTAACCTTTCAAGGTAGTTTCTGGGTTTTGTTGTTTTGAACTCATTGTTTTTGGACATATTCTCTGTTTCGTTGAGTATTTTGTTGGCACTGCAAGAAGTTCCAGGCTCACTGTGTGCTTAGCCTCCCTCAGACCTGAAATGAGCCGATGTTCCTTTTTGTGGAGTTTTGTATTTATAGCCATGACCTAGGTGTTTGGAATGTTCATTGCTACTGGGATGTCATACTTTCCAGGCCTTTTCAGGGGGCAGACCTAGGGAACATATGTATATGTTTAAGTATGCATGCATCTAAACCTTTTTATATCTGTCCGTGTATGTGGATTAAAACCCATGACACCCAATTCCTGTCTAATGCCCCAGGGTTATTTCCATATTCCTATCTTTATAAAACATCTTCTCAGAAAGTGAAAAACCTGGTTCATTATTCTTAGTATACTGACTGGTTTGCTCAGTCAATTTTCTTGTTCCTTAGTAGAAGCAATCTCCCCACCCTCCAGCTGTCTCCTCTCTTCCATCTCTCTTTGCAGCCTGTGTTCATAGGTGCTGAGGTAGCTGCACCGCCACCCAGCACTTCCATCACCTTCGCACTAAGAAGGGAAGGTAAAGTCTAATGGAAATGACTGATGTATTATTTGAACATGGTATAATAGGAGAGAATGCAACTTAGGTTTTCTTTCCAGTGAGGCTATGCCTAATTTCCATACATTTTTTCGTTCTTCTTAACATTTGTTTTCATTGAAAGCACTTGGTTTTCCTATAAGCAATCATCATTTATAAAAACATACAGACTTCTTTCTTCAGCAAATTTCGAGTGTCTACCAGGTACCTATGGAACTGAGCCATTTTTCTCGTAGGTCCCAACTGGTGATGACGTTCTTTGTAGACTAGACTTCCATTAATTGACCATTTGATTTCTCTTCCTTTAAAAGTTGGTTTGTTGGGATGGCCGGTTAGCTCAGATGGTTAGAGCGCGGTGCTCTTAACAACAAGATTGCCGGTTCGATCCCCACATGGGCCACTGTGAGCTGTGCCTTCAAAAAAAAGAAAAGTTGGTTTGTGCTTGTTTTTTGTTATTTTCATAAACTTTAGGTGAATGTACTAAATTCAGACTGTAAATTAGTAGTACTGGATTTAAAGTGACCCAGTAAATCAGTCTGTTTCTGTATTTGTAGTGGGATCATGAGACCTGGCCTCAACGCCATTCTGGGACCCACAGGTGGAGGCAAATCTTCGTGAGTATAACGAGTATCATAAGTCTTTTCTCTGCAGTGTTAGTGTGTGTTGAAAGATCACTTTTAGGAGAGCAGGTCTTTGTTGAGCATTAGTACATGTCTAGTCTGGTTCTAGGTGCTATGGATCCCATGCAGTTATGCCAGCTGTGGTTCTGTCCTAGGAGTAGGAAGTCTTATTTCAGCTTTACTAACAGGAGGTGATAAGGTGATTGGCATTTGAGCTAATGAGATGGAAAAGGGAGGGGATAAAATAGAAAGTGGGGAGATGGAGCCAAAGGCAAAAGTGAAGGCTGAGTCTCAGGTAAAGCGGCACATTGCCTGTGTTGGCTCCCCCAGCATCAGACAGCTGGAGGGCAGTGTGGGAGGTCTATGCTGGATCAGCCAGCAGTGCCTTGCTTTATGTTCTTGGGCTTTATGGTAATATAGAGTCAAAAAAATATATAAATATATAAATATATAAATATATAAATATATAAATATATAAATATATAAATATATAAATATATAAATATATAAATATATATATATATATATATATATATATATATATATATATATATATAAGGTGACAATTTTAAAAAACACATAATTTTAGTTAAACCATAGAATTTTTTGATTAGTTAACTTTCCAACTTGTACAAAATTTGGATTCAGAGTAGCTGAAAGATATAGTCCGAGGTGGAGGTGAAAAAAAACAAAACATGTGTTTCCTTTCATAGGCTGTTGGATGTCTTAGCTGCAAGGAAAGATCCACAGGGACTATCTGGAGATGTTTTGATAAATGGAGCACCTCAACCTGCCAATTTCAAATGTACCTCAGGTTATGTGGTACAAGTAAGTATTCATGGATTTGCATTTTAGATTTATCTTGTTTCTATGTGGGCAAGTGCCGTGGCTGATAGTTCGGTTTGCTTCCCATTGAATCTCCCGTAAGACATAGAGTAGTGTTACCTGAACATGCAGGGAGAATCTAGAATAGGACTCTTGTAAGCACAGTGATATTAGTTCTCCTGGTGGCATATGACTCTCATAGGGGCCATGATTTCACTTCTAGTTACCATATTTCCAGAAGATACACTGTTTTACTGTTTTCCTTGTATTTAGCTCTCTCCTTCCCCTAGCTTAGAAAGATATTTTGGCAAATCCTTGCATAAAGCAGTCTGGAAATGTCTGCTAGTAGTAATCATAGTTATGTTTATTCTATCTGGGTGTACAGATAGGAAATAAGAATTAATTCCATCAGGCTTTGCAGTTCTCTGTATACGGGAGTTACTGTGATTTGTATCATTGCTAGTTCATCATTATCTATAACTCTCCCCGGTATATTATTTTTGTGGATTAAGTTACATGTACTAAAGAGTGATGGTACTAGAAAAGACCTGATATGTCTTGTTAAAATGCTCTTTTGCCTTAAGGATGATGTTGTGATGGGAACTCTGACAGTGAGAGAAAATTTGCAGTTCTCAGCAGCTCTTCGGCTCCCAACAACTATGACAAATCATGAAAAGAATGAACGGATAAACAAGGTCATTCAAGAGTTAGGTCTGGCTAAAGTGGCAGATTCCAAGGTAACATGGAAAAACCTGATGGTATCTCCAGGCAATAGGACCTCCATGGTGTGGCTAGTGTAACTCTTATTCCCATTTTTTCTATATTGTGTGTGGTCAAAAGTGGCTGCCTACCTTAGGGTGAGAAAAGTGACTAGTTACGTAATATGGAGGTGGAAATAAACCAGGAAAACATCAAAAAATGATTGAATCCTGGAAATGAAATATGGCATGTGGTCCAGTTTGTAAAAGTGTTCTTTGCAAAGAACAGGTGTCCTTTCCATGTGATTATAGCTCGTGATCGTCCCCCACACAAATTGTTTAGGTCCTGTCACGTTCAGTGTCTGTACACTAACTTTCTTCTTTCCGTTATCTCCTTCCCCTTTTAGCTATTCTTCCTCTCTTCCTCCAGGGGACTTTGTTGCTTTGGAGGCATATTTCTGGAATTTAGAAATGACATGACTCCGTGGGTTCTTCCCCTGTGTGTTTCACTTTGCTATAATTTGGCTTCCAAAATTATTTCATTAAAATTGGGGCTTATTACTAATTTGTATAGTGTCGAAGTTGTTTTTCTATAGGGTTTCTTTTGGCACTTTGTCTCTCATCCATCTCTTCCTCCCCCTCTCCCTTCTGCCAATATTACAGGCATGTGCTGGGCTCTCTTAGGTTTTATAGGTGAAAGTTATGGGCAAGAGAGACAAGAAGAACTCCTTATATGGGTTCTGCAGTATCAGGAAGAGGAAATGAGACGAATGAGTGAAGTTTACAGTTGATGAATATGTATGGACGATTTGCTGGGAAGATTTCTGAAGCTCTGGGTGAAGATGAGCTTTTTAGAGTCTGATGGCTCCAGTTTAATCCCCTGTGATACCCTTTACTTAGAGGGAATGAAGACTGGGGTATTCTTCTGGCTGCTGCGTCATACTATACTTTCTGACAGTCTTTTCTATAAAGTATATTTTGCTATATTTTGTTTGATAGAATGCCTCTGAGATACTACAATGTACCACTTATTTTCATTTTATGAGTGATTCGGTTTCCTTTGCTGGGGCTCTGTTTATTTGATTTTGTCATTCCAGTAAGGTGCTTTCCATTCTTTACCTTTAGGCAGTCATTGCCCTGAGTTCCTTGCATGGATTTCCAAGGAATATAAGCTGAAGACAGTTGTTGACTTCTTAGAATTTATTTATGTAATTGATTGAAACAATACATTAAGAATGTTTATGTTTTATGAAATTTTAAATGTAACAGAAATATAGAGAGAATCATCTCATTACTACAGTTTTGATATGATTATAGTATAATTAATACAATGGTATGATTACTAAAAACTTTCACCTCGATTTTTCAGTTGTTAACATCTTTTTCAGTAAAGGCCTCATATTTTTCTTTCTGAAGTAATTTAAGCAAAGTTATAAATATCATATGTCACTCCTACGTACTTGTTATGCACTTTTGAAAAAGATATTTGGCTATGTTACTACACTATCATTGTTAACTAACAAAATTAATAATATTTGATATCAGCTATATAGAGCTCATATTCATTCACATTTCTCCAATTCTCTTTCCATGCCTTTTATTGCTCAATTGTTATTGGATAAAATCAAAGGCATAACTACCATTTGAATATTCTCTGTAGAAGACTCTTAGTATAAGAATTGTTGCTTATCTCCTGCCTTTCCCCAAACCTTCCTGTTCTCCCAACCGCATACAGGGCCCTTGAGTGTTTGAAAAGACTGAGCCAGTTGCCCTGTAGAATATTCTGCTTTCAGAATTTGTCTGAAAGAATAAGTCGGGAATTCTGTGGTTATTTAGGGTTTAAAAGGGGTCAGTTTGGGAAGCTTATGGTGATTTAAGTGGTGCTAATGTGAATGGTAGAAAGTGCACTTCCTTAGTTGCCACCCCCCAGCTCTTGTAACTCCACATGAGGACTTTTTTTTTAAGTCGGGTAGGAAGCGGAGGGTATTAGAAGAACTAACAAATTATAAATGCTTTTACCTTTTCTTACCCTATCTTTATCTCTGTTTTCAGAATGAGATTTCACTATGTAAGGGCCACATTATTTCAGTTCTAACTTCCATCTTAAAGCTAAACTTTTGATGTGATAAGAAACATATAGAATGATTTGAAACATGGTTTTATATCAGGCTTAGTCATGCACCAGCTCTGACCTGAGCTTCACTTTACCTGTCTAATTAAGGAGAAACCTACCTCCCAGATACTAATTTATTTGCTGTTCAGAATAAATGAGGATATGAGATAACGTGCCTCTTACAGGTTTGGCTTATGTAAGGAACTCAACAAATGACTGGCTGTGGTTGTTATTGTTAATATTGATGATAATTGTGTTTTAGGTTGGAACTCAGTTTACCCGCGGGGTGTCTGGAGGAGAAAGGAAAAGGACTAGTATTGGAATGGAGCTTATTACAGATCCATCCATCTTGTTCCTGGATGAGCCCACAACTGGCTTAGACTCAAGCACAGCGAATGCCGTCCTTCTGCTCCTGAAGAGGTAAATGCTATGGGAACATTATTCTTACATTCATGCAATATCTGATCACCTGCTGTGTACCAGACATGATTCTTGGTGCAGAAGATTTAGCAATGAGCACAGCAGACAAACATTTCTATCGTTTTTTTTTGGAGGTGAACAGTCAACTAACAAATGTAAGTGTTTCAAGAAAATGGAACAAGGTAAGAGTGTAGGGAAGACTGCTGTGGTGGGACTGAGGGTGCTGTATTATACAGCAGGATGGTCAGGGAAGTCCTCAATGATGTGCCATTGAGCTGTGAGCAAGACCTGGGGGTCTGGGAGGAGAGAGTTCTAGTTGGAGGCAGTGGACAGTGGTCCTCAGGCAGACCATGACTAATGTGTTTGTAACATCAAGAAGCCAGAGGGACTGGAACCACTGACAGAAAGGGAGTTGGGCTTGTTAGTGTATTAGTTTTTGGGCTGCCATAACATGGTACACAGACTGGGTGGCTTAAATAATAGAAGTTAATTTTTTTCAGTTTTGGAGGCCAGAAATTTAAGATTAAGGTGTCTTCAGGATTATTTCTTCTGAGGCCTCTCTCCTTGGCTTGTAGGTAGCTGTCTTCTCCCTCTGTCTTCATTTCACCCTCCTTCGGTTTTTCTGTGTCCTTATCGCCTCCTCTTATAAGAACACTGCTTCTTACTGGATTAAGGCTCATTCATATGACCTTCTGTAGCGTTATTTACCTCTATAAAGATTCTACCTCCAAATAGAGTCACATTCTGAGGTGCTATTTCTTAAGAATTCAACATATGAAGTGTGTGTGGGGGGTACAATTCAGCCCTTAGCATTTAGAATAAGACAGGAGATGGAATTGAGTGGGTGGCAGATAACTGTAGGCCACAGTGAGAACACTGGCTTTTCCTGTACCTATGTGACTTGGGAGCTTTCAGAGAGTTTTAGAAGGAAGGAATGGCAACCACATAGAGAACAGACTGTGTAATTGGGCAAAGGTGAGTGCAGGGAAACCAGTCAGTAGGCTGGTTGTATTAACTCAGTTGAGATGATTGTGGCTTTGACTAAGATGGTAGCGGTGATGTGGTAAGAAGTGGGTGGATTCTGGATCTATTTTGAAGATAGGACCAATGGGATTATCTCATGAATTGCACATAGGTTGTGAGTATTGAGAGCATGGATTCTAAGACTTGGGACCTGAAAAATGGAAGAATGGAGTAAAAGGAATGTCATTTCCTTTTGTCAAGAAAGACTCTGGGAGGATCATGTTAATAATAGGAATTTGAATATTTAACTTGTTGACATTTTTTTACATTATTTTTTTAAAGTTTGAATCTTACAGAAAAAATAGAATTGTTGGAAAAAAATCCCATATCGTCTTACGTAGATTCCACAACTCTTAGCATTTAATTCCTTTCACTCTCCCTCTGTCCCTCCCTGCCACATGTATATGGGTAGTTTTATTTGTTTGTTCATTTGTTTTTACAGGGTTGGTACACATTAGGAGCTCAATAAACGATAGTGGCTGTGGTTGCTATTGCTAATAATGATAATATGTGTGTTTTAGTTTGGAACTCAGCTTATCCCCATCCCCCCAAATCCTCTGGAGGGTAACTCCAAATTATCAGCACACTCCTTTTACATTATCACTTTCTTTACCTTCCAGCGAGGAAGTCACAGTGATACCATTGCCATCATTCAATCCATAGACTCCACTTAGACTTCAGCAGTTGTCCCAGTCTCTTTTTCCTTTCTGTCTGATGATCCTCTCCGTGGATACATTTTTCTAAGCTTGAGCAGTTCACAATCTTTCCTTGCCTCTCATGTCCTCACCTGTCTTCAAGAGTACATTTCATAGGGTGGCCCTCAGCTGACCCCATCCAATAAGTTTTCTCATGATTAGATCAGGCCACGAATTCTTGGCAGGGAAACCACAGAAATGATGCTGTGTTCTTGGTGTATAACATCAAGGGCTGCATGGTTTTGATTTCTCCCACCATGGGTGATGTTATCCTTTACCTGGTCATGTGGATGTCTGCTGGGTTTCTCTGCTGTGAAATAACTACTTTTTTTCTTTGTAATTGACTAGCTTTTTGTCAGAGGATGTAATCAAGTGTTAAACCAAAGTCCTGTTCCTTTTCAATGATCTCCCCAGCAGTTTTAGGATATACTTACAACTCCTGCCTATGTTACCTACTAGTATGATGGTTACCAGGTGGTGATTTTGTATTTCCATCATTCTTTCCTCATACATTGTTCTTATTTATTTTTATGACCAAATTAACCCTGATTTCACCAGTGGAACCCCCTTGAATCTGACACATGTCCGTTTGACATGTCTATGATTATTCTTCAAGTATTTCTTTACTTTTTGGTTAATAAGAGATTCCAGGCTCATCTTATACTTTTCCTGTGCCAGATGCTTCTCTACGGAACCCTAGTCCCTTCGGTGTAATTAAGAATTGTAAACCAAGGTCTGATTATATAGTGCTCCCTACTACTGGCATGTCATTTCTTCTCGCCCACTTAGCAGACAGAGACAGGAAATACACATGTATGTGTGTGACTGTGTGTATATATAATATAGAAATATATTTCTACATTTGAAACATAGAAATTCCTTATTAGAAAATATGTATTCAACATATAGTGTGTATATACGCAATTTGAATAAAAAGACACATAAACATACATCTGGAAACTATTACTGTATGTCATTATGTATATATTTTTAAAAATCCACAAGGTAATATTTTCAATTTTTATCTAACAACTGAGTGTTCTTTTTAGTCTGCACCTTTTCCATGTTTGTAAGTGACTTTTCAGACAATGAGAAACTTGACTCCTATTATCTCAATATATTTTCTTACTTGCTCAGCAACTAACTTAATTGTTCAGTGTAACCAACCCTTGTGGCGATTTCTTCTGCCCACCATCCCTAGGAACCTCCCTTTCCCCAGCCTCAATTTTGAAAAGCTGCCAGACACAGTCTACCTATAGCATTCCCACCTGATTACTACCTTGCTTTCTCTGATTGCCGTGCACTTGTAAGCAAGTCTTTCTGCTAGGATGAGAAGAAATGTGAAGATGGGAAGATATCTAAGATTTTCAACATCTTCAGTTTGAGATGTCAATTGTACATATACAATGACCATCTCAAGTAATGAATCTTGGGTTCAAGTTAAGTTAGAGAATACATCCATGTTATTTTTATCATCTGCAATTATGTTAACAGTGTTCATTAATCAATCATGAATTGATAAGAGTACTGTAAATATTTTCACTATGTTTTGGCTGGTTATCCCATAAGCATCTTTGCTTATGCCTAGAGCTCTAACCCAATCTTTCTCTAGCTTCACTGTGCACACTAATCTCCTTGGGTCTTCTTAAAATGCAGAGTCTCCATTTCTTGTAGGAGATACTGATAATGATGCCATTGGTCCTCAATAGCAAGGCTCTCACACCAATCCACTTCCCTACTTCCTGTTATTTTTCAGCTCCTTATTGTCTACGGACTGAAGTTCCACCTTCTGAGTAAAGGTTTCATCACATGCTTGTTTTTTGATGCAGACTCTTTCATTAGCTAGCCTCCTCATCTCCTCAACCTAACTCTGCAATGATACTGAACTACTTGTAGCTTCTTGAATAGACTGTGTCATCACACTCTTTATTCTTCTCTATGTTTCTTCGCCTTGACTACCCTTTTTAGTTCTTCTTGACTTATTCCTGTTGGCCGCTTTAATATTCTCATATCATCTTCAGACTGTTTGCTTACAAGGGAATCTCAGGTATTTCTATTGCACATCATATTCAAATTACTGATTTACTGGCCTGATTGTCTTTGAGGCAGAACAAATGTGTATGTATTGCCAACATATAGTATGTGCATAGAAAATGCTTAAATTGAAGTGATTCTTCTCATAAAATATATTTAATTATAACAGTTTTTGAATAGTAGTTTTAGCCTTTGTTTCTTCTACCCATAAGTAGCAAATCCCATGTAAATGTAGTTTAGCAATGTTTTGGCCACGGTCCATTGAACCCCAGCCCCGCTCCTTACCAACTGTGACACACTGGGCCAGTTACTTTACCTTTAGGCTTGTCTGTAAAATGCAAGTAATAACACTGTTGGTACTGTCAGTATTGCCTCATAACAATATTGTGAAAATTTAGATGTGGGTACCTATATTCAGCAGAGACATAGTAAGAACTCAGCAATGTTAATTGTAGTGTTAGGACTGAAGATTGAACACCAATTCCTATAGAACCAGAAGACTTCAATGATCCATGAGACTGGAGCATCAATGATTGTTTTAATATTTAGTCCATGATAAGTTCTCAAATGTGAGTGTACTGACAACTCATCTGGGTGCTTGTTAAAAATAAGGATTCCCAAGACCCAGTAGGTCTGGGAAGACTGTTCAGGAATGTGCAGTTTTCATTCATGTTCTAGTTGATATTAGACCAGACCATTCATGGGACACACTTTCAGAAACCTTCATATTTCATAACAACATTGGATTTATCTCCCCCATCTCTCAGAGAGATAACAGGAGATGGGAAGTTAGTAAGAGAAAATCAAGTTGAACTAGGAATAAATGATGTAAAGGCTAGAATAAATTCCACTGCTAAGAGGTAGACGTTTCAGATGATTAATGACTCTTTATTTTCTCTTTCAACTAGGATGTCTAAACAGGGAAGAACCATCATCTTCTCCATTCATCAGCCTCGTTATTCCATCTTCAAGCTGTTTGATAGCCTCACCTTGTTGGCCTCAGGAAGAGTAATGTTCCACGGGCCTGCTCAGGAGGCCTTGGGGTACTTTGCATCAGCTGGTATGGTTGCCTTTTTCCTGCAGTGAGATCCTTCCTCAATAGAAAGAGAGCAGAGAAGGACGCTAGTGCTGTTTGATCGTTGGGTAGACATAGTATGGGTTCCACCACTGCAGAACATCTTTGGTCAGTTTGGTGCTAGAAGTTTTCTTCATTTTGCAGCACTGGCTTGTTATTTAGGCCTCTTTCTTGTCCTATTTGAGTATGCGTGCATACTCTGTGTACGTGTAGGACGGTTTCTACTGGGCCTATATCTGATCTGCTTGCCAGTTCTGGTGACCGTTTCCTAACAGTTCAATAAATATATTGGCCTCATAGCCAGTTATCTGTCAGTTGAACATTTTTGGAAAGGCCTTAAAATACGCCTAAATATTTGTGTTCTTGACTGCGCTACAGATCAGGTTTAATCATTATTTTCCCTTACAGGCGATGTTGTTCTGACTTTATGAGGGTTCATGGAGATGCTGCTTGCTTTTCTAGTAAAATTAGATTGGAGTGGATATGTGTGACTTACAGTCAGTAGAATGACTACTCCTGAGAGTGACTTAACGGTCAATATTTCTGACAGTTCGGGTCTCCCTGGTTCTATTTCAGATGATAAGGTGTAATATTTTTTATGACTCATGCAGTCTGCTTTATTTTAGAGATATTTGAATATGATTATAGGTCACGGTCCATGAAATTTGTTAATGTTGAATCCCTATCATTTAAAATAGTCAAGCATTTATATGTGACTGGTGAGTATAAGGGAGGTGATGCTAAGAGTCAGACAATAGGCCAAGATGAGTTCAGAAGCTCTGGCTTAAGAAGTGAATGTAATCCTTCAGGTGGGCGGTGCTGCTCGCGTCCTCTTGAGATTCCTGCTTTGGTAGTTTGTTCTCTGTATTTGAATTCCAGCTGCACAATAGAACACAATTTGGACCTGAATTTGGTCGGTGGAGAAGCACCCTACTATAGTGGGTGCTGGAATTCCTGCAGGCCCTTGGGGAACTCAAACAGAGCACGCCCTGGCTCTTCACAAACACAGTCCTGCTGCGCCTTCTCTGGCTTTGCTCTTTGCCCCGCTTTAGGAACGTTAGTCCTACGTGCAGCTTTCTTTTCTTTTTCAACATGTATATTGTTTTTCTCATGTAGTGAAGTTGCCTTCTTTTGTAGGTCACCACTGTGAGTCCTATAATAACCCTGCAGACTTCTTCCTGGATGTCATTAATGGAGACTCCTCTGCTGTGATATCAAACAGAGAGGATGAAGACGGTGAAGGTATGTGAATCTGTCCAGAGTCACAGATTATCACCTGATTTTCCTGAAGACTAGCAGTGTGGTAGCTCATTAAAATGTAGCTTTGTGAATTTACATTATTAACACTCCCCTCTCGTGTCAGTTGTCTTAGTGTGTTCAGGCTGCAGTAAGAAGAATACTACAGACTAGGTGACTTATACAACAAACATTTATTTCTCAAGTTATGGAGGCTGGGAAGTCCAGGATCAGGGCGCCAGCAGATTCTGTGTCTGTTGAGGTCCAGCCTCCTGGTTATAGGTGGGCGACCATCTTCTTGTTGCCTCTTCCCATGGTGGAAGCAGGGAGGGAGCTCCCTGAGGCCATTTCTAAGGGCACTAACCCCATTCAGGAGGGCTCCACCCTGATGATGTCATCATTCCTCAAAGGCCCCTCCTTCAAATGCCATCACACTGGGGATTGGCTTTCAGTATATGAGTTGTGGGGGGGACACAAACATTCAGTCTGTAGCACCAGCCAACACAGGTATTGTTGTCCATGAATGTGATAAGTATTTTTGATGTAATTTATAAATGAACATATATCTGATAGTGTCAGTTCTAAGGGGAGCTTCTATTAAAAAAATATACTCATTGTTTATGTAGTGTTTTGAAATGAGAAACATGACACTATATACATTTTGCACATAGTAGAAAGGAAAGATGAGGTCTTTATATGAATAATGAAAACTCGCTGTGGTAAGACGTTTATTTTAGGAGAGTCAGGGTACAAATATTATAGTTAGGAAAAGGTCAGTGGGTTTGCTATATCCATGTTTATGGAAGTAGTCAGGCCAATTAACTATATTTTTCTAATGTGTAAGGCAATGACTTACCTAAAAAATTTTATATGCTCAAGCTTTAGGATTAAGGAGTTAGAGTAGAATCTAAGAACGGGGTTACATAAAAATGTGCTAAATCAGTTATATTGTTAATCTTTCCCTCTCTATCCACTTTTATTTCAAAGCCAAGGAGACTGAAGAGCCATCCAAGAGAGATAAGCCACTCATAGAAAAATTGGCTGAGTTTTATGTCAACTCCACCTTCTTCAGAGACACAAAAGCTGAGTTAGATGAACTCTCAGGGGTTCAGAAAAAGAAGAAGAGTGTAGTCTTCAAGGAGCTCACCTATGCCACCTCCTTCTGTCATCAACTCAAATGGATTTCCAAGCGTTCATTCAAAAACTTACTGGGTAATCCCCAGGCTTCTATAGCTCAGGTAATTTAAGAGATTCTTCTAATTATGCTCTGAAATGCTCATGTAGCAACATTAGATTTTGATACAATATATTTTAGGATTACATTGTCTTCTACTGACAGTTTCACCCCATTCCATTTGGGATATCAAAACAATCAATGGAACAAATAAAACACAATAAAATTTTTACTTATAGAACACTTTTTTTAGTGTTTTTTTTTGGACTACTTAATTCAGAATTGTTTTGTTGATTCAGACAAGCTGTAATGGATAATTTTTGTAGAGAGAACTTTTGTTTTCAAAATAGTGATGTAAACAAATGTTTAGTCCCAGTTGAGGTTTTCTGGTAGCTGTACATGTTTATTTCCTGATTTAATCAACAAGTTTCTTGATCATGTGCTACATTCAGGAGCTTGTACAGAGCAGTGAACACAATGGATAAAAGTAAAATCCCTGCTTTCCTGGAGCACAGTTTCTTATGAGGAAGGACAGGTGATAAATTCATACAGAAATAAAGTGTCTAGCATGACAGAAGGTTAAAGGGTCTATGGGAAATTTTAAACAGAGAAGTGGAGAAAGGAAGAGAGAAAAAAGAGAAAAGAACAGTTGTGGGAGGGAGACAGGTAAAATGGTTTGGTTTGCATTTTCAATCAAATGCAAAGGTAGTCACAGAAGACTTCACCTAGATGTCAGTGAATGCACCTGAATGGAGGAGGGGCTGGTCCATATCTGAGGGAAGAGCCTGTGTGCAAATGATGTTCCTTATAATTGACCTTCCTCATTTTGGGGTTCTAGTCTTCAGACAGCAGTAGATGCCTAAAACGGTGTACAACTGACAGAAAGGTAGTAAGCGAACGTAACTTCCATTACATAAGGCTATCATTCACTGTCAGATTAACTTTCTCTTCATTAAGATGTAATAATGTTCTTTTACTCTTTTTGCTGACTCTGTTAATGGTAGTTGTTTAATACTCCATATGGATTTTCTGTAATTTTGAAGCCCTCTGCCATACAAAACCTAATATTTCCATTTTATTGGTCCATCCTTTCTAAGGAAATCAATTTAGCCAGTTATTTTTTGGGTTGTTAATTTTATTATCAATCACTGAACCTGTTGACTTCCAAAAGATGTCATGGAGTTGGCTCTATTACTGATTTCTTACCATGTGCACCATAATTTTCATACTTCAGTACTGTTGTTTTTGAAGTATTAATACCTAGAGGGATCTAGAGCCTAGATCCCTCTTTGGAATGTACTGCTATTGCTCCAAACATTTTTGGGACTTGTTATTTGACATTTCTGTTGGAATGAGAGCACTTTTGCGTACTATAAATCAAGGGTAAATTTTTGTTCTTTCAGAGTAGATTTGATGTTATTTGGAAACAAGTCTAGTGAATCATGTCAACCTGGTTTCCCATTGGTCAACAGTGAGATGATGTAACGGAGTTGATTCTTCAGTGTAATTCATGCATTAGAATTTTTTACTTGGAAAATAAATTTCTCTTGCCTCCAAGTGGTTTATGAGTGTACTATCCAAGTATATGGCAGTTCTGAGCAGGGTGTGAATGCGGAAATATTTCTAATACACCACGATTCTGCATCTTTTGGTGCTTGATTTCCTTCAGTGGCAAACCCCAGGCCTAGTGTCTCCAGGTTGCCTGTTCAGCCTACTTGCCTCCTCAGTGAACTCAGTTCCACAAAAGGAATTCCAAAATGTTCAGAGCAGTGGTGACCTCATACAATAGGGATACAACCTTGCATGTCCCTGAGCATCTGCTTAACTGGAGCAGCTCTTGTTCAGGTTTTTGAATATTGGTATATTAGCTTAGGTCAGAAGTATGCCAGTTATTTTTGTAAAGGGGCAGGTAGTGAATATTTTATGCTTTGCAGGTCATATGGTGTTTGTCTCATGTAGTAATCTCATCCATTTTAGTGGCTGCCATAGATGATATAATGCATAAACAAATGAACATGGCTGTGCTCCAATTAAACTATTCATTGACACTGAAATTGAATTTCATGTAAATTTCATGTGGCAAGAAATATTCTTCCCTTTCTTGTTCAATCATTACAAAAGTATAAAATGCCATTCTTATCTCATAGACTGATCAAAAATAGCCAACGGGCCTTATTTGGTGTGTGTGCTATAGCTTACTGACCCCTGGTTTGGGTTTTTAATTTTGCAAGTATGTCATTTGCTTCTCTAGGTGTTTGAACATGTAGCTATGAAAACGTTTTATGGCTTCTGGCTCATAAATCTTGTGTCTGTTGTCTTAGAGACTTATTTGGTTTTGAACTAGTTATCTACGTGAATCAGACTTTGCTTCTGAGAATGCATTTAACCAAAAGTATTTGGAAAATATTGGCATGAATAGATTACCTGTATAAGAAGATTTAATGTTCACTTAATGTTACAAGGCATTTCTAATCTTACCAATTTGGAAACATTGTCTTATCTCTTGGAAGATTCATTGTTTTTATCAGCATATTAAACATTTGACTGGAAAACTTTTTTAGGGACAGCCTTAAACATCAATTAGAACTCACCTTGAGAAATGTTGGTAAACACATTTGAACAAAGAATCATATATGTAGGGAATTCTTTTCTTTCCTTTTTTTCCCCCCTGTTCAAAATAGTGGCGAGATACACACACAGGGTGTTTTTCTCTGATGTGTTGTGCAGCATTTACTTTGTTTGTTTTCTCTTAATGAAAGAAAGAATAACATAGATGCACCTTGTAAAAGCGTGACAGTATTGTGGGATTAACTGTTTCGTCAGTATGTTTGAAAGCTGACTTTGAAAATACTTTTAGAACTTTGCGACCTGTAGGAAACATCCCAATGGTAATGCTGATCATATGTTAGTATAAGATATCAAGTTCGAATGCAAAAGAAACAAAGCATGTGGAGTATGCAGTTAAAAAAAATCTTGATATTCTTAAAGTTATACTGTGTGAAATTATAGACTTATATAGAGCATGCTTATATGTTGATGGAATCATCCTAATTTGTTTTGGAAACTTGATCTGTTGACGTGATGTACCGTGTTCTCTGAGGGTAATTAAAATATGCCAGGGCAATAGATTTTTTTCAAAATTTTTTCTGTTTTATTAGCAAGGGAATTTTTAAGGCCGTCTCAAATCATATGCTTTCCAGACTCTGGTCTTCACAAACTAGCCTTCACAGATCGTGATCCTTTTTCAATTTAAATTTGGTTTGCTTCATGCCAAAGGTGTGCTTGACAAGTTACTTCAAGTCTTGATATCATTGTACTTGTAGTCCTGATTTGTTTTTTTTTAACTTTGAAGGTTCCAAGACACAAGGTTAGATATTTTGTTTTCTTTAAAATTTCCTTAAGTAAATTATATCATTATATAACCTTTAACCCTTTCCTGGTAGAAGTGTCCTTCAGAGACCATTTTATCAATCTTGAAAATAAGTGATGTTTACTTGGTTTTCTTAGGACTTATTAAACAGAGTAAGTGACAGTAGGCCAGCATGGCAAAGAATTGGCGGCTTAGTTCTACACTGTGGGTCGTGGGTCCTACAGGCTGAAGTTGCTGGAGAAGTGACAGGAGACTGGGTCATGGAAGCACTTGGGAGCCCTCAGGGAAAGCTGACTGAATGCTTTGGTGACAGTGACAATGCAGTGAATTTTCCATGCAAGGTGGGCTCTCCCTAGGAGGATAGGCAGGCATCCCCAGCTCACCCCTACTTTCTTTTTGTGCAAAATTCCATTGTCAGATATTTTATGTGTGCTTTAAAATTTTTATTTAGCTTCATACTAAGAGTAAAGGTATCCTGTTTTTACTCGACCTCTTGAAATATAAAACTGCATGTTCACTACCAGAAAATTTGAGAGGTCAGGCCAGAAATGATTGTCATTTCAAGTTGATTTTATTCCCGAAATGACTCTGTTATCGCTTGCACTGCTCTCCTACTCTGTGTGGCATTCCAAGTACCCGTAGCCTGAACTGGACCCTGAACTGCCAGTGCCACGGAAGCACTGGGAGGAACCGTAACTTTTCCCGTAGTCTCCTTTGTTCTCCTGACAGGCCCCCCAACACACAGAGAAGTTGTTTTTTATTTTAATTTAGACAGCAGTCTAGTAATACACACTGTTTCATATTGATTCTAAAGGGTTTTTGCCAAGCCATTTAAATTATCTATCTTAATGGAGTGATTTGATTATAGCTGTATATATTATAATAATAAATAGTGAGTTGTTTTTACTTTTAATTGAAACTCTTCCTTTTTTTTTTCTTTTGGAAAAGATAATTGTAACAATCTTCCTGGGACTGATTATAGGTGCCATTTTCTATGATCTTAAACATGACCCTACGGGAATCCAGAATAGGTAAGTAAATTTAGATACTGACTTTTAGAAAGTCCTATTACTTTTTTCAAGGTTATGAGAATCTATTAAGAGTTTGAATTTCAGATAAGTACTGCAGAAATTGAGGAGTAGGGTAAGTCAGTGAGCTGAAGGCTTAATGGAAAAGTTAATTTTCCTGTATACATATATAGTGATAAAATATACAGAACATAGAATTTAACCTTGTAACCAGTTTTAAGTGTACTGTTAAGTGGCATTAATTACATTTACATTGTTATGCAACCATCACCACTATCCAGCTCCAGAACTTTTTTTTTCGTTTTCCCAAAATAAATCTGTGTACCCATTAAACAAAAACTCTCCATTTTCCTTTCCCCATTTCCTGGAAACCACCTTTATACTTTCTTTCTCTGATTTTGACTCCTCTAGGTATCTCATATAAATGGAGTCATACAGTGTTTGTCCTTGAGTGACTGGCTTATTTCCCTTAGCATAATATCTTCAAGGTTCATCCATGGTGTAGCACATGTCAGAATTATTTCCTTTCAAAGTCTGAATAGTGTTTCATTTTAAGGATATATCACATTTTGTTTATCCATTTACCTACCCATGGACACGGGTTGTTTCTACCTTTTTGGCTGTTGTAATTAATGCTGATAGGAACATATGTGTACAGATAACTCTCTGTTTGAGTCTCTGCTTTAAATTCTTGTGGGTGTATACTGAGAATGGAGTTACTGGATCATTTCATAATTCCATTTTTTTTTTTTTTTAAGAACCTCCATCCTGTCTTCTACAGCTGTACTATTTTGCAATTCTCAGCAGTGTATCAGGGTTTGATTTCTTTCCAATTGGTCAATACTTGTTATTATCTTTTTTTTTCTTGCTTTATAATAGACACCCCAATTATTGTGAAGTGGTATTTTCTCACTGATGTTTTGATTTCCCAAATGATTAGTGATGCTGAGCATCTTTTCATGTGGTTATTGGTCTTTTGTATGTCTTCTTTGGAGAAATGTCTATTGAAGTTGTTTGCCCATTTTTAATTGGATTTTTTTTGTTGAGCTGTAAAAGTTCATTATATATACTGGATATTAACCCCTTATTAGATGTAAATTTAGACATCGTCTGCCGTTCTGTAGGTTGTTTTACTCTGTTGATAGTGTCCTTTGATACATAAAAGTTTTACATTTTCTCATAGTTCATTAGTTTTTTCTTTTGTTGCCTGTGAGTTAATTTCCTTTCTGTTTTTTGATTTATTTGACGTGGGGACATGGATCAGATTCAGTTTCTTTCTAACAGTAATATGGATTACCACGTTGAAAAGAATTAGAATACGTTAAATTAACAAAAACTGGTTAGTGTTATAAAATAAATTCTTCTAATTTAGAAGGAATTTCACTGTCTACTAGTTCTGAAACATTATGCACATTATTGTAGTCTTAGATGAGAAACTTAACAAATTGAGCTGAATTGTTGCTGTGTCCCGTGTTTCTAAAATTAGCTTTCAGTTTTGAAATTCATATTTACTTTGATATTAGGCTTTTTTGTGTGTGGCTATGATATATGATTAACACTTGCGTCAGTGTACCTTCCCCAGTTTCAGTCACAATGTGCTCTTAGAACTATTGTTGCATGATGAGACTTTGTAATGGGCTCAGGTGTGCTGTGAATACAGGTGCTCAGCAAGTTGGCAGACCGCGGAGTTCTCCTTTGCTTTGTGTATTTAGAGCTGCTCTGTGCCAGCACTGTGCTCCCTGCTTTCCATCCATGGCCTCAGGTTACCCTCCTGCCCGAGAGGTGGGTGGTTTATCCCCATTTTACTATTGGGAGAAACTTTCAGTGGCTTCAATGGAATCTATTTTGATGTCTGGAAAAAGGGTGATTGTTTATGAAAGAAAGAAAAAGCATAAAAACCTCACTCAGGTAAAACATTTCCTGAATGGAATCAGACAGTGTTCCTCTACAATGAAATTTTTATGGCAGCTCCTTTATAGAGTTAGGTCATCATTTTTCTCTTTACCTACCTTGGTGGCTGTGTTCTTCTCTGTTTCCAAACCTGCTATTAATTGGTGGTTTGTACCTTGGTAGATGCCATATTTTCACCTAGTGCAGAATACTTATCACAGGATCTAGAGCCCATGAACCTTTTGTGTTGTCCAGCGGGAAGCATTTGGAACAAAATATTGGGACACCTGTCCTCCACTGAAATTTTAAAGAAGACCTGGAAATGTAGCCATTAAAGATCATGGTAGAAGAATTCAGAGAAATAAAAAAGAGCTTTAGCTGTCTCTTCCAATGTTTTCTGGAGAAACAGGGCATTGGATTTATTTTAATTTGTATTTTGATTTAAGTTGCTACCAATTTTTCATAACTTGAAATTGCTCATGAGGACAATGGTTTTCTTCTCTTCTTTGGGAATGATTTATCCCAGGGAGATGCTCATTCTCCTCTTTCTCTAACCTGTACAACTGACAAGCTGGGTTCTAATCATGTGTAGTCTATGAGCTTCTTGGAACTAATGGTTACCTTACGGGGTTGTGGTGATAGCTAAACAACTTAATGTGTATTAAGAGAAAAGGTATGTAACCTACAATCAGTATTAATCTACCCAGCAAAGCTATCATTTAGAATTGAAGGACAGATAAAGAGCTTCCCAGACAAAAAAAAGCTAAAGGAGTTCATCACCACCAAACCACTTTTACAAGGAATCTTAGAGGGATGTCTTTAAGACAAAAAAAAAAAAAAAAAAGATAAAAAATATGAATAATAAAATGGCCGTCAGTACATATCTATCAATAATGACTTTCAGTATAAATGGATTAAGTGCTCCAATCATAAGATAGGGTGGCTGAATAGATAAGAAAACGAGACCCATACACATGATGCCTGTTAGAGAATCACTTCAGATCAAAAGGCAAACACAAAGTGAAAGTAAAGGGATGGGAAAAAGACATTTCATGAAAATCTGGAAAAAACAACTGAGGTAGTAATACTTATACCAGACAAAATAAACTTTAAAACAAAGGCTATAACAAGAGACAAGGAAGACCCCAGTAATCCCACTTCTGGGTATTTATCCAAAGAAATTCCAAATGCTACATTGAGGGGACAAATGCATCCATCTGTTCATTGCAGCATTGTTTACAATGGCTGAGATGTGGAGGTATCCTGGGGGTCCATCGATGGATGAGTGGATAAAGAGGAGGTGGTACATATATACAATGAAATATTGCTTGGCCATGAAGGGGAGTGGGTTCTCGCCATCTATGGCAGCATGGATGGACCTGGAAGGTACTGTACTGAGTGGAGTATGTCAGTATGACAGAGAAAGACAGCTGCAATGTGATTTCACTTATATCTGGAATCTAAAGAACAAAACAAAACAAACTCATAGATACAGAGAACATTTTGATGGGTGCCAGATGGGTGGAAGGGTTGGGAGTGAATATAAAATGGTAAAGGATTAAAAAGTAAATATTGGTTGTGACACAGTATTTATAGCAGAAAAAATATAGTCAATAACATTGTAATAACTATGTATGGTGTCAGATGGGTACTAGATTTATCGGGGTGATAGATGGGATGGGGTTTGGGGGACAGAGTAAAAAGGTTGAAGGGATTAAGAAATACAAACTGATAGTTACAAAATAGTCATGGGGATGTAAAGTCAAGCATAAAGAATATAGTTGATAATATGGTAATAACTATGTATAGTACCAGGTGGGGACTAGACTAGTCAGGGGCTTACTTCTTCAAGTGTACAAATGTCTAACCACTGTGCTGTACACCTGAAATTAATATAAAATAATATTGACTGTCAAAGTAAATAAAGTAGAGAAAAGAGAAAAGTTATTTAAAAATATATTTGGATCCATAATTAGATATTATAGACAGGGATTACCACCTTAAATCAAATATATTAAATACTTTAACAATAAAAACTATATTTTCTATAGAATAACTTACCTTATGAATTAGAAGTAATTCATGAAAGACTTAACAAATTGAACTGAATGTAGATATGTCCTATGTTTCTGAAACTAGCTTTTACTTTGAAACTAGGCTCTTTTTGGTGTTTCTGTAAACTTGCATAGCTGCATGTGCACTCTGTCTGCCTTTTCCACTTATCCATTATTGTATAAACATTTACTTTTAAGATAGCTTGTTACCTAAGTTATTTATAATTATAATTTTGGTGTTAAAAACAATTACTGAGTGTCTTTTGGCCCTTTGGGGGTTGTACACTTGAGTTTACATTTTTTTAAAACACTGTCTTAATTTTGTATCATTTAAATAATGTTCACTTCATCTTTTCTTGTTTCAACTCACATCCTCAATGTTAGTTAAAGTGTTTGGTTATGAAGGTATTCCTAACACTGTTTCAGGGCTGTGTCATGCTATCGTAAAATTTATATTTCCATCAAAGTGTCAATAAACTGTGTGCTTTCCTTTTTAAACCTTAATTATTTTACCGAGAGAGAAGCATTAATAGTCATTCTTTAATTACACATGCACAAATTCATTTTTCCTTCATAAGCATGATCTGCTTTCTTTTTGAGCATGTGGGAAGTAATGTTGGTGATGTGTTGTCAAGGTTTTGCTGATGATTATGTGGTAAAAGCATGTAGTAAGGTATCGACGGGGGTTTCCCTCCACTCTTTCATTTTGCCTCCTCATGTCTTAGTGTCTTTACTCAACTTTGAAAAAGTGGTTAATAGAGCTTTTTAACCTTTGCAGGCTTTATTTGGTTGGTTTTTTGTTCATACATTGGGACTGGTAGTCAGTGTTTTTGTTAGTTAAAACTCAAAGCGATAGTACTTTTAACACCTATGTAATCCTCAGCTTGGGTTCCATAACGAGACTCCTAGGCGGGGTAGCTTAAACAACAGAAGTTACTTCTTACCCTTCTGGAGATCTGGGTGCCACCATGGTCGGGCTCTGATATTTGCCGTCTGCTTGCTTGCTGCCCCTCCTGCTGTGTCCTCAGTGATGCAGACAGAGCTCTGAGGTCTCTCCCTTTCCTTCTAAGGGTGCTAATCCCTTCATGAGGACCCCACACTCATAACTTCATCTAAACCTAATCACCTTCCAAAGACAACACCTCTAACTACTATGTTAAATAAGTCCTAGCTGGACAATCAGCTCTAATGTGTCTTTTGGAACAAAAATTAATATAAGACCCAGTATTCTATTCTGTTCTATTCTATTCTAGTATTATATTATATTATATTATATTATATTATATTATATTATATTATATTATATTATATTATATTATACCTGGTCTTATATTATAGTAAAATAAGACTGGGTTTTATATTAATTTTTGTTCCAAAAGATGCATTAGAGCTGATTGACCGGCTAGGTCTTATTTTCAGGGAAACATGGTATCATCACGTTCAGGGTTAAGGCTTCCACATAGGGATTTTGGGAGAACACACTTCAATCCATGGTAACCCAGAACCCAGAATTTCAAACCGTGCTATATAGAGTCCCAGGGGCACCGTGAGGAGACACAGGGATGGTGCAAGACCTGAAAGGGCTCACACTTCCCTCTCTGTTTTGACCAGCATAGTTGTTAACGTTATACCATTTAAAGAAAGAGTATTCGCAGGTAGGAAATTGATGCAGGGATGTTTCATTGATGCAGTGTTTTCATCCCCTTTTTCTCATCGCAGAGCTGGGGTGCTCTTCTTCTTGACAACCAACCAGTGTTTCAGCAGTATTTCAGCTGTAGAGCTCTTTGTGGTCGAGAAGAAGCTCTTTATGTGAGTATGGAAGGGGGCTGTCCAGTGACGGGACTGTTGATCAAACTGGTCACATCCAGTTGCAGACCCTAGATTGCTTCCTGGATGACTAATGTTAATTGAGAAAAAGCAGCCAGAGACTGGAAGGAAAAGCAGGAGCACGTGGGGCCTGAGACCAAAGGAAAAAGGAGGTTCAAGATACCCACCAAATGCAAATGATGCAGAGAAAGCACGAAATAAAGAGGCTGCAAAGGATCTTTTGTTTTTAGCAAATACGAAGTCATGATGACCTTCAGAAAAAGTTTGAGGGGCTTGGTAGAAAGTATTGTGTCTAACAGTCAGTTGAAGGTGGGTGGGTAAAGGTGACAAAGAATATAGAGCAAGCTTAGCCCTCAGTAGAAGGGAGAAAGAGCCAGAAGGTAGCCTTGAAATAAAGTGCAGGCTGTTTTGTTTGTGTGGTTTTCAAATTTGGAAGACACTTCCCCGTATTTATATGCTTGAGGAAAGAATGAAGATATTGGTGGCATAGTTTGGAATCACGGGAAGAGGGGCCTCTAGGACTTCAGAGGGAAGGACTAACCAGGGATTAGTGCACGGAAGTTGTACTTGGGGGTGTGGAGAATAGCAGTGCCACCTTCTTCACAATCAGAAGTGGGGAGAAAGAAAACCCTCTCTGACCACTGGGATCAGCGGCTGACGTGCTCTTCTTCACGTGAGCCAGTGTCGGAAGAGGGAGGAGATGCAGAACCTGTTTACCTGGAGTGGGGTCCCCAAGGGCAAAGTGGATGCCATTAGGAGGGAGAAGAGGGGTCATTGCACAGAGCTTGGCGGGACGATGTCCCAGGGGAGGGCACCTAAGGTTGGTGCCTCATGCTGACTGGGTGAAAGGGGTGGGTAAACCTGCAGGATGTGAGAAGGTGTCTTTTAGACCCCTGGTGGCCACAGAAATCTGTACAGCAAGTGTTTTCATCATCTGGTCTGTGCCTTCTTAAACTAATGTGGGGTGTATGGTATAATTTTTGTTTTTTAGGCATGAATATATCAGTGGATACTACAGAGTGTCATCTTATTTCTTTGGAAAACTATTATCTGATTTACTACCCATGAGGATGTTACCAAGTATTATATTTACTTGTATCACATACTTCTTGTTAGGTAAGCAATAAGAAAGTATGTGTGTTTAGCCTCCAATGTGAGGGGAAGCTAATTTCTTTTCACAAGCATGTTTTTGGTTCCCAAAAGTATAAACCAAGCTATGAGATAAGGAAGCATCAATCTATTGTGCACACTCTGAAATCTGGTCTCAGAGGACTTTTTTCATGACTTTTCCCAACCTAACTCTTAAACCTATTTATAGAACTATATTTTACTGAGAAGCAATACGTGTCATTTACGGACATGGAAAGAATTCATGAAAGTATTTGAGACTATGAGAGGGGAGCTGGAGCTGGAATATTATTACCTATCTATGTATATTCTTATGTATATATATCTGTATGTGTGTGTAAAGATAGTGAAAGGTAGCAACTTTTGGTGCATAGTAGTTCAATAAAGTAGTTGTTTGATAAATGTAGACAGATTCATTTGTGCATCGTGTTTAGGCTTCACCCCAGGCTCACTGCCTCAGAATTTCCATGTATTTCCTGATTCATACACATATACCAGAAATACATGTATTTGTTTCAAAACTCTATAAGAGAAGATTCACTGATATAGTTTAAACTTTCATTTTACAAATGAGAGGTGTGTCATAAAGAATTAGGCATAGTATCTAGATCCTCAGACTCCTGACTGGTGGTCTTATGGCTGTTCCAAAATACACAATGGAATACTATTCGGCGGTAAGAAAAGATGATATAGGAACATTTGTGACAACATGGATGGATCTTGAGAGTGTAATGCTGAGCGAAATAAGTCAGACAGAAAAAGCAGAGAACCATGTTATTTCACTGATATGTGGTATATAAACCAAAAACAACAAAAGAACAAGACAAACAAATGAGAAACAAAAACTCATAGACACAGACAATAGTTTAGTGGTTACCAGAGGGTAAGAGGGGTGGGGGGTGGGAGATGAGGGTAAGGGGGATCAAATATATGGTGATGGAAGGAGAACTGACTCTGGGTGGTGAACACACAATGGGATCTATAGATGATGTAATACAGAATTGTACACCTGAAATCTATGTAATTTTACTAACAATTATCAGCCCAATAAATTTAAAAAAATCTTCAAATTGACCCATAATTGTAGCGCATTATAGTGTATAATGCATTTTTATGAAATGTAATTTCACCCCATCCTCAATCCCAAACTCTGTGTTACTTTTTCTCAGAGACTTGGGTTCTGAGGTTCTCCCTCAGGTAGTGAAACTACTGGGAGCTCACGTAATCCTCGTCTTCCCAGTTTCTTCACCAACACAGTTACAGCAAACACTGAATAATGTGGTGATGTCTGGGTGAAAAGGGTGTGCTCCTGACAATTCTCCTTCTCTGAAGAGAAGCCAGTAGAATTCTGACCAGGTGTGCTGCCTCCAGATCTCCATCTCAGGCACTCAGAAATTGTTAATAATTCCACATAAAGAAGCATAGGTGTTACATGGCAAAGTGCTAATGCAGTAAGTATAAAATAGAAAATTGCATGATCATTTTATGCAATTATATGGGGTGGGGGGAGATCAATGAAATTAGTGACCCAGGATGGTTTGGTAGGGGATGAATTTTTTCATTCTGCTATCAGTTTCTCAAAATAGAGTATTATTTGCACAATAAAAAAAACGAGGTACACAGTGACCTAGGCAGTTGGATTAACCCCTTCTGTCTTCCTAAGGATTGAAACCAGTGGTGGAGTCCTTCTTCATCATGATGTTTACTCTGGCGATGGTGGCTTATACGGCCAGTTCTATGTCACTGGCCATAGCAGCAGGTCAGAGTGTGGTATCCATAGCAACACTTCTCATGACCATCTCTTTTGTGTTTATGATGGTGAGTAGAAACAGTGCTTCTCTGAGAAGTAATTATTGCCTCTCGTTCCTTCCTGGTAATTTGCCTTTCATGGAAAATCTGCTTGGAGGATTCTGTAAATGGGACCCTTAGCTTTAAGGAAAGCATATATTAAAGTATAGCTCATATTAGGGAATGTACCAGCTTTTTCTGGACTCTTACCCAGCCTTTTTTGCTCTGTTCCAATATGGTTACTACAACTTTAGTTAACATGTTTTTACAAATGAGATTTTAAATGATGCTTCTTGGTGACATATAGTGAAACCTTGATAAATGGGAACTGCAAAACCCAGAAAATTTTTATTGGAAGATTCCCTTATAAAAACAATAGGTTAATTGCCTAAATTTTATGGTGGTGTTAGTGAACTGTTGTCTTATTTAACGAACAACTGAAATGGTTTGGATGGATCAAATACTTTCCAAGGGAAAAGCTAAGCTCCATGAGAAATAAAACAGTATGTGGTATGGGTCATCTATCTTGGGTACCCTCCTATATTTTGAAAAGGAGTGTTTGAAAAATACTGAAAATTCCAAAGTCCACACAGTACTAAGGCCCCTCCTTTCTGGGTTCTTGACATTCTCTTATATCAATATATCTAGGCATTTTCTTTAATGATTACTTAATCCTAAGCTTACGTGCTCCTAAATTTTGCAGAAACATAGATGTATGAACAGGTGAAAGGAACCAGTTGTCACATATCCCCTCCTACATGGAGTAAACAGGAATGCTTAGCCTATTTACTTACTACCCAAGTCCTTTCTGCTAGAGCAGGAGTAGATATCTTTAAAAGTTTGTAATTAGCACAAAAAATTGCTATTGAAAACTACCAATATAAATATTATTGAGAACATGATAATCCTTGTACATATTTCCTAAAATGGCATCCAATAAAGAATATGTCCTTGGATAATATAAAAATGTTTTGTTTGATATGTTAGAGCCTTTGATTATGACTTTAATGCTTTATGCATAAAACTTTTAAAACCATATTTTACTGAGAGATGTTATACACTTGGTTAGATCAAGTTACAATGTGTGTAGTGACACCAGCAACATTGTCATTGTTATGCCCGTCCCCCATGGCAGTGCCAGTGAGGAGAAGTTTTGTATGAACCTCTTCTTATGTACCCGTCTGTTGCTGGAGCGGTCCTTCCTGGGGTCTCCATTGCAATACTGCTTTTTGTTGCTTTAAATGAAGGTGTTTACCATATTTTATGCTATACTTCACCACGTTATACTGTGTACCAGTCTAGGCTATGGGTTACTTTAGGCATGCGTTCTGAACCCAAAATTGTTCCTAAAGTCATTGGGAGATAGAATGCAAACCCTGTAAACAACAAAGTTTATTGTGTTATGAAGTAGAGAGGGGCATGAGGGGCTCAGGATATGTTCATTATGTCTGTTGGTGGGAACGTACAGTGGTCGTATCATTAGAACAGGCAGTACTTATGGACCTTCCATTGTGCGCAGTCACAGAGAAAGTAAAGCCGTAACAAGGAATTTCTAATTAAAGGAAACACAGATATATTGTCATTCCTTTAAAACCATAAACAACCTCAGCTATAGAGAGGAATATCCATGCAAAGAGGATATGCTGAGTCTTTAGATGAGTGGACAAAATTTCCAGAAAGACTTGGCCCCAGCAGAAGTGTTTACAAGGTTGTACGGTACCTAAAGAGGGTATTCTCTAGAATTCTTCATGAAATCACTCCACCAGTCTTGATTCTTCATATTTGCTCTTTGTAGATCTTTTCTGGGCTGTTGGTCAATCTCAAAACAATAGTGCCGTGGCTGTCATGGCTTCAGTACTTCAGCATTCCTCGATACGGCTATACGGTAAGTTTTCCTCCTCTATTACCATGGCTGGGTCATTGTTCCCAAGCTAGGAACAACCAAAATAAAGCCTGACCATCTCATGTCCCCAGACAAGGACTTGGAGGTGTTCAGGAAATCATTTGGGGACCAATGAAGGAGAGTTATCTATTAAGTCTTAGGTCACCATGATGATCACCTGAGTTTTCCCCAGTCACCCTGCTGTTTGAGGTGAAGGGTGGGGAGATATGTCATAGTGAAGGAGAAAGATTGACCACTTGTTGTAAAAAAAAAAAATGGGTTTGCTTTTAAGGGCAACAGGAAATAGTTGAGACAATGGGAGACTGTTATTCATATTTTATGCATATATTGAAAGGGAATTTGGAAGAAAAACCAAGACCATATAATATATACAGCCACTATTGGCTTTAGAAAGGTAATCAGCTCCAAAGAATTATAAGTGGTTTTGATTAAAACAGACAATAATGATATAATATGTGTTACCATAAATTAAGAAAAGTTACTGAGTATCATTATATCATCTTAATTGTAGTGTTCACAGTGTTATAACACTGGGGAGAGAAAAACGAAGGAGTTCTGGGGTTACAGCCAGAGGTCTCCCCTCTTGGCCAAATACTTTATTTCCTTTGTATTAGAAGCCAAAATTCACCTCAAGGCCTCTTCATTGCCAGGATAACTCATGTTAGTTACTTTGGTGTGACGAAGATTGTGCATATGAAGTTTGGTTTGTTTTCAGAAATAACAATAAAGATGAAAGTAGCAAGATGGGATTGTGATAATTCTTTGCAAAGTCTTTTAAAACTATTTACCTTGCCCCACTCCCCGTTGTGTTATAGGCTTTGCGGCATAATGAATTTTTGGGACAGAACTTCTGCCCGGGACTCAATGTAACAGCAAACAATACCTGTAGCTTTGCCATGTAAGTTTACACTCAGTGCCGTAATGGGTTTGCTTACTGTGTGGTGTGATGTAGAAAGGCCACTGGGCTCAGAGCTGGTGTGAGTCCCTTCAGGTCTGTGAGTGCTGTGAGCTAAGTTTTCTTATCTGTAATGCGATAAGATAACAAAGATAATTGTTTATTAATGCATGTGAAAGTGCTGTACAATTTGTAGGTATTCTACTACAGTCAGATTGTATTTATGTTGGAGAAATGGTTCTTGTGTGTTGTTTGTTTTGGACCCTTTAAAAGTTCCTTTTGTTGTTTTGATTGTGGGTGTGAGTTTTGATTTTCAGAACATCTGAGTTTGAAATGAGCTGCTTTGGTGTTTTAGCAACGCCTTGCAGTATCCACACTGTATGTCTCATGTGAAGTGTGTGGATCCACAAACACGGCTCCTGGGAGCCCAACCCATGGTCAGGAGTAAGAGCTCAAAGGGCAGCAGAAGCGGAAAGGGGTGAACCTTTTCCTGCCACACTCTACCCACATTATTCAAGGGTCAGTGTATTGCCAAAAAACCTCTATAAAGAGAAGTATTCTGCCCACTTGTGCTCTTTTCATTTGGGTATGACATTTGTTTTGGAACTAGTAAATGCCAAGAGTCATACAAATATGGTACCAGGTAATAGCTGTGTCTGTATTTTTAGTACCGGGGCTTGTCTCACCTGTGGCAGGTACTGCATCCTGCCCTCCTCCAGCTACAAGGCCTACACCTGATTACGGGGCCTGCTGGTGAGGTCTTGTCGCCGAGCCTCTGAGATGCTCATTCCACTCTTGGTTGCAAGAGCTGAGCAAGTTTAACTGGCAGGAAGCCCTTCCTCGCCTCTCCTCCTAGTTGGAATTCTTAGCCTGCCGTCTTTTGTATGGGTGGTTTGTGGGTAATGAGTTCCCTACAGGGCGTTGATCATTTTTGTGAGAGCGCTAGATGTCACGTGTTAAAGCTGAGGTTTTCCCCATCAGGAGTAAGTGAAAAATTACTTGGTAAATGTTTCTGCCCTTTGAAGAGAGCAGCATCATAGATTTGGAAACAAATGAATCTGGAGAGGCAACCTACTTCAAAGTGTGAGTCTGTGAACCTGACTAAGTTCCTTAAACCTTATCTCTTCATGTCTTGAATGTGTATAATATTTACCCCATTGGATTATATTAGGAATTAACTGAAGCGTTATGTGCAGGTTGCTTAGCATAATATCTAGCAGAATTGTAAGTGCTCATTGTTACCTATTTTATATAAAGGGATAGTTATATAAGGCTTGATAACCTATATGCTTCTTTAACAAAGGAACAATGAATATATTGAGTAAAATTGGACAGATGGTGAGAATGAAGTCACATTCTGTTTCTGTTGCATTTCAGCTGTACCGGCGAGGAATACTTGATAAACCAGGGCATCGACCTCTCACCTTGGGGCCTGTGGAAGAATCACGTGGCCTTGGCGTGCATGATTGTTATCTTCCTTACAATTGCCTACCTAAAGTTGTTATTTCTTAAGAAATTTTCCTAAATTCCTTCTAATTTACATAACTTATCTACAATTAAAATGGAGCACCTTGATTTAAGCATTTAATGGAGTTTTTTTTCTTTCATTTACCATCATACTGTTCTGCAGCCAGAATTATTTTCAACAGAAACTTTCATAGAAATCACATGAGCTGAATTACATCTTAAATTACCTAAGTCATAAACTAGTGATATTCTGTACTGCTGATAATATCAGTTAGACAGTTACTAGTTAGACAGTAACCACAAGAGAGAAGTGTAGTTTACTTTATTGACCTAAAGAAGAACTGAATCTAGAATCTCGTGACAAGTTACTAATATCTCTGATATAAGTTTCCTCATCTTTAAAAGGAATAGGTGGGTTAGTTGCCCTCTAGCTTCAATATTGCATGAATTTATAAAGTGACATTATTTAATAAGTAAATAACAAATGTATTGATGCTGTAATTGAAGTATGAAATCTAAACTATGTTGGAAAAACTCAGTGTTATTTATAATGTAGAAAAGCCATTATGATAGAAAAAGCTTTGATTAGCCATGTAAGGTGAGTAGGTCTTACTGAGATTTATCTATTGTGGAATTAGACTATCCCAGGGGTCCTGGCTGGGCCTTTGGACTGCAGGTGTAGAGAGCCGGGAACCTGGTGACTTACCCTTCCTGGGGTGGTTCAGTGGTAGGATCTGGGTGTGCATCAGATCACCTGGGAACTTGGCTCAAATGCAGATGTCTGGGCCTGCGAGCCCAGCTGCATCCATATCTCCAGGGCACCAACATAAAGAACTTTATGCCAGGAGTTGGTAATTTCCAAGTTCTTTCCCAGCTCTGCGTATTTTACTTATGATATAATAACTGCTATAACTGGCCCTGTATAGGTTCTTTTCTTCCCCACATGTACATCTCATTTATTTTGATATTATTCTAACTTTTATACTAATAAGTATTTTTTAACTTCTTTTTTATTGAGCGGTAATGTAATAAAAAGTACAGTCCCTTTGTCATAAAAGGATCACATCCATGCAGGTGATGAGAAAGGAATTACCAGCGTGTGGAAGCCTCTCTCAGGCCCCTGTACCAGTTACTACTTCCCCATGTGTCTCTGGGTTATTGTGAAATGAAGCGTGTATACTCCCCTCTGTGCTATCATCAGAGCATCACTGCAGCTCAGTTTTGTGTTCCTGTGTGGGTAGGTACAACCTTAATTATATCCCCTCTCCTCCTTTTCATAAACTATTAGATTTGGAATAATTTTAGATTTACAGAAAAGTTACAAGGTAGTGTAGAATGTTCCCATGTACCCTTTGCCCAGCTTCTCTTAATGTTAACACTTTATATACCATTTTATATGTCAAAACTAAGAAGTTAACATTGGTACATTATTGTTGATTAAACTGAGCACTTTATTCATGTCACCACTTTTCCATTAATACTCTTTTACTGTGCCAGGATCCAGTTCAGGTGATCACATTGCATTTAATCTCATTTTTAAAAGTTAGTATTTTTCAGTATTACATGAATTAAGTTAACTGAGGATCACCAGCGTGTAGACCCCCCGTGACTGGTCATGTTGGAATGTCATTTAGCATCAGCAGGTGCCCTGCCATATTGTTGCTGCATCATTCTAGGGACATAGCATTCCATTTTCTCTTTGAATTTTAAGGAACATTTTTCTTTTGTTTTTGATGACGTTTAATTAATACATCATCTTGTAACACATTATCACATTTTCTTTTTACCTGTTTATTATATAACCATCAGGGTTAATCAGTTTTTCCTGTTGTTGGTATAGTTCCTTCTTTCAACATAACCCTGTCTTACTCACAGTTCTCTGTATACGCTATTCCTCACATAGGAACAAACATATTAACAGAGAACTCTGTATATATACATATGTAGATATACACAGAGAGAAATATATATCTATACTTCATACACTAAATATACTTAAGAAATAAAATAAGAACAAAATAAGAAAACAAAACAGAAACTCATGAAAATATATATACTTAAGAAATAAAAAAGCCAAAAATATTAACACTACCCATTTTAAAACTAATAAGAATTAAATATATCTTATTATACTTACCTTCCCTTTGTATTACAGTTATATTTTTTATATAATTCTGTTTTAATTATTATGGTAAGAAACATACATAAAATTTACCATCTTAAACGTTTTTATGTTAACCATTTTAAAAACAATAAGTATTCGTAAAAGCATAAGTCCTATAAAATAGAAAGAATAATATTATAGAAATTCACTTCAGAATATGTCTATATTCTTTTGAATTTTGTTCTTCTTGTATGTCAGAAGAACTAATCTATATTGGAGAGGATAAATTAATTACTTTGGTTTAAAATAAAAGAAACGTCAGGATACACAAATGTTAGCTATATTTTCACTCCTGCAGTAGCTGTCGTTGGGCTTTCAAAAAAGAGTGCAAGAAAACCTGGTATGGAAGGCTCCTTGGCGCATTGATTGACGTAATAAGAAAGAAAGGAAAAATGAAAAGTGGGTAGGTTGAGAGGGTTGTCAAAAAGGGACCTGACTTGTTCATCTGTTTCCTCATCTTTGAAGCCATTCTTCATGGTCTTTAGCTTTGATTTTATTAACTTCAATACCATTTACATATATTTGAAACGTAGCATTATTTATATTTATAAGACATCTTCAGGACACTCCAGTGCTTGCTCAGTGGGCCCCAGAACAGACTAGTCAAGGTAGCAGGGATGGAGGGTGCTCATGGTCCAACAGCGTGGGCTCTCACCACTGCTGATCTTCTGGTAGCAACTACTGATGCCTGAGCTGTCAGTGGCAGGAGTTGATGCTAAGCTCTCCATATGGCTCTGTCCTTTAGAACAGCCAGGCATTTGGTGACAAGCTGAAAACATGCAATACCTATTGTCCCTGAAGTCTGTGAGAATCACTGTCTTGGGCTATGGGTCCTACTGGTGGCTCTAACTTTATAGAAATTCTGTGCTTTCTGTTTTAGTTTGCAGGCCCTGTTGCAGAACTGTAATGTTTTATCATATCTCTTGTACACTCTGTCAAAGGAAGTTTTCTTTTCAATGTAGCAGTAGGATTATAGGAGGTCATTGGCTTGAGAGCATGTCCAAGTTATTGTAGGGTGAATATTTTTGACTGATATTCATGGTAAAAAACATATTCATATTGCATATTGATATTACAACCCATTTCTTATATGCACACAAATAATCCAAACAAGTATCATGTAGTGAATTCTGAATTTTTGAAAATAGGGTTTAAGTAAAACTATTTTATAGGCTCGCCAATAAAGTGAATATGTAATCAATAAACACTTCCAAAAGGTTATATAATTTTATATGCCCTTTACTTATTTTTAGTGTCCTTTTTGATAAATTATATAGTTATGCTGCTAATATTGCTTTTTTTGATTGATGAGTGTTTTACTTATTTAATATGATTTTTTAAAAAATATAGCTAACATACAGTATTAAATTAGTCTCAGGTGTACACCATAGTTATTCAACATTTATATACCTAAAGAAGTGATCACCATGATAAGTCCAGCATCCATCTGACACTGTATCACACTATCACAATATTATTGACTATATTCTCTATGCTCTACATTATATCCCCATAACTTATTTGATTTATACCTGGAAATTTGGACTTCTTATTCCCCTTCAGTTCCCCTCCTCCTTTTTAATGTTTCAATTACAGTCGACATTCAATATTATATTCATTTCAGGTGTACAGCATAGTAGATATTTATATAATTTCAGAAATGATCCCCCTGACTAACCTAGTTCCCACCTGGCACTATGCATAGTTACTGCCATATTATTGACTATATTACCTATGCTTTACTTTATATCCCTATGACTATTTTGTAACTACTAATTTGTACTTCTTACTCCCTTCACCTTTTTTACCCTGCCCCCAACCCCTTCCCATCTATCACTCCAACAAATCTAGTACCCATCTGACACCATAGATGGTTATTAAAATATTATTGACTGTAATTTTTATGCTAAGCCCTACATTCGCATAACTACTTTGTAACAACCAATTTGTACTTCTTAATTCCTTTCTCTTTTTTCACCCACCCGCCTACCCCCTCCCATTTTGCAACCATCAAAATGTTTTGTGTATCTATGAGTTTGTTTTGTAGTTTATTTTGTTTTTTAGATTCCACATATAAGCGAAATCACATTACATCTGTCTTTCTCTGTCTGACATTCCACTCAGCACAATACTCTCCAAGTCCATCCATGCTGCCACAGATGGCAAGAACCCATTCCCTTCCATGGCCAAGCAATATTCCATTGCATATGTGTACCACCTCCTCTTTATGCATTCATTTATCGATGGGCACCCAGGCTGCCTCCACATCTTAGCCATTGTAAACAATGCTGCAACGAACATATGGATGCACACATCCCCTGGAAGTAGCGTTTTGATTTCTTCAGATAAAAACCCAGAAGTGGGATTAATTAGGTCTTTCCTCATCTCTTATAGCCTTTGTTTTAAAGTCTATTTTGTCTGGTAAAAGTTTTGCTACCCCAGCTTTTTCTTTCTTTCATTTTCCATTTTTGTCTGTGCATGTCATTCAATCTGAAGTGATTTTCCTGTAGGCAGCATAGTTTTAAGGGTTTTGTTTTATTATCCATTCAGCTCTCCTATGTCTTTTGATTAGAGCATTCAATCCATTTACATGGAAAGTAATTGTTGATATTCAGCTATTGCCATTTTATTATTCATAAATTAATTTTGATCTTGTGTGTGTGTGTGTCCACCTTAAAGGAGTCCCTCTAACATTCCTTGTAATAACTGGTTTGGTGGTGATGCACTCCTTTAGCTTTTTGTTGTTTGGGAATCTCTTTATCCGTCCTTTGATTTTAAATGATAGCCTTGCTGAGTAGAATAATCTTGGTTGTAGGTCCTTGATTTTTATCACATTGAATATTTTGTGCCACTCCCTCCTGGCCTGCAAAGTTTCTGAGAAATCAGCTAGCTGATAGTCTTACAGGGAGCTCCCTTATAGGTTAATAGTTGCCTTTCTCTTGCTGCTTTTAGAATTCTCTCTTTGTCTTTAATCTTTGCCATTTTAATTATAATGTGTCTTGGGAGTGGGCCTGTTTGGGTTTATCTTGGTTAGGACTCTGTGCTTCTTTGACTTGTATTATCTATTTCCTTCACCAGGTTAGGAAAGTTTTCAGTCATTACTTCTTCAAATAGGTTCTCAATCCCTTGCTTGCTCTCTTTTCCTTCTGGTACCCCTATGATACAAATAGTGTTGCGTTTGGTATTGTCCCAGAGACCTCTTATTTTGGATTCTTTTTTTCTTTTTGCAGTTCTGATTGGGTGTTTTCTGCTACCTTGTCTTTCAAATCTCTGTTTTGGTCCTCTGCTTCATCCAGTCTGTTGGTGTTTCCTTCTAATGTATTCTTCATTTCAGTTACTGTACACTTCTTCTCTGACTTGTTCTTTCTTATGGTTTCTATGTCCTTTTTTATACTTGCTATCTCTTTGTTGAATTTGTCACTAAGTTCCTTGTGCATCCTTAAAACTATTATTTTGAACTCTGTATCTTGTAGGTTGCTGGCTTCCATTTCGTTTAGTTCTTTTTCTGGAGTTTTCTCCTTTGATTTGGGATGTATTTCTTTGTTTCCTCATTTTGCCTGCCTCTCTGTGTTTGTTTCTATGTATTAGGTAGATTTGCTATGTCTCCCAGTCTTGGCTGGGTGGCCTTATGTAGTATGTGCGGTGTGGGGCCCTCGCATAGTCTCCCTGGTCACTTGCTCTGGGTGTCCAGGAGTGTCCCTTATGTGGGTTGTGTGTGCCCTTTTGTTATAATTGAACCTTGATTACTATGGGCATGTCAGTTGGTGGGATTGATCCTCAGTCTGTCTGTGGGGTTTGGCCACATCTACAGCTTATGGGCTGCTGTGATGGAGGCTTACCCCACTGAGTCAGATTCACTTTAGTGGGCTTTGGTGCCTGTTGAGACCATCCTTTTGGCTTGCTGCCTCTGGGGCTAATTGGGTGGTGCTCTGCTGTGCTCTGAAGCCAAATTCCCAGTGTGTTGGTTTTGAAGTCTCTTGGGAGGGGCTCCAATGGAGGCACAGGACACACACTAGTTGTGACTGGCTGGGCACAACTTGGTAGGAGGTGCAAAGCAATCTGTGGCTATAAACGTGGAGGTGCATGGGAGAGGTCATGCTACAAACTGAGGATGGCTGCCACCAGTACCAGGTCTGGGGTAACTCCACAAAAAGCCAGTACACTCCAAGGCCTGCTGCCACCTTCTAGCCCCTGTAAGGTTCAGCTGCTGATAAAGCCTCGGGTGTTACACGAATTGGGTGAGGCAGGGTCTCAGGGAGTCACTAGAGTGGGAAGAGTTGTGGTCACCAAGTTACTGTAGATTCTGATTTGGTGACAGTGCTGGGCCTGGAGTGACTCAGCAAAAGTCTCAGAGCACACTGAAGCCAGTCACCACTCGCCCGGGGCACATGGACTCTGATAGTTTTCCAAGAAAGAGTACAATGTGACTGGCTGCTCTCTGAGAAAGTGCCTCTGACATTGCGGGAGTTGGTGGGGTGGGGTCTCAGAATCAGCAGCAGAACTCACCGTCCAATCAGATTCAGATTTGGCCGTGGTGGGGATGGGCTCAGCACAGGAAAGACGTCACCGACCTGTGTGCTGTAAAGGAGGAGGATCTCACACAGTCAGGAAAATGCCGACTGTCCTCCAGTCCTCCCACAAAAGCCACATAACTCAGTCTGCCATGCCACATTGCTCCGACACCTCCCAAGTCACCCTCCTTCCACTGGAGCCCAAGGTGAGTACCTGCGAGCCAATGCGTCTGTGTGCGGGCTGTTTAAGAAGATGGCTGGGTTTCCCGCAGCCTTCTGTACCACCCAGATGGCCAAATCCACACTGTTTTTCACAGCCACATGTTGCGGGGGCTCCTTTTCCCGGCACCAGTACTCCAGGCTGGGGAGCCTGGTGTGGGGGGCTGAGGTCCCTCCCTCCTCTGGGGGAACCTCTGTGGCCGAGATATCCCTCTGGATTCTCAACTGCCACAGGGACGTTTGGGGCCCATTCTGCGTCTCCACCCCTCCTAACAGTCTCGTTGTGGCTTCTTTAAATTTTTGGTCAGAAGACTTCTGTTAGGCTAGATTTCAGATGGTTCTCCAGGTTGATTGTTCTGTAATTTAGTTTTAATTTTAATGTGTTCATGGAACAACGCAGACACAGTATTTATTTACTCAGACATGTTGGATCGCTCTCAAAGCTTTTTTTTTTTTTAACCTGCAAAATCCTTCTTTCACTTGGCAAACCATAGAACAGCGTATCTGGGTCTCTGATAAATGACAGTTAAAAGTTGTGCTGCTCTGATCCAAGTGAGGATATGGCCCCTCAGTTTGGCCTCCTTTCTTTCTTTTGTATAAATTTTATTGGGGAATATTGGGGGACAGTGTGTTTTCTAGGGCCCATCAGCTCCAAGTTTTTGTCTTTTAGTCTAGTTGTGGAGGGCGCAGCTCAGCTCCAAGCCCAGTCGCCGTTTTCAATCTTTAGTTGCAGTGGGCACAGCCCACCATCCCATGTGGCAATCTTGTTGAGAGCTTGCACTCTAACCAACTGAGCCATCCAGCTGCCCCTCTGGAAGCTCAGCGGCAGCTTGTTGTCTTCAATCTAGTAGTGGAGGGCGCAGCTCACTGGCCCATGTGGGAATCTGGCAACCTTGTGGTTCATAGCTCGCACTCTAATCAACTGAACCATCCGGCCACCCTGGCTTCCTTTCTTTGCAAAGGAGCAAAACCTGAGGCATCATCTCAGTAATTAAGGGCTTGGCAGTATACTGTTTGAAAAACCTCAAGCTTTTCTATCTTTTTCATTTTGCAGGTGAGGTAGCTTGAATTTCAGAGACTGACCAGCCGAAAGTGACAGATTATTTCCTTGATAAGATTTGGGGTGTACTGCAGAATTACCACAGTAACTTGACAAATCACCTCTGGTGGGTCACTTTTGCAAATGTGCAGGAGCCAGGATGGGAACAGTGGGCATCACTAGAAGCTAGGGAGTTGTACTGAAAAGAAGCATTCCTGGAGCTGTGAAGAATACAGGGCCTTTTTATCACTATAGTTACTCAGGCAAATTCCCCCCATTACCCTCTTCATCATCTTCCATTCACCAGGTCTGTGAACTTGATTAACTTAGCTTAATCTGTATTTTTCTTATCCATAAAATAGGGATTCTAGTAGTATTTACCTCTGCAGAGGTGTGAGATTAAATAAAGTAATGCATGTGAAGTGCATTGGCTTACAGACGTACCTGGCTTACAGGATACACTTAATACCTTTTGGCTATTCCTCTTACATCCTACAGGACATCCCACTAGTTATTAGCATTATGCTAGTGCTACTTCATGGATGACACACTCAGAGTGACTGGAAAGCCATCCTCTAGGATGTGTAATATGCATTAAACCAGGGGTTGGTAAACTATTTGACCTGCAGGTCAAATCCTGCTCACTGCCTGTTTTTGTAACCAAAATTTTATTGGAACCCAGCAATACTCATTTATATTTGTATTGTCTATGGCTATTTTTGCACTATGATGGTAAAGTAGTTGTGACAGAAGCCGGTATGGCTCATAAAGCCTAAAATATCTACTATTTGGCCCTTTGTGTAAAGTGTAGACCCCTGCATTAAACAAAGAGTGCCTGTTCCCAACAGTTAGAATACACAAGTCCTCTCTCAATATCATTCCTACTAATCAATCCATTTGCAGAATCTGTGCTTCCTGTTTCTGCAGCTGTAGGCGCTGGCTGGATTAGAGCTCTTGAATACTCAAGAGTGGAGGAATACTTTCACCTGGGAATATAGTAGGCTTCTACTCAACCTGAAACTGTCTGCCACTTTTTCACTTTGCGATCCCCACACTGGTTGAACAGCAGACAAAGAGAGCAATTGTCACATTGGTTATCTCTGTTAGGAAAGGCTAGCTTTACTGTTACATAACAAATGCACGGCGCTAACTGGGTTTCCATGCTCAGTGTTTACAGTAAATAGGCAATCCCAACAACCACAGCCTGAAAAAGGACAAGGGAAGCAGGACTTTGAGCCCTCAGCAAAAGTGTGGATCAATGCACACCTGGCCAGCAATGAGGGAACTCTAGAAAAGCTGGGAGAGAGGAGAGAGAGGAGAAAAAATTGTGGCCTTGTGACAAGCAACAGCAATGGGGACTAGCTTGTTCCACTAACCCTCCTGTATTGTATGATTTAGAGATCATATCTGGCCTCCCTCAAAAAGTCCGGAGTGGACTTAATGTGGGCATGAGTGAATCTGAGTGGTGAAGGCGTGGAGGAGGTAGGTGCTGTCGGTGCTCTGAGTCACGTAGCCTCTGCACCTCTGACTTCCATTGCAGCTATGTGAACAGTTCCATGTGATCTCAGATCATGTTGACAGCACCCTACCCCAAGCCTGCAACACAATCTCTTCACTTTTCTGCTGTGAGGCCTTCTCCAAAGCTGAACCTGCTCAACCTCAGGGCAAGCACAGCCTGAAAGGGCAGGTGTTAACACCCCTAGGCTCCCCTCAGCAAGTAGGGATTGGGGTTGGTAGACAGCTGCTCCCGCTTCATGTTCTTCAGACAGGGAATTATGGGAGGCATTCCGTAGTATACTCAGACGGAACTGAGCTCCTGCTGTCTACAGGGGCAACTTCAATCACACACCTGTATATTGGCATTCTCTCCCTTTCCGGCTCACTCTCTGTTTCCTACCCTAGTTTCCTAGTATCACCTCCCAAATAAACTATCTGAACTCAAGCCTTTGGCTTTTCTTTTAGAGGAACATAAACTAAAACACACTTCATTAAGACCAAAAACAAGAAAAGCATGTCTACTGTTACTGCTACTCTCTAACACAGTACTATCCTCCTTAGTACAAGTGAGCTGGTCTTCTACATGGAAAACCCAAAGAATCAATACAGAATCTATTAGAGCTAGCAAGGGAGTTCAAGTGTGATATATGATTAATTTATATGAAATTAGTAATTTCCTTTATATCAGCGATAATCAAATAGAAAATATAATGAAAGACAAAATTTTGTTCATAGTAGCAATAAAACCATATTAAAAAATATATAAGATCTTTAAGCAATTTTAAGAAACACTTAAAGGACATTAAGGAAGTTCTGGATAAATGGAGAGTTATGTTTCTAATATTGTGAAGATGTCAGTTTTACCCAAACTAATCAATAAATTCAATACAATTCCAATTAAATTTCAGGGGGAATTTTTCTCCACCTCACCCTAGGAACTCATCAAACTTATTTGAACACATCTATATGGAAAAATAAAGGTTCACAAAAATAGCTTAGTAAATTTTACAAAAAAAAGAAAGGGCAAAGAGCAGAACACATATAAAGAACTTACCACATAGGAAGACATACTACAAAGCCATAATAATGAAAAATATTATACTATAGGAACACTCACAAATTAGTGTAAGAGGCCAAAGAGTTCAAAAACAGACACATATATACATAAACCTGAAATATATTAGTGACACCATGAACTAGTAAGGGAAAAATTTATTTAATAGCATATTGATAAAACTGGATCATTATATAAAGAAAAATACCTATGGACCTTATGAGAAGCTACTTTAAAAAAAAAAAAAATTTTATAAGGGCTTGTTTGTCCCTAAATTGACAATTGCTGGAAAGCAAGATCTCAAATGCTCCTGAGAATGACAGTTTTGTAGCTTCTTTTATACATTTGAAATTCTGAAGTTACTCTTAAGATATATTAAAACTGTAAGTTTAATAAATAAAAGTTTGTGACCTTACAAAGGACTCTGTAACATCCCCAAACATAGGAAAAAGAAGAAATTGATTGATTTTACTATATTAAAAAAAAACCTAAGGAAACCTTGACAAAGTTATCAGTTAGATGAGAGATATTAACAGAGTCCACAACTGATAAGGAATTAATACTTAAACTCAGGAAATTTTGCAAATCAACATAAAAGACCTTGACCCAGTGGAAAAATAGGTAGTGAACAAAAACATACTGGTTTCCCATTGATCAGTGCATAAGATTTTCAGGGGGTTTAATAGGCAATTTACAGAAATGGAAACCCAAATGTTGATCAACTGTATGAGGGGATGATTCTCCTTATTAGGAATCAGAGAAATGCAAAATAAAATGAGACCTCACTTTAAAACCATTCCATTAACAGAGATTAGGTAGCTAGATGGTACCAGTGCTGGTGAGGGTTGGATAAAAGTGGTAATCTCATGCACGTAGTGGGATTGTAGATTGGTGCAGTCATTCTGGAGGGCAACCTGACCGCTCTGGGTAAAATTAGATATGTATTCACTTATACCTGGGACTCTGACTCCTGTTATGTACTCACGGAGGAACCCATGAAAACTCTACAAGGGAATTACTTACAAAGATTTGGAATAGTAGAACAATTCAAGCCAACCACTCACTATAGGAATACATAAGTAAAATGTGATGGTTTCACACTAGGAAATACTACACAATCGTCAGAATAACCTACTAGAGATACATACTGCAGAAGAAGTAACGTGTCAATCATGTTGTTTTGGGACATAAAAAGAGAAGATGACTATTGAAAGTTTAAGCCTTTACTGTTAGGCTCATGATACAAGGCAAATTATCTAATTGCTTCTACTTAGGAAACAGACAACTCTTACATCCACTTTTATATCAAGTCTTTATTAAGAAGTAAAGTGCTCAGTATTACACATTAATGAAATTCTCAATTGTTGAGAGAAACCTGCATATATAACATCTTAATAATATTAATATAGAGGGGAAGATGACAGGGGAAGGATAAGGAGGGAATTTTCCATGACTAAAGAAAACAAAAATAGGCAACTTATGGGTAAAAAGAAAGAATTTTGCAAAATTTTACAGGTGAAGTAAAAAAAAAAGTATAACAATAAGTATCATAAAAGACTTTCTAGTGACCATAATTGATATATGGCACGTGGTCAACACACATGGATACCACATAATGGCTGCACTTCAAATTGAAGTTTGTTTACATGTAACAACATGGTACACATACATAAATACATACACTCACTATCCCTGGAATGCAAACGTTAGTACCTAGTAATAAAGGACTTTTGCAGCATACTGCAAATAAAGATGGAGATGAAGCCATGGGAAATAACTGTTAAAGAAACCCAGTGTTTATCATTTCTGTAGAAGCCAACTTAGAAAGGTTTGTTGCTCATGTTTTCATTGAAGATTTGACTGACATGTTCTACCAATTAAATGAACCACATGTGCATTAAAACATAGCATTTAAAAACAGGCCCCTCTTCTATTGTTTTCCAAATGAGTTATTCACCAGCACTGAATGCTCTCTTGCTTATCCTATTAGCTCTCAGGTCATCTTATTCAAAACTTTCGAAAAATAAGACTTTTATTTTTTACTGAGAAACGGATTTCTTCCCCATAAATTTGCTGAGACCTCTCCTAATGACAAAAAAATTGCTGCAAACTCAAACTTTGGCTGATACTGTGTTTCCCCAAAAATAAGACTGGGTCTTATATTAAGGTTTGCTCCAAAAAACTTATTAGGGCTTATGTTCAGGGTATGTCATCCTGAAAAATCATGCTAGAGCTTATTTTCCAGTTAGGTCTTATTTTCGGGGAAACACGGTAGTTTCTGATAATGGATGAACTTTCAATATCAAAAGCTCCTTTTCATTAAATTGAGCTCATTTAGATTAGAAATTCTAGTTTTGAAATGCAGAACTAAGAGTATTTGAGATGTGTATTCTTTAAACAGTACAAAACTCAAATTTTAGTTTTACAGTATTTTTATATAAATTTAGAACACATTTAACATTTTATTTAAAATGAACAAATTTGCTGAGCGAAAACTTTCAATGTGTACTAAAAATTTTAGTTAAGTTGTCCATTCTAGATTAGTTCAACATTACAGTTACTTGCAAATAAGTTGAGTCATATGGGAAAGAGAATATATGAATGAATCTTTATACTAAACCAATTATGAGAAAAATTCCAACTTAGTGATATGGCTCCTTCCGGTTCTCCTGTTATGATTAGAGATGACATTTTAACCCATAACTGATCTTTGGTGATTTCATGCAGCTCATTTCAAATGAGAGCAAAAATAGTGTAAAAATTAAGTGAAACGGTTATTCCAACAGACGTTAGATATGATAAAATAACAAAAAAGCATGGTATTCAACATTTACCTTAACCATTCATACGAAATTTAGCATAATGACTACGTACCCATTCTATTGTTTGGAGTTCTTTTCTAGCTCATCTTTTAGAAAAGTTTACCCCAGGAAGGTAGTTGAAATAAAAGGCTCCTTTTAAAAAAGAAAGCTGTGTAGTAAGCCCATGACCTCAGCCTGAGTGAGAAGGAATGCCCCTACTTTCCCTTCACACACTGGGCAAAAATGACAATACTGATTTTTGTGATTGAAAATAAAACTCAGAAGCCTTTTGACAGTTCTCTTCTAGCTTTAAAAGGCGACTTCATTGTAAACTGAAAAGACTCAGTCATGGTAGCAAGTGGGTATACCACTCTGAATACTTTACAAAGATGTTGTTTCTGTACTCAATATTTACAACTAATTTCTTATATGAGAAAAAGTAAAAAGTCTTCTTTGATCCATGGGAAAAATTTATCTAAAATAAATTAAAGTGCAGAAGAATTAACAATTAGTCACAAAGACCAGCATTATATGGTGGTGAGGGCATATAAATAAGCAGGGCTTGGAATAACATCGTTTAGTTATAACTTTGATGCCGTAGGAACTAAACTCTTACTTATGTCAATTAGCCTATGGTAACATTGGTTTCGTTATACGCGTTTCACCACAGTTCGAAGAACCTATCAGCAATGTTAAGTGAGGACTTACTGTCGTGTCCTTGCTATGGAAACTCAGGACAGCCGCCTTCTCATCTATTAGGAACACATTTATTATACTAACAAACATCCTACACGTGGATATTGGAACTGCCGGTTCCACCTCCGCCTTCTATTCCTTCCGTGGATTGAGAGGAAGAAGGGCGGGAACTTCTGGGGCGAGGCTGACCATTTAGTCCCACGGGTGTGCCTAAACCATGACTTATTTGGGAAGCTGCATCATCGCATTCCCAGCGTTCCAACTCTTCCCGCACTAGCCGTTCCATCTGTTCCCTGTGGATTTCACTGTCATGACCTAGCCTTTCATCCTAATAAACGAAAAAGAAACCAGAATGTTAAGGGTAGATTGATGCATATTCTTGAACTTAGAAATTGCCTGAGGAAATTTAGGGGCCAAATAATCTGCTTGTAATTAGGTAAGGCTGAAGATTTACAGCACATAACAGCAATTCCCAGTTACTAGAGGAAATGTTTTTGCTTAATTCTACCATCCAAGGGAAGGTAGGCGTGTGGAGTATGAAGAAAGTAACATCTTTAGACTATGAATTGATCTATAGCTATGGAGACAGAGAAACCTCTCAGATTAAGGCTTACAAAATAATGACAACCTTGATATTTGATAGAATGGGAGTGTTTGTGTTGCAGATGACCACTTACCTCGGCCACCCCGTCCAGCAGCCTTCCCAGCACCTCCCTTCTCTTCAGTTTGGCCCGCTCCATGATCTCCAGCTTCACTATGACAGCATCTATCTTGGAGACAATGCTGCCGATGGAGTGTTCCATTCGGTCCACTCTTCTCACGAGGCTGTAGGAAACCACAGTGGGGAGGGACAAAGCCACCTTGCATTGTTGTCTTTTCAGCCCAGTTGGCTTTTCAAATGGAAGTGCTAAGATTTTGTTTTAAACAGTATGATCATCAGAAACATTTTCCTTGTAGTCTCAAACTTTAGAGATAAACTCTCATACATTGCTGGTGGAAAGAAAGCCTCTGCAAGTCAACATGGTATCAGACGTCTTTAAAATGTATGCCTACTTTCTATTCAGATAGTCTTTTTTTCTGAAAAGTTTCTAAAGTAAATAATTAAGCATATGTGTGATTTTTGGCTACCAGGATATTCAAGAGAGTTTTACTTATTAAGAATATGACAATGAAAAATGACTACATTAAATAATTAATACAAGATTATTTAATGTGTTGTTGTTCATGTATACAATGGAATTCTGAGCCAACACCAGAAATTATATTGCAACAGAATATTTAATGAAGTAGAGTGATGTTGACAATATAGTAAGCAAATAAAGCAGTTAGAAATCAGTATGTTCACCTATGATCCCATTATTTTGAATAAGCAAAATGTTATATAAATACTTTAAAAATATAATAGAAGATAACTTCTGGAATGGGCTTTGTAGGCCCTCTCCCAGTGAAAGAACCATAACTGTTAAATATATATATATATTTTTTTTTAATAGTTTTAATTTCTGGAAATTTTCTTAAGGGCATAGAGCAAATAAAGAAGCATTTATTTAATAAAATCCACTAAATTTTAGTAAGACGAGTGAGAATCTGTGACGTTTGAGCCACAATCTGTTCCCTTTCTACTGTCCCCAGCTCAGTATGACCAAAGTACCACTCTGGTGTGTGGGGCAAAGGACACAGGGCTCCCTGGCCCCTCAGCTCCAACGGAGGGCTACAGTATCTCCCAGGGAGGTGCAGGCTGCCAGCATTTCTCATCCCTACATCTCTAGCTCAAATCCATGTGGCAGAGGCTCTAATCTGGGCAAGAGTGGGTGAATATGAGGCTCTCTTTCCCCATTCAACTTCCAAGGGTAGGGTGGAGTTTCCATGCCAGGAGAGACAGGCTGAGAAGACCACAGGCTACCATTCCAGCCCAATGCCTTATTTAGGAAGCAGGCCGTCACTTTGAGAGAGATGGGCTGCTCTCCTTGCCCCTAGCTCTGGAGCAGTGGCATAGAGGTTTTGCTTCTGTAGAGTCAGGCTATAAAACAGAGAGCTTCAAAGCTTCCCCCAAGTGTACTGGTTTTATTTGGAACAAAGCCTGGGGAAATTCAAGCCTAAGACTGCTCTTGAAAACAATGGTGATGGTGGTGATGGGCAATTAACAGTAGACCAGTCTTCATGAGATCAACAAATTAACTTGCTTACCAGCTAGTTTACCAGAGAGAACCAGGAAAGAGACAGCTAAGAAGAGACCTAAAGACTGGCCTCAAAAACTACCCCTCAAAGGGGCCTGCATTTAATTGGATGGGACTGTAGAGCAATTTATATCCCAACGCATTACTGAAAACAAAAGACCAAACAGCCAACAATTAGTGGAACTGAAGATAACGGAGATCAGGGAAGACAACAGAGTCCTGCTAAAGCCACTGTCTTCCCAGGATGACTGTGTGCATTGTCGTGGCTGTGCCCTCTGACAAGGGACACATCAGAGGCTTCAGCATGTGGAGGAAACAGACTTCATTAAAGAACAAACACACAAACAACAACAAAAACACACCCTGGGGGGAAGGGAAATTACTATTTAGAATTGCTGTAATATGTTATTTAACACCTTGTTTTCAATAAAAAATTATGAAAAAGAAAGAGGAAAATGTAATCTATACACAAGGGGAAAAAAGCAGGTAACAGAAACTATCTTTGAGAAGGCTCAGATAGACTTAGTAGATGAAGAGTTCAAAGTAGCTGATATAAATATAGTCAAAAGAGTAAAGGAAATCATGCTTAAATAAATAAAGGATGGTATGATGTCATTGTCTCATCAAATAGAGAATATCAATACAGAGACAGAAATTATTAAAAAGGACCAAATAGAAATTCTGGAGTTGAAAAGTACAATACATAAAATGAAAAATTCACTAGAGAGTCTCAACAATAGATTTGAGCAGGCAGAAGAATAAATTGGTAAACTTGAGATGGATGGATAGAAACTATGCAATCTGAAGAACAGAGTCAAAAAAGAATGAAGAAAAATGAACAGAGCCTAAGAGAAATATGGGATAACATTATGCACCCCAACATACACATACTGGGAGTCCCAGAAGGAAAAGAAAGGAAGGAACAGAAAAATATTTGAAGACGTATGATTAAAAATTTACTAAATTTGATGAAAATATCACACACCCAAGAAGCTTAGTGAACATCAGGTAGGATAACGGCAAAGAGATCCACACTCAGACATATCATAATAAAAATACTGAAAGGTTAAAGACAAAGAAAAAATCTTGAACGCAGCAAGAGAAAAATGACTTGTCAGATACAAGGGAAACTCAGTAAGATTAACAGCTGGCTTCTCATCAGAAACAATGGAAGCCAGAAGGAAATGAAAGTAAAATAAAAGTATCCCTAGATCAAGGAAAACTGAGAGAATTCATGCAAGCAGGCCTGCTTTAGAAGAGATGCTAAAGGAAGTTCTTCAGTCTGAAAGCAAGTGATTCCAGACAGTACTGTAATTAAAAGCACACGGAAAAACAAAGAGCACTGGTACAGGGAATTACGTAACTATGAAAGGCAGCATTGATGCATATTTCTTTTCCTTTATTCTCTTAACTGATTTAAAGAGGAACTGTACAAGACAATATGTACACAAAGGTGTTGTTAGGCCTATAACATATAGAAATATCATAATACATTTGACAATAACAGGACAAAGGAAGTGGGTAAGAGCAAAGTTGTGTATTGCAATTCCTTTATACTTACACTTGAAACTCTTCATAAGAAACTCCACTGGAGATGCTTCCCCTCCTTCTGGAGCTATGCCCACTGTCTTCATCATCCTCTTCCTCAGAGTCATCCAGGCTTCGTGGGAAACTTCGGCTGCTCATGGGACGAGGTAAAGAGCTGTGATCCAAGTCCAGGTCCTCCTGAAGAAAATGGCGTCATTGAGCAGGACCACCTGGACCCCACAGACATTTCATTGAGGGCTTGGGCCAATGAAAAATGGGTGCGTGCCCTTTACTTCAGGTTTCTTTGTGGTTATCACCTGACTGTGATTCCCATACTTTTCAATTTCATGGACTGGCAAATTTTCAAAAGTGATTTTAATTACCAGTAAGGTAATGAATTAAGCTTTTTATTATTTTTTTTCTGACTATAAAAGCCCATGTAAATTTACTTTTCAGTTTCATAATAATTATTCAAATGGAAGGCAGCTGTTTTATTTTAAATGTTAATATAAAGATCAACTAATTTTATATCTCTTGAGAAATATTTTTTTCGCACTCTCATGGATATTACGAAGTATATAACTACTCAGGTTTCTCTTTTCAAGTTGGTTACTAGAAAGCTTAGGGCCAAATGTGTAGCCCAATTTCAATAAGCATGTGTGTTTTTATGGAATGCATTTTCCACTTCATTCAGTCTAGTTTTATATTTCACTTTTGCTTTGTTTTGCTTCATTCTTCATTTTGTTTTGTTTTTTTTACATTTATGCTAACCGACTGCATTTTTATATATTAATGTGTTACATATCCTTGTTAGAATAAGCAGGGTACTAATACATAAATTGACAGAGAGAGAGAAAGAGAGATGAGGTGGGGGTTGGGGAGAGACAGAGAGAGAAGCTCACCCACTATTTAGCATGGAGTTTGAAATATCTTGGGTGCTGAATCAAATCATATTCTCTTAAACTAAACCTACCCTCTCTTTTTCCAAGTCGTCTCTCATCTGCTGATGTTCATGTTCAGTCAGTTCTTGGTCTCCATCTTGGTCATACTTTGTGAATATTGCCTCAATTTCTGCATCAGTATGGCCCTTCCTGAAATTATTGAGAGGTTATAGATGAACGCATTCACATACGTGGACCAACCCAGAGACAACAAAATGCAAGAGGAAATGAGAAATTGCTGACTCAGGGACAGTCCTCCTCTTACAATATGTTCCAGAAAGATACCCACCTCTAAGAAAAAAAAAAAAGTGTCTCTATGAGTACTTGGGCCAGAAATATCCTTATTTCCAACAATTTATCTTTGCATAAGCAACATCCCAGGTCCTCAGAAAACATAATTCTCACCCTTTGAGATCTTGGCGAAGTTCATCAAAGTTTAACTTGCCTCCCCCTTGCCGCAGACTCTCGGAAATGTCATCCACAGTATTTTTTTTTAGTTTTAGCTTGACCAAAGCTTTATGGTAGCCCTGTTGAAAAGAAAATACTTGGTTTAGTGTATTCTCCTTTTGCATTTGCTTTACCTTCCATTTACAGTAGTAACTACTGTAAACCCAGTAACCAGAAGAGTGCTTGACATAAGTTGGCCACACATCAAGTACATGTTGAATGCATGAATAACAAAAGTATCCCGATTTTTCCACAAAACTCTTGTGGAAGAGTTATATGAAAAGAGTCAAAGACTTTCAGTAAGTCAAGAACTAAGGGCCTTTTGCTCATATATGAACTCAAGTTTAGGTTATAGAAATGAAAATCGCTATATGTTTCATAGCTGTCTGCCTCAGAATATGTACGAATGTGCAACAGTTCTTACTACTGAGAAATCTGAGTCATAGATTGTTTATTTTTTATATTATCTCATAGTAATTTCCTTATATATGTTAAGCATGTAAAAAAATTAAGTAAAATGTGAATGTGGACTTTTCATTAATAAACTACAGGCTGACCTTGCTTTGCATTTTAGTGTAGGACTGTAAAAGTGCAAGCTCAAACTGTACAAAGTGATGTTAATAATCAACAGGAAAAATTATGATTGCTCCATGACCTTTAAAATTGTTTGTCAAACATTAAAACCTCCCTTTGTGTTGGTTAGAAAGTCATAGGGAAATTTAAAAAAAAAATAGTAAAATGAATATTTAGTACATTCAAATTTAAAACATTAGAAACATTGAAAATTAAAGTATTTTATTTCTTTGTAAAAACTTTTCCTAAGTTTTATCGTAAACTTATCCTAAGACCTTCTAAATCACAACATCATGCAACCACCTCTACCAATTGGACCTAAATGTTGGGATTTCAATGACACCTTCCAAAGGGGCCACCTTTCTGACTGCAAGATTCTTTTGAGATGATACGGTGCAATTTTTATGAGACTTTGGGGCTGCGTGGCAGCTCCATAGACTATGACGGTGAATATTCCCCCAAACCAAACATGGTGAGTGGGTATCCCCCAGACCACTTTTACTAAATATTTTGGCAGCCAGGCCAGTGGCTATCAAGATAAGAGTTGAGCACTGCAAAGTCAGAGATGTTATAAATAATACAAATGGAAATTTCACGCTTTCCAAACAGCAAAGAAAAGAGCCAACCACCCTGAACCACCCATATCTTAGAAGAAAATTATGATTTACACTGTGACTTCTTTCTATAACAGCACTCTGGGATCCAAAATACTGAATCACCTATGCTGAGAAGCATCTCAATTACTCACTTTGAGCAGTTCATATTAAGTTATTGAAAGGAGAAGGCACTAGAATTGCCTTTCTACTTTCCTATCCAAATAAAACAAGTTCCTTTTGCCATGTATAGAGTCTTTTGAATGTGCTAAAGGCATGAACTTGTAGCCAGATAGACCTGGGTCCAAGTCCTGGCCCAGCCAAGTGCTATGGATCAGTCCAGTGTGTGCCGTATGTGACCTTGGACATGCTTCCCTTCATGCCTCAGTTACGTCATACCTAGAGTGTGCAGAACAGCAATCAATTCACATAGCTGTCATCAGAAAGAAATGAGATAATATACATGTATTTAGCATTGTGTTATGGGGATTCGTAATGAGTCACTCCAAGATATGCCTCCGTGGTATGCAGATTGTTTTGAGCTGAAGACACCTTTAGCCTCAGGTTCAAAAGAAACTTTGCCCTTCCCTTAATTACCTAGAACAACTTGAATTAGGGGCCTTGCCATAATAAGAGATTATTAGAGATAACCTCTTTTGACCTATCTATAGGGCAGGACAAACTTTCATTTACTAACATCTGTTCTTATCATGTTGCAATGACTTTTCAAGCCCTTAAGGCACCTTACCTCATCCTTAGCTCAGGATGTCTTCTATCCCCATGTTCCCTTTCTATCTCCAAACCTCTCGTTCATGTGTCATCTCTGACTTGCTCATGTATGTGGGGTTCCCATACATATATGTGTATGTATTAAATTTGGTTATTTTTCTCTTGCTATTCTGTCTCATGTCTATGATGATTAGACGAGGCAGAAGAACCTTGAAGATAGAGGAAAGTCTGTTCCTTGCCCCCAGCTAATGCAAGGAGTAGGGTAAACTCACTGCTGGAACCCCGTGCTTCCCCACGAGGCTGCTGCAGATGAGGAGATCTTGGGGCATTTTACACATGCTGGCAGAAGGTAAGGTGCTTACCAAGGCAGCACACCCCCAGATCTCTGTCTGCAGGGTCTGGTGGAAGCGAAGGTGGTGAGAGTCTTTTCCTCTCTTCTAAATTTAGATTGGCAGGAGAAAATGTTTGTGAAAATAGTTTCTTGGGCTAGCAACTCATTTCCTTGATATGAGTACCCACAGGTTTTGTTTGTCTCTGTCTCTGTCTGGTTTCTCTCCTTTCTTCATGTTGTATGTCCTGAGAGCTGGGCCTTATGACCAGTGAGAATATTTTCTCTCTGGCCTCCACCATCCAGAGGGTGTACTTGCTAAGGTGCATCTTGCTGTCTATCCGGCCATGACTAGTTCTCTACAGAATTTTCTGTGTCTACCTGGTTCCTCCTAGAGATGGTCTATTATCTCCACCAAGTGGAGGATGCTTATGTAAATGGTGGGCAGCCAAATAGGCTGTGGATCCAAGCTTAGGGAATCTTAAACCTTACTCTGCTCAAATGGGGAAAGCATGTGATTCCCTGTGTTCTGGAACAGCTGTTTAACGACAGAACCCACCCCATATTTCTTAGGCTAACTCTGGGAATAAACATTCTTGCATCTTTTTGCAGTCTCTTCTGAGGATGCCTCTTACATCCATAGTATTGGTTTGAGTCACTATAGATCCTAATGTCAAGGCCAGACAATGGATCCTTTTAATTGGAAAAACTTCTAAATCGAAAAGAAAGAAATTTTTTTTCTTAGCTCTCATATTGTTATAAAAGCTAGTCATTAAGATTCCCTTAATATGATGGAAGGACAGGAATTAAAACAAAAATCGAAGTCTACTCAGACAGACCCCTTCCTATTTATCTTCAGACATTTACAGATACTGTAAAAAAAAAAAAAATACATCGGAAGTACAATTGTCCTGTACCTAAAAAAGAAAAATGAAAGAAAAAGAGTGGCAAAATCTTACTAAAAGACAACCTAAAATTTTATGTCTTAAGAACTCAGCTTGGTAACTGTCAGGTTGGAAGCTCCAAAATGTGGCCAGACAGAAACATGGGCTCAACTCCATTTATGAGTAGGGTCGTACCACATTGCTGTCATCCCTTAACGAAATTATAATCTAAAATTCCAAAGGCTATTATAAGGAATGTGCTAATTAGAAAGAAAAAAAAGTGGAATAAATAAAACAGATATTCACGGGGTTAAAACAGGTTTTAGTACAGCACTACCAAAGGCTGAATGGGCCAAATTGACCTTCTGTTACTCCCCACAAATAAATCTGCTCTATTTACCCCTGTGTGGAGACATTTAAAAGACTGTAGGGAAATGAATACAACGAAAAATCTGACCAGCAATCAGTCACTTGCGGCAATAGTCACTCTGGTTAAATCAAGTTAAAGATTGATAACAGGTCCCCTGGTTTAACCTCTTGCTGGGAACCCAAAGCCGTTTTACTCAAGAGTGGATAAAATGGTCAGGAGATAGAAAAAAGAAATTTCCAGCACTCCATGAACTGTGGTACCAAAATCCGTTGGTGAAGCCCTGACTCAAGCTACAATTAGATTAAAAGAATATGGAAAAGTAAAGATTCATAAGAGTATGAAAATTGGAATGTTTGAACAGCCTTTATGTTTAAAAAAGTTATGTCAATTTTAATTGATTGCATCTCTTTTACCTGAGTGTATTATGGAAGAGACATTGTGTCTCACTGGGGGGCTGGTACATGAGGGCTGTCAGTTTTTTCTTTTGGCTGTCAGAGGAAAAGACTCTAGAAGGTAGTAAACTTTTTGCGCCCTCTTAGGTCTATGGAATTGTTTAATAATGCCGGAAATATTTACTGTTTGTCCCAGCGGAAACCCGACAAGATATTTCAAAGGATTTAATAACTTTTTGATGAGAAATTTGGTCAAATTGAAACTAATGACAGAGCCTGACAGGAATTTTTTTTTTCTTTTGGGCTACCTCCCTCAGGTAAAATAAAACTTTATACCCAAGGGGAAGGAGGCAAATTAGAGATTCTGTAGTTCGACAGGTAGGTCAATATGCCACTTAAGTTACAGCCCAGATTTTTAGAGCAGCTGTTCTCATCTTAAAAATTTTTGTGAAACCGGAAATGTAGCTCCAGAAGCAGTTCAAAGCCCAGCTATCTTTATTGTCCACAATTCTTAAGACTGAAGGAAAAAAAGGGACACTGAGGTGTTTTGGAAAGCACGCACTGCTTCTATGGCTCCAAGACTCCCTTGCGAAGGACAAATACAAATCTTAAGTGCTTTTTCCACAAATATTAGTAAGAAAAAGCTTTAGCCATCTATACAGGTAACCTTAATTTTTTCTGCCAGAAACAGAGTTTGGATCCAACTGTTCTTTTACATTATCTTATCCATCCTATGGCAGTAATTTTAAAATGAAGGCTAGGAGATTTCTGTTCATGTCTGTTTCAGGTGTACAGCACAGAGGTTAGGCATTTATATAATTTATGCAGTGATCCCCCCCAGAAGTCTAGTATTTTCTACCTCTGGATGGTATTGTTAATTTATTAAAAAAAGAAGCTCTATTAAGTTGGCTTAAACGAATAAGCACTTATATGAGAATTCTCAAAAATATAACAGAAACTAATCCCAAAACTTTTTAGAATCACATAATCTGGAAAAATATTTGACATTAAAGCTGGTTTGAGTTTGGTTTGGTTAAATAGGCATATCTTTAGAATAATCAGCATTAAATAGTACTTTTACTCTACCTGGGTTTATTAGTCAAACGAGTTCTCTGTTGCAAAATTTGTCAGCAAGAAAAGTAACTTGGTATGATTATATTTTCATAAGTAATCTATAAACTTTATTTTTAGGAGCAAGTAAATTAAATAAATGTAAGTAGGATCAAAGGTTTCTTTTTAGGTGAACTCTTTAGCAATAAGTATATTGTTAAAAAGGGTTTCCTAAATCTCTTGGGTAACTTGAAATTTTAATGTTTTGCTAGTTAAATTAAATGATGGATAGTCACAGCATGTCCAAATAAGATAAAATAATGAAACATTAATTACTGAACATATGTATATCACCTTTTTGCTTTTTATAATAGAGGAACTAAAGATGTTTGGGTCTATTAGTAAACATGCCTTATGCCACATTAAAAAAATTTGTGCTGTGAGGAAATAACATATATACCTAGAAATTAATATGTGTTCATAAATATATCACTCTAAATAAAATACTGGTGTAACAGACAGTTCACAGTTGCTTACTTCCTAGTTTTCACCAGGCGAGGCAAACTTCTATTTACTAAAGGTCTGCTCTTATCATCCTGCAATGACCTTTTGAAACCTCCAAGGCACCTTACCTCATCCCTAGTTCAGGATGCCTTATATAACAAGTTCTCTGTCTCTGAATCTCTCATGCATGTGGAGTCTCTGAGTCTCTTATGTATGTGAGGTTCTCATACACATGTATGTAATAAATTTGGTTATTTTCTCTTGCTAACCTGTCTCATGTCTATTTGATTGTTAGGCTAGCCGGAAGAACCTTGAGGAAAGTCTGTTCTTACCCCACAGTTTTCATTATAAGGATGCAACAGTATTAGCTATTATTTTTATTGCTATTGTTATTAGCACGATAGTAGTTTTCACTAGTGAAGAGGATCCCAGTTTGTCTAATGATTTGTGAGCTTGATTTGTGAGATGAAGCTCGTCTCAACCCACTCACTGCTTCAATTTCCACTGGGACCAAGCCCATGATTTAGTATAAAATCTGAAATATGTGATGTTCTAGCCTGAATTCAAGAATGTGGTTAATGGATAGTTAAGCCTTCCTGAGGTAAACTCAGAAATTACTGGATCCATTCATTATCTCCTTGGCAATATAAGTAGTACCGCGCTTTTCCCTAAGGGGAGAAAACAAACAAACCCAAAACAAGAAAACTTATCCAGAGTATTTTGAACACTGCTTGCCTTAGTCTTGTGTAACTTATGGTACGGAGTGAGCATCTTTCCTATGTCTTGGTGTATTACCATAATCACAATCCTTTCTTAATATGGGCCAGCTCCCAAAATTTTATTCTTTGTACTTTTAGTGTTGTGAAATATTGCCAAGAATTCCTTTCATTTGAAATTTTTTGCCAGTGTCATTTCCTCTGTGACATTTTCATTCATTCTGTCACAATCGTCTCATTCATATTGATAAATTTGCCTTATTGTCCTGTTAGCTGTATATCTAGATCTCTTGAATGGTGGCAGTGACATTCCCGTGGCCAGCTACTTCTTTCTTCTATAAATCCAATACGTTTGTTTGATTTTCTCTTCCAGTGTTGTGATTCTTTTTTCTTTGCTATACTTTCATCTTTGCTCGTCCACTCTCCCTTCCAATTCCTTTTTGTAAAATGTCACATGATTTATCACTGGGATACAAGGAAGTAGCACAACTACATGTTTTGTGCGTGAACTGAACAGCAGATCCTCACTGACAATCCGAGACTTTGCAAGAAGTGACATTATAGGTCACCGATTTTGATGCACATCTGTTACTTTGGTCACGATTTGTAGGGAAGTATGAACTTTATCACTCAGTTAATAAACTGTGGTAACTGAAAGTGAAGTTTGTACTTTATACTGTTATTCACAGTCAACACACTGTGATAATTGAAGTTCCAACTGTATTGACAGGCTGGTATGATTTAACTGAAATGTGTGCCTATTAGAACAAAAGTGCAAAGTGAGGACCGCTTGCTTACACCATGAAGATTTGCTGCAATGTAATCAACTGTTATGCAAAATTCAGGATAATGTAAATCTTAGGTCCCATCCAAAGGACTTTGTTTTAAGAAGTATAAGTTCTCTATTACAACAGGATTCACAGACAACATAGTCCTTTGGTTTGAACTAACAGAAAAGGGCCACTATATCTTAGAAAATGACGTTAGGAAACAAGCTGTGTGCTTTAGATGTAGATATTTGTTGTTGCTTAAGTTTTGTATTTTAAACCAAATAAAGAAGTCACATTGAGAAGAGCAAAGCTGCCCAACTTCCCAGTCCTGCCCTTCCATTTAACATTAAACATAAACATATCCTGAGAAGGTGCATAGGTGAAAGTTCTCATTCCCTTAGGCTGTGTCCTTACTCCATGGACCTTTGCCTTTGACTACGTTAAAACTTCCCTGGAAAGTTAAGGATAAAGGGTGAACTACAAAGTATTTGCCGCAGAAACTTTTTCTTTTCTTTTCCTTTCCTTTTTTTTAAAACTGTAATTGAAATAGAAAAGGTGGAAATGTCTTTATATTTTTCCCTTCTAGTTTATTCTGAACTTTGGATGTGCAAATGAGAGCCCGCTAGAAAAGGTGTCAAAATAAATAAAGGGGATGAAACCAGCAGCCCAGAAACCAGCAGCTCAGAAACCAGCAGCTCAGCTCCAAGAATCCAAAGAGTTTATTGAGAATTTAATCCAGGGCATTAAAGGAGTTCAGCTAGCTGTAGATCCATCTCTCTAAAAAGACTTAGATTATTCCTACAATATAGCAATCTACTTTTTATTTTAAACAGTGACAATCAATTAATGTTGATTTGGAAATCTGGCTGAAACAATGCTCATTTTATGTTCAAAACAATTCTGAGAATTAGGGCTTGTCATACCTTTCTGATAAGATCTGAGAGTTCCATTTCAGCTTTCTGCTGGGCCAAATCAGATTTAACTTCAGAGTAAGTATCATTGATGATGGCCAAAAACATATTCTGTTTGTAAATCAAAGGAAAGGTGAGGTTAAAGAAGAAACCTAAATATATTTTGTAAACATCAGTCTAATCTTTGACACACGCCTTTTTTGTTCCTTTTTTCTTTTTTTACAATTTGATATCTTAAGAAGTCATAAATTAATAGTTTTGCTACCATATTGTTTGGGAAAATTATTTTTTCAATGAAGTTATGCCAAAGGAAAATGCAACATATTTTTTTACTTACAAAACCACATATTGTAATATATTTTTCAAAAAGAGACAATAATGAAATACAACAAAATATTAATGTATTTAACTATGAATGGATTATTTTATTATTTTTGCTTATCTACGTTCTCTGCATTTTTCATTTGACATAAATTATTTGGAGTGTAGAACTCTAAACAGCTTTTCAAATTTCAACAAACAAATGGAATTCTATGCTTATTCCAAATACTGTTATATAATATTTGAGGTTTATGGAACAAATTTTTAAGAGTTAAAATGATCTTTGCAAATAGGAATATGGTAGGCTGAGCAGGAAGATAGTCAAGAAAAGCTTAATCGACAAGACATACACTTTGGAGTCAAGCAAACTTGGGTTTCAGTCTTGGCACTGCCACGACTAAATTGTTTAAATTTTCTAATCTTCATTTAAAAATGTATTTATTTGTTTTTGCATTTATAAAATGGAAGAAATAATAGTATCTCCCCCCCACACACACACACACACACAGATTTGTTGTAAGAATGACTGACGTAATCTATCTAAAGTGCTTAAAGACAGGCCTAATGTATGGTACATGCTACATAATTTATAGCCAATATTACTCAGTAATGGTTAGTTCATTTTCCTGACTTTTTCCTTCCCCAATATAATGGTTTATATTTCCAACACCTGTTTCTAAAAGATTTTCTGGAAGCACTGTACCCAGTTGATCAGGTCCTTCTTTAACATGCTCTTCCTTTGGCTTTCCTTTTTAGCACTATGATTTGTAAATATAAAGTTGTGTATCTGATTATATCTGTTTTCCTTGCAAGTTCACAGAATCTTCATAAGGGCAGAGTTGGTCTCTATTTTCCTTACCCTGCATTCCTTGTATCTAGCACATTGCCTGGAATACAGCAGCTCAATAAATATTTATTGAATGATTGATGAACAAATGATAGATCTATTATTTTGCTGGGCTATTGAATTGCTATGAATTAAGGAGAAATAATGAAGATTCTGCAGCAGATATGAGAATAGAATATAGAATACACAGTTCCTGGCTTAATGTTCATTTCCAAGGGCAGACAGCTACAGTCAGAGTAACATCTCCCACCTTCTCCTTTTCAACCCAGGCATCTGTTTTATTTTTGTTTCCAAACAGCTGTTACCTAATGCCTGCAAATATCTTAGTTGAAATGTATTAAAGTGTGCATCCTCTGAAGAGATTTCAAAAAACAGAAAGTGGCTGAGAAAGGCTCTTGAAGGTCTGGGGAGAGGAAGTTTACTTTTCTTCTCTCCGTTAATTGTAGGATGAACATCTGCAATCAGTGGTCTTTCCCTGTTGATGATGGGCCTTTTGCTTCCTGCCTCAGCTGGGCCACCTCACACCACTGTGGCTTCTTATTAAGTAGGTGCAATAAATTAACACTTGGCAGTCATCTCAGAAGGGTGGCAAACCCTACAGTTGGCTTGTCATATCCGTAAAAGAAAGGTTTGAATTGATAGTAGCCTCCCCTTTCTCTCTGGGAGGTTCAGGGAGAGCAATTCCTTTTTGTGCAGTAGTACAAAAAATCATTTTAGTGTAAAAACAAAAACTAAGCGCTTCTTTTCACGTTCTAGTGATTGATCTGACATAGTGACTGAATAATTTAGAAGGTGCTACGTACTAGAGGACACCATTCAAACAAGTTCACATTTTAGCATTTCCAATTGCCACAATTATATACATATGAAACTGGTGGCCTGAAGTCAACTAAAGGGTTGTTGCAGAACTCTCGATTTCTGGTTTTGTTTTCTTAGTAGAGATTCAGGGATTCAGACGCTACAGAATCCAAAGTATTCCCAATGTTAGAGAGTAACAAAAGCTTACTTCTTCCTCTATTTTTTTTTTTGTCCTTAATATATGATAGGAAGAAGAAACTTAAGAGGCTTAAGTTTAAAAGTAATCATGATACATGGGAACAGCAAGACACAAATGACTTGCAAGATATTCCTGACTCTTTTAGTCCTATTAAAGTACATCTAATTTTCACTCAGTAAATACTACATACTTCACAACTAAATACCTGGACCAACTCTGGAGATATTATACTAAAATACTGAATCTTATACAAAGAATCTTTATAAAACTTATTGAAAATGGAAACAGTTTTGTTTTCTTACGATGATGGTTGATGTAAGGAAATCTTAAGTGTTAGTATTTAAATGAAACAATAGCCACTGCTTAGGTTAAGCTAACTTAATTTAATTCTTTCTTAGTAGAGTGGACAAATGTATAAACGTTAAGATGAAGAAAAAAATGCCTTTAAAAAATCATAACTGAAGGCCAAATATTAAAAAAACAAATATTAATTTGTACCAAAGCAAGAGAATAAAAAAAATATTTTTGAAAATAATTTTTCAAGCAATTTCCATTCATTGTTAGATTTAGTTTCAAATTTAAAATATAAATATTATTTGCAGGCAGTCTCTAGATGTGCTAAATATGAGGAAGTGAAAACATAATATCTTAACCTTGACAAGTGATAATTCACTCAAGCATTACTCTTGACACCCTGGATCTATCTTGCTTTGTCAGTTCCTCTTTTTTAAACAGAAAAGAAGAAAGAGAGAAATGCAAAGTCATGCTAGCAAGTGACCATGGAAGTGCTGATGTTTGTATTAAAAAAGCATGTAAGCATATTCTACTTTTTAGGCAAAGCATTATTTTAGGCAACTATAAGGTTGCACTTGATCTATTTTTTTTGCAATAAATAGACATATATATTTACATATATATGGATAAATGAAAGTCCATGGAAAAGATATTTAGTGAAGACTTAAAAATGTAAATCAATGAGACGTAAAATAAAATATGATTTCTAATATCTACAATTTTCTACTTCCGGGTTCTTTTTAAAAATGATAGGGAACAGAATGTAGAGAAAAGAAAAGTTGGTGATTTATGAAATTTAAATCACCTCACTCTAAATAAAAGAGTACATACCAAAAGAATGAAGAACATAAAGAACACAAACGTAGTGAAATAAATTGGTCCCAAAACTCGATTAGCTTCCTCAATCTCTGCGAAGTTGATATCACCCAAAATGATACGGAATTGAGTGAAGCTATAAAAACAAAACAAAACACAACACAACACCACAATACAAAAACAAAGAATGTCCAGCATTGATGAAACATTTTTTGAAAAGGTGATTTCACACTTTCAGATTTTTTTCAGTGTAGCTAGCTGCCGAATAACAGAAAATTGTGAATCCCTTTGGAAAACTCTTGCTACTTCTATGAGCAATTGAAGCCTTCTGGAAGAAAAATAATATGCTTTCATGCTTAAATATGTTATCTCGTTTGGTTGAGAAGAAAATATAATAATCATTATTGGATGACTTATAAAACGATACGCTAAAATAATTTAATATGTAATCTGTGTAAAATATGGTAACTCGAAGCCTTCACAATGGTCATCATGGGTCTGAACTTAAAATTTCTTTAAAAAAAATATTTTTGGAGGACAGACAAAATTGTGTTTCAAGGATCTCACATGCACTCACAGTAGAGTCAAGAGTTGCCACGTGTTGCCAATGCTGGACCTTAATTAGCAAAATCATTTTCATTCCTGATTTTATCAAACAGCAACATTAATTAGGAATACCCATACACAAAGCCCTATTAACTTCCATTATCATGGTCACCTCTTTTCCTAAGTCCTTTCCAAATGGCATGGAAATCTGATACTGGCTACTTTTCCTGTTTTTAATACCATAGTTGAGAACTTTGAAAAAAAAGTCTGAAAATTCCTGTACTGGTTTGAGTTTCTCTGAGAATATTAGACTATTTTTCTTAGAAAATAACTTGAAGTTTAAAACACTGCAACAATAGTGAATAGGAATAAAAATATAGGCAAATGATCTCTTAAAAGCTACCATTTGCATTTGATGCTAAGAAGACCCTGATGTTTGAAACCGTGTTGTTTTACTACGACTAATTTACGGTGTCTGACTACTTTAGGGCTGTTGTTATCTTAAGCATCAGCATTTCAGAGTGTGCGGTCATCTTTGCATTGGTGGGTTAATATTCTGGGAAGGAATTAATTCTCAATTTTAAACAACTACTTTTAAACATTTGGTGGTTAAATAGCAACCGTGAAGACTTATCATTGAGAAGGCAGTGACATTTTTGATTAAATTTTTCTTCTAATTTCATGTATACTTACATACACTCTTGGAAAGTACTAAAATCATCAATCTGAGTGCCAAAGACAAGGTATGCCAATTGAGCATATGCCAAGAAAATAATGAAAAACATAATTGCAAAGCCAAACAGGTCTTTGGCACACCGCGACATGGTTGTGGAGAGCTGACTCATGGTCCGGTTAAAGTTGATGAATTTGAAGAGCTGTAAAAAAGAGGGAAGATATCAAAAGATGAATGGGTAAATACAATGTGGTATATACATACAATGGAATGTTATTCAGCCTTACAAAGGAATGAAGTATTGATACATGCTACAACATGGATGAACCCTGAAAATATTATACTAAGTGAAATATGACAAATATTTCCACGTACACGTGTAAGATACCTAAAATAGGGAACTTCATAGAGACAGAAAGTAGAATAGCAGTTACCAGGGGCTGAGGGAAGGGGAAGTGGAGAGCTAGTGTTTAATAGAAACAGAGTTTCAGTTGGGATGATGAGAAAGTTCTGGAAATGCATACTTGCATGACATTGTGAATGTATTTAACGCCACTGAATTGTACTTAAAAATGGTTAAAATGGTACATTTTATGTTATGTATATTTTACAAAAATTTAAAAAAGAGGAGAAAAATGACTTTTTTTTTTCAAATCTAGAAACTTTTATTTTCTCATTCAAAAAACATGTGTTGAGTGCCTGCCATGAGCCAGACACATTTTTGGAGTTGGGAACATAGCAGTGAACAAAACAAAGGTCCTGTTCTCATGCTGCTTACATTTACATGATGGATAAAATACAGTGAAAACATGTTTAATTATAATTAAAATGACTAGTGATATACTTCCCTCAAGAAAGATTAAAAGAGAAAACCCCCCACAAATGAAAACTAGTTAAAAAAAAGAAACTCCAGGAAATACTTATTGCATATTATTAACTTTCATTTATTGTGCATCAATTATGTGCCAGGCACTGTGGGAGAAGCCTTACGTAGCCTGCCTCGAGCCTTTGCAGTGAACAGAATATTGGTACTCAGTCTCAGGAGTCAGCTGGGTCTCGGGGTGAGGACTTGACCCCAACTCTGTCTGATTGCAAAGCCATGATGAGTGATCATTTTTGAAGACAGGACACTGAAGATGGCCCCCCAGGTTGGGCAATTCACAGCCCACAGGGCACGACAACCTGCACATTTCTAGCTAGAAGCCTTGGTGGGAGAACACTGGGAGATACAAAGAAGTCAAGTTATGACCCTGCCTTAAAGAACGTAAAGGTTCTTTAAGTTTTGGGGGCAAAATATTCACAAGTGAAACACTAAATAAACCACCCAGCCTGAGGCACACATTGAAAGGAAACCTGTAGAATTTTACTGAAAGGCTTCTTATAAAATGTTTCCGGCCACACCAAAATTTTTTTCAGGGTTGTTGTAATCACATTACTTAATACAATTCCTATCATAAGAGTTTGATTACTATTTTACGATAAACGTTTGGTACACTAGTGATGGTTTCTCCTGAACAAGCATGTGATTGAATAAATAGCATGAGAGATACAGGATGAGGTCTGATAAATCTTAGGCCTTCCAGGTGTGAATATCAATTCAGGAAAATAAATAACTGTTGGTAAGTATCTTTTAGAACAGTGCTGTTCAATAGACCCTTCTGTGATAATGGGAATGTTCTATATTTCCACTGTCCAATATAGTAGCTGCTGGCCACACACAGACATTGTGCACTTAAAATGGGGCTAGAGTGACTGAGAAACTGAATGTTTAATTGTATATAATTTTCATTAACTTAAATTTATATTTGGATAGACACTTGTGGCTAGTAGCTACTGTCTGGATGGTATAATTATAGAACTTGACTAACGACAGGCTGGCAGCTGCCTCCAAATTACTGAAATTTCCTGCCTTTCCAGAATGAAGGCTCATTGTACATGAAATGACCTAACTTTTCACATATATGGAACTGCACATTATGTCTTGGGAAAAAAAGGAAATGAGTGATTAAGGAACTATTTGGAAGAGGTGCCTGTCCCAACCTCAGTTCTAGGTAGAGCTTCCCTATGACCTCTACTTGGAACAGACAATCCTTCTAGAGAACATTTCCAATGTTCCTTCTTCCCAGCCTTTCTTCCTATTTCACTTAGTTTCTTTTCCTCCACCTGGTCACCCCATGTCAGGTGATACTCAGACCTTTCCCTGTGTTAGAGCAGCCTGGGATTCCAGGCCCAGCTGACATAAGAGGCCTCTTACTGTACTGCATTTGTTCAACTAAACCTAGACAGGCATAGGTCTTGCAGGAGTGCAAGCAGCAGGGAGCTAGTTTACTTGTGCAATACGGAGCAGATTTGGCTGGCTACTTGAATTTGGCCATAAAATCAAATTCCTCCAACATTTTGTATGATTTGTGTTAATAAAAAGAAGGGAGATGTATTGTTAAAAATCCAGAATATGAAATTTATAAATTACCTTAATCCAGACAAAAAATACTATGACAGCAGCTATATTGTTGAACTGTATTTGCCAATATGCCAGATGCTCAAAGTTGGGGAAAGTATTTTGATCTTCCAGGAAATGTAGTAGCACATCCACATTTGATGTCCTGTGTATGTTAATTCCTATAGCTACCACTGATAGCTGGAAAACAAGATTCACATATTATTACAGTGTTTTAGAAATATATAACTTAACCTAAAATAACTAGTTTTTCTTCACCATTGTTTTAATTCTAGGACTCAACTTTCTATTTACCCAATGGCATTCATAAAAGTTACTCACACAAATGGAAAGTGTTGAGCACTGCTGGAAAACAAGTAAAACATATATTGCTTGCACTTCCTTAGTTAGGAAGAGAAATCCAATGAGTGTATGTATGCGTATATGTGCATGGACACACACATGCACACACACAAGAGATGTCACTATGTTTCAAAATCAAACTCAAACAGGAATGCATTCTGTTTTTTCTGCCACCATTTAAATCACTTCTCACCCTACTACTTTCTCTACCTCATCTTGCTTTCTCTTGATTTATTTATTTATTTTCAATTTCCTGCCATCCATTCTTTCATCATTCAACAAATACACAGTGGATGTTTATCTACATAGCACTGTGCTAGAGGCCAAGAGGAACCAACAAAGTAAAATGCACAAACTCTGTCCTCAGGAAACGAATACTCTGGTTCAAGATCAGATAAACTCATAAAGATAAATAATACAAAAAACCTAGTAAGTAACTAGCTCCTAAGTAACTTAAGGTGAAGGGTGAAACAAAACATATTAAAAGAAGTGCTCTTAAGAGGAAGGAACGAGCTTGGTCTTAAAGATGGAGGGAATGATGGGCAGAGAGGGCTTGAGAAGGCTTATATTAGAACTACATGGGCCAACGGTTTCCCTCTTGCTTGTTTCTGTCCCTTAACTCATGACCATATAACTTTTTTTCCTTCCTTCCTTCCTTCCTTCCTTCCTTCCTTCCTTCCTTCCTTCCTTCCTTCCTTTTCCTTCCTCCCTCCCTCCCTCCCTCCCTCCCTCCCTCCCTCCCTCCCTCCCTTTTTTAAAGACTTTTATTTAAAATATAGCTAACATTACAACATTACAGTGGTACTTTGGTTTTCAAACGTAATCCATTCCGGAAGACCGTTCGAGTTCTGAAACGTTTGAAAACCGAGGCACGGTTTCCCCATAGAAAGTAATGCAAAATGGATGAATCCATTCCAGACCTTTAAAATCAACCCCCAAAACTGCAAATTTAGCATGAATTTTACCATAGATCTATAAACCGAAATGTTCGTCAACGGAGATGTTTGAAAGCTGAGGTACTATTGTATATGAGTTCAGGGGTACACCATAGTTGTTCAACACTTATATACCTAAAGAAGTGATCAACATGATTAAGCCCAGTAACCATCTATGTTATCCAGTGTGTACTATGTTATCACAATATTAGTGACTATATTCCCCATGCTGTACATCATATCCCCAGACTTATTTGATTCACACCTGGTGATTTGAACCTCTTATTCCCTTCCCCCCCCCCTTTTAAAAAAATTTCAATTACAGTTAACATTAAATATTATTTTATATTCATTTCAGGTGTACAGCATAATGGTTAGACATTTGTATAATTTAAGAAGTGATCCCCCTGACCAGTCTAATACCCACCTGGCACTATACACAGTTATTACCATATTATTGGCTATACTCCCTATGCTTTACTTTACAACCCCATGACTACTTTGTAACAACCAATTTGTACTTCTTAATCCCTTCCCCTTTTTCATCCTGTCCTCCAACTCCCCTCCCATCTATCACCCCGATAAATCTAGCACCCATCTGACACCATACGTAGTTATTACAATATTATTGACTATATTCCTTGTACTATGACCATACAACTTTTCACATCTGCTTTGGTTCTGGGATATAAAACCATATCTGATGGGACACTTGCATATACTTGCATCTGTCACCACTGGATTAACATGTATATGTGGAAAGTGCTAGGGGTTAACCATTACAACCTTGCTCTCACATGCAATCTGAATCCATGTCAGGTGGGCTGTGACAAGTGCTGTGACCATTGCTGCCCATTCTTTCTCTCTTCTCATGGAGGATAGTAAAAGAATACTTCCTTAGCCCTTCTTGAGAAGCCATATAGATCATGGCCCCAGGTGATTATCAAATCAAAGACCCACCTGGCTGCCCATCACAGCTGAAAAAGCCAACCTCACCACCTTCTTTTTTCTTCTCTATAAAAGATGTCTGGAGCCAATATTGTATTTCTGTGCTGGTTGGAGGAATATTGTCTTTGAACTCTCTGGAATACACTGAAAAGGCTTTTCTCTATGGACTTAGCTGACAGGGATGGAGAAGAAGCTGAGGGAAGTGCTGACTGACTGAATCCAACAATAATCCTACCCAATGCGCTCTAGGTACAATTTATTCTCCATTCCATTTTTTTTTACTCTGCACAGGACCAATGTTTATAAAAATATGGAATATGCGGTCTTTTACACAATATCATTTTAAACACTAAATTTCCTCAAAACTTTCCCTTTAAAAAAGGGATAGAGAGAAAAGACATAAAGAGATTTTGAGAGCATTTAGGTTGTTATGTCACTCCTGGGTATTCTTAGGGATTCTCACCCCTGTCTATGAAAGATCATTCTTTCCTTACTATAACATAAGACTCATAAGGGTAGGGGTTTGGATGCTTTGTTCATTCTTATAGCCACAATGCCTAGAACAGTACCAGACACATTGTGAGTGCTCAGAAAACATCTGTTCGATAAATGAATTAATCATTTTCACCCTGTGAAACCTATGATTCAACAAAATTATTTGAATTTAGACTCTTAATAGTCTGCTTCTTTCAGTAATTCTTCTAGTTTTAAAAGACTATTCTTAGGACAAATGGTTGATTGAAGTAAACCTATAGACTTCAGAGTGTTTTTTAAAAAAAGGAAAATAGAGGAAATAATTTCAAAGTGTTTCCAATATGTTATATTTATAGTCAGGATACCATTTCTTTTCAAGTTTCAGGAGGACTTGAGCAAATTTGGGCCAGATAAAACAAAAAACTTTTGGCTTTTTTCAAAGGTTTTAATGTCTAGTAGAGCATAGGGCACCTTTTGGGGATGAGCAGAAAGCTTTCTCTGATGTCAGCTAGGTCAGGAAAGGTTTGGAAGGAGAAGTGAGATTTCAGTAGCTCTTCCTTGTTCTTTTTAAAAGCACACTGTTTGAATTGTTGTCTTGGCAGTACTAAGCATTAAGAAAAATAAGAACACTAGCACAGTGAAGCAAGTTTTCAAATAAATACTTGCAAAATTCTGTGGTTCCTGAATCAAAGAAACTATCTTTAATTTCCATATCATCAACTATTTTTTTCCAGTGGCCTCCAAAGTGGGTACAAAGCAATACACTGGGGTGTGGGAAGAAAGTATTAAAACTTCTAGGCAGGTGATAAGAAAGCGTTGGAATTCTATTTCTACTTATTTTTATCCCAATCTTTAAAATTCTATGTTGTGTATATTTTTTCAAATGTACCTGTTATACCAGTATACACACACACACACACACACACACACACACACTCACTTTGTAAATAAATATAACACATTAGGGTGTGTTGTTAAAGTTTTCACTGACAGGTGTTCTTAATTTAAAAAGCTGAATACCATTGACTAGCTTTTTGTTGCTATTGAAGTAATTTAGTTAAAAAGAAGACTGTTATTAATTAGCGTATTGCACTTACCTTTTTACCATTATCCTCATTGACCCAAATATAAATATATCCATATAAATCAAAACAGCAGGTTTTGCATCCTTAGAGTTTCAAATAATAATTGTTTTCTAGAATAATTTTCAGTGTGTATGGACTGCACTCTGCCATCACACAGCACACAAATATTTTGAAAACTTTTCAGTATCTTCACCTATCCAGCCTCCTTAGTTACTAAAATTCTTCTGTAACTCTGTTCGTTATTAATACATTGAGAATTTGGGGTTCAAGAGTTTACCTACAGGAACTGCATGATGTTACACGACCATCGTGAAAGAAGAGATGCACTTCTACCTGCAACAGGGTCAGATAGGTTCCATACTGTGTTCCGTAGGAATTTTTACTTTAAGTGAAAGCTCTTTCTGAAGTACACGTGTACATGACTCGTGAGGCAGTGACAGAGTGGTTAAGAGGGTTATTGTGAGGATTACACAAACTTCTGTATATGAAAAGCACTTGGAACTGTGCCTAGCACAGACAGCTGCTAAAGTGTTAGCAATTATTATTGCTATCATGTTTCCCCGAAAATACGACCTAATTGGAAAATAAACCCTAGCATGATTTTTCAGGATCCTCGTAATATAAAATAAGCCCTACCGTAATATAAAATAAGCCCTACCGTAATATAAAATAAGCAAAAAACAGAATAAACAAAACAACACTGTTTTCTCCCCCACATCTCATATGGCATGCCAAGGGCAAATATGAATTACTGTTATTTTTGGCTGAGAGTTTACTCTAAATGCCTCTCCACTTCCATATTCAGAACGGTTACTTGTGCAAAATGAGAAAACATAGTAACTGAAGTTGATGTAATGGAGGAGAAGTTTTAGATTCTCCTTCAGGCATATCAAGGCTCAAAATGCTGAGGAGACAGACTCTAACGTGTTTTCATAACAAAGTAGGTAGTTTGGTGGTGTTCTTGAACCTACCACAATGATCACAACATCCAGACAATTCCAGAAACTCCTGAAATAGTGTAGCTTGTGAATGCGAATTTCCAGTATCTCTTCCACCACATAGTAAAGGATAAAGAAACAAAAGATAATCTCACAGGCAGCCAGGAAGAAATCAAAAGTTGTGACATATCGGATCAGCTTTACAGGCTGAAATTGCCAAGATGGAATCACACCGCCTGTTGCTGGGAATTCAACCAATAACCTGCATTAGAATAAGAACAATTAAAACAGTAACAACAACGACATCAACAACAACAACACATGGATGCATCCAGGAAAGGACATCCATCTAGTCTGTCTCTACATTACAAGGTAATAAAACTGCAACCACATGTCACCTCAAACTAATGGCAAAATATTTTTATCAAAGCTGGTGACTCTATTCTTACAGAATTTTGTGTCACAAAAGGAACAAGACTTCCCAAGTTCTCCCAGACCAAACAGATTATTCCTGTTCACTTTCCCCTTTACTTCCCTGGTATTTAAATTTTGTTTGTTTGTTTGTTTTGTAGTGTAGCAGGTAATCAATAAGCCAGCCTTTCTAGGACTTCTATTAAATGCAGTCATTCTACTAGGCAATGAAGAACATAAAAAATAATAAGTCATGCATTCAAAACATGAACGATCTGTTTGAGAATTGTATATTTTGTAGTAAGGATAGGGGCTGAGTTTCTCATTCATTCATTTGGTAACACAAAATTAGCATCAAATAGCTTGCCCTGGGGGGTTGGTACTTTTTGCTACCCTTCCTAGAGCCTCAGAGTTAATAGGCCCTAAATAAATCACATATATTTTTGCACTCATACTGATGGCACTGATCTTTAGTACTTTACAATAATTGAAGTGAGGACATTTTTTGGCCAAATTGCCATTTTGTAGGTGTCATACTGAGAAAGTTAAATGATTCACTTAATGCTGCAGTCTCCCTATCGAACTAGAACCTTTAGCTTCTTAATTTGAAGACCGTTAGTCAGCTACTAGGCATAACCAACTCTCCCATTACAGGGTCACTAGCCACACAAGACCTTGAGTATTTAGGACTCATGCATGAGCAATCATCAAATACATGCATGGACTATGGAAAATTAGAATTGGTCAAAGAAATGTGAAAATTTTTGCTTCCTCTTCACTGTCAGTCTCCTGTTTTTTCTTTCCTATTTTTATATACTGGAGAGAATGAGTAGAAACCAAAATCTAAGGAGGACAATATTGAAACAAAGCCTTGAGACAACCTCACTACAAACTCACGAGGGCAGGAAGTGGCCTCTGTGCCAAGTCATCTCTCTGCTGTGCATTCTGACCCTGCATCTGTCAACCCCTTGCGGAAATTTACACAACACTGCAGAGAAATGAAGTAATTGCCTTGATAATAGTCACTCTTAAAGTAGGAGGAAGTGGGAGACAGACTCAAGACCTTCTATAAATAGATATTTGTTTAAGTCAGTCAAGCTTGCCTGCCTGTTTCTATCCTCTTCTTCTCCTCGCTGGAATCATCAGGAAAAGTTCAATAATAACTGCAGTAGATTTCCATTTATTTCTAGTAATAGCTATTGTTTTAATGTGATATTATTAATACTTTCTGCAAAAGTTGTTAAATATAAGGACCGGGAAAATCCAAACTGGCCATGCAAAACAGAGTTGAGTTTAGCTTCAAAAATGATCACAAAATAAGGATATTATGAGAATTTATCCTTCTTATTTGGTGGGTAAACATACGTGCAAGTAATTCACGCTGGCGATGTTTGGATGTCGGGGACATGTTCCCCAGGAGGATTAAAGTGGGTGAAATTCAGACCCTCCTTGCTTTGTTTTACTTTTTCTTTTTTTATAGCATGTATTACCTTCTAACATATTATAATATTGAATTAATTTGTTTCTTTTGTTTATTTTTTTATTATCTATCTTGTCCTGATTGAATGCAAGCTCTGTAAGGGTAGGGATCTTTACCATGTTCACTAATGGGTCAAGAACCTAGAACAGTGCCTGACATATTTTAAGTATCTAATAAATGTTTGATGAGTGAATGAATGAGTGAACAAGAGGTGCCAGACAAGCTAGTCGGATCTTTGTCAGTTTCCTCACTGTCACCCGAATGGTCATGAGTGCAATGTGACAGGATCTATAGAAGGAACTTAATATGCCTTTGGTGAATCTCGAGCACAAGCAGGTACCTAGGTTTCCTACTGAACACAGAAATAGCCCCTGACTGCTGTGCTTGTGTTCTAGTAGCAAGGGCATCATCTGAGACTGGGAAACTCAGGGAAATGAGTCAAAATTTGATGGGTGGGGGCCTTGGCAATGGAGCATGTAGCACTGATCAGCCTTAGACTGGGTAAGGACCGTTGTTAGCCAAACAGTGCTTTAGGGATGAACCTGGATCAGGCTTTAGGTTCTTCTTCCCAACTCGTAATATTCAAGGATCCTAACTCCCTTTCCCAAATGCCCGTACGCCAATAACCCTCCAGTTTTTGCCCCTCCTTGCTAACAGCTCTGATCCTTGGCACTCTCCGTTAGCCAACTGCAGACAAGTTTTCTGGTCTATCAACAGACTAGGATGTACACAGAAATACACAGAATAGGAGGGCTCCGTGCCCTCAGTACACACCTGATCACACAGAAAAGGTTAATGTTGGCGTTGTATACTGAGAAGTCAATAAAAATGGCCCTGGTTCCTCGGTCCAGCCAGACGTTCTTCTTGAGGCTAGCAATCTGAGCGGCCGTTTCCTCTCTTCTTCTTGACAAATCCAGGTAATAGCCAGCTCCACTGTAAGTGGCAATCATTCCCCAGTGGCTACTTCCATTCAAGTCCTTCTCACTTGTATAGATCCAACTGATTAAAACACAAAATGCAAACAAAACAAACAGGTGAAAATCAGTGCAAGACTTGTGGCAATTACAAAGACGGTTCTTGGTGTGAACCGGTAATAAATGTAAGTCTTATCAAGCTGGGTCATGTGCATGGTGCTTCGTAAGTGTTTCCTCATTTAATTCTCATAGAGTTGTTAATCCCACTTTAGGAATGAGGGCCTGAGGCTTATTGAGGTCAACTTAGTCTCAAAGCTTTTGAGGGTAGAGTCAGGGGTCTAGATCAGAACTGTCTCCAGAGCCCTGTATCAGCCCTTAGTTTAATATGGCTGCCTTCCCTGGGTAACTACTCAAGGCCTAGATGACTCTAGGTCCTCAAAGAAAACTGCAGCCAAATGAAGGATAAGTTCACTGAGTGACACTTTTGGCAACTGAACTAAATATGGTTCCACACAGCATTTGGGAATTTAACCCACAAATGTTTACATAAGCTCACTTAAGAATCAGATGCTTCTTTGGCATTAATGGAGATAAAAAGATGAACCAGGATCCTTTCCCAACCAAATTTGTAATAAGTAGTGAGAGAAAAGTTGTAATGAAACAATTAAAATACAAGGTAGTAGATGATGAGAATCAAAAGAGAAGTATAGAGAAATTGCTCAAGCAGCTCAGAAGAAAGCTATACTTGCTTAGAGGTCCAGAGATAGGAAAGGTGGATCAGACAAGGCTTTGGGAAGAAGCTGTAGCGGACCTGGGCTGTGAAAGGTAAGTAGCATTCGGACTTGCACAGGGTGGTGGGAAAGGCATTGCCAAGCGTGAGCCAGGCAGGGCCAGAGAAGTAAAAAGCTCTCAGCTAGTAGTTCGGTTTGGCTTCCATATGATGAAAAACAGAAGGTCGAAAGGTAGACTGTGGTCAGACTATGAAGGGTAGCATGGAGTCTCAGAAGGGAAGGTTTCTGAGAGGCACAGAGCAGGGTTACTCTGGAGGGAATGGGAAAGACTACAGTGGTGAGGAACAGAGGGCTCATGAGCAGAAAAGAGTTAACATAACAGGTCTGAGATGACCTTTCCTTAGGAAGGCATGCTTGCAAAGTTGGACCTTGGCTGCCATCTGGAACTTGATGGATAATCAGCGACCTACACTGATATAAACCATTCCTAACTGGCAAGAGTGCTTCGCTGTGCCTAAGCTGGGGCTTAGGCTGACTACTTGCTTTCCTTCTGGGAGTCTGGATTTTGTACGTGCCAGGTAGAGGGTGCCTATGTGACCAGCACCCAGGAAACACCTTGGGCACTAGTCTCTAATGAGCTTCACTGACAGACATTTCACACATGTTGTTACAAATTGTCACTGGAAGAATTAAGCACCTCCTGTGTGAGGTCACTGGGAGCTTTTGGAAGCCTGCGCTGTGTTTTTCTGCCCTTTGACCCATGTGCCTGCACGTTTCATGCTTTTGCTTTATATCCTTTCACTGCAATAAACCTTAGCCACAAATACGAGTATATGCTGAGTGCTGTGAATCCTTCCAGTGAATTTGAACCTGGGAATGGTCTTGGGAACCCTGACACAGCTCAGTGAGCCATCCCTGCAATAAACAAGAGCTGATGAGGACTGAACTACAGCAGAGACGGTGGGAAGGAGAAGGCAGGACTGAGAGTGCAGCCACTGCAGTGATTTTCAACAGAACTTGGCAACTGATTTGGAAGTTGGTGGCGAGGGGGAAGGGACATCTCCAAAATGACTCTTTTGGGGTAATGTGAAGAGGGTGGTGCCATCAATAGGAGGAAGAGCAAATCTAATAAGAAAGTGATGAGTTCAGTTTGTGGCCTACTGAATTATAGGAGCTGGTGGGACATACAGGCAGAATATTTGTCGTCTGTCACTAGAATGTAAGCTTTGTGATTCTGCTTTGTTTCCTGCTGCTCTGTTACCCCAGCCAGCACCAAGGGCATTTGCAAGAAAAGACAGACCTCATTTGGAACATACCTGGCACATGCACATACTCAGTATATTTGTTGAAAAGATGATGAATCATTAAATAGAGATGAGAGTGGAAGCTTATCTGTAAGGTAAAGAGTATAAAGAAAGAAAAGACAAAGATCTGAATATAGAACACAGGAGTAAGAGAGGAGAGGTGAGAAAAGAAAGAGGTTACAGAATTCAGAACCCAAGTTCAGTGTCACTCGCAGAAGTCAAAAGAATGAGGTATCAACACTACCACATTCTTCAAAGAGATTGAATAGGATGAAGACTGAGAATTGTTCAGTGGGTTTGCTAACCAGAGGTCACTGGGAGCTTCCATGAGAGATGTCAAAGTAAGGGCTTAAGTGTTAAGGGGTGAACCAATGGTAAGGAGATCTAGGTGTCAAGTGAAAACTATTCTTTCAAGAAGTCTGGAGTTGAAGGGCAGGAGAAATGGGAGTAACTTGAGAATATGGTGGATCCAAGGGTAGCTTAGAGACACACAAGAAAGATGCCCTTCAGTAGTCCACCCTGTAGTGGAAATCACTTATTCATCCATTCATCCAACAGGTATTTACTGAGCATCTTTACAGACCAGGCACTGTTCAAGGCTTTGAGAATATAGCAGTGGACGAAATAGAGTTCGTGCCTCATGCTGGAATACTGATGGGGGGCTCAGGATAGCAAGAAGCTACCTTAATAACACAATTAATATGGAAGAAGAAAACACGGTTTGGGAGTCAGGCTGGCTAAATCCCAGCTTAGTTACATTTAGGATAGTCAGGAACTCTTTGGCGCTTTGGGCAAGTGAGCCTCTGTTTTTCAGCTATAAAATGGAGATGATACCTAGTTCAGAGTTGTTTTGTGAAGAGTAGATGAGATAATGCATGAAATCACTTCTTAAGTAGTGTCTGGCATGGAGTAGTGGCTGCATAAATTTCTCACATTTATGATATGAGATAAAGTAAGATATTGGGCAAGGTGCCACAGTTTAAGGGCATGCTTATGCTTGGCAGGAATTAGAAAATGGATCATCAAAAAGAAAAATCACTATGATAATCTGAAAAAAAAGTCTTTTGAGATTATTTAGTCCCTTTACTCTAAATTTTCTGGTTTTTTACTAAATTTCTATGGACCCTGGAACTAAATAGGGTGTATACTAGATGACAGACAAAGAATCTGATCAAGGAAAAGGTGTTTATCCCACTCTATACGAACAAATCTAGATGCTGGGTGTCTCAGTCTCCAGGATCTAGATGAACTGACAGAATTAACTCAGTAAAGCTTAGAAGACAATTTTCACCACAGTGACTCACCTGGGGCAGTGACCCCAAAAGGTCCATCTTGGGATAGCCTGAGAGTTCTTCTCATTTCTTCATAATGACTACACTAATTCTAAAAAGACTGTACTCCCTTAATATTTGAGATGTTTTAATGTAAGCGGGCATTTTCCCGCCAAATTGCCTAGTAACGCGGGGCTTTTTTGACATTTTTTCGCCAAAATTAGACTTTCCGTAAAATATTCATATCTTTTGATCTATTTGATAATTTTCTATGAAACTTTCAGTGTTTTAGTTTAAAAAGAGGTCTCTATTTATTTACTTTGCAAAATTTTTGCCGGTTCCAACTAGAGGCGATATGACGAGTTTACTCGTTTCCCGCAAAAAATGTGTTATTAAGTATGGTTACCAAAGAACACACACAAAAAAAAAACCTATAAATGTGCACATTATAAATACATACTCAAAATCATAAACACACATTTAAGAAGGATGGGCTTTAAACCAGACAGAAAAACTGCCTCACAAGCTTATTATACACTTTAAATTATTGCACTCTGAACAAAAATGTATTTGTAAGAGCTAATAATAAAATAATTTCCCAGAAAATTTTCCAGTAATAACCTAGTGAATGATATCACTAGCTCTATAAAAATAGTATCCAGTCACCTTAAAAGAAACATCTGAAGGACCATGTAGCTTCTTTCTTGTGGACCATATGGTCAATGATTTAGCCTTTTGAAAAATACGTATGTATAATAGAAGCTGAAAGGGGGTAAAAGGTAGGGAAAATTTGAGAAACCAAAGGTCAGTTTGGCCATGGCCTTAAATATAAGTATTGAAGACTCACTTAAGGCTACTTGTCCTTGGTGAAGGAGTCAGAGAATGAATGAATGAATGAATGTCAGTGAGAGGCCAGGACACGTGGCCATGAGCCACAGACACTTACGCGGTTCCATTTCTGGGACCAAACGGAGCTCTGTCTTCACTACTGACAGAGTAGACATCATAGCACTCTTTAATTTCATCTCGCAAGTCCTGGGGGATGGAACACGATCCATTTCTCACTTTGAGTTGCCGAATCCGTGGTACTCCTAACAGGAGGTTCTCATAGTAGATGAAGCTTCTGTTGTCAGTCTCAGTTCTGTTGTTGGGCTGTGTCTTCCAGTACAGCCCATCCAATAAGGCACCTTCTGTGAACTGAAAGCAAAGGAAACATTTCTGAAAAGCTCCAAACTCAGTGGCTGCCTTGCTCTTGACTGGAATGTTTGCATGGCCAACAGGGTAGCACTCTGTGAACACAGTAGAGTAACAAGGGTGGCTTTTGCTGTCAGAGAGATTTAAATTGGAGCGTACACCATCATTGGCTAGTTGCAAAGCCTGGAGCAGGATCCTCCTTTGAGCCTGGGTTCCCGCACCTGTAAGGTCCATCTTTTGCATGGTTACTACATCGATTTGAAAAGGGATGGAGTGGATCTAAACAATCACATAGAGTTCTCACGTCTCAACTAGGCTCAACCCACTGGGATCATTCTGCAGTTTTCACTTCACAGTATGAACGGAAATCAAGAAATCCAATCTTTTGATGTTCTCAGGTCTTGTTTTGAGTTTTGCTGAAAAGCGAACACTAACATGCTCTAAATCTTTCAGAAGCTTGTTTTTACTCCACTGATGATTATGAAAGATTATCCAGGATGGCAAATTCATGAAACCATTCCATTTTATGATTATAATTTTCCTTACAGCAGCACTTTCTACTGGCTTTAGTTGGGATCTGCCTTCTATTATGACTGCTAGCCATTCTCACTTGATTCTTGTGAGACTCATTTTGGTTATAGTTAATATTTAACATTTAGACTGTTTTACAGAACAGACTTTATAAAGGAGGTATCTGCAAGGCACTTAAGTGTTGCAAATGTTTTAACTTAAAAAAATATTTAAGTTTTATTGGGTTAAGACTTTTTTTGTGTACCATATATTTTGTATTTTCAGAAAAAGATAAAACAATGGTGTTGACCAATTTTCTGAAGTTTTATGTATACTGCACAACAGTCCTCAAATATACAAAAATTACATAAAGTAGTATTTTTTTCAGTCTTCTTACTATGCAGTTACGTTGGATAAAATATATACAGATGTCTTATGTGTTACAGAATAAATATATAAATAAGAATTTCCTATGTAAAACTAAATTTGGGAGTTGGTATAGAAATATTTTGAAAATTAATTTACTTTTAAAGATTCAAGATAGGACTTTGTGCAATTTATTTTTGTAAATGTTTTTCAAAACATTTGTCTTTGGCAGTGTTTCGTTTGCCACCAAATTGATAAGATGCTATTGAAATGCTTAAATAATTTTAATTTTTAAAAGTTGCATGTGATATTTCAAATGAATAAACAGGATATTTCTTTTAAAAAAGGTAGAATGCTTCATGAATTTCATTTCATCCTTGTGTAGGTGCCATGCTAATCTTCTCTGTATGGTTCCACAGAACAATAGGCACAGAGTGGATGCTTATTAAATGGAAACTCTGATTTATGCTCTAGGACTGAAGGAGGGGATGGGGAGGTTTTATGGCTTTATGGTTTGCATAAAGCCATAGCCACTTCATTTTCCCTTATTAAAATAGTTAATAATTAATAATCATGATTTTAAACTTATTTGGAAAGGAAAAGACTATAGTTTTGATTATCAGTCTGCTATCTGATGAATCTTTTAATTGTTTGGACTATTCTGCCATATGGTGAACTCTCCAACCCCACCCAGCCCTGCTTTTAGAGCTTGGCATTTATTATCATGGAATTCTGTGTATGTGAGAAGTCTCTTGTTAGTTTGCCTGTAGGGAAGACAGATTTAGCCATTCTCAGCGTCTTATCAGATGATCAATACCGATGGACTGATTTGCCCCATTGAGGGAGGGAAATATTCATATTATGCAAGTGTGGTTTTGGATGCCAAATATTTTTACTCATTAGAATGAACAGGTTCCTGTGATCTGGTTTCCTCTATCTTTAAAATCAACAGCACTGACTGCCAGGGTTTTATAAGAATTTAAGAAAGTATTTCCTAAGGAAGAAATAATCATTTCCTTTCCAATTTCCCTCCCAATTTTCATAGATTCTGAGCACCATGTCATCCAGAGCAGTTTAATATTTTTCCCATTGTATCATTCACTGCTTACTTTCCACTACCATGTTGGAATTGGTGGCAATTTGGGAAGGGGCTGGGTTGAATTTTAGATAGAGATCTTTGAAAGAATGTGTTTGTCTTGTATTAAGAATTGTTCTAGGATACCTGCCACCATCAATAAAGACAAAATGCAAAAAGCAAAAAGCAAAGCAAAACAAAAATAACCACATTTTGTCTATGGGCCTTACATCCTAGGAGATACTCAATAGATATTTATTGAGTTGAATGACTGCATGAATTATAATCTAGGTGAAGAAGTATTTGCAGGCTAGAATAAAGTCATTTTTTCTTACTCCCTGGCACTCTGAATCTCGGTTTCTTCATTTACAACATGGGGAATATTAATATTATACTTATCTTGTATGGTTACTATGGGGATTAAATAAGGTAGCGTATGAAACACTCAGCATGGTGCAAAGCACATACATACTTCTAACAACTCACCATAACTTTCACATCTTACACAGTGTTAAGCGCATAGCAGGCCCTGCAGATACTATCAAATTGAGCATATGAAGCCAAATGAACAATTTTCCGTGATAAAGAGGTACTTTCAAAGTCATTTGCAAATACCTTCCAGAAGTCTTCCATTGAAGAAAGAGTTTTAAAGTTAGTTTTCTCCGTTTTGGACACCGGGGTGTCTAGGAAGAGTTGTGACATTATGCGAGTGTAGTAGTACACACTGGAGCTCATCATCCCATAGGTCACTGGAACAGAGAGAGCCAAATGAACTCTGTGAGGGAACCTGCACACTCACTCCCACAGTCCAGTGGACGGGCAGATATCCACATTCAGTCTGCTCTCACCCTCACCTTCCGTCCCCTTCTCATGCTTCTAGGGTATCTCCCTAGCTCTCTGGCTTACAAAAGAAATAATTTAACATTGGCTTAAAACAAAATAGCTTACTACTGAGTGTCAGATTAGAATCAGGCCCCTTTACTTGACATTAGGACTTCTAGCATGCCTCTTCAACTTCATCCACCGCCTTCAGATCAGACCCTCTGCACTGGCGAGGCCGGTCTGCGCAGGCGCCAACAGAGTCCATGTCGAGCTCCTCAGCCTACAACTGTGCACATGCTGCTTACTGTCTCTACAGTGACATGGGCAGGCCATTCTCCATTTGTTCCCAGATCAATTCTCCGTTCTTCTTGCCCTGAGGTTGATCTCTATAGATTGTATCACATGGGGTCCCTTGCCAACAGGCAGCTGAACAGGAGACGTGGGGGCACGAGAGGAGAGAGAGGTTGGGTTTGTTCCCGCCACTCTACTCTCCATTCCTTCATTGCCTGGATGCAGTTTGGCAGGGAAATCTCTAACCTTGACCACAGTTGCTGGGGGAATCTCTTCTCCCACAGCCACACTGGGTTCATGCCATGCTATTCTCTCCCTTTGGCCCTCAAGCCTGAAGGTGATCACCTTTCCTGAGGCTTCACTTCTCTTTGTTGGTGTCCATAACCCTGACATCCTCTGTAAATAATCCCTTCATTAAATTTTCTTTAATTAGCACTTTGAGTTTTCCATCTCTTTCCCTCCAGGATGCTGACAGATGCAGACACATCTGTCTCCCACCTATCAAGTCTTTCATGAAACCCTCTAAACGCAAGCTCCATCTCTGCCATGAAGACTTGCTGATTATACCAGTCCATTCTGAATGGTCCTACAGGGAGTGGGAAAATAATTTATAAGCATAGTAGGTCACAGGAGATCAGGGTTTGAATCTTGGTCATGCCTCCTACTTGCTATGTGACCTGTGCAAGTTGCTTAAACTTTCTAAGTTCTAGTTTATTCATCTATAAGATGGAGATAATAAGCTATCCCATAGGATATTTTTTTCTGCTTAAATAAAAATAACAAAAATAATACAGTGGCTGACACTTAAATGTCCAGTAATGGTGGTTCTTCCTCCTTAATCAGATTGCTATAACATATCTATTAAAAGTGCACTTTAATGAGTACAATCTTATGCTGAACTCCATTGACTACAGTGTAATGCACTAGCGTTCCTATAATTAGCTGACAAAAAGCTTCTAGGGGAGGCACATTTTATATTTTTTGGCCACAGTTCTCAACACCTAGCAGGTGACTAATACGTAGCTGATTCTATAGTAATCTCAGGCATCATAAAATGCATTTTTAAACCTTGTATTAAATGATTTGGGGGGATTAAATGCTATTTAGTAAAGTCTCTCCGTCATATAGTTCCCCTTCCCCACCTGAACATAATAGAAAACTAAGCTTATTAAAAGAAAGGAGTAGATAATAATGATCTAAACACAAGTGTGTCTAAGAGTCTCTCTCGAGCAGTCAATGGAGCAATAAAAACACGTAATCCACACAGGGTGCATAATGCTGTATCTCGAGGGGGAGGAACAGTTTCTAGTTGCCTCAGTTAGGTTTCCTTACCTGTCATCCTACGACCCGCTAATTTAGACAAGAACACTCTTCTTCAGGTGTTACATCACCTGCCATCTCTGAAAACTACCGGAGCAGTTAAGGGTTTAGACTTTTAGTCCACTCACATTTATGAAACAAGGTGTTGGACATGAAGATGAGCAGGATGTAATATCTGCCCTCAAGAAGAGGAGCTTGTAGAGTGCCCAGGGAGAGCACCACCTATCCAGCCCCACAGAGGCAGGGACAAGTGTCCTCTACAAAGGCCTTCTATGGATCAGAGTCAGTCGAGGGAACAAAACCCATATGATGCTCCCCAAGGTTGACTAAATGATGAAGTTTAGTTTTTTCATTAACTTGAAATTAGAATTTATGTTGGCTTGATTGATATAGATCATTCTGGAATTTTCACCTGTGGGTTTTCTTGTTGTTGCTAAGAAGGAATTTTGACAAATTATTTAAATTTTTTGATATATAAATATGGTAGTTATGTATGTACGTAAATTTTAGCCAACGATTAAAAAATATATCTCCTTTATTTCCCATATTTTCAATTTTGGTTTTGCTTTTGAAATTCTCAGGACCTGTATGGAATTTAATGGCTTCCCTAAAAGGGAAGTGACAGATCCCCTTGATTATGTAGTGCCACCTGCTGGACATCCAGAGAAACAAAGCCATCTAGCTTTGAAGGATGATTGATTATACTAACACCTTCATTCCATCAGCAAACATTAACTCAGTCCTCCATTGTGCCAGGCCATGGGCTGGTCAGTGGGATATTTTTGAGTGGTATCTCCACACATTCAAAAGTCAACTGCACCTTGAGTCTATCTAAGCTGTAGCTAAAAGACCCCTGGATTTAGACTCAGAATGATCTGGGTTTGAGTTTCCACTTTGCTTCATCTTGAATGTGTGCCTCTGTGCTGTGGGTCTCAGCCTCTTGGGATCTCGGACAACTACTTAACTTCTCTGGGCTTCAGTTTCATTATCTAGAAAATGGGACTAATAACATGTAGGGCTTTCGTGTAGTTCAACTGGAGAAAAGTATGTGAAGACATATTGCATAATGTTAAATATAATAGAAATATATAAGACTGTGATGTCATTTCTCCTTTCAGTCCCTGATGGAAACAGGCTACTTGGAAGGTAGCATTCACTCTCTAAATGCTATTTAATCTTTGTCTTAACTCCCAATTTCCATTTTCCATAAAATAAGCCAGAATAAAAATATTACCACAGCATCATCAACTAATCAACATATAAAATAACCAAAGTTGTGTCTTAATTTCAAAATAGGCAACAGACACTACATTATTCTTAATATCATGAAAAATATAAGTTCAAATACTAAAAATAAATAAAGGAAATTGTACTGAATGAACTCCAAATTGTTAGAATAAAAAGCAAAGAAAAATTTTCTAATGTAACAAAATAAAAATAATGGAAAATAACAGAAAAGCATAAGAGAGGAAACAAAAAGGTGACAAATCTGACAAAAGCATGAAATGTGAAGAGGATAAACTTACTAGATGATAAAGTCTTAAATATTGGTTAAAAATGTGGATAAGTACACTAAAATAAATTTCAGCTCGAATAATATAAAAAAATAATAAAAAAATTAATTAATTAAAACTGCACTCTAAAATTTTTATGAGACCCACTCAAAATGAAACTAAAAATAAAGGAATGAGAAATATATACTATATATGTTAGGGTTAAAATATTTTGAAAAATATGTTAAGTAGTATAATCATCTGACAAAGGAGATTATAAAGTGAGTATGAGTTAAACAAAAAGGTTATTTTAATTGATAACACCATATACAATGATTTAACTACAATGAAACTCTTATGCATTGAATAACAACATCAAGATGTATAAAGCAATATCCTAGTGATATAAGGAGAATTACCAGAACCACAATTGTAGTTGGAAACTTAAATTTATATTCTCTTAATCTTTGACATAGTAGATAAAAATTATCTAGGGATATTATGGTTTTTAATTGAATATGTGACTTAATGTACAAGGTGTGATTGAACAATAAAAAAAAATATTACAGTAAAAGACACATTCTGTTAACCCCCCTCAAAATACTCTCCCTTGCTTTGAGCACACTTATCCTATCGTTCTTGCCACTTTCTGAAGCAGTTCTGGACGTCTTCTTTTGTGAGTGTCTTCAGTTGCACTATCACGGCTGCCTCAATGTCCTGAATCATTTTGATGTTGGAGAAGAGCGAGAAGTCGCACAGTGCCAGATCCAGTGAATAAGGTAGATGAGGACACACTGTAGTATTTTTATTTGACAGAAATTGACAGACCAGAAGTGATGTATGACATGGAACGTTGTCATGATGGAGGATGATTTACAGCACACTTTAAAACACACCTTCTCTCAACTGTAGCTCACAGCTGACTGACTGCACCGAACAAGTTGAAATTTGTCACGCACTGTTACTAAGGTTCATTCAATATGTACTTCCCGTATTGTTGAAGATCCCTGCCTTTTCGTTGATGAACTTGGCAGCAGCATTCACCGTATTTTGTGATCACAACGGAAAGGTACTGTGTCACACATAACTTCTGATATGGCAATTTCTGTGAAATAAAAACATTACAGTGTGTCTTCATCCACCTTATTCACCAGATCTGGCACCATTTGACTTCTGGCTCTTCTCCAAAGTCAAAATGACCATGAAAGGGAAATGTTTTGAATCGATTCAGGACATCAAGGCAGCCATGACAGCACAGCTAAAGATAAGAAAGAAGACTTCCAGAACTGCTTCAGAAAGTGGCAAGAATGATAGGATAAGTGTTCGAAGTCACGGAGAGTGTTTTGAGGCAATGTGTCTCTTATTGTAATAATTTTTTTTTAATTTAAACATTCACTGTATTTTTTGATCATGGCTCATATATACATCAAATTTTATACTGTACCAAAAGAAATCACTCACATTCTTTCTCAAATATCCATGGAAAATTTATGAAAATTAGTAATATATGAGGCCACAAAGGGGACACCAGTAAATCTCTAAAGTTAAAAATGAACAAGTAGGTATCCTTATAAGGAGATGGCCATGTGAAGAAAGAGACACAGGGAGAATGGCCTGTGAAGACGGAGGATTAGAGTGATGCAGCTATATATCAAGGATGCCAAAGATTGCCAGCAAACTACCACACGCTACGAAGAAGCACAGAAGGATACCCCTACAGGTCTCAGAGAGAGCAGGGCCCTGCAGACACCTTGAGTTTGGATTTCTCGCCCGTAGAATTTTGAGACAATAAATATCTCCTGCTGTAAGCAAAAAAACCCAAACAAAAATTCCCCCAACAAACAAAAAACCCCTCACAAAACCCTAGATACCAACCAGGCAATATTTTTTAAACCATAAGTGCAGAAAATTAATATAACAAGGAAAAACAAATATCCAGATAAAACCCAGCCATTTAGAAATTAAAGATTCTTTTCTCTTAATAACTGTTGGGCCAAAGATGAAATCAAAACTATCACACAAATATAAATGTAGCAATTATAAAGCCAGTAGAACCAAGGTGCCTTGGTCGCAGGATTGCAGGCCATCTACCACAATGTGAAGCCATCATCTTCAACAGGAAACCCCACTTCTTTGCTAGCTCTGTGTTATACACGGTATAAAGTAGGAACAGGTATTTGAAGGAACTCTACCAACTAAAAGTGTTATATGTAAATGCAAAGTGCTACACATAAATCGAGGAATGATTAGGCTTCAACTATTTTAGTTGTTGTATTAGGAAAAGTTCTGTGATAGTGAGTGAGAAATGCTAGTGTACAACAGAGAATGAAAATGGGCAAACTGTCAACCTTTAGAGAGAACATCTGTGTGCCATTTCTGAGATGTGTCTAACAGCGTCCCTTTCTCCCTCCCCGCACTGAGGAAACAGATGCATGAACTAGTCTGATAATCTGCTGTGAGGTGTGCCGTGACAGAGGTGGACCCAGAACAGCAGCACAGCCTGGAGGAAGGGCTAGTTGATAAAGGCTTCTCCGTGGATCTGGCTTTTGAGCTGATCTTGAAGGACGAGGAAGAATTAAACAGACCAACAGGAAGAGGACAGCATAGGGCCGAAGCCTTTTTGGGACTCATAGGTGGTTTGCAATGGTTGCAGTACCAGATGTTCACAGGGAATGGTAGGTCTGAAGAAGTAAGCAGAGACTGTGTAGTGACATGCTAATCTATTATGTAAAGATTTAAAACTTTATCTTGAAGTGAGGTCATAATAGCATATTAAATGGAAGTGTGACCTAGTTTAGTCTGGCTTCAGAGACAGCAGTCTGGAGGTAGTGTCTGGGAGTCCTAAAAGTCCAGATAGTGGATCTCATCCAATCTGTGGTCCAATGGCATTCTGAGTCATCTCCTTAAAATTTAAATAAACCTTTTTTTTTTATTAGTTTCAGGTGTACAAAACAATGTAATAGTTAGACATTTACACCCCTCACAGAGTGATAATCCTCATTCCCCAATCTACTACCCCTCTGACGTCGTATACAGCTGTTACAGTTCTCTTGACTCTATTCCCCATGCTGTGCTCCATATCCTGTGACTATATATGTATTTAATTATAGTTGACATTCAATATTCGACTTCAGCTTCAGGTGTACAGTGCAGTCAGTGGTCAGGCATCTACACCGCCCATGAAGTGGTCTCCCTAATAAGACAAGTGCCCATCTCACACCCTACGAAAATCTTTACAACATTATTGATTATATTCCCCAAACTTTCTTTCATATATCCATCACACAAAAAAAGTACAACTTGGTAGTTACAAAATAGTCACGGGGATGTAAATTAAAGCATAGGGAATATAGTCAATAATATGGTAATAACTGCATAGTGCCAGGTGGGTACAAGACTAAGGAGGGGGATCACTTTTTAAATTATATAAACGTCTAACTATTATGCTGTACACCTAAAATTAATATAAAATAATATTGTATGTCAAAAAAAAAAAATTAAATGATTAAAAAAAGAGAGAACTGTTAAATGTTTTTTTTTTTAATTTAAATAAATCTCGTCACTCCTCCACTTAAAATCCTAGCTTCCCCCTTACAAAAGCATACCAGATCTGCAGGGTCTCGCTCCTGACCACCTTCCCATCCTCATCTCATGGCGCTCTCTCCAATAACTGCCTTTACTCAGCTTCCAGAATGTTTTGAGTACTTTCCTGTGTCAGAACCTTTATTCATGCAGTTCTCTCTTTATCAGACTGGCTCCCAATCTTGCTTCAGGCTTCAAAAAGGCGCTCCCTTAGGGTAATCCTCTTCCCTAATTGTCTTCTTTCATATCACTTATCACATTTAAGGACAGGGCCTATATCTGTTTTTAATTCATTTACTGAATTGACAAATGAATGAATAAATGAACAACAATGCAGGATAGGGATGATAAAGGTTAAAATAGGGACAATGGCAATATATGAAAGAAGACAGATATATGAAAGAAGAAGAATTAGGTGGAATGATCAGCTAAGAAGAGTGAGGGATGATGCCCTGGTTTTGGATGAAGCATTCATGTAGGTGACATTAACGTTAATCCAGGTAGAGAACATGAGTGAAGCAAGTTTGGATGGGCAGAAGGATGCGTTCAGCTTTAGGAATGTTAAGGATGAAATGTCTGTGAGATACACCACTGGAGATGTCCAGTAAAAGTTGGCAAAAGGTGTGTAGTTCATGAGAGGTCTAGAGGGACTTGGGAGTCACCAGCATACAAGGACCAGTGGAAGCTGTGGAAAAGATCACTGTCTAAACATATTCCGAAAAGAAGAAAACTAAAAAAGTGAACAGAACAAGAAGGAACACAGGAAGAGAAGGACTCATAGAAGGAAGTTTCTAGAAGGCTAAATGCCATGGGACCCAATAGCAGAGAAAAGGCTGAGGAGAGACCATGAAATTTGGCAATTAAGAAGACCATAGTGACCTTGGTGAGGGCCTTTCAGGAAGCCAAAGTGAGACTGCAGAATAAGCAAGAGAGGTGAATTAAAATTATTAAAACCCGCAAATACAGAGGGTGCCCAAAAATGTATACACACTTCGAGTAAGGAAAACTATATAAAAATTGTATTACTATATATATACCAATAACAAAAGATGAATACAAGTCACATTTGACTTCTGCAATTATAAGGTGCTCAAAGTGGCTACCATCAGCGTCCAGACACTTCTGATTACAGCAAACTACTGCTTGAGCAATGTTGACCAAAATGTCCACTTGTATACGTCTTTTTTGGCACCCCCGGTATTTTAATCCAGTTTTGGTTAAAATTCAAAGAAAACTGTAAGTAAGAAGTTGTGATGGAAATCTTTAAGGTACAGAGGTTGTTGACACAAGTGCTTTTGCAAATGCCTGTATTGAGCTAGTACACTTTTTCTTTTAAAACAAAAGAGAAGATATGTAATATACATATATGTTATTAAGACTACATAAAGGAGAAAAAGCTATGCATGTGGAGAAAAGTAATATTTGTGCTTGAATATATATTCTTGTCATTGTAGTTTTTTGTTGTTCAGTTTATTGAAAAGGACAAAGACCTTTCCAGCCATAGTCAGTCTTTAACAGTTACTTCCCCAAAGACCTTCCTTCGCCTTTTTCAAAGATCTATTATAATATTTATTCCTTTCTTTAACTTCAGCATCTAACTCACACATAGAAATACCATTATTATTTACAATAGTAACCCACAATATAAGTAAGTACTTTGATGGTCAATTCACAGCCACCTTAAAATTCAAGTAAAAATAAATCCTAAATTACAGAGAAAGTGGGATTACTTAGTTCCCATGTTTTTCTGTCCTCTTGCTTAAGTAGACTGATTTTAAAGACATAGGAGCTAAAACTAACACTGGTAACATAGAAAATAAGCTCTTGAGGGACACTTAGTTGCTCCAAATGAATGCCTAATTACTACCTATAGTTCTTAGAACCCCCGATGAGATAATTCAGCCATTATTAACAACCTTGGGAAGATTTTTGCTCTTACTACTATTGTATGACAGATAGCACCCTAGGATCTTTTCATGTATTATTCCTAATCTTCACAAAATAAATATTCTACAGACCAGGAAACAAAGGCTTAAAAAGGTTAAATAACTTGTTCAAGCTCACCTAGTGTGTAAGTAGTAGAGTTGGGATTTGAACCCAGATCTCTGTGATGAAAAAGAAAAAAAAATCTGTATTTTTCTTACTATGTCAAGCTGCTTTCCAGAACCATATCAAGAACTTCCAATATGCAAACATAAGGCTAGGTACATTATCTCATTTACTCACAGAGTAATGGGTTTGATATTACTGGTCATTTGATATCGATATTGCTGGCAAGATTTTAAAACTAGTAATTAAAAAGATGACTTTTGAGCAATAGGGAAAGGACTCAAGCACTAGGAGCCAGTAAGGCTTTGCTAGGAGTAAATCAGGCCTGCTTATCCTCACTTCCTTTTTAACTTGGTCGATAGCTGACAGACATGGTGCATTTATTCAGACAGGCATTTGAAAGTCTTTCTTATTATACTACTTCATGAACAGTCTGAGCTAGATGACAATAATTCGTGAACTCTACCCACAGAGCTTTGACTAATGGACTGGTGCTCTCGGACCAATCTCCTCTGATTTGTTAATTTACCAAGATAAGAACAGGGAGATATCAACACTGCTCATACTGTGAAGCTGATACATGAGATGAATAAATCTAGATTTAAGACAATTTCAGCAGATTGGAGTGATGAGCAGATCCTAACGTGATAAAATTTAACATAGCTGACAGAGAAGTCTTCCACCTTGTTCCTTCTCCTGGAACAAGCTGCAGGACACAGTGCTTTATTGTTTTTGGTGAAGAGACTAAGGAATCATATGAATTATACAGAGAATCAAGTGATGGTAGGATGCATGAACCACAGTAGAGTATCAGGGTGAGGATGCTCATGGCCCCACTTTCCACTCTTTCATGGTGAGGCTCCTGTAGTGCTTTCAAAGGGACTCTGATCAACAGAACATGTGCGGGAGGGAGTTTCTATAATGTGGAGAGTTACTCAAAAGCATGTCTCCAATCACATGACCAGCAGTTAAAGGAGCTGGAAAAGTTTAACCTAGAAGAGACTTAGGGGAGATTTGATGTCTGTCTCCAAACTTCTGATGGGTTAAATTGAAGAGATGTGAAAAAGATACTTGGTATAAGTAGTCTTGGAGAGTGGAACTAAGAGAGGAAGTTAAATGGGAATAGACTTTGGCTTCATATAAGGAAGAACTATCCAACATAGCCCTGGAAAAATGTAATGAACTATTTCAAAAAAGTAATTCCCTTACCCTGGAACTCTTGCTCAATCGGAGGCAGGATGACTGACCATTTGACAGGGATGTTGTAGGGGGAATTTTAGCGTTCAGTGGAGGTTTGATCATGACTACTACGATCCCTTCTTAACCAGAGATTCTACAATATTCTGAAAACAAAACTTTGCTGTGTGAAATATGTAACTACTGACATAAGAAAACAATGTAATTAGTGTGAAAAAGAGCAAAAAGCATAAAAATTCTAAAATAAACAAGAAAATACCAATTAGTTATATGACTTAAGGTATGTTTCCCCAAAACTCTAGCTTTTCAGTTTATTTATCTGGCCTGGTTCCAAAACTCATCAGTGTATCTGAAAACCTACTTCCCTGGGTCACATACGGAAGGCTCTGATTTAGTACATCTGGGCAAACTGTAATTTTTAAAAAAGTTCTCTTGGTGATTCTCATGCTCAGGCAGTTTTGGGGACCAATAAAATTCTAGACTAACTTATAGGAGGATTTATATTTGCATAAGAAATATGTATGTATGTATGTGTCATGCTCGAAAAAATTTAATAATACTTCTAATCAACTTGTTAACTTAAGGCCACTGTAGTTAAATATTTAAGTACCATTTCTATGCAGGGAGCAAACTCAACTTCAGTATTCTAAGGTCTAACAGCTTAGAATATAAAAGTTAAAAATATTATATCTCTTGCTTAATAACTTAGAATGTAACGAACAGATCACTTCAAGCTTTTCAGCATTTCTGTCTTGGATGTTTTAAAATGTAATGAGACATTCCTTTCTATACAAAGAAGAAAAAATTTCAGAAAATTAGTGAAAAAAACCAAGAATGTAGATGTTATTCATACAGATAAACTTTTTGGCTTGAATAACTTTTTTTTCCTTAAGTTCTCACTGGGCTAGGCAAATTCTCAGAAAATGTGAAAAAAAGTCATGCCCTGCTAAAAAAAGTCAAGCTCTTAGTAAGCTCACTAAGAGCTTACTAGTATTAGTAAAAACCAGTGCAGGGATATTAAATAAATCAAGAGCCAATTTCTTAATATTACAAATATTGACACTTAAATGTTTCTTTACACTCTTATGTTCAAATCTCTTAATTTATTAAAAATAAATCTAGTAAATACAAATTGTTTTTTAGGAAGCTTTTAGCACTTAGTCAATTAAATTCAAGGTGGTCAATTTTAATGTAATAAAAATGGCATTATTAAAGTATTGGTTAAATTTTGTTTATCTTCATATACAAAGAAGGGGATGCTTTCCAAGGTTAGTGTGAATCTTTAAGCATTTCTACGTGTACAACATAAGAATGAATTCCTTCCCCAAAGGAGTGTGGTAAGAGGTCCTGGTGGTCTCAAACATGCTTCCTTGTATATTCTCATAAAGGGCTTTAGAGGGGACACAACAGAATGGCATCATCCAACACCCTTTGATTCAGAGGTTAAATCCATTGCCTGGGGTTTTCTGGATTTTGAGGCAAATGGCTTCTAAGACTTGTTTCTGGCTAAGGCTTCCCTATCCAAAGGATGCACGGCCTTATTGAAAGAAAAGAAGAAAAAAAAAGAGATGAGTCTACAATAAGTTTCCTATAGAGTAAAAATCTGGTGATTATTGAAGAATGAAGGCATCCACATAACACATCCAAATCCAAAAGAAGGAGATTTTTAAGTACATATAATATACATATACACACACACACACACACACACTCACACACACACACACAGAGGGTGCCAAATATATATAATTTTAAGAAAGGAAAAAACTGTATTAAAATTGTAATACTCAATATATACTGATAACCAAAAATGAATACAAGTCATATTTGACTTCTGCAATTATAAGAGGTGCTCAAAGTGGTTACCATCAGCGTAATTTTAATACAGTTTTTTCCTTTCTTAAAATGTATATACATTTTTTAGCACCCTTTGTGTGTGTGTGTGTGTGTGTGTGTATGCAATATTAGCTGACATTATTTGTATTTCCTGAAAGTTAAACTTGGAAAGTCATTCCGCTGAAAATAATTCTTATATGGACTTTGCATTACATGATGTAACAATAGTGACACAGTAGGAGTAATTATTGTTAAGAAATCTAATACAAAAATTCTTTTACTTAGTTTCTTGGTAAATGGCAGGTTGCCACATGCATCTCAGAGTGAACATGATCACAAACGACAATGAACTGGCTAATCAGATAATGGTGAATTTTAATTAATGTGTACAAGAGAAGAAAGCTTTACCAAATTCTAAATTGGAATTGAAAACAGAGAAGAGAACTTCTGAATTAACCCTTCTGGTGCATAAACAATTCCTTTTAGTTATGATTTTGACAAGTCAAATAATTTCAAAACTTTTCCTTTAATGGAAGGAAATGTTTTACTTACAGATGCACAAGACTATGAGAAAAAGGAGGTATGTGGCCAGTTCCCGTAAGACACTTTTAAGGTATTTCTCTCGGTTAGTGTTGCTTTCCTCCATGAGTCTTGTTCCCCAGAGACCTTTAAAATAATAATAAAAAAGATGTCATTTTATTGTTAAAAATCTCGTGAATGGCAAAGGGAAAACATAAAATAAATAGTATAGCCCTTAAGGGAGATTCCTATATTTTTTCTAGCATGCTCTGAATGTCATCGGGAAATTGTTTTAGAAGGAGTACCTTAGTAAACACTTAGAAAGAGAACAGGAAATGAGGGCAGTCTAAAAGAGAAAATTAAATAACTGTGCATACACAACAGCTCTTCCTATATGGGGGAGGATGCAACCTGGTAATTATCCTATTAACTAAACTTAGCACATGCTGAAAATACATTGCAAATAACTTTTAGGGCGCCCCTGATGAAAAGAAGTCCCAGTGGGAACATCATTTCCCTGTGGGAACATCTATCAAGCTTCTCACATAGTGGTGTAAAAGCTCTGCTCTGTGCCCAGCTTGACACTCAGTGCTGACTGACTACACTAAACACACACAGCTTCACAGATTTTTGCAGTGCCAATTAACATCTAATCTTTAAATTAAATGCAACAACTCATCCGACTGCTCTCTTTGGAGAAAGGGTAAAATCAGCAATCATGTTCTATATTTTCACAGATGGAAAAAGTGTTGGTCCAGTTGAGCAAAGATGACATAACCCTCCACGAGCTTGCTGGAGAGAGTTACCACAGTTTTGGACTCGTAGACAGACGTGGTGGCCGTCCAAACCCCCATTAATGAACAGTGTGGTCAAGTTACATTGCTGGTTACTTGGAAGAAGAGCCTTAATATGTTCCAAAAAAGACAAACTTCTCAACCCTTTTAGTTAGATTAGGTCTGCTAGTAATGGCAATCAACCTGGTCCCTGCATCTTGCCTCACTTTTACTCCACAGACTTTAACCCCTTCAATCACTGAAACTCACAGAACCACGTAAGCCACACAGAGACCAGGGAAAAAATGGTATACGGCTTTTCACGGTGAAGAAGTGACTTCATCACTAGTGTTTATGTATTCTTAAGTCTTATAATAATACATTAGTTCGACTCCTAAGTTTGGGCATTTCATTTCCTTTTCCTTTTTCTCCCAAATTTCCTTTAGGAAAATCAGTATCTGAGTTCAAAGAGACTGTGTTACGCATCATAGGTTTCACCACACTGAAAGTGGAGCATAACTTATGACCAGGTTTGCTTCTGCCAAGATCTGGTAGTTGTCAGGGAATTACTCACTCCGAAGAAATGCAGCAAGCAGAATGTTTGTTCACTGAAACTCCATCATATTAAAGAATTATTACAAATTTAGATGACATGGAAAATTACAACTCAGAATAACACAGCGGCAGCCAAATATTAGGCTCAGTAGCTCTGCACACAAACACACCACTTCTTTGAATATATTTCTTTCAGAGGCCAGGCCTAAAATACACACATCAGTAGAGATTGCTAGTCTCTTTCCCATCAGGAAAGATTGTTGCCTTGCCTAAGTCAGTGACTTCACTCTTTCCCGTGGTTTATAAACAATTATGCACTAAGGAACAGTCATGGTTCTTAATATTTACAAATGGTACCACTTGACCTATAAATAGAAAAACCAAGTTCTTTTCAAATTTTATTCAAGCTAAACTTGCAATGGTCTATGCAATTTAATTCTAGCTTTTGAATAAGACATTTCAAATGAAAAGAAACAAGTCCCCTTATTTATACTTCTATATACTGCACGTTTATGCATTTACTTGCTATAAATTACTCTATCTACCTCCTCAAACATTTAGTGCTTTAAAAATTTCATCCGATTTCCCAACTGGGTCTGTATGTTGGATCTGTCTCAGGATACAGGGACCTCTTTACATTCTGATGGGTGAGAAATGGCTGCATCCACAAATGGAAAAAACAGCTGTCCTGTAGCTACCTACTTTCCATGTTTAGCAGAACTGATAGAACAAGAATCATTATGGATAGAGTTCATGTCCAAAATGGCAGCATTCTTCAAAATCAACTGTTGTCTTTTTTCCACAGTTGTCCCACATGTGGAGGGAGTACCTTCCCAACATTCCAGGCACGCATGTTCAGTATATAAGGTGTCTCCAGCTGTCAGGGAGAACATGATATGAGGGGGATACTGGACAATATCCAGCTTCCTCGGTGTTTAAGAGAAGCTTAGTTAATGCCAGGACCCGAAGTTGGAGCATATTATCTAAACAGTGTCTATTCCCCCATGCGGTGTTACTTATTAATATGAACATAGGGGAACTCGGAGGTGAATAATCCCAAACACAAAAGATGTCCCAAATATAAATAGCTGACTTTGAAAAAAATGCCATCTTTGTAACTATTTTAACCAAATGCTTCTAAAGCCTTTTTATTGTGCAATATATATATTTTTAAAAATCACAGAAAGAGAATGATATAATGAACTCCTATTTATCTCTCGCCCAGCTTCAACAATTATCAACTCAACACCAACCCTGATTCATCTAAATCCTCACCCATCCCTCCCAATTATTTTGAAATGGATCCCAGCTATCGTATCATTTCATCTGTAAATATTTCAGTTCCATGGTAAAAAGATTCAGTGTGGATCTTTTGCCTCATATGAACCCTGCCCCATCTGAAATACACTAAACCCCTGTGACTTACCGATCATGACAAAGTACAATGCAGGGACTTGGAGTCAGAGTTGTGTTCAAGTGAGAGCTCAGCCCCTTATGGGATGAGACCTTCCCCACCATCATGAGCCTACATTTCCTCATCTGAAAATGGGAGAAGAGTACCTCTTTGTCGGGTTGCTCTGGGAATTAGAAATATTATGTATAAAGCACATACAGGGGTTGGGAGAGGCCTGTCTGTAGCTTCAGAAACGGGTCCAAATCTAAAGCCTAGATGTTAGAAGGGCATAGAGACCCAAATCCATATGGACTTTGAGTTTGCTGTGAATAACCTGACCAAATGCTCATTGCATACATAAAAGAATCCTGTTTTTGTGCTCAGACACATGTGGGGCTTGTTTACAAAGACAGATAACAATTCTTCCTGACATCTATTTGAATTACAAGGACATCTTTAGAAAGGCAAGTGACTTTTTACTACTGTTGGTCCATTTTCTATAGAATAGACATTTGCTACCTTATATGATTTGACTCTTGAATCTCAACTTCTCAGCCCTCTCCTGATCAGTATATGCCACAGCTAACTGCCAGTTCCACCTGCATATTCCACAGACAGCTCACACTCACATACCTGAAATAGATTTCTCATTTTCTTTCTCTAGAAACCTATTTGCCCTGATTGAGTTACTGATATCAGGCCAGAAACATTGATTTCATCCTAGAATAAGCACTTTTCTTAACCCTCACAATTAGTTGGTCCACAATTGTGATAGTTTCTGTATTTTTAACCTAGTTTCCCTCCATCCCAAGTCATGTGCCCTTGTTGCACCCTTTATCACCCCTCTTTCTCGGTCAGATCTCTCCTGACCTATCTCTCAGCAGCCAGTGCTATCCACCTCACCCCATTCTCTACATTCTTGCCAGGATTATCTTCAGATTGATATGTGATCCTATCAGCCCCTTGCTTGAAGCCTCCACTGGCTCTGTCTACAGGAAAAAGTATCAATGAGCTACAGACTTGGTCTTACTTCTGCTACTTTTCCCTCCTCCAATCCTCACCCTTCTTTTTAAAACATAACTCAAGTTTCACTACGTCTGGCCTCCCCCAGGAAGAAATGGTCCTCTCCTCTTTGGGTTTCTCCCATACCTGGGACCAGGCTTTGCAATTTTTTTACTAACACCCGTTTCCCCTACTAAACTGAGCTCCTTGAGAGTTGGGAACTTGTATCATTTATCTCTGTATACCTACTACCTACCACAAAGGAGACTCTCCATAAATGTTTGTTGACTGCACAAATTCTGTTACTTGTATAACCATATCACAAACCCCAGAATAATGTCATTTGTCCAAAATTACAGTTCAAACAAAAAGGGAAAAGAATGAAGTGATGGAGCAAGGTTTGGGTTAAAATAAAGGGAATGTCACAATAGTCAAAAGGTAAAAACAACTGAAGTATTCACTAACTGATAAATGGATAAACAAAATGTGGTACATACATATAATGGAATATTATTCAGTTATCAAAAGGAATGAAGTTTGGATACATGCTATAACATGGATAAATCTTGAAAGCATTATGCTAAGTGAAATAAGCCAGACACAGAAGGACAAATATTGTTATGATTTTACTAATACTGAGGTACCTAGAATAGGGAAATTCATAGAGACAGAAAACAGAATAGAGGCAATCAGGGGTCGGGAGGAGCGGGAATTGGGAGTTGTCATTTAATGGGTAGAGTTTCTGTTTGGGATGATGAAAACGTTCTGGAAATGGACAGTGATGAAGTATCTATTTGTTATAGCAGCTTCGCCTACCCAGACCAATGCAGCTAGTACTTTATGATTTCTACAGGGAAAAAACCCCCATGAAAACAAAACAAGCATATATGTCTAAAATAACAGGAAATGACTCTAACAAGTTGCTAGGTCCATAAGACACATTTAATTATGGAAATTCAGAAAATTTGGTAACTCATGTAGAGTATCAGATTTTCTCTTTGCTCTAAAAACAGTTTGGTAAGAAAAAAAATTAAACAAGATTATTGGGGATACCTTTAAGTTTGGGGCAGCCTTTCAGCGCTTCTTCACTTCCTTTGGTCCAGGCCTTCATCACCTCTTCCCTGGCTGCCTCCTACCTCCCTGTCTCCCTCTGCAAGTTCTCCGGCACAGCACTGCCTGACTCATCATATTGCCTCTCAGCATGTTCTGCTCCTGCTCAAAAACTTTCAACCGCTTCCTAATCGTGAGGAATAAATTCTTAATTCCTTGGTTAGACCCAATGCTTCCCACAACCAGGCCTCAAACATTTCTCCTTTACTACCTTACTTCTGCTAAGAAGATAGATCTACTCTTCAAGGAACAAAAATGACCGTTTGCTATTCATCTTGGGTTCACGTAACAGTAACACAAGAGTACGTTGAAACTAGAAGGGACCTGGGTGGTTCAACTCTTCCATTTTATAAATGAGAATCTGAGGCCCAGGAAGTTTGAGTGAGTTGTGTAAAGTCACAAAGGCAGGAGACCCCCAGGGAAGCTCCTGACCACTCCAAATTTGAGTTATCTCCCCTAACTTTAGAAATTGCAAGCTAATTTCTGGTCTGATCCTAGGGCACTACTTACAGTATTTCCCCGAAAATAAGACCTCACTGGAAAATAAGCCCTAGCATGATTTTTCAGGGTGACATCCACTGAACATAAGCCCTAATGCATCTTTTGGAGCAAAAATTAATGTAAGACCCGGTCTTATTTTCGGGGAAACATGGTATACAATGCATGTAAGATTTCTGTCATTGGTATCCCAAGAGGGGAAAAAAAAAATCACAACTCATTTATGGTTATTTATTTCACACTTCTGGGTTTCTGTCTATAGGAAAATGGTGTTGTGCTATTTTAGTTTATTTCTTTCTGTAGCGCCTAGCACAGTGTTATTTTCATAGTAGGTGCTAAGTATTTAACAAATGTCACTTATTTAACAAGTGACAAGGATGTCAATTATATTTCTTCATAAAAGAAAGTAATAAAATGGAAGTTATTGCAAAATTTTCTATAATTAAGATTTTCCTGAGTCTGCTCTCCTAAACAGACCATTGATAAAGTATGACTTTACGTTTTAATATTCATTGTAAATTTCCTGAAATCTTTATTTAAAAGAAATAAACTGGTACATATACTCTTATAAAAATGTTATTTTGTTTCATTATATTCCATTATTGAGTTTATTCAAAGGTTAAATGTGTTATCAAATGGTTAAATTGAGTTAAAAGGAGCATGACTTACTATGACTTATTAATTTAGAAACTTCTCTTACTTTAGAGAACATTTCATAAAGCACATTTAAAACAATGTAAAATAATACAGTCAACCATTGGACAACATGGGTTTGAACTGCACAGGTCCATTTATATGGGTATTTTTTTCAACTGACCTGTGGCAGTTCAAAGCCATTGTTCAAAGGTCAACTCTGCAGTTGGGAACCTGCATATGTGGACGGCCAACTGGAATTATATGGCAAAGTCAGTGCCCCTAACCTCCAGGTTATTCAAGAGTCAACCGTATATAATTTGGTTGAATACAGTTTCGAACCTTAAAAAGTACATATCTAATCTACTCACACAGGTTATTCAAAAAGGATCTTTTGTTTCCCCACCATGCTCTGAATCAAATTAACTAGCATAAGCACTTATGTAAAAGAAGTACCAAAATGTATACTTTTAGAATTTATGATTTAATTTATATTTATGAAGTACCTACAACATGGGAGAGACTTGTTGTACACATTTTACACATCTCATCTCATTTAATTCTCCAAAGTCAAGAGCTCAGTATTGTGATTAACCCTTAAAAAAATAAATGTAAAAATTGGGAATCAGGGAGGTTAAGCAATTTGCTCAAGGTCACAGAGACAATGTGATAGAACTGGGATTTGGGTGTAGGCCTTAACTTGATCTTAATCACGTGGTTATTATAAAAACACCTGGGTCGTTTTTTGTGCAAGATTTTCAAAACCGACAGTAAGAGAAGGGAAGGGAAATTTTCAAAAGAACTGAGAATGGAAACACTTAAAAGTAGAGATTAAAATAATATGGATGGTAAGGGCAAATGCAACGCTTTTCTAAGTATGCCTCTGACAAAACTTTGCAGAAACAGGATCCCCATCTGCTCTTGGAAAATTTGTGTCCTTTTCATAGACACTGGCAAATTTGAAAATTCCTTTCCTGCCTTTGGAGAGTCGGGTACACTGAACTCTGACACATTTACACACAGCTGGTATCTGGTGACTTCACTGTTTTGTTGGAATTTCAAAGAACATTAATTTTGTTATTTAAAAACATACTTTCAAGTTTTTAAAACAATGTAATCTTTCTTTGCAACTGTTTCAGGAAAATGCCTAGAATTAGAAATGGCCAAATAACCGTTTTCAAAGATTTTATTCTATTCGAGGTTCTGAACAACACCTCCTCCCAGAAACAACCACACACATCACCAAAACAACATCAATGACAACCCACAACCCGGCAACTTGGATAAAGGGTACTGTTACCCTTTTGAGAACGGGATGAGGGGCAATGAGGGATCGAGACCCGTGGAAGAGCATGGGTACTAATACAGAATTTTCATTTTGGTTTAGTAAAACTAGCAAATATACAGTGTAACCACTATTAGTTGTACCATAATATTTTTTCCCTCCTACAATAAAAAAAAAAATCCCCAGATATACCCTATCACTTTAATACGGCTTTCACTTATTTCCAGAAATAAAAAATATGCTGACTTTTCTTCTTCTAGAAGAAGGAGGTCTCCACTAAATTTGCACCAACAAGGGCGCAGTGAAATTGGGCGCTGGGTACCGGAAATAGAGCAGAATTAGCAGAGGTGGGGAATGCGCTTCCAAGGGAGGCGGGGACGCAAGGGGGATGCAAGGTGGAGCCCCGGAAAGCTGCCCGCAGCGAGCGATGGCTCTGGCCGATGCCCGCAGGTCTGGTTTGAGCATCAGCCGGTGCCGGTCTCGCGCTTACCTCGCAGCCCGCGAACCAGCCTCTCGGCCCAGGCCACTCGCGGCGGCTGCCCGTCCAGAGGGAGGTGGCGATGCAGCGGGTCCCCGCCGCCCGCAGGGCTGGGGCTCGGCGGGCCCTGGTCCTCTCGCCGGCGCCGCCTCCCGCTTGGATGACCGGCGCCGTGGTAGCCCCCCAGCCCCCGGCCCCGCGCGCCCGCGGAGCTCACTGCTGAGGAGGCGGCCGACCTCCGGCTGCCCGGGCGCCACTCCACGTCCATCTCCACTACCATTCCCCCTTCTTCCCCTTCCACCTCCTCGTCCTCCTCTTCCTCCTCGGCCTCGAAGCCTGGGTTGTCGCGGCTCCAGGCCTGCCGCGAGCACGACGAGTGCGGAGGGGACGGGGAGGCCGAGGCTCCGGCCGGGGGGTCCCGAGCGGCCGCCTGCCTGATGCGCTCCATCTCGATCTCCAGGCCCGTCTGCTCGCGGAGGCCGCCCGCCATCAGCCGGCTCGGGCCCGCCGCTCGGGGCGCGGGCGGCTGCTTCGCGTCCCCGGGCTGCTGCGGCTGCACGCGGCTCGAGTTGACCATCGCGGTCACTGGCGGCCGGCGTGCCTTCGCCCCGCGCCGCGCTCGGCGCTGCCTGCCGCAGGAGCCATGTTCCTTTCTTCCCAGCCCGCCGCCTGCTGCTCCCCGCCCCCGATCTCCCCGCAGTCCCGCGTCCCTCGCCCGCCCCCTCGGCCCGCCTCCCCCTCGCCTCGCCTCGCCTCGCCCAGCGGCCGCGGCGCGCTTCTGGGGGAGGCGAGAGGAAGCCGCCCCCGCGGCCCGCGCGTTGGGCGAGCGGCGTCCCGGCCCGCGTTCCAAGTGCAGCCGGAGTCCAGGGCGCGCGCCCACATTCCATTCGGGTGAAAGGGCTCGGGCGGGGACAGAGTCGCTGACCCGCCGGCTCGCCCGCCAGCCCGCCTGCGGGAAAGGGCTATTGCAGCTGTCATTGCCTGCGCGACCCTGAGGTGTTGCTGGGTGCCCGTTAACCGCCAGCCACTTCTGCCTCGATGTACCGACGTGCCGAGAGAATGAGAGAGAGAAAGAGAGAGAGAAAAGCGTTATGTGGGATGGCGTGAACTAGCGAAATGTAGCCTGAGTTAGTCTGCAGCAGGGGCAAAGAAATCTTCCCTTCTTTTGAAAACTACCGACAAACTACTAATACTGACTTCCTTGGCTTTTGGTGGCTCTCCTCTCCCTGATTCTGCGTTTTGGATGGTTTCTTCAATCTTTGGTTGACTCCTCACTCCACACACACTGTGAGACCCCAAGGATTCGGCCTTGGGACTCTCAGATCGCTGATGCTCTCAGCGTGAGCTCATGCCCAAGTCCCCCCACCCACTACCCTTCTGCAGGGACCAGCACTGGCCTTTGAGTAACAGAATCTTATATCAGCCCCCAGGTCCAGAACTTTGTTCTTACCCCACCAAGCTCATACAGCTCCATGCTCTGCAATTGTCTTAAACTTAACCTATCCGCAACTAAAGTTACCTTTCCCCTCCTGTATTAAGCCTGCTTCACCTCCTGTATCCCCAGCTGAGATTTGAGGCATCGCTGTCCTCACTTCCCAAGCTACGCTTCATGATATCCTCATCTCTTCTCATCCTCCTCTTCTGCCCTACAAATGTATCTCTGATATGACCTTTGTTTTCTCGTTCTCGTTGTCAACGGTTTAGTATAGAGCCCGTACCTTATGTCTTGTTTTCTTCCACACTGAAACAATGCATCTGTCAAATCCACCTCCATTCACCACTTCAGGGGCTCCATTGTTTCTAAATTATATTCCAGGACCAAAGCTGCTCATGGCACGTTGATACTTAGACACCTCTGGGGGCTTCTGACACCTTAAAGGATAAAATTTAATTTCCATAATTTGGCTTAGTAAATTTTCATAATCGGCTCCTGTATTTGTTTGCTAGGGTTACCATAACAAAAGCACACACTGGGTGGCTTACACAACAGAAACGTATTTTCTCACAATTCTCGAAGCTGGAAGTCTGAGAGCAAGGTGTTGGCAGGGTTGGTTTCCTCTGCCGCCTCTCTCTTTGGCTTGTACGTGGTGATTATCCTCCATTGTCTTCACGTGGTCTTTCCTTTGTGTGTAGGTGTTGTAATCTCCTCTTCATATAAAGATACCAGTCAGATTGATTTAGGGCCAATGCTAATGACTTCATTTTAACTTAATTTCTTTTTAAAAACCCTATCTCCAAATGTGGTCTCATTCTGAGATACTGGGGGTTAGGACTTCAACATATGAATTCTTGATGGAGATGCAATTTAGCCCATGACAACTTCCCATCTACTTTTCTAACACAATTTGCCTTCCTGTACATCCGAGTGCAGCATTCTTTGTTGGTTGCCTGTGTGCTCATAACATGCAGCTTGTATGTAGGTAACCATAGCTACCTATCACCGGATCCTGAAGTTTATCTATTTTAAGTGTCCATCTTTCATTTAACTGTGAGTTTCTCAAAGGCAGGGCTGCTGGGTCTGGAGCACAGGCATGTGAAAGGAATTCTGAAAAGAACTCAGATTGATTGAAAATGTGTCCACACATACATAATTCAGAATTAGATGTGTGCCGACCCAAAATTTTAATCACAAACCATTGCAAGAAATGCAATTTAAAAAATCCACAGCGATTTGTGTAATATGACTTGGATAGTATTTGGTCTATTTTGTTCTAAACCTTATGTTCCAAGTTTCACTACTAATTTCAATCTTAGTCTTTATAAACCCTCCACCTATTCATTCTTTCTGGCTTACTCATGTTCTCTTTCGTGCTTTTACCTTGACCTATTTTCCCCGTTCAGAGCTCCTAGCTTTTTATCAAGCAGGCCTTGAGGCCATAATTTTCTCTCTGTACCCCTTCCTGCCTTTAATACCATCTTAAAACCCTCTTTCTCATGTGAAGATTTCCCTTATTACATAAGTGAGATGTACACACTCGTATTTTTCTTCCATTGGTTGCTGCAGTCCTATTGCCACATTTCAAATTTCAGTGATCCATAGGGCTTGAAATACCATGTCAGGTAGATAACAAAGCCTGGCTGCTATTTGGTTTTATTTCGTCTGTATGGTAGGTTCTTCTGGGGACATGCCCTATAAACCTCAACTCTTAGTTTCAGTGCCATGGTGGACACTCAGAAAATCCATTTTAAAAGGCAACTTTAAAAACAATCCAGTCTAATTTAATACTTAGTATTCTCCACACATCTCTCTTCTGTATTATTAGCACTGCCTGTTTGTTTCCTGTTTTGCTTTTATTGTCCAGGGTAAACCAATGAAGTAGACACAAACTGAAGAACCTGCTAGTTCTGCAGATTCCACCTTCAAAAGAAGTATCTGGCATATGTGGGGTTGCTTAGTAACCCACCCAAACAAACATATTTCCCTCTCAATTTTTCCCCCAGTCCTTATTTATTCAAGGACATTATAAAATAAATTATTACCACTTGACATCTGAAATCATTAGAAGAAAATTTGGTGTTTGGGGCTTTATAAGAACTGCTAACCATACTAAAACTTTTACTTTATTTCACACTCTACTGCTCTAATAATGCAAGGCCAGTATTTGTGGTATTTTTCTTCATGTCTGGAGTTGGTTTGGATATGTCCCTGCCTCTATGAGGCACCATTGTTGGCTGGCACCCTGATTTGGATGACCTAACTTCTCTATCTCAGTTTCCTTCTCTGAACAATGAGGTTAAATATTGATCTTAAAAATTCCCACAGAATTTTTTGTTGAAGACATAATTAGGGAATATTACTAAATTCATCAAACACTTATAGAGTGTCCTCTTGATGCCAGATGCTAGGATGGATTCCGGGAAGGCAAGTAGAAGACATGATTCCTACCTTCCAGGGGATCAAGTCCTATAAGTCAAGGATGCTTGGAAACATCCATACCTCACTCCCAAGCCCTCTTCTATACCTCATACAGACTTATGAATCTTTCTAGACTGAGGCATTGTCTTCTTCTGGGACTTCCTTAGTCATGATCCTGGCCCCCAGCTTAAATCTACTTGTCCCTCTAACTTGTAAACTTTTATCACAAACATCTACCATCTCATGTTGAAAATGTCTGTTAACATAGTTGTCTTCCTGAGTAGAATGTAAGCTCCTAGAGAGCAGAGACCCCGGCTTATTTGGTGTGTTGTTTAGCAGCTCAATAGCCATTCCCCTTTCTAATCTGAACAGTATTCAGATGTTCTTGGGGGTATTACTGTCCCCCGTTCTGAGTCCATGTGTGACTCATGTGGCTGAGCGTGGAACTCAGGGTTGGCAAACCAGGGCATTATGTCCAGTTGCCCCCTGTGAATGGTATTTAAGAACAGACATGGAATACAATTTTGTTCAATGGAAATCAGGACAGAACTTTTTCCCTGAGTTGTTGGAAAAGGAAAGCTTTTCTTTTCACTAGATTTGGAGTTGTAAGGACATAAGTCTAGACAAGCTGGCAGCCAAAACGTTGATGCTCAGAAAAAATGGATCCCAATGGGATTTATAGATGATGTAATACAGAATTGCACACCTGAAATCTATGTAATTTTACTAACAATTGTCACCCCAATAAATTTAATTAAAAAAAATGGATCCAACAATACATATACAAAATATACGTATAATGCGAAGACTGGAAGAATACTAAAATTGAACTAGTGGTAATGTTTCAGTGGCCAAGGTATTCAAGAACATTGTGAAATATATTTTTATCATTTGTCATAGCTTAGTTTTGTCAGATGTAGATATGATATTTATCATCTATATCTTTATCCAAGTTCAAAAGAATTTTGAATCATGTAGGGACAAGAACACAACTTTTTGGAATGCTGTGTGAGGCTTTTTCTCTTCACCAACTCAAATCTATTCACTAATGCTATTTGGGTGTAGTTATTCAAAAACTTTGAGTACAACTGTACTTTCACTAGCCTAGATTTTCCAAAAGGATACAAAAATTTTTTTCAAAAAACCTTTTGATGCCAACATGAATGAAGCTTACGACATCCCCAGATCTACCAGGCTTTACAGAATAGTGTTTAATATCCATCTAGCACCATCTTAGATATGATTAGTGTGCAAAAGAAGTTGCCCTTGTCTGTAAGAAGCTTGTAATCAGCTTGCAAAGACAAGCTGTACACAGGTAAAGCAATTACCCAATAAGCGCTATATGGCACTCATCTGTGAAAGATTTGTTGTTGTTGAGAGGTGGAGTCTAACTCCTAGGGATTCCGACTCCTTGTGTCTTAGGTGGGTCCTAGGAGACAGGAAAGACCATGATGTCACTTGAGCCCCTGAGCCAGCACTAATTAAAGTTAGACGTATCCCTGAACTTCCTTAGCCAAAGCATGTCCTTTTTGATTAATTTATGTTAGGTTAGGCTTTCTGTCCCTTGCAACTGAAATAGATTTGAGTAGATGTGGATCATGCAGACTGTTAAGAGTTGTGTTAGTAATATGCATAAGATGCTATATGATTGGGACACCCAGTCTGAGCTAAGTAGGCTAAATAGGGTATATAGGGTGGCTGGCTTGACCTCCCACTCTGAAAGGGTTAGGAAAGTAGAGACTTTGGGGGGATGCTGAACCCTACTTTTCTTGTTTAATATCATTAAATTATAACTTTGAAATTTTTGCTGTAAATAATGTTCCAAAGGACCTTTTAAAAATCTTTTTATTCTCTTGAGTATTTTTCAATAGCAGAAGTTTATAATTTTGATACAGCCCAATTTATATATTTTTTTTCTTTTGTGAATTGTGCTTTTGTTATCATATTTAAGAAATCTTTGCTTCACACAAGGCCATGAACATTTTTTCTTATGTCTTCTTCTAGGAGTTTTGTAATTTCAGATGTTATATTTAGTCATATAATTGAGATAATTTTGTATATGGTGTGAGGTACAGATTGAGGTTTTTATAAATTTAAATTTACATATGGATATTCAATTGTTCCAGCATCATTAGTTGAAAAGACTGTCCTTTCTCTGTTAAATCATCTTTGTACCATTGTTGAAAATCATTTGACCATATGTGTGTGAGTTTATTTCTGGACGCTCTGTTTTGTTCCTTTGACTTACGCAATTAACCTTTTACTGAAATTATCCTGCTTTGGTTATAGTAGCTTCCCTCACATTCTTGCTCTCTGGAGACATAGGATATTTTACATTTGTAAATTTTAATGGTTTAACTTTATCTAATGACTCTTCTAGTCACAGTCCTTACTTTGGTCTGACCCTTTAAGGGCTACTCATCAGTTTATCAGAGAGCATTAGTGAGCTATGTTGGGTTTTTGTCTGAATGATATTTTCAAATCATTTACAAATGTAAATTTTAACATCAACTCTCAATTTTTTAAATGAAGCCAGCATTTTTATTTATTTATCAGTTTTTTCAGTAGCTTTTGGCTGCTCTTCTGAAAGATGAGAATATTAGCAAATATATACTCTCTACCAGCAAACATGTTTTAAAATTAATAACTTTTACATTGTCAATGACTATAAACTTTCATTTTTTCTAAAATATTAAACATAATATTTCATTTTATATATTTAAATGCATTTAATACTCATTACCAGTACTTTTAAAACATGCATTCCTCTTCTCTGAGTTCTTTCTTTTGATCCTATCTTTTTGGGATAGATTTTTTTATTAAAATCTGTATTATTTATTTATTTATTTAATTTTAGAGAAGGACTCATTAATGCCTCATGATTCCCAGAATCTGAACAAAGTTGAGAAGGGCTTTCTGTTGCCATAAACATAAAACAAATGGGCTGGGCATTTGGCTTAATTTTTTTTGGCTTAATCTTTTTTTTTTTTCTTTCAGGATTCTGGAAAAATTCCTCCACCTTCCTCTGTCATTAAATGTTGTTATGGAGAAGTAGTCAGATTAAACCCACCCTTTTTCTCTCAGCCCTAGCAGATGTCTTGATTTTTCTGCCCCAAAGTTACCTGCTTAGTGAGTTTTTTACTATCCTGCTCCAAGATACAACTTTGTGTTGCTCATGCTGAATAATTATTTTCTGGAAAATATTGTACAGGTTCAATCAGCAAATTCAATTTTTCATTTATTTTTGGAAAGGTTTTTTTAAAATATAGTTTTGAAATAGTCTGTTTCATTTGTTTTGTTCTCTTAATTCAGGAATACCAATGATGCATATGCTGGAGCTACTGTGTTTGATTTTTGTATTACCTTCTTTCTAATGATTTTTCCTTTTGTCATTTTCTATATTTTGTTTTTAATATGAGTTTTATAAATCCTGCCCTCCACGTTACTGTATCTTTCATGTTTTTGTAGTTTCAAAGGTGGCTTTTCATTTCCCTAATTATTTATTTTAAATTCTTAATTCCTCCTGTGAATTCTGCCAGCTTCCTTTTCATTTCTCCATGGTCATATATCTTATTTGATCTTTTTCAATGTTTTTATTATTAACGAGATAATATTTTACTTGTAAACTTTTGTTGGCTCATGATATCATGGTGATTTTTATCAAATTGCTGCAGTACTGAGTCTGTTGATACTATCACGTGAGTGAGTAATTGTAATAAATTGAAATTTAGTGAGGTTTATATTTTTTATTTTATTTTTTTATCTTATTAAATTTGTTGGGGTTACATTGATGAAGATTATATAGGTTTCAGATGTGCAATTCTATAATACATCATCTGTATATTGCATGTGTCAATTTTAAAATTATTTTTAAAGGATTTCTGTTTCTGGCCTTGATGGAACCACAGGGACAGATTTAGCCACCCACCTTAAACAAATACAAAAAACAGTCAACATTTATGAAGACTGGCTTTTAAACATTGGACAGCAGGCAATGACAAACAGTAATTATTGAAAGAAGATAAACATACGAGGTGAGGGCTATGGTTTTCCCAGGAATTGTTTGGAGATGGCTTTCTTGTGGCAGTGCAGTCCTCCTCAGCTGAGAAGACCGAGTAAGCTGAGGATTTGGGGAGGCAAAGGTGGACAGAATTCATAGACAGAGTACCAGAGAGGAAAGAGCTGCATAGAAGAAGAGCTCTCCAGAGAGATGCCCTCAAGTCTTCAGAGTGTACACTTGAGGAACTTGCCTGAGGCAGAGGAAAGGATTACCAGACAAGAGCAGGTGGGAAAATTCCTGATGCTCTCACAGTGTCAGGAATTTTTCAAGTTCTCAACTTTCAAATTAAAAACCTTATGATATGTAGGGCATTGAGTAGAATACTCAGAAGAGCAATGCCTCATTAGCGAGGCCAAATTAGCCTAGTATAAAAGCTGGTCTGTTCTGTATAACTGCTACTCAAATTAGCCTGTTGAGTATGCCTTCTATTTCCTAAGTGAACCCAAGTGATATGTTAAAAATTATCACTACTATTATGTCAGCTCCCCCATTGAAAGACTTTATTTTTTAGAGCAGTTTTAGGTTCACAACAAAAGAATTGAGAAGAAGGTACAGAGAGTTCCCGTATAAACCCTGCCCTGAGATCCCATGTAACCCCTGCCCTGACACATGCATAGCTTCCTCCATTACTAACATCCCTATCAGATCATGTGTTACATTGACACAGCATTATCACTAAACTCCACATTTACATTAGAGTTTACTCTTGGTGTTGTATATTCAAAGGGTTTGGACAAACGTATAATGACATATATGCATTATTACAGTATATACAGAATAGTTTCTCTTTCCTAATAGTACTCTGTGTTCTGCCTATTCATCCTCCCATCACCCTAACCCCTGAGGATCACTGATCTTTCTACCATCTTTATTGTTTTGCCTTTTCCAGAATTTCGTACAGTTGGAATCATATAGTATGCAGCCTTTTCAGATTGGCTTTTTTCATTTAGAGATATGCATTTAAGTTTTAAACATGTCTTTTCATGCCTTGGTAGCTCATTTCTTTTTAGTGCTGAATAATATTCTATTATTTGCATATACCACAATTTATTTATCCATTTACCTACTGCAGGACATCTTGGTTACTTCTGAGTTTTGGCAATTATGAATAAAGCTGCTATAAACTTCCATGTGCAGGTTTTTATGTGGACATAAGTTTCCAACTCCTTTAGGTAAAAACCAAGGAGTGTGATTGCTGAATCATATGGTAAGAGTATGTTTAGTTTTGTAAGAAACCAGCCAATTGTCTTCTTAATTGGCTGTACCATTTTGCATTCTCACCAGCAATAAATAACAAGTCTTGTTTCTCCACATCCTTGCCAGCATTTGATGTTGTCAGTGTTTGAGATTTTGGCCATTCTAATAAGTGTGTAGTGGTGTCTCATTGTTGTTTTAATTTGTATTTCCTTGAAGACATATGACATGGAGTATCTTTCATATGCTTATTTGCCATCTCTATCTATTCTTTGGTAAGGTATATGTTAAAGTCTTTGGCCCACTTTTGAATTGAATTGTTAATTTTCTTATGGTTAATTTTAAGAGTTCCTTGTATATTTTGTATAACAATATTTTATCAGATGTGTCTTGAAATTGTTTTCTCCTAGTCTGTAGCTTGTCTTCTCATCCTCTTGACATTGTCTTTTGCAAAGTAGTTTTTCATTTTAATGAAGCCCAGTTTATAAATTCTTTCTTTCATGGATCATACCTTTGGTGTTATATCTAAAAGGTCATCAGCATAGCCAAGGTCAACTAGGTTTTCCTACTATTATTTTTTCATCAATTATTTATTGTGTTTGTAACAGTTTTTGTTATGTAGTATTTTATTGCTCTGCTATTTGGTGCTTAATGTTTCATAATAGTTATATCTATTGGACTTTAACAATATAGAATAAACTCTTTGTTTCAGTGCATGCTATTTGCTTTTTGCCCCTCCCTTTCTTCTGCCTCTGCCCCCCACTCCCTTTTAAGCCGTTGTTTCTCAGTCTAGTTGTGTAGGACACAGCTCCCTGGCCCATGCTGGTGGTATTATGAGCCTTGCGCGCCCCCCACCCCTTCCCTGGTTGAGACAGTCAGTTACCAATCATTGGTCAGCCGCTCACAGCAGCTCATGGCAGCTCTCGCTGGCTGCTGGCCACTCACGCTGGCTGCCTGCCACTCATGCTGCACATGGTAGCCCACAGCAGCACTTAGCAGCCCATGGCAGCTCACGCCAACCTCCGGCTGCTCACAGCAGGTCAGCTCCAGGGAGAGCTGTTGTTCATAATCTTAGCTGCAGAGGGTGCAGCTCACTGGCCCATATGGGAATCGAACCAGTGACCTCTGCATTAGGAGCACGGCGCTCCAACCACTTGACCACCTGAGCCACCAGGCTGGCCCGCTATTTGCTTTCTAATCCCACTTTTTTACAGTAATACAATTCTTTAAAAATTTTAAATCTGTATATAGGGGAAATGCATAAAACAGAGAGAAACAAAAGGTGATGTAGAGTTTATTATTATTATTTTTACCATTATATGAATCTGAATAGAGGAACTGTATCTATTTACAGTTGGGTTTTTTCTCTTCTAGCTTTATTGTGGTATGATATACAAATATAAGAAAATTAACAATAATTCCATATCATCTAACATACTATGTATATTCAAATTACCATAATTGTCTGTAAAATGTTCCATAGTTTTGTTTGTTTTTCAAACCAGGAGCCAGCCAATCAAAGTTTATGTTTTGCTCTCGGTTATGCGTATTTAGGCTTTTAATCTAAAATAGATTACAAATTTTCTTCATTACACTTACTTCTTTTGTAGGATTGACTGATTTAGAAAATAAAAATACAGGAAGGATGCTTAGTTAATTTGAATATCAGGTAAACAATGAATCATCTTTTAGTATAATATGCCCATGCTATACTAAAAGATTTGTTGTTAATCTGAAATTCAAATTTAACTGAGTGTCCTATATTTTATCTGGCAACCCTAATTTTTGGGAAGTTCAGGCCAGTTGTCTCATATAGTAGCTCAAATTCTAGATTTGTTTTTCTCTTTGATTCTGTTTAACTTTTTTTTACAAAAACATTGCATAAGCAATGTTACATCCTTCTTATTGCATCACATTAGGAGGAACATATCTACTAGTCCCATTAGTGAAGCTAAGTTTGATTACTGGATGAAGATGGTGACTACCAAACCTCCCTAGTTAATGGTGTCTTCTTTCATCAGAATTAGTAATTTGTGTGAGTGTGTGTGGGGGGGGTGTTCTGAACGCAGATGATTGTCCTATTCCCAATAACCTTTTGTGCAATGATTTTAACATTCATTTGTTATCATTTCCTGAATCAATATCACACTGTGGGTTCCAAAATGATTTTCTAATTTTTTCATTCCTTCTACATTTATTGTTAACTGGCATTCATTTGTAAAGAAGATCTTGCTTTTATGCTCTTTCTTCTCTTATAATATCACTAAGTACTAATGAAATTGAAAAAAATTCAATTTGTTATAATCCATTATTGCCATTATTCTTTGTATTCTTAAATTATTTCAGTTTTGGCTGTTGGAAGTCTCCCTCAAGTCTGTTCTTTCATCCCTTGCATATGACACCATTTTGTTTTTGAATGCTTCCTTGCATTCTATTATTAAAGAGATTTCCCAGGCTCGTATTTTACCCATTTTGTCCAAGAACAGGAATCAGCCTTTTTATAGAGCCTGTGGCAGCTATCAGTTTACTGCTGTTCTGCTTGGAATATATTGTGTTTGCCCTGTTTTGTGATACTGGAGTTGGACCCTGTAAACATGCTTCCTTTGCCAGCTGGCACACAGCAAGCTTTGCCAGTAGAGGGCACTGGAGGGACATTGCAGGAAACAGGCTTCAGGAGCTGGTGTGTGTCCTCTCTTGTTCTCCTTATGGAGGGAGCAGCTGCCGGTGACGTGCATGCAGAACTCGCAGTGGTGCTCACTGTCCAGCTAGTTTTGCTGGCACTCAGGCAGGCAGTTTCCTGTTCAGCAATCATGGCCCACGGTTTCCTACTTGCCAGCCTCAGTCTATTGGCACTCTTGTGGGAAGTGACCTGTTTGCCAACTTCAATCCACCAGCTATGGACCAGCTCCCGCCCAGGATAACACAGCAAACATCTCTGCCATCGTCTGGGCTGCAGCTACACCCTCTCTAATGAAGTTTGACTTTTAGCTTTAGGGAGAGGGCCCCTTTTTCCAAATTGTTCCTTATTGGGTACTATCAGCCGAGTGACATTTTTAAGGTTCTCTTTATCTCCTCTGGTTTCCCCTCTGTGTCTAGTTGATAATTCTTTATGTTAAATTGTCCCTATTCAAATTACTCATGTGTTTTCTGTCTTCTAACTGAACCCTGACTGATAGAATACAGGGAGTGGTCTTTGAATGGTATAATTTCTGGATTAACTTGCTCATGTTCTTGGATTTGAGGATAGAACTGAGCCACTTGCCAAAGGGAATGGGATACTCAGATTCTTTGGCACACAGGGACAACACAGTTAATAAAGCTGTTACCTGTGGTTGGTTGTGATGAAATGTCAATTGAAGCAAGTACATGGGAGCCCAAGGGGCCGCTGCTCTTGACTTATGATGACTACAAGGATGGTGGTGTCTTAGCCTGTTTTGGCTACTGTAACACAAATGCCAAAAGACTTTGTGCTTTAGAAACAAGAAACATTTACTTCTTACAATTCTGGAGGCTGAGAAGTCCCAGATTAAGGCATTGGTAGATTCGGTGTCTGGTAAAGGCCTGCTTTTTGTTTCTAGATGGCCATCTTTTTAATGTGTCCCCCATGGTGGAAGGATCCAGGGAGCTCTGGGGGCCTCTTTTATAAGGACACTAATTCTATTCATAAGGACTCCACCCTCATGACCCAATCACTTCCCAAAGGCTCCCAACTGCAAATACCCTCACATTGGACACTAGGTTTCAACATATGAATTTCGGAGGGGACACAAACATTTAGTCTAAAGTAGGTGATATGGGTTGACTCTCCTCATAAAAACGTATTTCCCACATCCAGATTAACTACCTCATGTATTTGTCTAATATTTTTATAGTTTTCTTTTAAATTTATACCTCTAGTTTATTTGGAGATTATTTTGGTGTATGGTGTGAGGTATGGATCCAATATTATCTTTTTGCAAGTGGGTATCCAGTCACTCAGCATCATTTATTTAAAAGTCCATCTTTTTCCAAGTGATCTCACATGTCACGTAGCGATTCCCATATGTACTTGGGTCTATTCCTGGACTTAATATTCTTTTCCATTTTCTCTATTCATTTGCCAGTTTCACAGTATTTTTACTAGAGAACTTTATAGTCTGATGTAATATTTGTTAGGGCTAGTTCTCCTTTGTTGCTTATGTTTCTCAGGATTTTCCTTCATGTTATTGTATGTTTATTTTTTCATATGGACTTTAGAATTAGCTTGCATAGCTCTAGGAAAAAAATTTTGCTTCGATTTTAAATCACATTACATTTATATATTACTTGGGGGAGAACTGAAATCTTTATGGTGTTAAATTGTCCCATGTGAAAAAAAAACCACAGGAATGTTTCACAGATTTTCTAATATACTTTTGGCACATTTTCTGATTTTTATCTTTTTTCGTTTCTATATTAAATGAAATTATATCTTTTAAAGAGTTGCTGTTTGTATATATGTTTTTAGGTAACTTTTATATCATGCTACCTTACAGAACTTGGTAGTTATTTATAGTACTGATTTTCTGTTTTATAGGTGTAGTATTACATAATGTACATAAAGATATAATTTTATTCTTTGTCAATTCTTATGTCTATAAATGGTTATGATTATTAGCTTATAGCTCCAATATTATGCTATATATTAGTGGAGACAGAGGACATACTTCTTTTGTCCTTGATCTTAATGAGAATGACTTTAATGCTTCTCCATTAAGTATGATACTGGCTTTCAAGCTGAGGTATAAAATATTTCATCATGTTAAGGAAGTATCCCTTAATTTTTATATTATTTCTATGAACTTTAAGAATGACTGTTGAAATTTATGAAAGTCTGTGTTACATTTTATTATTTGCTCACAACTCTTTCCTTTTTCCCTTTGTCTATCGTGATTCACTGTGGGGAGAGGGGTACACTTTACCTGAACATTAATATTGGGTTTGACCATGTGGCTTGCTTTTAACAATGGAATTTGATCAAAAGTGGAATTTGATTTCTGGCTGAATATCAACCCCTACTGGACTCCTGTTTCCTTGACTGGGACCTTTGGCTCAGCCAGAAACAGTACAGTTGATTCACTGTGGGGAGAGGGGTACACTTTACCTGAACATTAATATTGGATTTGACCATGTAGCTTGCTTTTAACAATGGAATTTGATCAAAAGTGGCAGTGTATCAGTTCTGAGCCCAAAGTATCACATTTCTGCTCATCCCTCTTGTGTTTCTGCCTCTGCTATCAGAAAGATGGACCCAGGTTGTTGCTGATCTCAGATAGAGAGACAAACGGAGCAGCCCTGAATCCATCCTATAGCCTGAAGCACAACCACCCCTGCCAACCCACAGACTGTTGAGTGAGAAGAAGAAAAATATTTGAGGTTGTCAGCCACTGAGATATTGGGTGTGTTTGTTACTCATTATTTTCACAGAAATAGCTGACTAAAACAAAATCTCTACATCTAATCACAGGACATCTTTCTCCATAGATCTAACTATATGGTGAATTACGAGAAATGAATTTACTAATATTAAAACTTAATTGTCCAAGAATAAACCCCCTTTGATTATGTTACATTCTTTAAACTTGATTTTAGATTTTGTTTGCTGGCATTTTATTTAGGATTTTTCCATTGCTAGTCATGAGTGAGAATGGTTTATAGTTTTTGTTTTGTTTTGTTTTGCTTTGTTTTGTTTTGTATGTGTTTGCAATCTTTACCAGGTTTGAGTGTCAAAGTTACACTCATTTCATAAAGATCACTTGAGAGTTTTCCATCTCTGCTACAATTTATATGGTATTGGGATTATCTGGTTTTTGTAGGTTAGATAGAATTCCCCTGTAAAATCATTTGGGTCTAGTTTCTATAGTTAGTTCTTTGATAACATTTTCTCTTGCCTCTATATAAATTTATTTATGTTTTCCATGTATAGCAAGGTCAATTTTGGTAAATTGTATTTTCCTAGAAAAAAGTCCAATTCATCTAGGTTTTCCATTAGTTTTATATTGAGTTGTGCAAAGTAGTCTCTTGTAAATTTTAAAATGTCCTCAGTTTCATTGGTGATCTCTTTCTTTTAATTTCTTATTTTTGTTTACTACCTTTCTTCCTTTATTGTGTTAGCTAGTGGCTTATCTATTTTGTTGACTTTTTTTTTTAATGGAGAACCGTCATTTTGATTTATTAATTTCTACTATTCTTCTGTTCTCTACCTCATTCTTTTTGCTTTTAACTTTATTATTTCCTTCCTTATACCTTCTTTTGCTTTACTTTGCTGCTCTCCTAATTCTTAAGATGGGAGCTTAATTTATTTATTTTCATTCTTTTATTTATTTTTTTGTTGCTGCAAAAATTAAGGCTATGAATTTTCTATGATCACTGGTTTAACTATACTCTATTGATTTTGTGTTTTCATAATGATTCTTTCTTTTTTTTTTAGAAATTCAGCAATTTAAATTTTTCCTCTTTTGTCCCAAGAATTGTTTAATAGAAAATTTCTTTAAGTTCTACATGGAATTTCTAGTTTTAGAAATACCAGAGAAGCAAGACAAGGAAATAAAGACATTTGCTCCACTTTAGATTTCCAGAACTTTTAGTTTTGAATGAAATAAAAAAATTTTGATTATTACCTAAAATTTCATAAAAATTTTTCCCAATATAAAGGGACTATTTGTTTATTTTCTATGAGTAATCAGAATAGCTATGGGACCTACCCAAGTTTTCATCCAAGGATAAGAAAGCAATAAATTTACTGAACAAATTAATAAGAAAAAAATAAAATTGTTTGTGATTGCATTTAGGCTTTTGTTAGCTTTTATATAAGCTTTGTGAAAATTAGAAAAATGTGCTCCCACTGGGTGAAAGCAACCTACAGAGACCTGCATGGTGGGAGGATTTCTGGCTGAATATCAACCCCTATTGGACTCCTGTTTCCTTGACTGGGACCTTTGGCTCAGCCAGAAACAGTACAGTTGATACAGCAGTTCCTGGATTGCTCTCTACTAAGTCCAGCACATTCATTAAAATGGTTATATCTGTTAATTATTGGGCAACTGTGGGAAACAAAATAAGAAAAGCAATTGGCACAACCAGACTCTCATTACATTCCAGATATAAGATTTATTCACACAAAAATAATCACAACAAAATGTACAATAATTTGAAAAACAAAAGATAGTGACATAAAATTTTATATTCTCTCTTACAAGTATGTAAAAGTATTTTGTTTGCTTCTACATAAATTTTTATTCACGAAGGAATAGCAAACAATAAAATGCAGTGATAGCTTGCATTTCTTCTATGGAAAGAACATAGACTAAGCCCTGAAGCTTTTCGTTTAAAAGGGCGTTATCACGAAGCCACACACTAAACTACTGATCAAAAACATCATCTATTTCTAGATCCATGTACATATACATTCACCAACTAAGCTGAGAAATAAGCATTTTATATCCTCTTCCACTCCACTATATATTTTTTCCTTTTAACTAAAAGCAAGAAATTGTATTTTTCTTTTTTTTAATTGACTTCAGATGATGCACTTTCTAATTCATGAGAAACGCGAAATTTCAGGTGTTTATCTTGTTCCTCACTCTTAGGGTCTAGGACTAGCTTGTCTTCAAGGCTATGAAATTCTTGGCTATGGAATTCATGGCTAACTTTGGAATTTTCCTGACTATCAATTACATCAGAATGCTCATGGCTCTCATCCTTTGCCTTCAGCTTATATTCTTTGGGATGCTTGTGGCTGTAGGTTTCCACACTGTGGTCATCCAGCTGACTTGTTTCCTGACTGTCCTTCCCATGGCTGTCCCAGTCAGAAGCCACTTGCAGTCCCTGGGCAACAAGGATGGCCTTGTGTGCATCGTCCACGTCCTCGCTTTCCACATGTGACGTGAGGTCCTCCTCTGTAGCATCAGGATACTGAATCATAGCACAAAAGGAAGAAGAATTAAATGACAGCCATGGATGGGAACATTGTCATTCTTTTCTGCTCTTGAGCTTTTAGGCCAGTTTATACTGAAAACAATCTAAATTTGGCTGAAATAAAAAATAATACTAGCATGTTACTTTGTTTTTCACCAAGCTCTTTCATATGTTATCTCCTTCAGTGTAATAGGTACATCAATTATATATGTGATGAAACCTATGAGGTAGGTCTCATTACCTCTGTTTTACATGAAGGAAAAGTGAACTGAAATTAAAAAGTAAAGTGAATAGTAAAGGGCCAAGCTATGTATCAAATCCAGATCCTTTGACTATAGATTCAGTGTAATTTGCAACTCCACCATTCCTCTTGGGTATTTAACTTCGAAATGTGACTACTGTATTGTGAACATAATTGCTGTTTTCTAAAGTCTATTTTAATCTAAAAAACAAGTGAATAGAATAAATATTTTATAGCTGGAATTTGGAAAAATAGCATTGTGATTGAGAGATGAAATTAGAGAGAAATTATATGGACTTAAACATAAAAAAATACCCACCTAAGTGGAAAAAGGTTTTATATTCAATGGTATATTCAAAGTAATAATAATGCTTGCTTGCTGAATGAATGAATATTCAGACTCTGGTTCCTAGAATTGGGCTCTAATCATAATCATCTTGATGAGCATGTTAAAGTATTTACCTGGACTGCAGATCTGTGGAACTTCTTAGATTTTGACCTCAGTCCATAAGCCACACTATCACCTCGGCCATTATACGTGTCTCTTGTGGGGACAGGTGGAGTGACAACTCCAGGGGTCCCTGGAAAGTCGGTGGGAAAATCAGTAACCACTTCATCAGATTCATCAGACTGGTTAGACTCATCAGAAGTGTCCGAGTCGTCGGGACGATCATCAGCGTCATCTGACTCATTTGAGTCAATGGAGTCCTGGCTGTCCACGTGTTCATCATCGTCATCATCCACGTCATCTGTGAGGTCATGGCTTTCATTGGACGTACTTGGGAGGGTCTAAAATCAAGATGGCAAGAAAAATTAATGTAAGGGCATTTATTTTCCCTTAGCCTTTCCAGTGCATTTTTTTTTTTTTTTTACTATCTTTTTTTCAGTTTCAGGATCTTCGCATCCACAACAATGTACTCAGTGGCTTTTAGGAGCTCAACTGAGCATCTTCCAACTTCTCTTTTAACACAAAGAAAAACGGAATCATAATCTGAGGTATTTTTCTTGCTTCCCCATAAAAAATTATTTTCCTGGATATTTTCAAGTCAAATATATGAGTATAATATTTGTATTGGTAACATTGTTTTTTCTTTTCACATTAGACATTATTTAATATGCCAAATTCAATGATGCAATAAATACAGACACATAATTGTGAGATGACTTTCTCTATGTGAAATGAGAATTCTCAGGAGATCTGAGCATCCATATGTTAATGCATGCACCAAAACCTGAAACCACTTCCTTATTAGCATAGATAATCGAAAGGTGACTTTGTTATGCATATGTATAAAGTACAGCAGATTTGTCAATTGAATTAATCAGTAAATGTCTATTAAACTTCCGATTAGCAAATATACTGGCTACTTATCTAACTTTCCTTATTAGTGATTTTAAGTATATTAAAAGAGAATCCTAAGGAAAACAAATTTAACTTATCTCTTTGCTTAACAAATATATTAATAGTCCTAATAAGAAGTCCTAATTACTAGTCCTAATAATAGTTTTCAAGTAAACCATTATGTTAGAAACAGAAATGTACCTAGATGTAAAATCTTGGGTTTGATAGGTATTAATTAGATGCGTATCAGATATTAGATGTAACATCTATAAAATACCTTACATCAACTGCAAGAAGCTTAGTATTTCAAATAATAGTCATTAGTAAACATTTCTGGTCACACTAAATTTATCTGAACAAAACTGGTATTTCTGACATTTAGTAAATACATGTTTTCTTGCTGAGCAAGTTTTAGACTGGCAATTTACTGGAAAATTTGCTAATGGAATTTTGTCAAAATTGAACCCAGGCAACGTCATTAGAAAAAAGAGTGGCTTCTTTTGTCTCTCCAAGGCATGGTAGGCATGGTGGGCCTCTGATTCAAAGTGAGAACTCACCTCTTGTTTGAAGTCAGCAGTTTCTTCAGAGGACACAGCATTCTGAAGAAGGAAAGGCCATATCAGTGTATATCATGCATGTTTAACTTTTTTTCCCCAAAAGTTAGCCTTTTCCACCCAAAGCATGTCTTATGTTTTTAGCCTCATTGGTGAATGACTTAAAGGGGAAGAAGTCAACATGACAGATCAATTGGTGTCCTAAGCTCACATATTTACCAACAGGCAGGAAGGATCTACTTACCCAGCCCAAATGGCCTGATTGATGGCTTTTTTTTTTTTTTTTAATGTTGTTGCTCTTTAATTGCAAGACATTTAATTTTTAAAATTAATTAAAAATACCTGTGGTGCTAGGAGATTCTGCTTCTGAGATGGGTCAGGCTTTAGCCATGTGGCTACAGCATCTGGGTATTTGTTGTAAAGCTACAAAAAAGTTGCATATTTGTCATTATTTAAAAGAAAAGTAACATAGGGATATCTAAGTGATAAGCTGAAAAAACAACTATACTTCACCAATAGTGGTGGATAAGCATAATATGCATATAGATAGTCAACCAGAGCCTTAGATACTCCTTTTCTAAGTTATTTTTTCTGGCATTTATTTAATAAACTCTTACAGAGCACTTATTGTGGGCCAGGCACTCTTTTGAAGTGAATTACATATATTCATTCATTTAATCTTCTCAATCCCCTATGAGACAGGTATCATTATTGTTTCCATTTCGCAGATCAGGAGAAACTCAGCCACAGTGTAGTTAAGAGCCAGGGTTCAAATCCAGATAAACTGGCGCTTTATACTCATCTTAACACTGTGCCTTCCTACTCTGTGTTTACTAACTGAAATTTCCTCTCACATAAAACACATCTAAAGCAGAGATACCCTTAATTAGTGTTGATCTTCATTGTTTCCTTCCCTATGGAACAAAGAGAAACTTTCTAAGTCTGTGATGTCCAGTGTGGTATCTTCTAGTCACATAACATGTGACTATTTAAATTTAAGTTAAGTAAAATTATCTACAATAAAACACTCAGTTCCTCAGTTGCACTAGCTACTTTTGAATGTTTAATAGCCACATATAGCTAGTGGCTATCTTAGTGGATGGTGCAGAAATATAATATTAACATCACTGCACAAAAGTTTCACCTCTCTAAGGTGCCAAAGACATGAATGGAATGGTCTTTCTTTTAGCCAAGTTATTTATTTGGAAAATGATTATAATATGCTACAACAGAGGAATGGAAATTGCTCTGAATGTGTGTCATCTTATGGGCTGTATCACCCGTGGCCAAGCACCTCAAATCCCTGTCATTGAGAATGAGAACCCTAAAGTTCCATAGAGTTCCTTCACGGCCATCAAGGTGTTTGGGCGTTGGGCGGAGAAGAGGAGGGAGGAAACCAGCCATCACTTTGTGTTTCCCTATGGCTGACTGTGACCTGAGCAGCTTTGGATTGGGCTTCTCTGAAAGTTTTTGCTGAAATAAGGGATTCCTTGCTGACAAAAGGTACAAAAAGCTACTGGTCTAGATGGGTTCAAAGTTTGTCTCCTTTTTTTTCTTTAAAAATATATTTATATAAGTATTATATAGAAATATAATTTATATTTGTTATATACATCCTGATGATACATGCAATACACGCTCAGGGAGAATGTATTTATAGGTTAAATTTATAATTCAAAATGTAAAATGAAAAAAATAAAGCTAAGCAAAATAAACAGGCTAAAATCCACCCAATAATTATAACACTCACAAATAATCAGTGTTCATCTTCAGAGGTGTCTCCTTATAGACTTCCCATATTTTCTACTAAATTTCTAGGATTTTAAAAGATTGAGCTCTTCACTTAACTCTTAATAATTATTTCATAACTTATACTGCCATGGCTTCATGTGCCATATTTTTTTTCTATTAAAAAGACACTAATTCTTGCATGACCTCTATCTTCTCTGAAAATGTTCATTTTTCTGGCTTATTGTTTTGATGCAATACCTGTGTTCTTAAATCAATTGGAAAACAGACCCACCCCCACACACTCACTTGCACACCCAACCACACACAATACCTCTCCTAGTGTCTTTATTAAGCAATCTAATTACAGTGACTCTGGGCAACTCTACATTGGCCTTTATTCCGTTCATGTGAATTGGACTCTGTGTCTTTTTGTCCAAGCTCCTTGGGACAATGACCATTTGTTGTTCAGCTGGCACAGTTTCATCTATTGTGGAGGGGCAGGTACATCTATGGTGCTGGTCAAGAACTTATAATAAAGAGTTTGATTTGGGCTGATGTTTGGTTAGAAAAATGTGATCTAAAGTCAGCTGACAAGCACAATAGATGCAAACAGCATAAATAGGCTTTCGTTTTATAATGGGCTTCTTAGCAAAAATCTTAGGAGATATTGTAAATATTATAGTCATATAAGTTGTCCAATATGTGAGATGAATTGTAAAGAAACTTTCACTAAGTAAAACAAAGGACAGAATTTTCTACTTATAGAACAATATGTTGACTCTTGGAAAGGAAGTCTCACAACTTCACAGAACTCAGTTTACATGAGTGATAATAATGGCCTACAGCATTATTTTATTAAATTAAAAAATCTAGTTTGATGTTTGGAGCTTATATTTAATTAAAAATTATACTGTGCTTGGTATTGGCCTAGAACGAAAGCAGGCAGTCAATAAATACTTATAAATTAACAGGCTTGACTATGAAAACAAGTAAAATTGCAACAAATATGTTTGTGGTGCTTCTTGAAGCAGTTGGATAAATCATTTAACTGTATGATAAACCTATAAGATGCTTACCTGCCTTTCCTCAGAGCTGCCAGAATCGGCATGTTTAACCTTTGAAACAGAAAAGATGAAGAAAGATTACAATGTGAATGTGTTCCCAGTACTTGAGAGTGTACAACTTATTTATTTTGAGGAATTTTCTTTACGATTCTATAGTACTCACTGGAAGGGTGTAGGCGATGCCTAAGAGGCAGAAGCAAATCACTGCAATTCTCATGGTAGTGATTTTTCCTGCAAAAAATTTGTAATGAATATTTGATCACAGGTTAAAATGGTGATACCTTTTTATGCTACCACATTACAAAATAACCACAAAAAAATATATTTTTTGTAAAGTATTTTCTACTTCCTAGAGAACACTTTTCTTTTTAACATTATGGTCTTTTGAGTTACTATTTGTAATGCCGCCCTTATTCTCCATCTTTCTCCATTAGGCCAGGGAGGGGGAATTTTGCAAGTCTGTATATTCAACTTTTAAATTTAGAGTTTCAGAGATTACACCATTATTAGCTGATATGGCCAGCTATCTAAATCTAAACACAGCTCAACAGTAATTTAATTAAAATAATAAGCTAGTATGGGAATCTTTACTTTTCAGAGAAGAAAAACAAAGAGAAAGAGAAAATAAAACCATGAAAGAAATTTGCTTTCTCCATTTTTTCAGCATGCATTTCAAATATGATTTTTAACTTAAATTATTAAAAAGGTACTACTTTAGGTGAGATGAAGCTATCTCTAAAATGAGTTATTTAAATAAGTTTTTCTCCAATTTGAAACAAAAAAGGAAACATTGAAAACAGTCAACAGCTTTTCTATTTGTGATAATAAGTCTACATAGTGTCAAACAGGTATTTTGGTGAAAATTTTAACAGTTAAATACAGAAGTGAAATATTTAGAAAGGGTTTTTTTTCCTTGAAAATAGGATTAATCAAATAATTTTAAAAAGTGTGCTATCATTGCCTTACATTAACACTAAAGATCATTTTCCTTTTAAATGCCTTCACAATCATCTATCCATTTAAAATGAAATAGGTATAAATCATTGCACAGGAGCACAGAATTTTACTTTTTTTTTTTTTTGGATTGAAAGAAGTAGTTTCAGTTCTTTTAAGGACTCAGTGGAAGGAATTTTAAGTTTTATATTTGACTGGCTTTCAAACTAGCTGGTCACCTATCCTCTGTATTCCGGCATGCTTACTCAAGACTAGAACAATTTAAATCTGATTAGCAGCAGTACAGTTAAACTATTTCCCTTAGAACTTGACCTTCTCCATGAATTGAAACTGAATAGGACAACAGCAAAATAATAAACTGCAGGCTTACCTTGGTCTGAGGTGGGCTCAGAAGACTGCCACTGACCTGAGAAGAGAGTCTAGTCCCAGATGGAGCTGCACTCCTTGCTTCCTCTCTTGCTGCTGACAACCAGGACCTGCCAGAATTTAAATGCTGCTCCAGACTTTCCCCACCGACACAGGGAGGCGGAGAGATGTGTCATGAGGTTTTTTTGCCACTGCCCAACCCACTTGCTCCCACACTTCCCCCTCTGGTTTTGTGGTTAACACACCCCCCCACACCCACACACACCCACAAGTTAAAACATTACTTATTTACAATATCATTAACTAGATATTTTTTTTATGGGAATGGCATTTAGCATCATGAAAGGGTACCTAAGGGTCCCATCAAAAAAGGGGGGAAATGACTAGTTCTTACAAAGACTTTATAATTTCTGAATTGGAAGAAAAAATATTAACACAAATAAATCTTAAATAAAATTAAATAGAATGTGTTTTGCTTCTTTCAGTTTAAATAACAGATCAGATAATATATACAACTACATTTGCCTTACAGTTATACTTATTTAAGATCTACACGACTATTGTTCAGGTGTACAAATTGCTCAGAGATCCTCCCTCCATCCTTTACTCCTCAAGCCTGGGTTTGTCATTTCAAGTATGCAGCAGTTTGTCAGTTAGACAAGTGGTATTAGTAACATTAAGATCTATGTTCTTGCCCATTAAGTTGGACTTAACAATGACCTTTCAAGGACACGGATTTTTGTCACACTGTTTGAATAGTATGGAGGTGATTAATTTGATAACTTGCTATGCAAAATAAAAGAATGGTAATTTACTTTAGATGCTGCGGAAGGAAAGTGGTGTCTAACAGCACAGGGTGACTTTTTGAGAATGCTGCTTTGGGAGCCAGAGAGTGAGTGGTTTTGAATTTCACTCTGCCACCTAAATAGCTATGTGACCTTGGGCAAATCACTTAGCAGACCTACACCTGTTTTCTCGTCTGTCATATGCACACAGTTACCCAGCTCATGGGGTTTTTGAGAGGTTAAATGAATTAGTATGTGGAAAACGAAAGTGCTTGGCACATATTATATGCTTATTTTAAGGATTGCGTATGTGTTAACTGTTACTGAAATTTAGGAGGAGCAGGTCCTCATCATTTGCAATGTCTTTAAGTGGAACGAGTTATTTGGAATAAGACTAGATGTTAAGATTTTAAACTGTGTACATCAATCGTGTAATTTACACACTTCTAAAGGAATGGATTAGATTTCTGAATCATCTTTTTCTAGTTTTTCTCCCAGAATATATAAAGTTGATTACTTAATATGAAATTGTAAAAAAAAAAAAAAAAGTCTATATTTACAAAAAACTTTACTGGGTATTTAAAAGGTGTTTGAATGAAAGAAAATTGCACGTGAAGTTTGAATACTGAAATAGAAATTAGAGGTAGCAGAGCTCTGAGTTCATTTAAATGTTTAGTGTTGTCTTGAGATTTTGTAGTTAACTTCTTCATCTACCTTTCTCAGTTGTGAAATGGAGATTCCACTATTCATTTACCTCATATCGCCATTGTAAAATCTGTGTGTGAAGTAAGATTAAAGATAAATGGCCCCGTTTATTATTAGTTCTATCTAAGGTGTCAGTTTCTACTTATCAAATATTGCTTTTAATGTAAATATGGATTAAATGATTTCTTGCAGTGTTAGTAGTATAACTAACCCATAGATTTCAGGGGAAAATATGTCTCTTAAATTGTATGTATTCCAAATGAATTGATATTGATTTGTGGATTCCAAGCACACATTTTAGTAATTCAGATGGCAGCTATCTCTATAAAATATAAGACACACAGCTTATAAAGTTGCAAAACAGACTTCTTATTTCCGCTTTTAAAAACTGTTTTTTTTTTCTCTTTAAACACATCACCCACATAAGCTGGTCATGTTGTCAATTTAGTGGGGGGGATGTTCACAAATTCTAAAAACAACAAGATTTCCACAGTATTCACTATGGTTTACTCTGTGCCCACGGAAATGATTTAATATGAACTTAGAGAATTATAGGAATAGATCTTGCTGGAGCCCAGCCATCTTGCGATGAACTATATGACCCACCCCAGAACTCTTCCGGTCATGACTACAAAGTGCCACACGATGGCAGCATTTCTGAATAGGATTTCAGACCACAATCTGGTCTGTCATTTTTTTTTTTTTTTTTACTCGGCTGGCTAGAACATTCATTTATTTAATGACAGAACTCTAAGACAGCTGGGGGGCGGGGGGAGGGGGTCCATTTCTTGGAATGCCAGGTGAGTAAATATTTCCCAACAATAACCCGCTACACAATAACAGGGGACACAGAGACCAAGAGAACCAAAGCATGCTTGTTCTGCTCAGTGGTTGCCTTCAGCAATTCCCAGGTGGCCGCTATCCCTTTCCCACTTCCCACACTCACTCAAAAGGTTACTGATCCCGAGGTCTCACTCAGAGTAAAGGCTTATGAATTCATGGTTAAAGAATGTGTCTGGGATGCTTCAGAGATGAGAAGATAACGTGATTTATAATGAAGGCAGTTCTCTGAAGTATGAAACGGATAGTGTGTCATTCTGACGTTTGAAGAGGTTCTTGCTTCTTACTTTTTGTAATCAAACATGCTGCTGACACCTGATTTTTTCTGAGTAACATTTTCCAACTGTCAGAATTAACATTTTAAATGATTTGAAACAGAGGCTTGATCTGTAACATTTTCACACTGTTTCCATTCTTGATTAGGCTGATCTTTGGTTGTTAGAATCAAAACTCAAAATGACCAAAGTCCTTGTAAGTTTTCTATGTGGGAAGGAAAAATTTTACTTGTTAACAGGAATGAAGACTGGCTTGTGATCATGATCTATAGACACTATAAGAGGACATATGGAAACAGATAGAACATCTTGTTTTTGCTTGAATTTCATGAAAATTCCCATATAATAAAAATTTAAGTGTCCAGATGTCACTGTTTTGGTGAACTTTATTACCAACTTCTAGTTTATTTGATTTTTCCAATTATATTTTACTTAGTAAAGTATAATCAACTGTTTAAACTCTTTCAGCTCTACAAATAAGTATTTTTTCCCTCTGAGTCAAGGGTCAGCTGAAAATCTGATATTTTGATACCATCACCAAACTATCATAGACAAGTTGGGAATTATAGCTAATAATAGATATGCCTACCACAGTATTCATCATTTATAGTCCAGGGAAAAGGGACATTATTTATTAGAGGAAGGGAAACAAGGGTGAAAAATAAGAAGGTGCTGTTTTTAAGTTCAGACATGAAATTAAAATATTTCAGTAATACAAAAAAGAAACACCATACAACTTTTTATCCCATTGTTCAATAAGTTAGTAAACAAAATTCAGCTCCGGATGAAATGGTCTTACTATTGATAAACGTTAGTTTCACTTCAAACAAAAGAAAAAAGGTTTCATTTTAGATCCACAGCATTGTTATAGAATAAGTAAGTATTCAATAGATTGTTAATGATTAACCACTCTCCGTCCATAATAATGAAATATGAACATATGGTTCTTACTTATCAATACAATGCATGGGCACCGTGTTTCAATCCATATATCATATATTGATAGCTAATATTTGCCAGTACTCAAGAATCTAGCAGTATTCTTTATAAAAGTATATTATCATTAACTTTGAGGATATTCTGGCACTCTTTAAATAATAGATTCTCTAAACGGGACTTAAATTATTATTATTTTCTTAAAATGACACCATTCTTACCCTTATGGAGCCCATTTATTCATGAAACTCAACTAAGAAATTTGGAACTGGAGTAACCAATGAGGTTAAGGGGTGTGGTTATATGGTAAGCTCAGTGGAGCTGTGGAAAGGGAAGGCACAGGGTGGGGACATTGTGTCTACACTGGAGTTGAAGGGATGAGTATTTTGGGATTGAGCTAAAACAGGAAGTCTCTCTTCCCATCCAAAATCAATCCTGGTAGCATAGAACTCTACCTGCAGCAACACGGGCAACAATCCAGGAGCCTGAAATTAGAGAAGATCCAAAGGGGTTTGGGGAGGTGCAAAACTGCAGATAGAGATGTACATAGACAGTCTAGCAGTTGTGGGCCCATGTTAGAACAGAAAATACATTTTGCTGCACTAAGCAATCAGTGACAGGCATTTTGCAGAATGTATTTGAGCAGAGAAAAGCATCCTTTGAAATCAGTTTATGAGAATTTTTGTTTAAAAATCTGATGTTTCAGTAATTTCTAGTGGAGGATCCAGTATAAGGTTGATATGAAAAAGAGACCATATTAGTGCAGAACAGAAGAAAGAAGACAAAAACTGGAGAACAAAAGAAGTGGCTAGGAGCATTTCAGATCTTGCTCCACAGCATGTCATCAGTTGGGCTCAAATAAACTTTTATAAAACTTTAACAAAGGAAAAAGCAACTAAATTATATTTTCTAGCCACACTTGGCTAAGGGTTTTTGTTTGTTTTGCTAATTCCAGTTAAGGAATACCTCACGTTAATGTCCCCTGTTCCATGGTGTAACATTTATGTTTTTTAAAAACATTATTTAAAATAATTAGTAATTAAAGCTTGAGTTCCTTAATGTTTTAATTCCTCAATAGAATGCAATTTCTAATATATGCTCATCCCTTAGCAGTTTATGTGCCAACAAATATTTATGCAGTAATGAAAAACAATTAACTCCGTAACAAAATGTATATAATTCTTAAGTTTATTATTTTCTGTTGCTTTCATAAAGGTCTCAATAGAACTTCTCTAGGTCCTATTGGAAGTTGCTGTCAGGCAGAATGGATTACACCTGACTCCAGGCATGATTTCTATGCACCAAGATGGCTGGTCAGGTGAAAGCTATTTTTTTTTACAGAACATGAGGTCCTCTGAGATCTGGCATCCTTCATCTTTCCAGTCTTATCTTTCACCAGTCCCTCCTTATACTCCATGAAATAAGCACACAGCTACTCAGAGCTCCCCAATAGGCCATGCAATTTCAAGTCTCTACACCTTTGCTCACATTGCAACCCCCACCTCCTCTAAAATACCCCTCCAGTCCCATCCACACCTGCCTGTGAAATATTCTCACAGCTTTCTAGACTTAATTCAGGCCAAAAATCCAGGCATCCCTTATGAAGCCTTTTTTTGACTTAAATAGAAAGAACCACTCCCACTTCTGTGCCCCAAATGCACCCTGCACGCGATCAAGCACAGCACCTGTGATACTTCATTGCTCTCACATGCTGGTCTGCTAACACTAACAAGTCAACTCCCTGCAAGTAAGGATTGGTTCTTACTTACGTTTGCATCACAGTTTCCTACTTGGCACTCAGTAAATGTTTTGGGAACAAGTGAATGAAGGAGCATTGCTTTAATAATGCTTAATTGTATATGTGCTACATGTAACACCTGCATTTACAGTAGCCCCATCTTATCTGTGGTTTTGCTTTTTGCAGTTTTGGTTACCTATGGTCAATCACAGTCTGAAAATGTTAAATAAAAATTTCAGAAACAAACGATTTATAAAATTTTAAACTGTGCACAGTTCTGAGTAGCGTGATGAAATCTCGCGAGTCCTGCGCGATCCCGCCGAGGACGTGACTCATCTCTTTGTATCGCAATGTATCCCCCACATGTTGGCTCCTGGCCTGTTAGTTACTTAGTAGTCATCTGGGTTATCAGATTGACTGTAGAGGTATCCCCCTGCTTTGTTCAAGTAACCCTCATTTTACTTAATAATGGCCCCAAAGACAAGAGTGGTGATGCTGGCAATTCAGGTGTGCCAAGGAGAAGCCCTAAAGTGCTTCCTTTACGTGGAAAGGTGAGTACAGCGCGATAAGATATTTTGAGAGAGAGAGGTGATATTCACAGAACTTATTACAGTATATTGTATTATTGTTCTATTTTATTATTAGATATTGTTGTTAATCTCTTACTGTGCCTAATTTATAAATTAAACTTTATCATAGGTATGTATGCATAGGAAAAAACATAGTATATATAAGGTTCAGTACTGTCCGCGGTTTCAGGCATCCACTGGGGGTCTTGGAGGTATCCCCCGTGGAGAAGGGGGGACTACTGTAGTATCCTCCGTTCCAGGAAGTTGGCACAACAGCTGCATTCTCAGAACGATTCATACATACATTTTTATAATGTCATTGCACAATCTGAAGATCCAGGATCTTCTCTTCTTCTCTTTTCCTCTTATCTACAGGGTTCTGGCAAGCCCTTTAAGTTGTCTGGTTTCTCAGGTTTCTTGATAGAATTCATCTAGTTTATTTTTAATATCAGTTTCAGCTCTAAAATTCTGTTTTTTTTTAATTCACAAGGAATAAAATATTGACATTACAACAGGAAGAGCAAACCACCTGTAGAAATAAAGATGACATTGAGATTATAAGAGAACTTCAGGTTAAAAAACAGAAAGAGAAGATTTTGACACAAAATCTCTAGTAGATCAGCAGTCAAGTGAAAGTTGAGTCTTTTTGATGTTTTTAAGTAAACTTTCATGTGTTTTTTACTATATTTTAAATCATAGATAAAATTAATGAATATTATTATAATAATACTTGTAAAAATAAAACTTTTTTTTTAAAAAAGGAGGGAGATCATTCCCAATATGACTCTAATAAATCAATCTTTGATGTTCTGAGAATTTTTATCCCTACCTCCCCAAATATGGGTTTTTTTTAGAGGTGTTTTCTCAGTATAGGTCACGGGAATTTCTTTCAGATGCTGTTACTCCAACAGTGAGAGATTGAGGAGAAAGTGACTGAAGAAGTTGTCTTGTTTCTTTTCTGAAAAATGTCACCTGTGATTTTAGGAGGTAATTTCTTTGCCAAACAGATCAGAAATATGAGGCTTCTTCATAATTTGGAGATGCTTCTAGATTTTTCATTCTTGCTCTATTATCATCTTCATTTCCAAGCATCTGTAGATATGACTGGTCTAGACAACCAAATAATTTCACTTTATATGTGATAAAATTGTTCAAGAGTTATTTAGAGTCAAAGTTTGTAACTAAATTCTGTCATGCTTAACAAGTTTCTACTGTTTTTTTTCCTCCTAAGAAATACTTCCTTGTAATTATTATGCCCTCAGCTTATACCTTTTCTATTATAGCAGAGAGTAAGCGCAGAAATTCTGCCTTCGATTGTTAAAAGGAGAGATGTTAAAATGGTAATAGCAGCAATAACAATGGAAATTGTATATGTTTTCATGGAACACCTATAATGTACTAGATTTTAAAATATACATTATGCCTAATATTCTTAACAACTATATGAATTCAGTATTATGATATCAATTTTTCAGATGATTATAATAGAAGCAATTTACTGTGGCATCACTTCTGTATTCATGACTTCATTCACTCCTTGCAAAAAACCTTTGAGTATATATTTGCAGAGTCGATAGATGTCCAGAGAAGGGAGTAACTAGTTCTCCCTGGGTACAAAAAGCTTCCAAGAGGATGCTACAATGCAATACAGAGGAGGAATTGATGCTAGAGAATAACTTCTAGAATATGAATAAAAATTATAAGCATTCACCTTTGACCAAACTTGGTTGAAAAATACCTCACAAATAAAGATATAGCAAAAGCTATGAGTTACAATGATATTGATAAAAAATTCTTGTAAAGACAGTGAATAATTTTGTTTCTGATAGGTTCAAATCTAATAAAAATGTAAAGATTTATTTTTCCACATATGTCACCCAGCTAATGTCATACATTCTATGGCTATTAGCCATACAGTGTCAGAGAATGTGAATACATCTCTGCTAATTTCACACTGTTATGAATCACCAATTCAAATGCGTGATTGCTGGTTGTGGGTTAATATCATTAGCTTCAAACTTAATACATATAATCGCCTAAAATATTACTTGTCTTAATTAGCTAAACTTCAAGCTAATTGCTTATATTTTAACAGGTGCCATATGTCTAGACAAAGGTACAGTTCATAGTTAGCCTTATGTCTTAACTACATTTGAATTTCTTATGGCACCAACGATAATAATTGTGGCGGGTATTGGTGGCTGTACACCAAAGATTCATCTCCTTCAGAGGAGTTGCTGGGAAGCAGCTTTCCCAGATGAAACTATATTTTCCTGTCTCCCTTGCATCTGGGTGTGTCTGTGTGACTAGTCCTTGCCAATGGAATGTGAACTAAAGTGAGGTGTTTCACTTCCAGGCTGAAATGCCTAAAACCTAAGTGTGCCTCCTCCATATTCTTCTTCTTAACACTTTGGCTGAATGGAGAGGACTTGGATGCATTTTTGGAGGGCAGAGAGACCCAAGGAGGAGAGAGCTTGAGCTGTCTGCTGACCAGGAACCCTGGCATTGGATATTACATGAACCATAAATGTGCCTTAAGTTCCTGATATCTGTTATACATCGTAATAGCAGATGTTACCTTAATTCATGCAACTCATTAAACATAACAATGCTCAATCCATAGTTTTTGAATGTTAGCATTTAAATTCATGAAACTGGATTTATATTATGATCCCCAAACTATATATATATATATATATATATATATATAATTTTCTATTCATTTTACTTTCTCATTCCTTAAACCCTGAATTAGTCCACTTGAAACAACTATTATGTTAAAATTGGAGTTGATTTTTTTTATACAATATGTATGTGACTCATTTAATTCCCAAAGGAGTTGGTGTATCATCTCATTTAATTGCAAAAGGAGCATCAGTAGATATTTTAAGTGACTAAGTGATTAAGGTAGCGTGTTTCTCTTGGTCCTCTGTTTTTGTTTTTCCTACTTTTACTAGAAGAGAATTAGTGTTGGTACAGGTTTTAATGGATAATGTCCAACGTAGGAAACCAGGAAACCTGACTTTATCTTGACTGTACCACAAATTGCATTAAATGTTGTTAAGTTAGTTTGACTCTGAGAGGGGCTACAGTGATCTCCCAATAAATAATAAACTCATTTTGAAAATTCTGATTATTCACATAGCATCATTTGCTTTAATTTCCGGAGTAGGCCACCTGCCTTTCGGAGCACCTTTTGTTTTTTGGCTTGTTCACCAAGGGGCAAACAGGGGTAGGTAGATAAGAAGTTAAAATCAACCTATCTAGTTATATTTGAGAACTTAAAGTTATGCTCTTTGAAAGTTTTGGATGACTTCTGTTCCCTGGTAGAAATGTGTTTACAGATTAATTTTAGTCTTAGTTGACTTTTACCAGATCAAATATTGTGTGGGTGGTAAATTCTAGGAAACTTGAAGAATTTTAAAACACGCCACCATGGTTCCTAATATGGAGATGACCATAATTAGAGGAAACCGTAGGTTATGTTAGAAACTGTTTATGGTTAGGAGCTGAAGTTTTGACCCTTTCCTGTATATTTTACCGATATTCCCCAACCCACGGTGGTCTCTGGTCTGCGGATCATAGCTTGGCCAGGGGGCTAACCAGAGTTCTCATAGAAGCAGTAAAGGAGGTCATGTGTGGCATATCAGCAGAGTTGGTACACCCACTTGTCTGGGTTGGGTAGGAAGTGGAAGCTGGGGTCAGGAAAGCGGTCTTTTCCTGCTTTTAGAGAGTGCCAAAGTGTCTCAGGCAGGGGTTTCACTTTATTTTTGTTTATGTGGACTTGGTTCAGACACAAGTGAAATTGTGGTGTCTTAACCTCTAGTAAGATTTCAAACATACATCTTGCTTCATCAAGCTTGGGCCCTTAAGAACCCAGTTTGTATCTTAGAGATGATGGTAATCTGAATTTAGAAGAATAAAGGTGACACACTTTCATTTAATTCTCACAATTTTTGACTGTTTGAGGATTAATGAAAAACACTTCTTTTTCTTTTTAAGAAGGACTAGAATCTTATACACAGGAAGTTTATTTTTCTAAAACATATTTTAATTTCATAATGTTTTTATATGATTGGGCAACTTATATTTCTTATGGTCCTGTCTTCTATCCTGTGTTTTAACCAAGTGGGCAGGAGGACTAGGACCAGAAAATAAAATCAGGTAAACTTTTATCCAACTGTGTCAGGTATGTGTGAACCCACGGCTATCTGTGTGTAGATTTTTCTCTGACACAAAGGATTTGAGGGTTGTTTTTATTTTTTTTAACAAAAATTCATGAAACATAAAAGCATATAATACATAGTTGAGATTTGGGGAAAAGGATGCTAAGAAATCAATAAAATTTATAAGTGTTGTGGTAAATATAGCATAAAAATATAAAATGTCTAATTCTATACATTGGCTTATAAATATTAATTTAATTGCTTTGAAACAAGATAATTTAGTATCAAATGCTTAAAAACACTAATTTCTGTCAATATAATTTTAAAAATATGGATTGTATATATCTGTTTAGCTATTAATGATAACATTTTTCAATCTAGTACTATTGTTCTAGTCCTAGAATTTCCCAAGAAGCTGGAAGAGGGATGGTGAGAAGGCAGGGCATTGAGAAAATAAGGGGTAATTCTTGATTTGTGACTCCATTTTAATGCTAAGACAACTCAGGTTCTAGATGGGCAGAAAATCACTAAGAATGGTGATTAGAGCAGATGTTTGAGTTCATTTCTAGTGACACCAAATCATTTTTGAGGTGTGATAAACAGTCTTCCATGTATAGTGTCAGGTGCAGTGACCTGGCTTTGAACCATGCAATACAATGCTTTTGTTTTGTTTCCACTCAACCTGATAATGCCCTTTTTACAGCCAGCATAGGACACTGAATCAATGATATTGAGGATAAGTGTTCAATGATTCTCAGATCTTTTATGGTCATAAGCAATAGCTCATTAGTTATAATCTTGTAAATGTACTTGGAATTTCTGCCAGGTATAAATAACCCTTCTTATATGTGTTCTTCTGAATCTTTGTCACTTTTTCTGCCTTTTCCATATAGTTTCATGTGAGATAATTCTATAATTATCCCTGTTGTTCTCACTTTCCACTAACCCAAGATCTTAGTATCATTTGTAAATTTTGGAATTTTAGTTTGAATAATGACATAAATATGTTTAATTTTTTAATTCTCTTTTAAACATTTGAAATGCTTTCAGATTGGTGATCTGATTTGATGCTTGTAACACTGCTTGCCTCTGGGAAAGGAACTTAATTGACCAGAAAAAAAGAATAGGAAGGAGACTTAAATTTTCACAGAGATAACATTTATAACTTTAAATTTTGTGTTATGAATGCGTTAGATATCTATTACTTGTAGCGAAATTACCACACAACGTAGTGGCTTAAAACAGCACACATTTATTATCTCAGAGTTTCTGTGTGCCAGGAATACAGGCAAGGCTTAGCTGGTTCCTCTGCCTCAGGGTCTTTACAAAGCTGTAAGTGAATTGTACGCCAAGTCTGAAGTCTCACCCGAAGCTTTGACTGTGGAAGGATCTGCCTTCAAGCTTACATGATTGTTGGTAGGATTCTGTTGTTTGAGAACTGTTGGACTGAGAGCCTCAATTTCTAGTTGTTTATTGGTTGGAGGCCTCCCCAATTCCTTTCCAACATGACAGCATGCATCATCAAAGCATAATAGCTGAGAAGGCAATAGAAGGAGTTTACTAGCAAAATGGAAGTCAAATTTTATGTAACCTAATCATGGAAGTGATATCCTGTCACTTTTGCCCTATTCTGTTTGTTAGAACAAGTCATTAAGCCATTCCATACTCAAGGGGAGGGAATTACACACAGGAATGAATACCAGGAGTTGGGGATCACAGGGGAGACATTTTAGAGTCCTCCTGCCACAACATGTGTGTATTACCTAATTAGTAAAATTAAATAAATGAAAGTGTTTTTGGACATCCAATATTTTAAATGAAAATGAAAGTCTCAGTGTCATGTGAAATATGATTCCATTTTTGTAAATAAAAGATAACATGCATATATACACATACATATACGTGTATAAATGCATACAAAATGATGGGAATGATTTAGATCATATGATTAGTGTCTTCATCCATCAGGCTGCTATAAGAGAATACTACAGACTTGATGACTTATAAACATCAAACCTTTACTTCTCATAGTTCTGGAGGTTGGGAAGTCTAAGATCAAAGCACTGGCAGATTTGATGCCTGGTGAGAGCCCACTTCCTCATTCATAGATGGTCAACTTCTTGCTATTTCCTTACATGACAAAAGGGGTGAGGGAGCTCTCTATGGTCTCTTTTACAAGGGCACTAATCCTATTCATGAGGGCTCCCCCCTCATGACCTAATGACTTCCCGAAGGCCCACCTCCTAATATCACATTGGAGATGAGGTTCAACCTATGAATCTTGAGGGGACAGAAACATTAAAACTATAGCAGTTAGTGATGATTACGTCTATGGAAGGGAGTGAGAAAGGTTGGGTATAAAGAAACATCCATAGTTCAATCTAGCCCTTTGTTTTCTTCTCAATACCATAAGAAAAAATTAGGATCATTTTATAAAGTCGTAGAGAAAAATGGCTTTCCAATTGCATATAATCCCTTAAACACAGTTCTCTTAAATATCAAAGGTTGTTTTACCTATTTATTTGTTGTATTATTTACTTATTTCTAAAGTAAATTGTTTTATTCAGAAAAAATTATTGATAAATGGAGGAGATGACATCATTAAAATGGCAACGTGAGGTGAGACTCTTGAAATCTCCCTTGGAATTTACAACAAATTGAACAACTATAACTCCACAGTAGACAAGACTAAGACGCACACTACTGAAATCATCTAAAGTTGGGCAAATTGTGTGAGCAGAGGAAGGGGGAAGGGAGAAGTGCAGAGACGGGGCAGCGTGGGCAAAGGATGCAGACCTAGCTCGGTGCTCCGAGCTCGCTGCATCCCGGAACTACCACAGCTGTGGGAGAGGGAAGAACTCAGACTGCTAGGGCTCTGATTATGGCCCACAGGACTGGGGGACAGCATATAACACGGCTGAACCCAACACTCGTGGCAGAGACCTCGGAGCAAACACTGAAAGAAGCAGGCTGAACACGGTGGTATAAGCCCTCACTGCCGAGCAGAGAATGGAAGCCTTAGGCACTGAGCCTAGCTGCTCTGTCCCAACCCTCCCAGAGCTCGCCTCACCCCCACCTGTCCAGTGCTAGAAGCAGAACAGTAGCAGTGTCAGATCAAAAGAACAGAATGTTTGTTTTTCTGAGAACTGTGGTGTGCAGACACAGACTTGCAGCCCAACTACTAGTTCTGGCAAAGGGAAGGGAGCCATGGAAGCAGGACTGGCTGTGGTGGTGGTTGCCGCCATTGCTCTGGGCCACCTCTCACAACCTACCCTGCCCCTGTCCCCACCTATCTGGGCCAATCCCTGCAGGAGTAAACAGAGCTGCTGAAATACAAGGACTCTGAATCTGGAGCAGGAAGAGCTTTGGAATTTCAGAAGCTCTCCACATCCCCTCACGGAGGCGGCGCCTGATGACACAGGTGAATTGTTCACAGAGGAGAAGCCAGGCTTCCAGGGAACCCCCCATTGTGTGAGAAGCTGGAATAGTGCAGAGAAAATATAACACTACAGTGTGAAAGACAATAAAAGGCTGCAGTCGGAGAGAAAATAAAACATTCTACCAATACCTACTGGAAAACAAAAGAAAGACCTCTTTCTATCAACCTGTTACAGAACCCACTCCTGTAGATGTCTAGGAAGAGAAATAATAAATCATTAATTGCCATGAATAACCGAGGTAACAAGACAGCTCAGGAAGAAAATGAAAAGTCTCCAGAAAATGAACTTAAAGACATGGAAATATGTGACTTAAATGACAGAGAATTCAAGATTGCAGTTCTTAAAAAACTCAACAAGATACAAGAAAACACAGACAGGCAGTTTAATGAACTCAGAAACACAATCAAAGAACAAAATGAACATTTTTACCAAAGAGATTGAAATTTTAAAAAAGAACCAAATAGAATTTCTGGAGATTAAGAACTCAGTAAAAGAAATGAAGAATGAAATAGCCAGCTTAGGCAGTAGAGTTGACTAGATGGAGGAAAGAATCAATGACATTGAAGATAGAAATCTGGAAATGACACAGATGAAAGAAGGAAGAGACTTGAGACTTAAAATAAATGAAAGAACTCTACAAGAACTTTCTGACTTCATCAGAAAGAGCAATATAAGAATAATGGGCATACCAGAAGGAAAAGAAAGGGAGAAGGGAACAGAGAGTATATTCAAACAAATAGTCGATGAGAACTTCCCAAACTTGTGGAAAGAACTGGATCCTCGAATCCAAGAAGCAAATAGAACACCTAATTACCTCAACCCCAACAGACCTTCTCCAAGGCACATTGTATTGAAGCTGTCAAAAATCAACGACAAAGAAAGAATCCTCAAGGCAGCCAGGGAAAACAAGATGGTAACCTACAAAGGAAAGCTCATTAAATTATCATCAGATTTTTCAGCAGAAACTCTACAAGCCAAGAGGGAGTAGAACCAAATATTCAAACTATTGAAAGAGATAAATTATGAACCAAGAATAATATATCCAGCAAAGATATTCTTTAGATATGAAGGAGGAATAAAGACCTTTCCAGACATAGGAAGCTGAGGGAATTTTCTAACACATGACCTGCACTACAAGAAATACTGAAGGAGGCTATTTGACCAGCATAAATAGGGATAATTTGGGAAAACCAAGACATAAAAGGGGGGGGGGGATAAAGGCCTGAACCAGAATATGGGAATGGAGAAAGTAAGCATGCTGAAGAAAATAGAATACTCTAAATGTGAAACTTTCTTTTAAATAAACTTAATGGTAACCACTCAAAAAAATCCAGAACTGAAATATATAACATAATAAAAGAAGAAACAGAAGGAAAAATCATAGAATACCACCACACAGAAATAATAGACAACAACAAAAAGGCAAAGAAACAACGGAGACACAATCTTACCAGAAAACCAAAGATAGAATGTTAAGAAATCCTCACATATCAATAATCACCCTAAATGTAAATGGACTAAACTCACCAATAAAAAGGCACAGAGTAGCAGATTGGATCAAAAAACTAAACCCAGCATATGCTGCCTCCAAGAGACACATTTCAGCTACAAGGACAAACATAGACTCAAAGTGAAAGGGTTGAAATTGACACTCCAAGCAAATGGTACCCAGAGAAAATCAGGTGTAGCCATACTGATATCAGATGAAAGAGACTTCAGGATAAAAAAGGTAACAAGAGACAAAGATGGACATTTCATAATGATAAAGGGGACTATACATCAAGAAGACATAACAGTCATCAATATTTATGTCCCCAATCAGGGAGCACCAAAATATACCAAGCAACTACTAACAGAACTAAAGGGAGAAATTGACCAAAACACAATTATAGTAGGAGACATAAATACATCATTAACAGCTATGAATAGATCATCCAAAGAGAAAATAAATAAAGAAATAGCAGCCCTAAATGACACATTAGATGAAATGGACATAATTGACATTTATAGAGCACTTCATCCTAGAACATAAGACTATACATTTTTTTCTAGTGCACATGGAACATTCTCAAGGATAAACCATATATTGGAATATAAAACTAGCTTCAGCAAATTTAAGAAGATTGAAATCATACCAAGCATATTCCTTGATCACAAGGCTTTGAAATTGCATATAAACTTCAATGAGAAAGCTGGAAAAACCACAAATATGTGGAGATTAAACAACATACTTTTAAAGAATGACCAGGTCAAAGACAAAATAATAGGAGAGATCAAAAGATACATGGAAATAAATGAGAATGAAAATACATCCCACCAAACTTTTTAGGATGCAGCGAAAGCAGTTTTAAGAGGGAAATTTGTATCATTACAGACCTATCTCAAGAAACAAGAAAAATACCAGTTAAGTAACCTCACATTACACCTTAAAGAACTAGAAAAAGAACAAATGAAACCCAAGGTCAGGAGAAGAAAGGAAATAATAAAAATCAGAGCAGAACTCAATGAAATAGAGAACAAAAAGACAATAGAAAAAGTTAATGTGACAAAGAGCTGGTTCTTTGAAAATTTTAATAAAATTGACAAACCCTTGGCTAGACTCACTAAGATTAAAAGAGAAAAGACACTAATAATCAAAATCAGAAATGAAAGAGGGGAAGTTACCACTGATGCCAAAGAAATACAAAGGATCATCCAAGAATACTATGAAGGACTATATGCCACCAAATTCAATAACCTAGAAGAAATGGACAAATTCTTAGAAACATATAGCTTTCCAAGGCTGAATCACGAAGAACTGGAAAATCTAAATAGACTGATCACCAGTAAGGTAATTGAATCAGTCATCCAAAACCTTCCTAAAAGCAAAAGTCTGGGACCAGATGGTTTCACTAGTGAATTCTACCAAACCTTCAAAGAGGACCTAATACCTGTCCTACTCAAACTCTTCCAAAAAATTGAAGAAGAGACAATACTACCTAACTCATTTTTTGAGGCAACATTACCCTGATACCAAACCTGGTAAGGACAACACAAAAAAAGACATGACAGACCAGTATCTCTGATGAATACAGATGAAAAAATCCTAAACAAAATTCTAGCAAATCGAATGCAACAATGCATTAAAAAGATCATTCATCACGACAAAGTGGGGTTCATCCCATGGGCACAAGGATAGTTCAACATCCGCAAATCCATCAATGTGATACATCACATAAACAAAATAAAGGACAATAATCATATGATTATATCAATTGATGCAAAAAAAACATTTGACAAAATACAACATCCATTTATGACTAAAACACTTAATAAAATGATATAGAAGGAAAATACCTTAATATAATAAAGGCCATACATGACAAACGCTCAGCTAATGTCATAACTAACAGTGAGAAACTGAAGCCCTTTGCTCTACGTTCAGGAACATGACAGGGCTGTCCCCTATCACCTCTGCTTTTCAACATAGTGTTGGAAGTCCTCGCCGGAGCAATCAGGCAAGAGAAAGAAATAAAAGGCATCCAAATTGGGAATGAAGAAGTTAATTTGTCACTCTTTGCAGATGACATGATGCTATATATAGCAAACCCTAAAGAATCCACCAAAAAGCTATTAGAAACAGTAAACGAATACAGTAAAGTTGCTGGCTACAAAATCAATGTACAAAAGTCCATTGCCTTCCTATATACTAACAATGAAATCTCAGAAAAAGAAATAAAAAACAATTCCTTTTGCAATTGCAACAAAAAGAATAAAATACCTAGGAATAAACTTAACTAAGGATGTGAAAGACCTATATGCTGAAAACTAAGACAATTTTAAAATAAATTGAAGAAGACACAAAGAAATGGAAAGACATTCCATGCTCATGGATTGAAGAATCAACACAATTAAAATGGCCATATTACTCAAAGCAATATACAGATTTAATGCAATCCCCATCAAAATTCCAATGGCATTTTTTATTTAAAAAAAAATTTTTTATTGGGGAATATTGGGTCCAGTGTGTTTTTCCAGGACCCATCAATCATTGTCCTTCAATCTAGCTGTGGAGAGCGCAGCTCATCTCCAAGTCCAGTCACCATTTTCAATCTTAAGTTGAGGGGGCACATCCCACCATCCCATGCTGGAATTGAACTGGCAACCTTGTTGTTAAGAGCTTGCTCTCTAACCAACTGAGCCATCTGTCCACCCACCACCCCATGGCATTTTTTAAAGAAATAGAACAAAAAATCATCAGATTTGTATGGAACCACAAAAGACCCTGAATAGCCAAAGCAATCCTAAGAAAAAACAACAGTGCTGGAGGTATCACACTCCCTGACTTCAGTTTGTACTACAGGGCAATAATAATCAAAACAGCATGGTTTGGCAGAAAAACAGACACACATACCAATGGAATAGAATTGAGAACCCAGAAATAAACCCACATAAATATGGACAGATAATTTTTGACAAAGAAGGAAAAAACATAAATGGAGAAAAGACAGCCTCTTCAATAAATGGTGCTGGGAGAATTGGAAAGCCACGTGCAAAAGAATGGAACTGGACTGCTATCTGTCACCATGTACCAAAATTAATTCAAATGGATCAAAGACTTAAACATAAGACCGAAAACAATAAACTGTATAGAAGAAAACATAGGTACTAAACTTATGGACCTTGGGTTCAAAGAGCATTTTATGAATTTGACTCCAAAGGCAAGGGAAATAAAAGCTAAAATAAACGAATGCGACTATATGAAACTTAAAAACTTCTGCACAGCAAAATAAACCACCGACAAAATAAAGAGGCAACCAACTGAATGGGAGAAGATCTTTGCAAACAGTGCCTCTGGTAATGGGCTAATATCCAAAATATACAAGGAACTCATGCAACTCAACAACAAAAAAACAAACAACCCAATTGAAAAATGGGCAGAGGACCTGAAGAGACATTTCTCCAAAGAGGACATACAAATGGCAAATAGACATATGAAAAAATGCTCAACATCACTAATCATCAGAGAAATGCAAATAAAAACCACAATGAGATATCACCTCACCCCAGTTAGAATGGCTATCATCAACAAGACAAATAGTAACAAGTGTTGGAGAGGCTGTGGAGAAAAAGGAACCCTCATACACTGTTGGTGGGAATGCAGACTGGTGCAGCCACTATGGAAGGCAGTGTGGAGGTTCCTCAAAAAATTACGAATAGAATTACCATATGACCCAGCAATCCCTCTCCTGGGTATTTACTCCAAAAATCTGAAACATTTATTCATAAAGACATGTGTGCTCCAATGTTCATTGCAGCTTTATTTACGGTGGTCAAGACATGGAAATGACCAAAATGTCCTTCAATGGATGAATGGATAAAGAAGTTGTGGTATATATACACAATGGATGAAATAGTACCATTGTGACAACATGGATGGATCTTGAGATTATGATGCTAAGAGAAATAAGTCAGACAGAAAAAGTAGAGAACCATGTGATTTCACTGATATGTGATATATAAAACTGAAAACAACAAATGAACAAGACAAACAAATGAAGGAACAAAAACTCATAGACAGAGACAATAGTTTAGGGGTTACTAGAAGTTAAGGGGGGCTCTACAAGAGGGTAAACGGGGTCTAATATATGGTGATGGAAAGAGAACTGACTCTGGCTGGTGAACACACAATGGGATTTATAGATGATGTATTACAGAATTGTACACCTGAAATCTATGTAACTTTACTAACAATTGTCACCCCAATAAACTTAAATTAAAAAAAATAAGTGGAATAATTCTTAACAAAATTTTAGCAAATCTAATCCAGCAATGTATTAAAATAATAATATATATTAAAAAAGAAAAATTATTAAAAATTTAAAAACCTATAAAAATGATAAATATTATTTCCTCTTCCTGATGCCTGGCTAACTTTATTGGGTTGCCATCTCTACCTAATATGTCTGATAATTAAGCCATTTTAAAAAACCATGATAAACTAGAGATTTATATTTATCCTATGGTAGGGTTGCCAGATTTAGGAAATGAAAATATAGGATGTCCCGTTAAATTTAGATTCCAGATACACAATGAATAATGTGTTATTTGAAGTACGTTTCAAATATGTAAATATTTTATACGTACAATATGTGGGACATACAAAGTTGTTTGTTGGTTGTCTGAAAGTCATATTTAACTAGATAGCCGATATTCTATTTGGAACTGTATTCTATGGGAAATAAAAAAAAAAGCAATGTAGTTTCTTGAGCAGAAGGATTACAATGGAATTTTAAAAGGATCAGTTTGTACTTCATTAACATCTACGATACCTCAGGATCCTCTTCCTTCTCTTCCTGATACAGGAACTGATCCATTCAACAAGCATTAATGAACACCTGGTAGGTGTGAGGCACTGCAACAGCTGCTCTGGATACAAAACCGAACAAGGTTTAATTCTCACCATCAAAAACTCAACGGGGATGGCTAAAGGTAAGAATATACAAAATTTGATAAAAACAGATCATGTTTTCTGAACATGTTTTAGTCTCAAACTTTAGTATTTTGGGGGTGGTTTTAACACACCTTAAAGTTTTTAAAATTGTAAGTTATAATAGATGCAGTAGACAAGAACATTTTTGAAAATTGAGAAAGTAAAAAAAATAGTTTGAACTATTTTCTTTGAGTCCTCATCATCTTTTCTATTTTTCTGGAATAGCCACAGAACTGTCTCTGTGGAAGTATAAAGAAGTAATATATTATAATTTTGCAGAATGTGATTAACCAGTATAACTTTGCCAAATTTGACTTTATGTCTATATTCCAGGAAAATAGAAAAGTAAAACTCAATAAGGAAATAGTCTGTAACTGAATTTCAATAAATGTCTCAGAGATGGAGCTTTGTGTCAAGGTCCTTTGTATTTGATTTAGTAGATTTGTTTTTTTGTAGTTTTAAACACATTATTTCTTGAAGCTTATTCCGATGATGTAACATAATTGGATGACTGACCAGTTTCTGCATGAGTTCTAAAGTTCCATATTTTAAGGTTGACTCATTTGAAATATAGCTACTCTAGACTGCCAGAAAGATGAACAAATGGGTCTTAGAACAAATTAAGCCTGAAATATCACTGGGGCAAAACTGACAGAACTGAAGCTGTCCTACTTTGGGCATATCACGAGAAGGCAGAGTTCTTTGGAAAAGACAATAATGCTAGAAAAATAGAAGGCAGCAGGGAAAGAGAAGGACCAAAGATGAGATGTACTGACTCCATAAAAGAAGCCATGGGCATGAGTCTATAGGAGCTGAGCAGGGTTGTTGAGGACAGGACATTACAACATCACTCATTCATTAAGTCACCAGGAGCCGGAGCCAACTTAATACCATGTAACAACAAACAACTCTCTGGTGGGAAAAGGATGACTGTGTGTAGCCACAGAAAATTGGAAGGGAGAATGGGAAAGTGCTGTGCAGGGCCTGATTGCTGTCAGATCCATCCTCCTTGCTCTGCTCTGGGTCAGAGGGAATGGCCCTGTAGGCTGCATTTCCAAGCCCCCATGTCATCCCCCCCCCTTGGCTAATTTCAGTTAATGGATGATACTTACAGGAGATAGGTGGGCAGAAAGAAGAGAGAAGCCTAGCTGGGTATTTCTACTTCTCTCTCTGCATCTGGCAGCATCTCTGACAGTGCCTGTGCCTTCCTTATCATTCCAGTTTCACATGGTGACCTTGGGCCCTGAGCTGTAGTACCATTCCCTTTCCGTCCTCTGGTTTAGGGAGGGCAGTGGCTACATAATGTTGTTGCTTCACAGAGCATATATGGCTTCTCAGATCTTCATCTTTCATGGTTATCAGTTCCCTGTGTTAAATTCTTTCTGTTATACGTACTTGAACTGGTTTCTAGTTTTCTAGAAACTAGATAGATACAGGAAGCATGGGAATTTTTTAGAAGAATATCAAGAAATCAAGGATCCATATTCTTCTCTCTTTGACATACTCTTCAGAGAGTTTCAAATAAACAAATGAACAATGGTTCCTTTAGCACTAACACTTTCTCTGTTTCAAAGATCAGAGACAGTTCAGTGCCTTCCAGAGCAAATGATTTCTAAGAATGTGTAGCTAGTAGAGCATGAATCTACTTTGCCTCAAACCAGTTTTCCTTTACTTTTTCTCAGTAAACACAGACAATTTCTTTTTTTCTAATCGAGGGGAGGTGTTATTATTTCTAGGTCAATACTTCTTAAACAAATATGTACAGGAAAAGAGAGTAAAGAAAGGCAGAATGAAATTTTTTTTAAAAAAAAGGAGTTTAGAGATAAGGGAAACAAAATAGGAAGACAACATGGAATCAGATAATATATCTATCTTCTTTAAGAGAAAGACAATATCGTTGATTAAAAGAGGATTTAAAACAAATCTATTTTCTCAGAAATGTTACCCATTACCCTGAAGTTTGTGAACACATTTTAGATATTTGCATGAAATCATAAATCACAGTAAATATAAAAATGATGTTTTCTATATACATTGCAAATATTAATCATCACAACCTCTCCGTGAACCCTTTATTTGCCAGCGAAGGAAAGGAAAATATTTCATAATGAAGGCAGTGAGCTTGACAAATGGGTAGCAGCAGGACAAACCTGATGGAGGGGAGGTAGTCAGTCACACAGCTTTGGTTAATGGAGGTGTAAAATGCCTGATTCCAGAACATTTACTTACAACCTTGTGAACTGAGGGCCTTGTGAGCCGACCTATTAGGCAAGGTCAAACCTTGAATTAGGATTTGTGTAAATTACAGACGTGCTCACCATTTTGTGGCATGCATAGAAAGAAGACAAGGCCTTTCTTAAATGTCCTGATATGAGGTTGCTATACAGTTTACTACTACCCTTAAGAGCAAGGGATTTGTGGTCAGGCTGCCTTAGTTAAAGGCTGCTTTGGTCATTTCCTGCATGAGGCACCATGAATAAGTTAGTTAACCTCTCCGGCCAGGCCTCCTTTGTAAAATAGGTACAGAAACAGCACCCCCTTCAGAATCTTGTTGTGAAGATTAAATGTGCTCATAGATATAATGCTTAGGCTAGACCTGGAACTTGGTAAGCATTCAATAAAGGTTAAATATTATTATCGTTCAGGAATGATACCTGTACGTTTAGAGCTTAAGTATGGGAGATACACTTTAGACAAATGCATAAAGTTATATACCATATTAAATGTAAGAAATCATGTTGGTCTATAACTTGTTCAAACTTACAAGCAAAGGAGAAGGGGAAAAGCCCCATAGTGACAGCTGGGAGATTTGACAAATAGGCAGCAAGAGAGAAACATTTAAAAATAAAATTCCTCTCTTTAGGCACATTCTGCACATATATGTTGAAGGGAAATGTGACCATATTTATAGTAGCAAAGTAAGCAGAATAATTGGGATTGGGAAATCTGCAGCAGAACAAAGTCCCTGCATTTGGATGGACATCGTATTGGGAAATAAATGATAGGTCTGAAACTGTGCTTCTTATTCAGTTCATTCTGTGATTGAATTGATTCTGTCATTCAATTGAAACTGTGGTTATCATTCAAGTGTTCCCTCTGTTTTCTGAGAGTTTTTAGCTTACTGAAGTCAAATGACATTTTTTTTTTACAGATGGAAAATTATGAGCTGTTTAGGGAAATAAGCACATGTCTAAATTTGGCAACATCATCTTTTCCATGAGAAGTGTAAATGAAACTTTAAAAAATAGTTTAGATAGAAAACAATTGATCGAAACATTCTCTCTTGCTCCCTTCCTTCTTTTCTCTCTCCCTCTCTTCCTTTCTCTCTCTCTCTCTCTCCTTTCTGATGCATGGTGGTCCCGATCTTCATAGTAACAAATAGCAACCAAACAATAAAGCCCGCCAACTACATTTTTTTGTATTAAAGTTTATTGGGGTGACAATTGTTAGTAAAGTTTCCTAGATTTCAGGTGTACAGTTCTGTAATACATCATCTATATATCACATTGTGTGTTCATCACCCAGAGTCAGTTCTCTTTCTATCAGCATGTATTGGATCTTCTTTATCCTCACAGCTACATTTTTTGAATGGACATCCATTTTATCACTATCATAGTTGCGGCACCAATCTTGTAGCAGGCTCTGACCAAGTCCTGTTATAATGACTTTGATGGTTGATAGGCCCCATGCATGATTTCCCATATGAGAACTCTAGAAACAAAGGACTTAATTGAAAATAGCTAAATGACCTTATTTACAAATGCATTCAGTTCTAGGAAAGTGTAACTAACCATGTGCATACTTTCAGGGTACTTATTTCAAGTATACTTTTATGATCATACTTGTCCTCTCCAGAACAAAGTTAACACTTGTTGTCTCCAATAAGTTGGTTTCCCTTCTCTCTTGACTCATTGGACTGGAACAAGTTCACATGCCAATGTGAGGATGGCCACATGCTTCTTCTAGGGAAAGATAGGAAATACATCAATGCGATTTAGTTCATAAGCATTGACCTGTGTTTCTTCTCTATAGTGAATCCATTGACCTACTTGTGGCACTTTATGCCAAACACAGGCCTTGTTTTGACACCAATCTCTCTGCCTTAGAATTTGGAAACACCTATGGCCTTTGACTAGTTTAATGCCCTTGCCTTCTCAAGTGTGCAGTGACAGCACAGAACATCTATTAAAGATAACCATAGAGCAACTTTGTCAGAATGGAAATAAGAGCACGTGGTTGTGAGTAAGAGCAATGAGAGTGAATGGTCATTGTGTGCCTGGGCCTGAAGGACAATGAGGCGGGGAGCTTCAAAGCCCAGATCACTGTCTTTCTGCTGGTTTTGTTTATATCGCCTGTGGAATTGCTACCACAGCACTGCTCCTGGACTCCCTCCTTCCATGAGACTGTACCCGCTCATGGTACAGTCTCAGAACAGCTAAGGTAAATGTGATTAATTGTAACTTGCTTTGAATCAGTAGTTTATGAGCAGAGAAAAGGAAAAATGAACATACAAGATCAGACAATTAAGTTCGCAAACTCATCCTAGAAAAAGTGCTACATACCTCATTGCTGAATATCACTATGGTCACCTTCGAAGTACTCCCCTTGGGAAGCTATGCATGGATGCCAGCGCCTAGTCCACTCTTCAAAGCAATTTTGGAACTCTTTTTCTGGAATGTTTTCATGTTACCCTTGATGTCCTGAATGTCATCAAAATGTCTTCCTTTCAATATTTCCTTTCTCTTCAGGTAAAGAAAGAAGTCATTAGGGGCCAGATCAGCTGAGTAGGGAGGGTGTTCCAGTACAGTTATTTGTTTACTGGCTAAAAACTCCCTCACAGACAGTGCTGTGTGAGCTGGTACATTGTCATGATGCAAGAGCCATGAATTGGTGAAAAATTCAAGTCGTCTAACTTTTTCACGCAGCCTTTTCAGCACTTCCAAGTAGTAAACTTGGTTAACTGTTTGTCCAGTTGGTACAAATTCATAATGAATAATACCTCTGATATCAAAAAAAAGGTTAGCAACATCGTTGCAGCAAGTTCTCGAACTTAATTGTCAGACCTCATAGTAAAAGCAGTGAAATGTGACAAATAGGCAACAATAGCACAAAGCTGATAGAGGAGAGGAAACAGGGCTCAAAGGGGACAACTATTCCCCTTTTCTTGAATGTTCACATCAGTTGTGTGAACTATGCATACAAGAAGGAATGCCATCTCTTCCACTGTTGTGGAAGGAAGAGCATCTCTTCTGCAAAACTTTTCTGGGTCATCCCCAAATAAGTACTATCTCTCTCTGCTAAATTACCATATAACTTTAAATATGTTCTTTTTATTGTAATTAACATCTGTTCTTCCTCTTAGTTGGAGGAGACTGGGGGGAAAAATAATACAAAAATGAATCTAAATAAACAGATTTGATAATTACAAAGGAGTTGTTTTGGTAGTGTGGTCGAGGAAAGCCTCTTTGGGGAGATGATATATAAGCTGAAACCTAAAGAATGAGCAGGAAATGGCTATAAAAGCAGGGGAAAGACTGTTCCAGAGAGACAGAGGAGCATGTGCAAAAGCCCCAAGAAAGGAAAGGACCTGGGGTGTGTACTGAGGAACTGAATGTAGGCCAATTTGACTGGAGCTCTGTGAACATTCTATAGCAAGAGAGCCTCAGGAAAGGCAAATTTATACCCAGAATAAATGTCTATTCCATTTACTAAGGACAAAGCATTTCCCCTTCCATGATGGAAGTGTTCTAGTATAATCAACCTGCCACCAGGTAGCTAGCTGATCACGTGGGTAAACGGTGATCACCTGGCCATATGGGGGCTCAGTGTTGGTCTCTGCTGATGGCAGATTAGGCACTCAGCAGTGGCTGTAGCCAGGTCTGCCTTGGTGAGTGGAGGTCTCTGTTGTTAAGCCCATGCATCACCTCTTTACCTGCCACCATGCTCACTTTGTTCATGAGCCCATTGGGCGATGACAGGGGTAGGTGGGGAAAGAGGCTGACTGGTATCCGCAGAACAGGTCATCCTATCCACTTGATTATTAAAATCATCCTCTGCTGGCATCACCCTTTGGTGAGCATTCACATAGGACATACATATTTTCATGATTTTTGGTCATTTGGAGAGGTCTATCCACACACCTCTTCCCCAAATTTCTTTGTCCCCAATTTTCCAATCATGTTCCTTCCAAGTCCATGACCATCCAGCCAAACCATTAGCCATAACACCACTCATCCCCTACTAAAAAAAAGGAAAATAGAAGAGAGCCTGACAACTATGTCTAATTTCATTGGTCAAAATGATTTTTAAAAAATAATTTGAGCAAACAAAACAGAAATATACTCAGAGATATGGAAAAAAAACCCAAAAAACATATTGGTTGCTAGATGGGAGGGGGAGGGGATGGGGGTAAGGTGAAGGAATTAGAAAGTGCAAATTAGTAGACACAATATAGTCATAGGGATATGAAATATAGTGTGGGGAATATAATTAACAATGTTGTAAAGATTATATAAGGTGCCGGGTAGGCACTGGACTTATCAAGGGGATCACTTCATAGACTGTATAGATGCCTGACCAATGTGTTATACACCTGAACCTGAGGTAGAATAATATTGTATGTCAACTATATATATATCTATTCACGGGAGGTGGAGTAGAGCATAAGGAAGATAGTCAATGGTATTGTAACAGTTATGTAAGGTGTCAGAGGGGTAGTAGCTTGGGGGAGGGGGGTTATCACTTTGTGAGGTGTAAATAACTATTACGTAATTTACTATTAAATAACTATTACGTTGCTTTGTACACCTGAAACTGATAAAAAAAATAATTTTTTTTCTGGAATATATTGCTTGACCTTGACCAGACACAGTAGATTTATCCATATATTTTAACATACTCTGTCCAATGCAGAAAATGCAGAAACTATTTCTCACTTAATTAGTGGAAAGCTTGAATCATAAAAGGTAATTGTCAATTAAAGATATTTCTACTTGAACTTTGGTTTTGTTCATAATACCTAAAAAAGTTTATGAATCAATTTCCATTTAAAAATATACTGTGTCATTAGGGATGATGTAGATGCCTGATCACTGCACTGCACTGTACACCTGAAGCTGAAATTGAACAATAACGAATGTCAACTACAATTTTATATATATATATATATATATATATATATATATATATATATATATATACAAGAAGCAGAGTACAGCATTAGGAATAGAGACAGTGGAAATGTAATGACTGTGTGCGATGTCACAGGGGTAGTGGAAGGGGGGAGGGGGGGTTGTCACTGTGTGAGGGATATAAATGATAAATTTCTAACCATTGCATTGTTTTGTGCACCTGAAACTAATAAAAAAGTTAAAAAATATACTTAAAATCCAATACAAGATAATCACTTATTTTTGAAAACTTCATCCTTTCTTTTTCATTAAAATTTATTGGGGTGACAATGGTTAGTAAAATTACATAGGTTTCAAGTGCACAATTCTGTAACACATCATCTATATATCACATTGTGTGTTCACCACCCAGAGTCAGTTCTCCTTCCATCACCATATATTTGATCCCATTTACCCTTTTCTACCACCTCCCTTCTCCCCTTACCCTCTGGTAACCACTAAACTATTCTCTGTCTGTGTCTATGAGTTTTTGTTTCTTTGTCTTGTTCCTTTGATACTCTCAGTTTTATATCCCACATATCAGTGACATCATATGGTTCTTGACTTTTTCTGTCTAACTTATTGCGCTTAGCATAATAATCTCAAGATCTATCCATGTTCTTGTAAATGGCACTATCACTATTTCATCTTTTCTTATGGCAGAGTAGTATTCCATTGTGTATATATACACATCTTCTTTATCCATTCATCTATTGAAGAACACTGTGGTTGTTTCCATGTTTTGGCCACTGTAAATAAAGCTGCAATGAACATCGGAGCACATAGATCTTTACGGATAAAAGTTTTCAGATTTTTTGGGTAGATACCCAGGAGAGGGATTGCTGGGTAGTATGGCAATTCTATTCTTAATTTTTTGAGGAACCTCCACACTGCCTTCCATAACGGCTGCACCAGTCTGCATTCCCACCAACAGTGTATGAGGGTTCCTTTTTTCCCACAGCCTCTCCAACACTTGTTACTATTTGTCTTGTTGATGATAGCCATTGTAACAGGTGTGAGCTGATAGCTCGTTGTGGTTTTTATTTGCATGAAAAATTCATCCTTTTGTTTTCCCATCACCTTGAGGGAAATATGATCTTGTATCTTTATTATTATACCTTCTATTTTTTGCCTTTGTATATGAAAATCATGGAAAACCAAAACTGGAGAGAAAAACAATAAGTAATATACTAACCAAGTAGTCACACCATATTTTTTGATTAATTCTGTTAAGGTTTAAAATTACGAGTGGCAGAAATATTTTGTATCTTAATATTATGGTGTAATTAATTGTTTTTCTAGAACAAAATATGATCTATAAGCATGTACTGGTAACTATCAGAATTCATTCATTCAATTAACAAAACTTCAGTGAGCCAACCCCTGTCTTCAAGGAGTTTGAATTCTAACGGCAAGGCTAACTACAAAAAGGTTAATAAATAAATATATAATATAACATCATGTAATAAGTGTATAAAATAGTGGATTGTGTTCCTGGTGTCAGTTATTTCAAATGGTGTCATTTATATTCAAATTTTGCTGTTATGAAAACTTTTATTTTTCCTTTTTAGAAAATCACGGAAAGCATGCTTCTTGGTAAAATACAAGCAACACAGTTTGCTTCCTGTGTGGAAAGTAACTTGGAGCTAAAGAAGAAGGCATCAAGCAGTTATTTTTGGTTCTAGTTCATGCAGCTTTTTTCAAATATGCGAAGTTAGGTTTGGGAAGAAAGCTCTTGTCTCTTTAACTTCCTGTTTAAGCAGTAAAACAGAAGTCTAGGAAGGTCTGCTATGACCAAGCGATAATGACAGTTTATTCATTGGAGAACTTTTGTTTTTTCTTCTGCCCATAAGCATAGCCTCAGGAAGATGAAACCCTCACCACAGCAAATGTGTACATTTTGCTGAAATGACAAAAATTGCATAATCCAAATACTGATCTTAGAAGTTGGGAATTACACTGGAAAAACCTAACTGAGACTGAAAAAGATGACAACTATTTAAAAAAAAATCATTACCCCAATAAACTTTAATTAAAAAAAGAATCAGTATTTGAGCTCCCTAAAGTCAGTAGTTTGGAATAGTAATTACAAGAGGCAAAATTCAATAATACTTTAAAAATTCGTTCTTCAAAAACTGGTCACTAGATGGAAAATTCTATTCCTTTTATGGTGTTATTCTTTAGCTGGCTGGAAAAATAGTATTCAAATAAGTAGCCTTGTTACATAGTGATTTGTTTTGCATATTAGATAAGACAGGTACATGTGTTTTAGAGGTTCTGAGATATTTAGAATATCCAAGAAAGGATCTTCCAGTCTACTTTCTTTCTTTCCAGTATCTTTCACATTATTGTACCGGAGTGTTTATTATTGATGATATGGCACTATATCAAGACAAATGTAAGTATTGAGGCACTAGTCTAATCTGTTGAGATGCTATCTAAGCTATTAAATTTAGGAGCACAAATGCAACACACATCATGTAAGCTCCTGCTTTCTCCTAATGTTAAATTAGCACAATATTGACTATTTCATTCTACTTTTTCAGAAGGAATCTGAGTTCAGTCTCAATAGGTCTATATAATTGTCTTGCATTAATGTGAGATTCGGTGTAAAGTAATACACCTAATGATAACTATCCGTTAAACATTTTTCTTTCTTTATTTCTATTTATGATTCACTTTCCAGGCACAGCAAAATCTTTCCAGGCCCGAAAGGAAGAAACCAACCTTCTTACAGAGCATTGTTCAGTACTGCCCAGTTACACTAGCAATCCCAGCAGCAAGTTTCCATAGTCTCCTCCTGTTCTGATATCTGTATCTGTTGAATTTTTGGTTTTTACCTCCCGCTTGATTCTTCGAACTGCAGTACTTCTCCTAAATCCCTTTGCTCCAGTCTGAACGCTAGCCTGATTCTTTCATTGACAAGAGTATCAATAACACAAGGTACTTGTAGTCAGCAGATTATATTGAAGTTTCCAAGTTGTACAGTGGAATTACACTGCCTCACCCTCCCTCTCCTGCCCTTTCCCAGTAATCCTTTATATTAGTTTGCTAGGGGTCCCATAACAAAATACCACAGGCTGGTGAGCTTAAACAACAAAACTTTACTGTCTCCAGGTTCTGGAGGCTGGAAGTCCACGATCAAGGTGATGGTAGGTTTGATTTCTCCTGAGGCCTCTCTTTGGCTTGCAGATGGCCACCTTCTCACTGTGTCCTCTCTTGGCCTTGCTTCTGTGTGTGCATTTCATCTCTCGTGTCTCTCTTGTGTCTCAATCACCTCTTCTTGTATGGATAGCAGTCAGACTAGATCAGGGCCCACGCTAGCAGCTTCATTTTAACTTAAGTACCTCTTTAAAGGTCCTATCTTGAAATGCAGTCACATTCTGAAGTACTGCGGTTCAAGGCTTCAACATAGGAATTTAGGGGTGCACATTCAGTCCATAACATCTCCCAAGTCCTTTCTCTTTTGTTCCATTGCCAGCCTCCAACCCCCAAATTTCAGTTCCATTACTAAACCAGAGCAACTTTGTTTTCCATTTAATATTTCTCTGCATGTTTAAAACAAAATGATATCTACTCTTGGACTTCATTTTTTTTTTTTTTTTTTTTTTTAGCAATACATAGCTCAGGTAAACATTTTAAAATTATAGTTTCTCCTATAATATAAATAAGTTCCATGGTAGGAGTCCATCAATCTTTGTGCTCAAGAAGGACAAGTATCATGCTTTATTCTTCTCCTGAACTTTCCTCCAAGCCACTGGATGGCTGGGAGCTGGCTAAGATGCTTGGTATTTCCTTCTTCCACTTCATGTATTTTCTCTTGAATTTACTCACTTGAGTTACAAGTTACAACTGAGTTACAGTTAATGGTGTAGAGGTATTAGTTCAGAGAGAAAAGGAAGTATGTTGTCAGCTGCTAATATATCAATCTCAGGATCTTTTTTTGACAAAAAAGGTATCCAGTACATAACTGTTACCTTACATTAATGAGCCAAAAGAATATATCTGACTCCCCATACCTCCCCTTCCCCAATCTCCCCCATACTTACAGCCGCTTCTTCAATTCCACCCTTTGGGGGACTTCTTTTTCAATTCAAAGGCACTCTGCACTCATTCGCTCAAGCAATCTTTATGAGCAAATTGGTCTATATTGTCTTTCCTATTTACAACATTCCTGCAATGTAGGCACTATTAAATATATTATATAGATGACAGGTTATAGGTCAAGGCCTCTGTCAAGGTCTCAGTCTCATGCTATTTAGTGACAGAATATGAATTTGACTTATGTCTACCAGGTCTGAAAGTCCCTGTTCTTTTCACCGCACAGGAATAATAGATGTAAGACTTCTGCTTTTTAAACTCTCACAAGAGTTTGGGATTCTCAGCATTCTTAGTCTTGTCTTAAAAATATTTGGGCCCTGTGTGGCCTATCCCCGTACACAATCCTCTTCTCCATTTTTAAAAGTTAAAGCATATTTTGGGCGGAATTATCCCTAATGTCACAATCCTCTAAGATTACCCTTATTAATTTTGCATTTTACCTTCCCGTCCTGGTCAATGTCAGTTTACATGTTAAGAATCTCATGTTTAGGCAAGGAGAGAATTAAGTCATGCCAGTCAGGGTCATACACAGCGGGGGAGGTGCACTGCCCTCAGGGAAGGAGTCTGGGGTCAGTGCCAAAGAACAGTACATTATTGAGACATTGTTCCAGGAAGCAACAAGCTAGTGAAATTTTTGGGAAAGAAATGCAACATTCATGAACCAAGAAATAGTTCAAAAGGTGAAGAATATGAAAAGCCCAGTAAAAGTCAAGAGAATAAAACGAGGTGGCCTTAGGGGACGAAGAAAATAAACATAGACAGGTCGAAGGGTGGTTCAGGAACAAAACCTTTGATTGTGATGATATTGTCCTTTGTGCATTTCTTTGCATGTATCATTAAGTCCTACTTAAAATGTCACTGCCAGTGAAGTTTTGGGATCTACCTCTCTATAATAAGACATGATTGTGTTATAGGTATCTAAGTTAACTGCTTGGTGATATTATTTGGTTCTTCTGAATCCCTTTTTTCCTAAGTCATCGTGGTGGGGAAGAGACACACACACGTAACTAGTAGTAAATTTTTATTGAATGCTTAAATTCTTCTAACAACTCTGTGATAGAAGTATATTATTATTCCTATTGTACAGATAAGAAAATGAAGACATAAAAATGCTAAGTAATTTTCTCATGGTTGCACAGTGGATAAGTGGCATAGCAAGGATTTGAACTGCTCACTGTGCAATGTGTCAAGAGATAAAATAATGATACAGTATAAACAAGTGAAGAGCCAATGAATTCTGCTTAGATGAGGATAAGGGAGAACTCTGCTAATAAGATGATATATTTCCAATGGGTCATCCCATAACTTGGTGCCCATGTAAATATTACTTCTGATTGTGCTCTCACATAAATATTACCGTTGGTATTGCACTAATTGAAAATAGGCATTGAAAATAATAAATGAAAAAGGATTTGTCCTGGTTTTTCTTTTATCAAAAAACCCCAAGTCTTAAAGACATTCCTATTCCATAGGGCTGGGCTGTTCCATTCAAGTTAATGTTTGTTTCAGAAATTCTAGATACCATGTGATGTAATGATTAATTGCTTGCACTGAAAATTTTATAAGAGATAATAAAGTTGGATTGCATGTTAAAACCCACATGATGATTTTTATACTTCAGACAGTTTGGATAAGAGAAGAGGGTAGTTTCTGAACAAAATGTTTTTCTATGAATAGTTCTTCTTGTACATGTTATCCTAAGGATAAGAGTAGACTGTGCTAGAAATATTAATTTCCCATTTCATTGGCATGGTTCTTCAACAGAACTCCCCATAAGAAAAATTCAACAGAACAAAGAACTATGATTAATTCTCCTCCCAAAACATTTACCAGTTAGTGCGAAAGGTCTAGTTTCTATGTATTTTCCACTTATTTTTTATGTTGTATGATCATAGCAGTAAAAAATGCCTACAAGAATGTCTACTCCACATGAAGTTAAGGGGAAACTATGGCTAATTCCAGGGATCAGGAAATTGGGGATTCTAGCTAAGGAGGTTTATGAAAAGTGATTTTTTGTCCTTAGACTTTTATTAAAATATAGCTAACGTACACTGTTACATTGGTTTCAGGTGTACACCATAGTTATTCAACATTTATTTACCTTAAGAACTGATCACTGTAATAAATCCAGCTGCCATCTGACACCATACCATGCTATAACAGTATTATCGACTGTGTGTATTCCCTGTGCTGTACATTACATCCCCATGACTTACTTGTTTCAAACCCGGAAATTTGAACCTCCTATGCCCCTTCCTCTTCCCTCCCTTTTTAATTTTTCAATTAAAGTTGACATTCAATATTATTTTATATTAATTTCAGGTGTACTGCATATGGATAGACAATTGTAGAATTTAAGAAGTGATACCCCTGAATGGTCTAGTACCCACCTGGCACTATACATAGTTCTTACCACATTATTGATTATATTCCTTATGCTTTACTTTACATCCCTATGACTATGCTATAACTACCAATTTGTACTTCTTAATCCCTTCATCTTTTTCATGCTACCCCCAACCCCCCTCCCATCTATCACCTCAATAAATCTAGAAACCATCTGACACCAGACATAGTTATTACAACATTACTGACTATATTCCTTCTGCTATACCCTACAACCCCATGACTACTGTGTAACAACCAATCGGTACTTCTTACTCCCTTCTTTTTCACCCCCCTCATCTGGCAACAATCAAAATGTTCTCTGCATCTATGAGTTTGTTTCTGTTTTGTTTATTTATTTTGTTCTTTAGATTTCACATATAAATGAAATCATATTGCATCTGTCTTTCTCTGTCTGACATACTCCACTCACCACAATATCATCCAGGTCCTTCCATGCTGCTGCAGATGGCAAGAATCCATTCCCTTCCATGAACGAGCAATATTCCATTGTATAGATGTACCACCTCCTGTTTATCCATTCTTCCATCGACGGACACCCAGGCTGCCCTCACGGCTTGGCCCTTGTAAATAATGCTGCAGTGAACATATGGATGCATGTGCCCCTCAAAGTAGCATTTGGTTTTCTTTGGATAAATACCCAGAAGTGGTGTTACTGGGTCCTTCTTTGTCTCTTATTGCAGTCTTTGTTTTAAAGCCTATGTTATCTGGTATTGCTACCTTGGTTTTTTTTGTTTGTTTCCATTTTCATGAAATATCTTTTTCCATCCCTTTACGTTCTGTCTGTGTGTGTCTTTCAATCTGAAGTGAGTCTTTTGTAGGCAGCATATGTAAGGGTCTTGTTTTCTTATCCATTCAGCCCTCCTATCTTATGATTGGAGTATTTGATCCATTTACATTTAAAGTAATGATCAATAGATATGTAGTTATTGCCGTTTTATTATTCATATTTTTTATTTTATTTTTCCATCTTAAAGAAGTCCCTCTAAGATTCTTTGTAATACTTGTTTGGTGGTGATAAACTGCTTCAGCCTTTTCTTGTCTGGGAAACTCTTTATTTGTCTTTCAATTCTAAATGAAAGCTTTGCTGGGTAGTGTAATCTTGGTTGTAGGTCCTTGCTTTTCTTCACATTGAATGTTTTGTGCTAATCCCTTGTGGCCTGCAAAATTTCTGTTCAGAAATCAGCTGACAATCTTATGGGAGCTCCCTTATAAGTAACTAACTGCTTTTCTCTTGCTGCTTTTAAGATTCTCTCTTTGTCTTTAACTTTTGGCATTTTAATTATGATGTGTCTTGGTGTGGGCCTCATGAGTTCATCTTGTTTGGGACTCTCTGCTCTCCCTGGGCTTGTATATCTATTTCCTTCATCAGGTTAGGAACGTTTTTCATCATTATTTCTTCAAATAGGTTTTCAATTCTTTGCTCTCTTTCTTCTCCTTTTGGTACCCCTATAATGTGAATGTTAGTGTGCTTGATGTTGTCCCAGAGGCCCCTTAAACTATCCTCATTGTTTTGGATTCTTTCTTCTTTTTACTGTTCTGATTGGGTGTTTTCTGCTACCTTATCTTCTAAATTGTTTATTTAGTCCTCTGCTTCATCTAATCTACTGTTGATTTCCTCTGATGTATTCTTCATTTCAGTTTTGTGTTCTTTATTTCTGACTGGTTCTTTTTATGTTTTCTATCTCCAATTTTAGGATTCCTATCTCTTTGCTGAAGTTCTCCCTGAGATCATTGAGCATCTTTATAACTAGTGTTTTGAACTCTGTGTCTGGTAGATTACTTGTCTCCATTTTGTTTAGTTGTTTTTCTGGAGCTTTGTTCTGTTTTCTTGTGTGTGTTTTTTTCTAATTTGGTAAATGTTTCCTTTTCTCCCCACTTTGGCTGCCTCCCTGTGTTTGTTTTTAATGTATTAGGTAGGGCTACTATGCCTCCCAGTCTTAGCAGAGTGTCCTTATGTAGTAAGTGTGCAGTGAGTCTCAAGGACACAGTCTCCCTGGTCACCTGAGTCATGTTCTCCAGTTATGTTTCTTGTGTTGGTTGCGTGTGTCCTGCTGTTGTAATTAAACTTTGCTTGCTGTTTACATGTCAATGGGAGGGATTGACCCTTGGGTTGATTACTTGTGAGGACTGGCCACGATTACAATGCAGGGGCTGACCCTACAGAGCAGGCCTTGTTTTAATGGGGCTCTGGTGCCTGCCCAGTCTGCCCTTTGGATGTGTCAACCTTGGAGGTGGTCGGGTGATGCTCAGGCTGGGTCCGAAGTTGGCCACCAGGCATGCCAGCCCTAGGGCCTTCCGGAGGGGACCTGCTGCAGACCACATTCATCTGTAGCCTGTGCCTTGCCCAGGGCCACCTGGCATGAGCCAAAAAGCAATCTGCAGGTGGCTGCTACTGTCTGTGCTGGACTTGGAGGTGCCTGGAGAGGCCAAGTTGTGAACAAAGGCCAGCTGTCGCTAGTGCCCATCTTAGCGCTGCTCAGCCAGAAGTATAGGACATGCCGAAGCCAGACGCTGCTTGTTTGGGGTTTGTGAACCTTTGCGAGATTTTAGGAAAAATCTGTAGCATGAGCCAATACAGGCCATGTGTATGGAAAAGACACTGGAATTGGCTCTTCTCTTTATGGCCAGTTAATTTCTCTAGAGAGTCCTTCAGTCTCCTACATGGTGAATATATTTCTGGCTCCCAGCATTTGAAATCAGGGCCAGGGAAGGAAGAAAGGAATAAAGTCTCACAATTTACTATGCACACTTCACTTAATCTCATTTTCAGCCACAAATTTCTCCATACACATTCCAGCCATTGTTTCTAAATCAGGAGCTTTTCTGATTGAATACGTCCAGGGAATATGCTTTTGCTCTACACAGTGGCAGTGTACGTAGGCAGTAGAGATAAGAAAGGATAGTTGCCCTGACCAACAAAGTGGAGGAAATTCCCTGGTCTTTTCAGTATAGGTTTTTAACTGGTCTCTTGGTATTAGCCTCACACCTCAGTTCTACCATCAAAAATATCTAATGCTTCAACTCCTGGGCCCTTTTCATCTTCTGCAGGAGAATCACATATTCTCTGTGCCCTGGGGTAGCCACTTCCTATATCAACTGTCTCAGTTACTACCACTCCTTCCACTTTCCATCTTCCGATGTGTTGACATCTTTGGCCCACTGTTGTTTTCTTTTCTAGTTTCCCTCTCTCAATTTATAAGCTTTGCTATTCTTCTGTGGCCATGTTAGTGAGTTTGGGAAGAGAAAGAAGATATGACTTTAATCTGACGTATTTTCCCAGATCGTCTCATACTACCTGTTCTGTGAAGTTGCTCAAGTACTGCTTTTTGGTTTTACTTGTATTTCCTTCTGCTATTGGCTTGACTAAATTGGTAATATTAGATGGGAAGCACATAGCAAGTGGACATCTTTTGACTTAATTCAGACTGTTTTGCCAATATTGAACGAGGATGGATCATATATGTCTGTTCTTAGAACGGCACAGACATGATTCTGAGAGAGTAGCAGAGCTCTTTCTCAGAGGAATGCTGTTTCATTACAAGTAGATTGCCTACACCAACCAGGCTTGCCCAACCCATAATATTATTTGACTTTGGAAAAGTATTGTGTTTTCCTTTTAAGTCTTTTCTAGTAAAGCAAATGATCCAAGCAATCAACCAACAAACGAACACTTTTCAGGTTGGCTACAGACTGGTAAGACTCTCACCTTCTTCTCTCACCCTCCTTCTGCCACCAGACAGACACAGTGTTGAGTTTGGTTATATTTTTTCTTTATTTAGCAACAGGAATCAGAAACTTAATGAGAGTGATGTGGCTAGAGGTGGAGAATGAGAGCGAGCAAGTTAGCATTCCTTAGTGTAGTTACTGCTGGCCTTTTGGGAGGCATGAAGCATTGCAAGCAGTTATCAGCGCCACCATAGCAGGATATGGTTGTGCTGACATTGAGAAACTGACATTTTGCAGTCTGCTATTTTTTTATTTTAATTTCAGAGGATTACATCACCAATTTGGAAGAAATGAAACCTGTATGCTTTCATTTAAATCATAAAATATTTGCTAACATGGGTAGTGTGGGTCTTACATCAAACTTGAATCAACATTGCTATTCACGGAGAGAAAACAGAACACTCCCCTAAAAAACCAACCACCCCCCACCATCATCACTAAAGTCTATTCCTTTGCAAAGAAAAACCTGTCCAAAAATCTGCCCTATTCTGCATTTGCTAACAAGAGTAGTGCAGAGGAGATAAATACTGAAAAGCAAGAAGTATCCTGTATTGATCTACTGAAGGTACCTTTTCTATTGTTAGCACCGAAGTCAACTTTGAGGATAGCGTATTTTGGTCAAAAAGCTAGTCATGATGCATCTGCTGCTAATTCTAACATGTTTCACTGATTTAAGGTTTATTTAAGACAATATTTAATTAAAGCAATTATAAAAGAGCCCCACGTAATCATATTTAATTTTTTTCACTCAGTTCCCTTGTTGGTAGTGGATTCAAAAGCTCCTCTGCCAAGGCTTTCCATTGTGCTCTTTTTAGAGGTACTTTTCCATTTGCAACATTTAAGGGCCTATAAAATCCTTGAAATTTCGGCTGAAGGAAAGAAAGAAAACTTTTAAACATTGACTATAGATTCTGGGAGAAATAAACTTCTATAGACCTGCGTATGGGCAGATTTAACGGTTTGGTGTCCCAGAGGACCAACCTAAACTATTGACTCCTTGCAAAAGCTATAAATGTATTGAGAAACGAATTCCTTTTAGAAGTATCCAGGAGTGGACCTCAAGCTTTTTTGAAAAACACCCTAGAGAACACTAGTTCCAGGTGTCTCGAACATTCATGACCTACAGAAGTCACCAGAGTACAATATTCTAATAGCTTAAAATAATTTTTTTGTTGTTGTTTTAAATCATAGTTCTAGAAAATGGTGAGCTCCTGCCATATAATGTATGAGCTCATGTTGATGGAAAAACCTTCACCTGTCATTTTGGTGAATGATGTATCCAGACCCTGTTACATCATTATTAGGCCACAAGTGGAAAAGTGAAAACAAATGGGAGTAAATTATAGAAACTGTGTTTACAGAGGCTATTTTGGTGTTTCCAGTTTCCTTTTTCCCCTTTAAGCCTCTGAATATCCCAGCATGTACCATGTAATGACATTGATGCCAGGCTGCCTCTTTCTCTCTCTCTCTCTCTCTCTCTCTCTCTCTCTCTCTCTCTCTTTTTCTGGAAGGCATTGATCTTGAATAGTTTGTGGCCATGTCTTAAATGTTTTTAGATTCTCATAAGTATCTTACAGGACCATTTAGATAAAACACTTTTTATAGAATTATTTTTTGGAAAATTCTGCATTTTTTAATATGCTTGTACTAAGTATTCATTTGTCTGGAACAAGAAAAATTCTCTAGGGCTTTGTATTATTTCAACCCCTAAGAAGAGAGTATGGACAAGCAGATAGATTTCAAGTATAACGTATATTGAGTTAAATAAGGTGCCATTTGTTTTGCTAACTAGAGAAGAACCACTGAGTTTGTCAAAAAGATGTAATGCTTGGGTATTTTTAAGATTGTTTTAAAAATCCAATAAAACATACCTTCCAACTTCAGGCTGTAGAAAATTTTCTTGATAGTTTTTTAGCCATTATGCAACTGGGAAGAGGCAAGCAGAGAATGCTTTCTTTGTGTTGGGGCTAGAATAATGTAGAAAGCCGCAGACCTTGGGCAAATTACTTTTCTAAGTGTGTTGAGAAGTCTGCATTTAATTATGAACTGATGGAGTGAGCAGCACTATTATTATAGCAGTGGTGATTTAAAAATATATATTCCTTGTGAAAACGTTACATAAAAAAATTTAGATTTGGTTCTTGTTGAAATAAGAGTTTATTGACTTTCTATCAGAAGGGTCTGAGGAGCCAGGCAGCCACTTCTTTAAATACAGTCTTCCAATAGTAATGCCTTTTAAACAATATTGAAAAGGTGGTATGTTGACTTGACTGTTAAGACCATTCTGTAAAGGCTTGAGAGCAAGCAGTGTGAAAGCAAGAATGGCAGACTTATTGAGAGGGAAATGAAAGGTAGTCTGTTTGTTTAAGGCCACTTCTGCACTAGCCTCCACAAGTTTGTACTCACTGTTAGAATATGGCAAGGTTTCTGATTCCTGTGTACTTTTATATCAAGGCTTCAGCATGCTTTATAAGTATACACACAAGAACAAATATACCTTTAAGAATCTTATTGTGTAAACGTAATTTGTCTCAGCGGCAGGCTGCCTGGATAATGGGACATTGACATCCAATAATTTGTCATGGACTTTTTCTTCTTCTGTCTTGGGATTGCAGAGGAATCAGCCTCTAATTTGGGCCCATTCTAGTCACCACTGAAATAGTAATCATCCAAGCTCTTAGGAACATCCTCAGGTGGGTAACTCTACGGGCTTCTCTTTGCCAAGTTTTGTCCTCAGCACCTTCACTGCATGAGGTGAGGGTGCTTACTGGCTTGATTCTGGATCCAGGCTGCCCACTTCATTTGGAGGTCTGGGTCTGGCAATTTCCAAGGCTGCTGCCCTCGATAGAGCTCTGCTTCTTATGGAGAGTGACACCTATCCATCCTTTTAAACTCAATGAGTCCAACTCTCTGAAGTGAGACCACACCTCACTTTACCCTCAAAGCCCAATATCCCCCACCAACCACTGACTGGACAATTTCCCTTCTTCCTAATCTAACCTTGAATGCCACAAAATATTAACACCTCCCTAGGCAAGAGAGCTCAGCATTCAGAAAAGAGAGGCCAGCTATCATTTCATTGAGGAAATGACCTTTTCGTTCCTTTGCTAATGAGTCCATTTAGCAGTGGGGGAAATTCATGAAGATTTTATTTGATTTTACCATTTATCAATAGCTGTAGATTATCACAGACATAATAAGATGGTCATGCAGTTGCAGTTGCAGTTTTGAATGTGGCATCTTTCCAGAAGCAGCATGTAAGCATCACCCCTGACTTGGTATAGAGCTATTGAGGTAGTATAGAATGTGATTTTTGACATCTCTGTCTGCTAAATTAATAAGACGTAGTTTGCCTTTACATAGCAGAGAGAGCAGAATACTGCCTTGCCTAAGGACTATCTATGTCCACTCACTTCGTCTCTGTTATCATGGGGAAGGAACTTGATCATCCTGATGTGCTACAGCACATTATGCTCATGCATTCCTTGGGTGAAATTATGCTAATTGGACCTAGTGAGCAGGAACTATCAAGCAGCCACATGCCTTCATAAGACACACATGTGCCAGGAAGTGAGTGAAAACCCTGCCAATTTCAAGGATCTGTCACATAGGCTAAGTTTCTAGGTATCCAGTTATCTTTGTTATATTGCGAACATACCTTCTAAATTGAGATATGCGTTTCTGCACCTTTCATGGCCTGCTATAAAGAAGGAGGCATGATATTTTACAAGCCTCTTTGGATCTAGGAGGCTGCATATACCACATATGGAAATGCTAGCCCTACCATTTGTTGGAAAATCTGTAAGGCTGCCAGTTTTGAGTGGAGCTTGGAGCAAGAAAAACAACCAAGGCTTTTCAGCAAATCTATCCTGCTCATGTTTATGACTATTAGATCCAATGATGTTAAGCATTCGTTTCAGACAGAGATGTTATACAGAGCTTCTGGTAAGCTCATAGTGCACACCCTTAGGTGTTTGGAAAACTTGGCCTCTTCTGACAGCTAGTCTCCATTTGAAAAACACACCTTTTAGCTTGCTACTGGGCCTGGTGAAGACTGAACACCAGACCTTTGGATGTAAGTGAATATGTGACCCTAACTGCTCGTTATGAACTGGGTGTTATGTAATCCCTTGCACCATAGACTTAGACTTGTACATACCATTCCAGTGTAAAATGAAATGGTCTATATGAGATGTATATGAAAAGTCAGAAGGCACAGATAAACAGCATGCCCTCTCGTGGTAGCTATTCTTACTGCTTTCCTGCCTTTCCCTCAGACTATACCTATAGTCTCCTGGGGGAATTCTCTATGACTCAATGAAGAAGGAGGAAAAAGAATGGACCTGGCTCATGAATAGATAGCATGTGGACATAAAACAGAAATGCATAGTGGCTGCATCGCTGCCTCACTTAGGGAAAGACAGTGATGAAAGAAAGTTTTCTCAATGGGCAGAACTTTGAGCAGTTATCTGGTTGTTCACTTCATATGGAAGGAGAAATAACCTGAAGTATGGATTTCCATAAACTGGGTAGGGAAGCAGTTAAAGCTTTGGAAAGAACAAAATAGAAAGATTGCTAACAAGGTCTGGGGGAGAGGTATGTGGATGGGACTCTTAGCATGGGCGTGCGTGAGAGGATACGTGTGTCCCATGTAAATGCCCCTTAGACTGTATCCCAGTAGTGAAGGAGTGCTTTCAATAATTGAATGGATAAGATGATCTCTCCTAGGGAAGTTAGTCAGCCTCTTTCCCTAACTCTTCAGGTGATTGGTCAATGGAGATATTAAAAGTAGGTATGGGGACAGGAAGGGAGGCTATTCATATGTCTCACCATCATGAGCACACTCTCACCAAGACTGATTTGTCACCACCATCACTATGTGTCTCATCTTGGTATAGCAGAGGCCCAATGTGACGCCATTCATGATGTTCGGGTCAGTTTCCTGGAACTGTTGAATGGCACCTGAAGGCTCACTTTTGCCATCATCAGAAGATAAATCCTGTGAGGACAGGATGCCATTGTTTGCCTTTAACCAGTGGCCCATACAAGGTACTATCTTATCTAGCATTGGAAATGATGCGTCTAGGAGCTAAGGGCTAGAGATGAGAATGGACTTTCTACTATTATACCAAATGTATATTTGAGGGAATTTTTTCTTCCATCCATGTAACTTTGGTCTCAGTGTATTTATAGTATTGAAGGAAAGAATGCATCTGTTAGGGAATTCAATACTAGTTCCATTGAATTAGAAATGGAGACTGCCACTGGCCATTTTAGTATAAGAAGCAATCGGCAGAGAGGAGGTTGTTGTACTGGCGGGGGTGATGATTCTGATTACCGAGAGGAAACTGAGTGACTGCTATACAATGGGCATGAGGAGGACTTTTTCTGGAACCCAAGTGGGGCTCTTAGCTACTTAGGACTCTATTATCCTCTGTCCCTTGGGAATAGAAACTGGCAACACAGTAAGGATAGGGCCACCAAAGGACTCAGCTCGTATAGGACTAAAGCTTTGACTCAGGCAACAAGATTCAGAGCCCATCCAACCAATGTGCTTTAAGAGAATAAGGAAAACATGAAATGGGGAATGGAAGAACGTCACTCTGGTTAACGGCTTCAACTTAGTGACCAGTTATAGAAGCAGAGACCAGTTATAGAAGAGCTTCTTCTCATGATAATGGTTTCCTTTCCTCATGTTTCCTCCCACTCCTTTTATAAAGAGCACAGATGGTGCTTAACAGTTTAGATTGCATGAGGTGACATGACTGAATTGACCCTGATGATGTGGTAGCTGCCTGGGGACACAGGTTTCTCACCTACGCAAAAGACAAGAGTGGTTGCTCCAAAAGGAGTGACCTATGCTGGGTAATTTCTGCTGCTCCTGCAGCTCCATCCTCCACACTTACCAGTCAGTCTGTGGGTGGATCTTCATGAATGGATTTCACGCCTCCGGCCCCTGGGTAGGTCCAGCCCATGGGAAGCAGAGGAGGGTGAAGTTGTGGTTCCTCCCTTTCGTAGTACTGCAGGTTAACTGTTCCATTTCCTGCAGGCTTCAGCTCTTTCCACCTGGTATTCTCCACACAACTCCCTTCTCTGGGTGTGGATAGCCATGTCTTTCAGTCATAGGTGGTAAGGGGTTTCCTCTACCAGTAGCCCATGGTACTAAACTATTCCTGGTTTGTTCCCTAAAACCTGCTCATGGCAAATAATCTCTTTTAAAACTTCTCCTCAAATTACTTAGTCTGAGTGTGTCCGGTTGGGACCCTAACTGATTCATGTACAGTACTTCATTTGATCTTTACAACTGTTCTATGACATCCATTGTGTAGATCCTGTTACTTCCATGTTTGGAATATTCCAGTGGCTTTCATTGTACTTGAAATAAAACTGAAATAGTGTGGTGTGCAGAGCCGTACTTGATCTGGTTTCTGCCTCCCTTTCCAAGCTGATCTCTTCTCAGTCTCCCTCCCACCCAGTGCACTCAGCCACTTTGTCTCTGCTTTGTCTCCTATGATTCTCATCCCAAAAATCTGCCTGCCTATAATTCAAATTTCAGTTTGAATGGTATCTCAGAGACTTTCTCAAGCCATTTAATCAAAAGTAGTCATCCAAACACTATCACAATATCCTATATTAACTCTTTTAGTAGAAATTACCACTTACTGATATTTTCTTTATTTTCATATCTATAAAATCTATCTATGTATCTATGTATCTATCTATGTATCTATCTATGTATCTATGTATGTATGTATGTATCTATCTATCTATCTATCTATCTATCTATCTATCTATCATCTTTCTATCTCCTTCCTTCCTAGAATGTAAATTTCCTGACATCTGGCTTTTAATGTTTGTTGATACTGAATAAGAAAGCATGGATTAACTCTGTTGTATCGATAAAGTAACAGAAGCTCAGAAGCTTTAAATTTCTCAAGGTTTCACAATTATTAGTGGCAGAATCAGCACCTGTCATTTCTGATGTCCACATACCAAAGTCCATTCTCCATCGGATTTCCTGAGTATAAAAATGCTGTGGGAGATGGAATGCCATGAGAGAGTGGGTAGTGAGTACTTCCTCAGCTTGTAGCAGACCCAAAACTCCTGGAACAGTAATGCTGGGTCTCTTATCTTCTTAGCCCATTTTGGGTTTGGAAATGTTTGTTTTCTGATATTAAATTAACATTTCTCAAAAATGTTCTACTGAATAATTCAGTAAGATGTTAGAAGTGTTCCATGATTTGGTGGCCAAAATAACTTTGTTAAATGCTGAGTTAAGCATGTCTCTTTACTGTAGGAATTCCCAGAGCCTTTAATATATGTATACTATGAATTTCCAGGAGGTAGATGTACTATGCACAACCACCCAAACTGATTAAGGTAGAAAATACAGTTATGCACCATATAACATTTTAGTCAACAATGAACCAAATATACAATGGTTGCCTATCACATAGTCCATGTGTGTAGTAGGCTATACCATCTAAGTTTGTACAAGTGCATTCTGTCATGTTTGCACAACGATGAATTCTCCTAAAAGCACATTTCTCAGAATGTGTTTCTGTTGTTAAGTGGCAATGACTATGTTTTTATGAAACCATATAAACATCTCCTAGAACATGTATTTCCTGGAACACAGTGGTAAACACTGAATTAAATATTTAGCGATAGACATCATGTTAGCAGAACAATTTTATTACAAAGATATTTATTAATGAATTATTTTACATGTAGAGAAATATGAATGAGTTTGTTTGTACTAGCCTCCTCTAAATTTTTTCCTTTCATGTGGCTTATTTAGTGTTGTGAAAGTCTTATTCTTTTTTTCAAGTACATGACTGCCAATTTTTTATTTCTCTGGTCAAATCATATATTATTTCTGACAGTCTGACTATTCTGGTAGAAATGTTAAAACTTTTTAAAGCCTATTATGGATGTCTTCTGTCCAGGTCCAGGAGTTTCTCAAGGAGTTTGATAGTCAGTGGTCTCATTATTTCCAACAGATATGCACTGCTGTAGTTTATAGTCTGTTACGCCCTAAGATAAGTCATGTTTCAAAGAAGTCGCAAAGTATAGAGAATTGAGTAATTCAGATGTTTCAAAGAGAAAAGATGCTTGGGACTAGAATATGTACAAGTAGCAAGAATAAATTTATTTGCCAAAGGAATATAGTAATAAAGTGTTTTCCATGCTATAAGAAGACTTTATTATTACATGCTAAATAATTTGGCTTATGAAAACTAACAGAAACAGACTTAGGAAAATCCTCTTTACCTTTTCATTGATGCAATTGGCAGCCTCTCAGTTTTCTCTCTTATTTCTAGCTTTGCTTTGCTGTCACGATTATGCTTGCAGCACAGTGTAAAGTTACCATGAAATTTAAACAAAAGAATTAACAAATACATGGATAAAGAACAGGTAAGGAACTGAATAGTGTGACATTTGTATAGTTCTTTGTATTTGAACCCCATGGCCATCCAGGGGTCTCTGTAGCCTTCAGTGTTTAAGAAAGACTGCCCTGAGGATGTCCAAAGCTCTCCCCAAGATTTCTGTGAATTCTCAGAGCCTCTTCCTTTTCCTGGGCTCCTGTTTTCTCATGCTGTGCACCATGACGACCCAGACACGAAATGTAATTATTTTGCCAATTTACACTATCTTCCTCCATGTCCATCTACACCATTGATAAGTATAATTGACTTTACTACCAAAATGGAGCAAAGGGGAATCATAATATTCCAAACAAAAACAATGTTAACTTGCATATTAAGTATTTATCTCTCTCTATCTCTACACACACACACGCACACGCACACATGAAGTTGGATAATTAAGTTCGAAAACTTGTTGCAACAATGTTGTTAATCTTTTTTAATGTTAAAGAGATTATTCATTATGAATTTGTACCAACTGGACAAACAGTTAACTAAGTTTACTATTTGGAAGCGCTGAAAAGGCTGCATGAAAAAGGTAGACAACCTGAACTTTTCACCAACAATTCATGGCTCTTGCATCACGACAATGCACCAGCTCACACGGCACTGTCTGTGAGGGAGTTTTTAGCCAGTAAACACATAACTGTATTGGAACACCCTCCCTACTCACCTGATCTGGCCCCCAATGACTTCTTTCTTTACCTGAAGATAAAAGAAATATTGAATGGAAGATACTTTGATGACATTTGATGACATTCAGGATCCCAAGGGTAATGCAACAACAGTTCTGATGGCCATTCCAGAAAAATAGTTCCAAAATAGCTTTGAAGGGTGGACTAGGTGCTGGTATTGGTGTATAACTTCCCAAGGATTGTACTTCGAAGGTGACCATAGAGATATTCAGCAATGAGGTATGTAGCACTTTTCCTAGGATGAGTTCACCAACTTAATTATCTGACTATGCGTGTGTGTGTGTGTATATTTATAAATATTTCATTGGAGGGACTTCTATTTCTGGAAATGGCACGATAATTCGTTTTGATCAATTCGTCCACTGAGAACAACTAGATTATCTGGAAACATATATTAAAAATTAAAATAGAACCTTGCAGGCATTTGTGAGCTAGAATAGCAGTGAAGAGCTAAAATAGTATTCAGGGATTCTTTTTCTAAGAAGATCTGCTGATTCCTGGAGAAGCAATTAAAAAGCAGAAATTCTGAAGAGCACTTCTGGCAGCATTACAAAGCTAAAGGGACTAAAATTAAATCTAGGTCCTACTAAATGGGAGAAGGGGACTGCTATACCTCACATTTTTTTGATGAAACTCAATTACAATATCCCCAACTGTTTTGTAACTAAGAAATTAACTTTGAAATTACTTATGGGTTAGAGAAGAAATCACCATTGAAATTAGAAACTATTTTGTCTGAATGACAAGAAAAAACTACGTATCAAAACTTGTGTGATGCCTAAACTATAAAACTTGTGGAATAATCTAAAACTAGGTCATCCTAGAAGGAAATAGGGGGAAAGTTTCATGACATTGTTTTTGGCAATGATTTCTTAACTATCACACCAAAAGTACAGGCAACAAAAGCAAAAATAGACAAGTTGAGCTATAGCAACTAAAAAACTTCTGCACAGCAAAGGAAACAATTAACAGAAGGAAATGAAACCAATGGTAGAAAATATTTGCAAACCATATGTCTGATAAGGAAATAATAGGCAGAACATATAAAGAACTACTACAATTCAACAATAACAAGTAACCCAATTAAAAAATGCACAAAGTATTTGAATAGACATTTCTCCAAAAAGATATACAAGTAGTCAACAAGCATATAAAAAGATTATCTACATTACTAATCAGCAGGGAAATGTAAATCAAAACCACAATGAGATATCCTCTCAGATCCGTAGGGATGGCCACGATCAAAGAAACAGAAAATAACAAACGCTGGCAAGGATGAGAAGAAATTAGAATCCTTGTGCATTGGTAATGGGGATGGAATGTAAAGTGGTATAGCTGTTATGGAAAACAGTATGGAGGTTCCTCAATGAATTAAAAATAGAATTTCCGTATGATCCAGAAATTCCACTTCTTGGTATATATCCAAAAGAATTGAAAAACAAAATCTTGAAGAGATATTTGCACACCCATGATCATTCCAGCGTTAATATTTACTATAGCCAAGAGATGAAAGCAACTTAAATGTCCATCTATGGATGAATAGATAGAGAAAATGTGATATATACACACATTGAAATATTATGCAGTCTTAAAAAGAAGGAAATTCTGTCGTACACTACAACATGATAGACCTTGAGGACATTATGCAAAGTGAAATAAGCCAGTCACAAATACTATATGATTCCCCTTCCGTGAGATATCTAAAGTAGTCAAAATTATAGAAACAAAGTAGAATGTGGTTACCATGTGGTAATCATTTTACAATGTATACATATATAAAATCATGTTGTACACGTTAAAATTAAACTACATATATATCAGGGGTGCCAAAAAATGTATAAAAGTGGACACTTTGGTCAGTGTTACTCAAGCAGTAGTTTGCCATAATCAGAAGTGTCTGGACGCTGATGGTAACCACTTTGAGCACCTCTTATAATTGCAGAAGTCAAATGTGACTTGTAGTCATCTTTTGTTATCAGTATGTATTGAGTATTACAATTTTAATTCTTAAAATGTGTATACTTTTTTTGGCACCCTCTGTATATATGTCAATTATATCTCACTGAAACTGGGGAAAAAATAAAATTTACTCTTAAAAAAAGAATGTGGTTAACAGAGGCAAGGGGAGATAAGGGATTTATTGTTCAGTTGCTCAATGGGTATGGAGTTTCAGTTTTGCAGGATGAAAAAGTTCTAGATATCTGTTGTATAACAGTGTGCATATAGTTAACACTATGGTACTGTACACTTAAAAATGGTTAAGATGCTAAATTTTATGTGCTTTTTACCACAATTTAAAAAAATACTGTGGAATGCAGCTAAAACTATGTGTAAAGAGAAATTTACAGTGTTAAATTTATATGTTAAAAAAACAAAGATTGAAATTTAATAGCTTAAGCACCCATCTCAATAAATTAGACAATGGGGGGTAAAAACAAACACAACAAAAGCAAAATTCCAAAGAAAATAATAAGAGCAGAAATTAATGAAATTGTAAACAAAGCAAAACAAAGCAAAAAACATAAAGAGGTGCCACAAAGGCAAGCATTTTGGAAAAACCAAATAAAATTGATAAACGTCTAGAAAGACTGGTTAAGAAAAAAACAGAGATAATATACATAACCAATATCAAGAATACAAATGGAGACATTACTATAGATCCTGCAGACATTCATAAGAGTGAGTTGACGAACAACTTAATGCAAAAGTTTGGAAAATGTGGACAAAACAAACTTCAGAAACTCATATAAAAACAAACACAATCAAAGACAGAAAATCTGAATAGTTACGTAACTGTTCAATTAATAAACCCATACAGAGAAATTGTTGGGAGGAGATTCTCCATGGGGTTTCTACAGCAATCTTTTCAAGGATGTTTGCACAAAATAGCTGTAGAAGCTAGGAATAGTGTCTCTCTTTCTAGAGAGAGGTCAAAGGGCAGATTTGTCTTTTCATCAGTAAATAACGTCTCCATGCAGAACAGAGTTTGGTCAGGATTCTAGCAGCGCCTGTAAAAGTTTCCTAAGCTCACTATTCCTCAGCTGTGACAGGAATCACTGTGTGCGCAGTGGCTGCTGGGAACAGCCTCCTTATCCCTCTCTTGGGACTTGGGCAAGCAGCTCATGCTACCTGCTGGGCTGTGATAATAAACTGTCAAAATCTATTTGGGCTTGTTTGCTTACTAAACAGTGATTTGCTTACCAAACAACAATGGGTCTATAGAAATATAGCAAGTAGTCACTGTTGCTTAGGGACTGCTTGACTAGACAGAAACCTTCCCACAAAGCAAAGGCAGGTCCAGTTACTTTCATGGAGTGAATTCTTGCAAACATTTAAGAAAGAATTAATGCCAGTATTAATCAAAACCTTCCAAGGAATACACACAGAGGGAACATTCTCCATCTTGTTTAATGAAAATGTGGTAACCTTGATACCAAAGCCTGAAAGGATCTTAGAAGCAAAATTACAGGCCAATCACACTCATGATTATAGATGTGAAAAACCAAATGTTACAAACTAAATCTGGCAATATACACTAATGATAATATACCACAACCAATTTAATACAGAAATACAAATCACTTAATATTTGAAGATCAATTAATATAACTCACTAAAAAAACGATCAAAAAGAAAATATCATTTCACCAGATGCAGAAATAATCATCTGATTAAATTTAAAATAAAAATTCTTAGCAAGCTAAGAAAGGAAGATGACTTCCTTAATTGGATAAAAGTTGTTCTCAAAAAGCCTATAACAAACACCAAACAATGTTGTGCAGCTTTTGGCAAGATCATTTAGTCTTTCTCTTATGTGAAAATGTTTATTTGCTTACTGCAATAATACTAATATGATTGATTGTGGGTATTGCTCCAGATCCTTCTGGAATGATATGTAACATACATATAGAATGCCATTACCTTTATAAAATTGAGAAAATTCTGCATTTCCAAATATATCTGGCCTCAGGGTTTCAGATAAGGGATGGTGGACCTGTGTAACTAACATCTTACAAAGGAATAAGAAAGGAGAATAAATTTGTCCAGATTTCAGGAGTATTATGTGGATATTATGGACTGAATCGTGTCTCCCCCAAATTCATATGTTGCAGTCCCAACCTTTGGTACCTCAGAACATGACCTTATTTGGAGATAGTGTCTGCAGACATAATCAGGTTAAAATAAGGTCATTCGGTGGGTTTTAACCCAATATGACTGGTATATTTATATGAAGGGGTAATGTGAAGGGTCAGAGGGAAGAAAATGTGTAGAGCCATAGAGAGAAGACAGCAATCTATGAGCCAACAGAGCGGGTTGGAACAGCTTTTTTCCTCATAGATCTCAGAAGGAACCAACACTGCCCACACCTTGATTTTGGACTTCAAGCTTCCAGATAATAAATTTCTGTTGTTTGAGGCATCCAGTCTGTGTTATTTTGTTTCTGCAGCCCTAGAAAACTAACAACATGAATATGTGAGTGCTCTATAGGAAATGCAAGAGAGAGGATTAGAGTGCTTTCAGCTTCAAGTGAACAGTCTAAGACAAAAGTGGCTTAAAAATGAGAGCTGGAGATAAGAGTAGTTCTAGGCTTGTTTCAGTGTGTTGGTGATACCATCAAGGACCCTGCTTTTTAAGTACTTCCTTACTATCTTTAGTGTGACAACAATGTCTCTCTTCATAGTTATAAAATGGTGACAGTTGTTCCAAGTGTTGTACCCTCATGTGACAAAGTACGAAAGTAGGAAAGAAAGGCATGGGGTTCTACTTGAGACTATCTCAGCAGAGTCTCCCTGAGTTTCAGTGGTCAGAACCAGGTCACATGCCATTTTCATCTACAGGGAGGTTGGAAGAGTAAGGACAGTCTGTTCTGCTATTACATCCATTTCCAAGAAGTGAATTAGTGCATATGCATTGGGAAGCAGGGGGGTGATGTCAGCATAATGTGGAAATTGTGTTGGGATAGCAAAAGAGCAGTGTGTAGCGACACAGCAGGAGATAATTGGTAACCTTCAGCAAGAGAGGCAAAAGCCTGTAGCTGTACAGGCAGGAGACCTGTTAACTTTCTGAAAGAAAATTAAAAATGAATGCCTGTACCTAGGTCACCTTCCCCAGAGTGGCACTCCTACCCCCCCCCCCCCCCAGCTTTTTACAACTCTAAGCATGCAGCAGTTTCTACTTCTATGCTCATTTTTATCAGCAGCCTTACTGGCTCAGAACTTCACAGTGTTTTCCATATCGCTCTTTAATTTTTTTAAAGATAAGTTTATTGAAGTATAACATGCATAGAAAAAAATGCAAGAACCATAAGTGAATATTGGGGAGTTGTGACGTGAACATTTTTTAGTAACAACTCACCTTTAACTTTGGGGGAAAAGACTTACTATAGGACACAAGCAAATTAAGATCTGTCTTCTGTCACTGATGATTTCCTGGATTTGAGAACAAGGTCTTTCATGGGTGAAGAAAGTTCTTGAGGCTTTTTATGAGCAGTGTTATTGCCATCTTCTTGTTCTTTGTCTAATTAATCACTCAAAGGATTATCTCCCTGCCCAGTCTTATTTTGACCAACTGCTTTACAACCTAGCCTTGATACTTCACTAAAAGAGTATGCTGATCCTCTGGAATTTTGCTATTAAGAAAAGCAATAACCCATGGGACACAGCTTCCAGATACACAGAGAATGTTGTGGGTTGAAAACTGAAGCAACAAAAAACTATTAGAAACAATCAACGAATACAGTAAAGTTGCTGGCTACAAAATCAACGTACAAAAGTGCACTGCATTCCTATATACTAACAATGAAATCTCAGAAAAAGAAAAAAAAATTCCTTTTGCAATTGCAGCAAAAAGAATAAAATATCTAGGAAAAACTTAACCAAGGATGTGACAGACCTGTCTGCTGAAAACTATAAGACAATTTTAAAAGAAATTGAAGAAGGCACAAAGAAATGGAAAGACATTCCATACTCATGGATTGGAAGAATCAACATAGTTAAAATGGCCATATTACCCAAAGAAATATACAGATTTAATGGAATCCCCAACCAAATCCCAATGGCATTTTTTAAAGAAATAGAACAAAAAAATCATCAAATTTGTTTGGAACCACAAAAGACCCCAAATAGCCAAAGCAATCTTAAGAAAAAAGAATAATACTGGAAGTATCACACTCCCTGACATTAGCTTGTACTACAGGGCAACAATAATCAAAACAGCATGGTATTGGCAGAAAAACAGACATGTAGACCAATGGAATATAATTGAGAACTCAGAAATAAAACCACATAAATATGGACAGATAATTTTTGACAAAGAAGCGAAAAACATAAATGGAGAAAAGACAGCCTCTTCAATAAATGGTGCTGGCAGAATTGGAAAGCCACGTGCAAAAGAATGAAACTGGACTGCTATCTGTCACCATGTACCAAAATTAATTCAAAATGGATCAAAGACTTAAGCATAAGACCTGAACTGCATAGAAGAAAACATAGGTACTAAACTTATGGACCTTGGGTTCAAAGAGCATTTTATGAATATGACTCCAAAGGCAAGGGAAGTAAAAGCTAAAATAAATGAATGGGACTATATCAAACTTAAAAGCTTCTGTACAGCAAAAGGAACCATCAACAAAATAAAGAGGCAACCAACTGAATGGGAGAAGATTTTTGCAAACAGTGCCTCCGAAAAGGGGCTAATATCCAAAATATACAAGGAACTCATACGACTCAACAACATAAAAACAAACAACCCAGTTGAAAAATGGGCAGAGGACCTGAAGAGACATTTCTCCAAAGAGGACATACAAATGGCAAATATACATATGAAAAATGCTCAATATCCCTAATCATCAGAGAAATGCAAATAAAAACCACAATGAGACATCACCTCACCCCAGTCAGAATGGCTATCATCAACAAGACAAATAGTAACAAGTGTTGGAGAGGCTGTGGAGAAAAAGGAACCCTCGTACACTGTTGATGGGAATGCAGACTGGTGCAGCCACTATGGAAGGCAGTGTGGAGGTTCCTCAAAGAATTACGAATAGAATTACCATATGACCCAGCAATCCTTCACCTGGGTATCTACCCAAAAAATCTGAAAACATTTATCCGTAAAGATCTATGTGCTCCGATGTTCATTGCAGCTTTGTTTACGGTGGCCAAGACATGGAAAAAACCAAAATGTCCTTCGATAGATGAATGGATAAAGAAGTTGTGGTACAGCAAAGGAAACCATCAATAAAACAAAAAGGGATCCTACTGAATGGGAAAAGATATTTGCCAACGATATATCTGATAAGGGGTTAATATCACAAATTTATAAAAAACTCACTCAAATCAACTCCAAAAAAACAAACAACCCAATTAAAAAATGGGCAGAGGACATGAAGAGACATTTTTCTAAAAAGGACATACAGATGGCAAACAGACATATGAAGAAATGTTCAACCTCACTAACCATCAGAGAAATGCAAATAAAAACCACAATGAGATACCACCTCACCCCAGTCAAGATGGCTATCATCAATAAATCAACAAACAACAAGTGCTGGCGTGGATGTGGAGAAAAGGGAACGCTGGTGCACTGTTGGGAATGCAGATTGGTGCAGCCACTATGGAAAACAGTTTGGAGGTATCTCAAAATCTGAAAATGGAACTACCTTATGATCCAGCAATCCCACTCCTAGGTATCTATCCAGAGAAATCCAAAACTCCAATTCAAAAATCTTTATGCACTCCTATGTTTATTGCAGCACTATACACAATAGCCAAGACCTGGAAACAACCGAAATGCCCATCAGTAGATGACTGGATTAAGAAACTGTGGTACATTTATACAATGGAGTATTATGCAGCCATAAAGAAGAAAGAAATCTTACCATTTGCAACAACATGGATGGACCTAGAGAACATTATGTTAAGTGAAATAAGTCAGAAAGAGAAAGACAAATACCATATGATCTCACTTATATGCGTAATCTAAAGAAAAGAATAAGTGAATGAACTAATCAGAGACAGTTTTGGAAACATGGAGGAAAAACAGAGGGTTGCTAGAGGGGCGGGGGGTGGGGATAAGGGGAAGGTGAGAGGTTTTGAAAAATAGTCGGTAACCACAAGACAGTCATGGGGGTTTGAAAATTAATTTGGGGAACGTACAGAGAGATAGTGGATGGGGGGAGTGCGGTTCACACAGTGTGAGGGATATAAATGATAAACGTCTAAGTTTTGCTTTGTCTTGTGCACCTGAAACTAATAAAAAAAAAAAGTTGTGGTATATATACACAATGGAATACTATTTGGCGGTAAGAAAAGATGAAATAGGACCATTTGTGACAACATGGATGGATCTTGAGATTATAATGCTAAGCGAAATAAGTCAGACAGAAAAAGCAAAGACCCATATGATTTCACTGATATGTGGTATATAAACCCAAAACAACAAAAGAACAATACAAACAAATGAGAAACAAAAACTCATAGACACAGACAACAGGTTAGTGGTTACCAGAGGGTAAGGGGGAAGGGGGATGGTAGATGAGGGTCAACGGATCAAATATATGGTGATGGAAGGAAAACTGACTCTGGGTGGTGAACACACAATGGGATTTATAGATGATGTAATACAGAATTGTATACCTGAAATCTATGTAACTTTACTAACAATTGTCACCCTAGTAAACTTTAATTTAAAAAAAAAAAAGGAAAAAAAAGAAAACTGAAGCAACAGGATGGAAGTGAGGTCCATGTTGTTTTGATGCATTTTTATTGTGTTCTGAGGAGCCTCAGCCATGCTGAGCTGCCTACCTAGTGCTGTTCAAATTATATTCTGAAATACTCATTTTTCAACATTGTTAGTGATCTTGCCAAAAGCTGCACAGGTTTTGAATCATCTATCTTTAACTCCATTTTTCCTATAGACCCTGTTTTTTTCAGGGTTTAATCTTGCAGAAAACAAGGATTTCCAGTAATGATGCTATTAATAGATAGAGTAGAAACAACTGAAACTGACATTTTCAGCCTCTGTCACAGGAAAAGATCTCTGTCAGCCGGAAGAAGGGAAAGGCGATGATTTGGGGGTAGAGGATAACAATGTCTATCTCATAGCACATATAAACATTATTCACTTTGCTGCCATAGGTTCAATGTTTAACATGGTTTAGAAAAAAGTAAAACTTGCTGGAGCCAAATGTGGAGACTGACAATCAATTTTAATTGGTACTAGATTGTTTTTCAAGTGCAATTTGTATTGTGGCTAAAATAGATTTGTGTAAGAGGCTTATGAAAACTTTGCGGCTCCTCCGTGGCCTCATGTGGGTGTGAGAGAGGAGAATAAGTGGCTGGTCAACCAGGTTAGCAAAGCATTTTTGTCTATAGATAGCAGGATTTTGAGCAGCCCCAGATTACAGAAGCTGCTTGGAAATGTGGACATGGGTATCCACTGGCCAATGGTTAGGCATTCAAAGCCAATTTTTGGAGTAGGGGATAGTTGCTAACACCCAGGCAGACCATAAACTTCCAGAAGTAGTTTTCCTTGCAGGAATTTAAAGCATATTCACAAACTGGCCCAGCCTGGGCAACATGAGTCATATAATCCCCTCTATCTGACCTGCCCCCAGCACCAGAACTCACACTGCTATGTCACAGAGGAATACTCGTAAGTGCTTCGTAGGGCACTTGTCCACATGCAGTTGACTAGGAGGAGAGAAAGGTGATCAATCATATTTTAAATAGTGAAATACCTTTCACATCTCCCTCACTACTAATCACTTAGATTCTTCTTAAAGATCACCAATGACAGGTCACTCACTCTCTATAAAATCTATAGTATGTAGGTAACGGAATGAGTTCTGGAGCCAGACTATGTGGGTACAAATCCATATGTGTATATATAACATGTAATAACTTGAAACAACTTAGCACCATATAAATGCAAGCTATTATTATCATTGTCATCATCACTATTATTGTAATTATTATTATTAGAATGACCAAAGAGCATCCAAATCAGAACACATAGTCTGACCAATTTTACTTCATTCTTGGTGTGATTAAAATTAAGTTAGGTATCAAAATATTTGTAGGAAACATCTATTATTTTTGTCTTCCTCATTCATTCATCCATTAACTCATTTGGACATAATCTAGCAACTTCTCTGAGAAACCACTATTCTCTGTTTTCAGAACAAGTTCTTCAAATGCTTTAGGTAGACTTGAGTTCACCTCCAGCATCCAGAGAGGGCATTTGATTCAGTGTTGGATAATCAAATTGGCACATTCCCTTGATCATGTGACTGGTACAGAGTTGGGCATGAACATTATCAGAACCAGCAGGAGACAGTGTTTTGCCAGGTCTACTGAGAGAAGCACAAGCATTTTCTTTGTAGGTTATGAACCTGGGGAGATATAATTCTGGAGCTGCTGGCAGCCATTTGGCAGCACATAATGCCTAAGGGGAAAAGCTGTGGCATATATTTATTATTCTTTCTGGCCACTCAGCATCTTTGAACAAGTTTCCTATGTTGAAGAACTCCCCAATTTATGAGATCACCTTCCTCTGTACAAGCTGAATTCTTACCTTCTTAGTCTTTTTTTCTGTAGAGTATGTGTGTTCTAGGCTCTGCCAATCAGACCCACTCTTGCCAGATTTTTAATCAGAAGCCAGTGAGGCCAAAAGGACTCCATTCTGAGAAGACAGCAGCTGTATCCTATTTCTAGAGGCACTACCGTGTTTCCCCGAAAATAAGACCTAACCGGAAAGTAAGCTGTAACGTGATTTTTCACGATGCTCGTAATATAAAATAAGCCCTAATGCATCTTTTGCGGCAAAAATTAATATAAGACCCGGTCTTATTTTCGGGGAAACATGGTAATAGCAATGGGTTTGACAGGGATTAATGGTCCAGACAATTCCTGGGATTAGAACTGTCGGATCCAGTGGTGCTAGCGGTGGGTCTTAATATGATTTGGGATGTATTTCTTACTACAAGTCTACAAATCTGGTTCTGAAGTCTTTCTGAAAATACTGTGAGCTATCTAAAATGCTTTAATACTTTTTCCTTAAATTAGCCATAGTTGGTTTTGGTTGTTTGCAAACTGAGACCTTTGAGTACAGGCATTAAAAATGGAAAAGAGCAGATTCAAGAGATGAGAGACCAGGTCTTGGAGACATCATATGTGTTCCTAGATTTAGTCACAACTAAAGCATGCACTCCCCTTGAGTTTTCAGTTAGATAAGCCAATTAATTCTCCTTTTCCTTAAGCTAATTTGGGTTAGGGTTTGGAACTTACAACACAGAAAATACCAACTGTTACAATATTGTACTTTATTCTTATGTCCTTTATCTATCTTTTTATGATTTTGTGATAAAATTTAAAATGAGTAGTGCTTAATAAAAGAACAACTCTTATAATCCTCATGGAAGCTGTTTATTACTGTGATCCAAGTTCTATTAACAGAGCCAGACATCTGTTTGCTCTTTAATATCAGATGAAATCAGAACAGAATTTGACACTGTTAATTCTATTTTTCTCTCCTGTAAATTCTTCAGTTGTTTTAGCTTTTAATTTTCTTTTCAAAATTTATTCATGGGAAGTGACATAAAATGCACGATATTTTCTATCTGATTTCTTAGTTCCATTGACTTAAAAACAAGCTTGATACTTATTCATAAATATTAAAAATTTATGCAGTTGCATATTTTTTATACTAATCTGCCTATCTCACATTATAAAAACAGAAAATAAACATTCACTCAAATTGATGGTCTCCTCCCAGTGGAAGTATTTCTAGAGTGCAGAGTGTAATTTGCTAAAATGTTTGACATCAGGTTCCTTTTTTTGTCATTATAATTTCTGGTACATTCATTTTATACAAATGTCGGCAAAGATTTTGCTCCCCTCTTCCCAAACATACTGACACAAACATAATATTGGACTTATTTTTATTCTTTGGGTTTAAAAATGTAGTTAATTCTTATGATCAGTAAGTAAATACATGAACATTATTAAAAAGACTTAAAAACTATAAGAAAACTAACGAGGAAAAAAGTATACATCATTTACCATCAGATAAAACCATTGTCATTTGCAATAGTTTCTTTAAATCTTTTAACTGGACATAGATATTTATATATACACATATTTTTTTGAGATAATTACGTCCATCAAATTTTGCATAATGCTTTTTAATTAACTTCATTGTAAAATAAGTTTAAAGCATTGATTTTGCATCACCTGCTATTTTGATAAAATTAGTTCACTGCTAACATCACTACTTTGCTTTTGAATATAGGAATGTACAAAATCATGGAACTATAATCCTAATTTGCAATCATTGCAGATCTAGAATAAAGTCTTAATTTTTATAGTTTTATTATATACTTGGTATTGTCAAGTTTAAAACATATAGATAATCTCAATTATCCCTCTAAATTACCCTGAATGGTATATAAAAAGAAGAAGCATTAGCTTGGGGTGGGAAGGAGAAGTAGAATAGAATACATACTTCTGTAGTCCCCCCCAGTGGATGTCTGAAACTGCAATTAGTGCTGAATTCTACTAATCGCAGATATGTACTGTTTTTTCCTATACATACATACCTATCATAATTTATAAATTATACACAGTAAGAGATTAACAACAATAACTAATAATAAAATAGAACAATTATAACAATATGCTGTAATAAAAGTCGTGTGAATGTGGTCTCTTTCAAAATAGCTATTGCACTGTATTCGCCCTTCTTCTTGTGATGATGTGTGATGTTACAACGCCTATGTGATGAGATGAAGTGAGGTGAATGATGGAGGCGTTGTGTAGTGATAGGCTATTACTGACCTTCTGATGATACAGCTATGGACTAATGGGCAGGTAGCATGTACAGTGTGGGTATAGTAGACAAATGGATGATTTGTGTCCTGGGCTGGACAGGGTGGGACACTGTGAGATTTCATCATGTTACTTTGAATGGTGTGCGATTTAAAACTTATAAATTGTTTATTTCTGGAATTTTCCATTGAATATTTTCAGACTGTGGTTGATTAGGGGTAACTGAAATAGCAGAAAGTGAAATTGCAGATAAGGGGGAACTACTGCACAGGAAGTCGGGACCTCACCATCCAAAATTAATCAACTCTGTGACTGTGATGATTACTTTTTTGTGTCAACATTGCTAGATTACTATGTTGTCCAGTTATTTGGTCAAACACCAGTCTAGATATTTCTGTAAAGCTATATGTTAGTAACATTTACAATCAGTTGACTTTAAGTAAAATGTATTACTCTCTATAATATGGGTGAGCCTCATCCAGTCAGTTGAATCTCTTAAGAGCAAAGACTGAAGTTTTTTGAAGAAGAAGGAATTCTGCCTCAAGACTGCAACACAGAAATTCTGCCTGAGTTTTGAACATTTTGACTCAAGAGTGCTGGCCTACTCTACATAGATTCTGGATAAGCCATTTCCTATAATCATATGAGCCAATTCCTTAAAATAAATCTCTCTCTAAATATGTACATATAGCTTATTGATTCTGTTTCTCTGGAGAATCCTAACTAATATAGTGGTTTGGGTCAAGTGACCCCAACTTTTCATTTCTTTGGCTGAAGATTAGGAGATGGAGATCAGAGATTCCCAAACTGTATTCTGTAAATCAGTGTCCATTTTGGATAAAGTTCTACCCAGTTTGTGATAAAAAGAGAAAACAAGTTGGTAAGTTTTTCAGATAATCAGAATTATTCAAATATATATTTCTCTCTCTTTTCCTCTTGAAGATTATAGCCTTCTGTTTTCTTTTGGAGTGAAAATATCCTTTGTTTTATAAAATGATGATGATGGTAATTGGAAGTTTTTTCTTCTGCCTTGTTTTTTAATGTACCAGACAAAATACAAAGTTGGCGATTTTAAATAAGTAACAAATTTGGGAAATTTTTACTAGTTAACATAATTTAAAAATTTAGGAGCCACTGCCTTAGACGATCCCTTCGAACACTAAAATTCTAAAATTCTAAGGTAAGATATTAGAGACTCAGAGAAGTGAAATGACTAGAGAGTCTGAAATAAAAAATTTTTTAAAAAATTATGAAGACAAAGAAATTATTTGTAGATTTGTAACCATTTTGGATTAGTAAACACTACGGAAGCTAGTTGATTTTGGATTCAAAAAAATTCGACTTCCTTGTTTTGCTGGTGAACCTTTCAGCATCAATTCCTGGTAGCAGTTAACAATTAACATGACCTTAGTTGAGCCTTTCAATTTCTTTCATAGTTAAATAAAAGAGATTATTTAAAGCAGCTTCACTAATCTTAATTGTTTGTTTTAATCTGATGGAGCAAGAGAATCAGAAAGTCAGATGCTACAGAAAGAAAGGACATTTCCTTTTCCTTCTGAGAAGTTTAATGTCCTCATATGTGCACAGCACCAACAGCTTGGGAAAGCTGGCTTCCCCTGTATATTCGTAGCTGGTTTTTAAATTCAGCCTTGCTGCTCACTAGGTAGTAAAAAACAATCAGTAGTCCTTTGATAGGTAACTGACCCTTCAGTGGGTGTACAGGTGAAATTAAAGCTATACGGACTTACTTGAAAGCAAATAATGGGTAAATTTAAAGCACTGTGCAGCCAGGATTCAAAGCAGGTCTTTTGGGTAGATCAGTCACTCATTGGTCATAACCCCTTATGGATTACACCTGTTCAGGGAGAATTCAAATGAACTCACTCAGATATCATATTCTTGAGGAGAATCATTACAAGCTTTTCCCCTTATCATACATTACAGAAAAGATTTATAAACTTTAAGTTAGAGTTTAAGACATTTTTCCAAACTAAAAACGTATCTACTTTTAACTACCGGCTTTATTCTTGGGGTCTTTCAAATATTTCCCTTTGTGTTTGTGGTGAATTCTTCACTTTTGTTGATCTGAGTCAATTCCATATAAAAGGCAAAGCTTATCATTCTATATCTAAATATATATTGATAAAATATAATTGATCTTCATTTAAAAGTTCTGAGTTTCATTTTCTCCTTCATCAGGAAGGACTCTTATATAGCTTCTGTTTTTGCATATATGACATAGTTTTAATTTCTCTCTCTCTCTCTCTTTCTCTCTCTGTTTTAAAAATATGGGCAACAGAAGATTGGTATTTAATTCTTTCTTGTCACCATTCCCTGACCCTGTCCAGGATTTCCCTCATATTGTTTACAAGCAATTAAGCACATTTGGTGTCGGGGCACAAAGGCATTCACTACCTAGCAATAGGGATGACTTTTCTCTCAACCAAGACTGTAGAATTAATGGTTCTGGCTAAATGATATCTTTGTCCAAATCTTGCTTTTTAATGTTTACCTCAGTTACATTTACTCTGGCTAAGTTGCGGGGCACCTTTGCCCAAGGACACTGGTAAATGTAAAAGAAGTTGAAGGTAACTAGGAGAAGTGATATTAAAGTAAGTCACATGTCTGGTGCTCCAGGTACTGTGCATTCATGATGTAAATTCCCATAATGGGTCAGTTTTATCAGAATTTAAGAGAATGAAGAACTGTTATAAGTCTCCCAGAACCTGACCAAAAATCTATTTTCAGTCTGCTTTGTTTATGGCAAGTGGCATTCAAGACACAGGCAAGACAAGAAAGTGGTGAAGCAATCAGCTATAAATAGTAGAGCTTATGTTTGTTCGAAGACATTGTGTTCTGTAAAACACTGAGTAGTTGGATTCTTGCAAAGAACTGTGTCTAGTTCAACTCAAATTTGTAAGAGCAGATGGGAAAAGAAAAGAAAAGAAAAAAAATATCCAAGAAAGCATACTGGTGTTTAGTGTTCCATTCTATTTTGTTTTCTTTCTACTCATGGGATGGAAATTTTCCATTTTGCCTAGGTTGTCTTCTGTTGTAGGATTGTTCCACAAACTCCATTAACATCCATTCACTTATGGAGCATCTGCCATGTAACAGAAACTGAGGCATGAGCATTCTAAGCACAAAAGAGGCAGATTCCTGCCCATAGTCTAGCAAAGGAGAAAGATGAGAGAATTGAGAATTATAAATTATAATTCAATGTGATAAGTGCTACATAGAGGGTGATGTGGTAAGAAAGCTGAGGACATAGGGTAACTGATTCATCCTGATTTCTCTGGCAGATTTTTGGTCTTAGCACTCAGAAACCCATGTCCTAGGAATCCCTGCGGGTCCCAGCCAAACCCAAAGTTTGTCACCTTAGTGAGGTACCCAGTTGTGTGTAGTTGAGGATAGTCATAGGGGGAGGTAATAGTATGTAAGGGAAATTCCCAGAAGAGAGGAAATGTTTAAGCTGTGTCTGGAAAGGCTGAGGTTGAAAAAGGTAAGTGTGATAGTCTGAATGATAGCCCCCGAGATATGAGGTCCTAACCACTGGAACCTGTGAATGTTACCTTACACGGTAAACGTGATTTTGCAGATGGGACTAAAATTAAGGATCTTGCGATGGAGAGAATATATTGGATGATCCATGTGGGACCTAAATGTAATCTTAAATGCTCTTATAAAAGAAAGGCAGAGGGACATTTAATAATAAAGAGATGTGATGATGAAAGTAAGAGGTAGGAGTAATGTGCCAGGATGGGGCCATCAGCCAAGAAATGCACGTGATCTCCAGAAGATGGAAATGGAAAGGAAATGGATACTTCCCCAGAGCCTCCAGGAGGAACCAGTCCTCTGACACCTTGACTTTAGTGCAGTGAGACTAATGTCTAATTTTTGGTCTCCAGATTATAACAGAATAAATCAGTGTTGTTTCAAGCCACTAACTTTGTGATAATTCATTATAGTAGCAATCGGAAACTAATACAGTGGGAATGCAGAGAAGGGCATTGTAAGCAAGGCGATACGTGACAGAGGCTGTGAGAGAGCAGGGGCTGTTCAGGATGCTTCCATGCAGCAGTTTGGCAGCAACTCATGCACGGGTACACAGGGAACCCAGGAGAAGACACTCCAAGGGGAGGCAGGGCTGGATTCTGAATGACCTTGTGGCTCATATAAGGAGTTTCCCCTCCATTTTGAAGACAGTGAAAATACATTCAATGATTTAAAGCAGGGTCCTAATCAGATTATATTTGCATTGTAGAAAAGTATTTTGGTAGCAGGATGAGAAGTGGATTATTGAGAGGAGGGAGAAGATCCAAAGAAGCAGGGAAATCTATTTAGCAAGATTGTATTGTCCAGGCCACTGAAGGTAAGTGTCTCAATTGCCAAGGTGGATGGAAAGTAGGGGCAGTTTCTAGAGAGTCTTAGAAGGGAGATTGTACAGGACTTGGTGACTGCCTGATAAGACAAAGGAAAGGCTGAGATTTTCGTTTGGGTGCTGTGGAAGATGCAGCTGTCACAGCCAAGATGAGGAATACAGAAGGGGGAGTATGCATACAGGCAGTGGGTAGGAATGATGGGTTAGCTTTTAGACATGTTGAATTTGAAGGACCATTGAGATGTACAAGTAAAATTTTAAGAGGACAGTTCAATCAAAAATTTCAAAAAGAACTTCGTAAAAGGAAGGTTCTCGTTCGGGGCATAGGGGCAATGAAGGAAGTAGAAATAGACCAAAGACGAGGATTCTGGGAATGCAGACTTACCCCTCATGCATGGCCTTTTCTTTCTCAGTATGTCCAGTCCATTTCTTGAGTATCGCTGTCCAGTACCTTATTGGTTATGGTTTAGATACAGTTGAGCTACTCCATTTGTCTCTGCATCTCTTACCTTGCTGCTCTCCAGTTTGTCCTCATCCCACCATTCCTTAAGCTCTGATCATGCTGCACTTCTTCTGCTCATAATTCTCCTATAGCTTCTCCTTGCAACTCTTCCAGTCAGGCTCCCGCCTACCTTTCAGCCTGGTCACCACCACTCCCATTTTATATCAGCAGACAGAAATTATTAAAATAAATTATTGTTTAAGAAGTTAACACCAAATGAAAATAAAGAAAATAATTAAAAGTTTTAAAAGTAGGCCTTACAATTTTTAACAACAGAGTTTGCTAATTATATTAACATTGAGTTACATGTATAAAGCTCTTTCTGACCTTGAACTAGTGGGGAAATGGTGGGGCTTTAAATATATGCTAACTCCAAATAGAAGCTGTGCCTTATCTCCATTTCTTGTTTGATAACTTTAAAGAGCTTTGTGAACAAATTTTATATATATGAGGGTGCATGCCAGTGTGTGTTTGAGGTGTTTCTATTCATAGCAAACTAATTTTTGTTTCAAATGAAGTATTCTAGTTTGTCTTTATCTTCTTTAGTTCATTATTTACAGATGGAAATGTTGATTCATAATAACATATAAATGTAATTAGTACCATATTTACATCACAGCTCTTGAACTAGAGTGAAAATCAGATTAGCAACAGAAGCTTTGCTTTGTCTATTGTCATTTTCTTTGTCCTCTTGAGGATTATAGGGAAATGGAAATGCTTTCAAACTTTTGTCTTTGTTCAGCTCAGAATTTTAATGCCATCTATAATCATTTGCGTACATAAGACTTCAGTGAAAAATCTAAGCTACAATATTATATCATATATTGTTATTTTAATACTTAAAAACAACATGGAATAATTAAAACAGGTATTTTAAACCATTTTTCCATTTTTGACTGTTGGAAATACATTTCTCTTTCAAAGTTTTGCTGACATTTTCTCCACTGGAATCAATATTTGTCTCCTATATATTTTTTAACAGTATCTCACGCTATAGGTATTTTAATAGTTCTCTTATTTCTTCTTTTAGGGAGATAAACTCCTTAAAGGCAGGTCCATAACATGTTCAACTTTGCATCCTTGCACTGCTTAATATAGTAGGGACACATAGCTACACTGGATAAATATTTGTTGAACTCAATTATTTGTTATTCTTCTGCCTAGTAGAGCTGACCTCACATTCCCCAATGCCTTCCTGTATCTTTCTCATAATATCTAGGTGCAGAAGTCACTTGGGTATAAAGGCATAAGGTCATAATAAAAGTAAAAATCTAATTCTATGCTATACCAATATCCCTTTATGAATTTCCCACTGTTGGTAGGTTCTTTTCAAAGTGATGGAAAATTCCACAAACATTTAAAAAATTTTTGACCTAAGAATTCTATTTAATCTCTTTAGAACTCTTCTCAATGAACAATGAAGGAAAACTACACTTGTAGAAAAGATAATGCATAGCTTCCCTTAATTTGTAGATTGACTTTAAAAATGTCTCAAAACTTTCTGCAAGAAAAATTGATTTACACAGTGCAGAGTGGAGTGGTTCAATAAGGCCAGTTATTTAATACAATTATCAATAAAGAATGTATCATCTTACATGGAAGCTATTATGGACTGAATTGTTATCTTAAAGTCCTAACCTCTAGTACCACACAATGTGACCTTATTTGGAAATAGGGTCTTTCCAAAGGTCATCAAGTTACAAGGAGGTCTTTGGGGTGGGCCCTAATCCAATAGGACTGGTGTCCTTATAAAAAGGGGAAATTAGGACCCAGAGACAAACATGCATAGAGGGAAGATGGCCACGTGTAATTGAGGGTTGGAATGGAACACCAAACATTACCAACAAGCCACCAGAATTTATGAAGAAGTAAGTAAAGGTCCCTCCCTATAGGTTTCAGGGGGAAGATGACCCTGCCATTACCTTGAATTTAGACGTCTTGCCTCCAGAACTGAAAGGTAATAAATTTCTGTTGTTTTAAGTCACCCAGTTTGTAGTGCTTTGTTATGGCAGCCCTGGAAAACCAATATAGGGCCTTATATAATGCATACTGGTACCTCATTCTACCAAATCTCTTGACTTGAAATATTTCAGAATAAAAGTATATGCCAGCAGTTACAAGTTTAAAGAAATTTAGAAAAATGTAAATGTTTCTGGTTTAGACAGAAAAAGAATCTTAAATGAAAAAATGATTCAAAAATAGTAAAAACTTCTGGTAAACAAAAATAACAGTCAATCTAGTAGTGCCTATCATTATTGGATTACAGCTATGAGAAAGTTTCTAGATGTGATGGATTGGCAGCCATTAGATGTCATTTCAAAAGAAGAAATGGGATATTTTTTATGTAAATGCAGAGACTGACAATCTTTTTTTTTTAGAATTTTTTTATTAGTTTCAGGTGCGCAAAACAATGTAATAGTTAGACATTTATCATTTATATCCCTCACACAGTAACAATGCCTCTCGCCCCATCCACTACCCCTTTGACATCGCACAGAGCCATTATATTTCCACTGTTTCTATTCCTAATGCTGTACTCCTCTTCTTGTAACTATATATATAAAATTATAGTTGACATTCATTATTGTTCAGCTTCAGCTTCAGGTGTACAGTGCAGTGATCAGGCATCTACATCATCCCTGAGGTGGTCTCCCTAATGAGACAAGTGTCCATCGGATACCCTACAAAATCTTTACAACATTATTGATTACATTCCCTAAATTGACTTTCGTATCCTCATGGCAATCTTGTGGTTACCGACTGTGATGTCTAATTCCCTCACCTTTCCCCTTATTCTCCCCACCCCCATCTAGCAGCCCTTAGTTTTTCCTCTGTGTCTCTAAGACTATTTCGACTATTTCTGGTTAGTTCATTCATTTATTCTTTTCTTTAGATTCTACATACAAGTGAGATCATATGGTATTTGTCTTTCTCTGTCTGACTTATTTCACTTAACATAATGTTCTCTAGGTCCATCCATATTGTTGTAAATGGTAAGATTTCATCCTTATTTATGGCTGCATAATACTCCATTGTATAAATGTACCACTGTTTCTTAATCCAGTCATCTATCGATGGGCATTTCAGTTGTTTCCATGTCTTGGCTATAGTGCTGCAATAAACATAGGGGTACATACAGTTTTTTTAATTAAGTTTTGGATTTCTCTGGATAGATACCTAGGAGTGAAATTGCTGGATCATAGGGTAGTTCCATTTTCAGATTTTTGAGATACCCCCATACTGTTTTCCATAGTGGCTGCACCAATCTGCAATCCCACCAACAGTGCACAAGGGTTCCCTTTTCTCCACATCTTCACCAGCACTTGTTGTTTATTGATTTATTTGATGATAGCCATTTTGACTGGGGTAAGGTGGTATCTCATTGTGGCTCTTGTTTGCATTTCTCTGATGGTTAGTGAGGTTGAGCATTTTTCCATATGTCTGTTTGCCATCTGTATGTCCTTTTTAGAAAAATGGCTCTTCATATCCTCTGCCCATTTTTTAATTGGGTTGTTTTTTTTTGGTTTGTTTGTTTGTTTGTTTTTGGAGTTGAGTTGAGTGACGTTTTATAAATTTGGGATAGTAACCCCGTATCGGATATATCATTGGCAAATATCTTCTCCCACTCAATAGGATTCCTTTTTGTTTTATTGATGGTTTCCTTTGCTGTGGAAAACTTTTTAGTCTGATGTAATCCCACATGTTTATTTTTTCTCTTACTTCCCTTGCCTGAGGGAATATGTCAGTAAAAATCTTACTTCGGGTAATGTCTCTGAAGTTTCTTCCTATATTTTCTTCTAGGAATTTTAGGGTTTCAGATCTTACATTTAAGTCTTTAATCCATTTTGAATTTATTCTTGTATATGGTGTAAGGAGGTGTTCCACCTTCGTTTTTTTGCATGTTTCTGTCCAGGATTCCCAGTACCATTTATTGAATAGACTGTCTTTACCCTACTGTAGATTCTTGCTTCCATTATCGTAGATTAAATGACCATATAGGCATGGATTTATTTCTGGGCTCTCTATTCTGTTCCATCTATCTATGTGTCTATGTGTCTGTCTTTATGCCAGTAACATGCTGTTTTGACTACTGTAGCCTTGTAGTATAATTTGATGTCAGGTATCATTATACCTCCCACTTTGTTCTTATCTCTCAAAATTGCTGAGGATATTCGGGGTCTTTTACGGTTCCATATAAATTTTAGGATTATATGTTCTGTTTCTGTGAAAAATGCCCTTAGTAGTTTGATAGGAATTGCTTTGAATCTGTATATTGCCTTAGGCAGTATGGACAATTTTTTTTTCATTTTTTTTTTGTATTAAATTTATTGGGGTGACAATTGTTAGTAAAATTACATAGATTTCAGGTGTACAATTCTGTATTACATCATCTATAAATCCCATTGTGTGTTCATCACCCAGAGTCAGTTCTCCTTCCATCACCATATATTTGGTCCCCCTTACCTTCATCTCCCACCCCCCACCCTCCACCCCCCTTACCCTCTGGTAACCACTATTAATTCTTCCTATCAATGAGCATGATATGTGTTTCCATCTATTTGTATCCTCTTTAATTTCTCTCTTCAGTGTCTTATAATTTTCTGAGTACAAATATTTTACTTCTTTGGTTAAATTTATTCCCAGGTATTTTATAATCTTTGAAGCAATTGTAAATGGGATTGTTTTCTTAATTTCTCCTTCTGATATTTTATTATTGGCATATACAAATGCAACTGATTTCTGAATATTAATTTTGTATCCTGCTACTTTACTAAATTCATTTATCAGTTCTAATAGTTTTCTTGGTGGCGTCTTTAGGGTATCATGTCATCTGCATATAATGACAATTTTACTTCTTCCTTACCAATTTGGATGCCTTTTATTTCTTTTTCTTCTCTGATTGCTGTGGCTAGAACTTCCAGCACTAGGTTGAATAGAAGTGGAGAAAGTGGGCAACCTTGCCTTGTTCTTGATCTTAAGGGGAATGGTTTTAGCTTTTCCCCATTGAGTATGATGTTAGCTGTGGGTTTATCATATGTGGCCTTTATTATGTTGAGATATGATCCCTCCATTCCCACTTTCTTAAGAGTTTTTATTATAAATGGCTACTGGATTTTGTCAAATGTTTTTTCTGCATCTATTGACATGATCATATGATTTTTATTTTTCATTTTGTTAATGTGGTGTATCACATTAATTGATTTGTGGATGTTGAACCACCCTTGCATACCAGGAAAGAATCTCACTTGATCATGGTGTATGATCTTTTTAATGTATTGCTGAATTCTGTTTGCTAATATTTTGTTGAGGATTTTTGCATCTATGTTCATTAGGGATATCGGCCTGTAGTTTTCTTTTTTTGTAGTGTCTTTGTCTGATTTTGGGATCAGGGTGATAGTGGCCTCATAAAAAGTGTTTGGAAGACTTCCCTCTATCTGGATTTTTTGGAAGAGCTTGAGGAAAATAGGTGATAATACTTTTTGAATGTTTTGTAATATTCACCTGTAAAGCCATCTCGTCTAGGGCTTTTGTTTGTTGGAAGATTGTTGATTACTGATTCAATTTCCCTGGTGGTAATCAGTCTATTCAGGTTTTCTGTTTCTTCTTGAGTTAGCCTTGGAAGGTTGTGTGCTTCTAGAAAATTGCCCATTTCTTCCAGATTGTCTAATTTGTTGGCATATAGTTGCCCGTAGTAATTTCTTAATGTTTTTTATATTTCTGTGGTGTCTGTTGTCACTTCTCCTCTTTCATTTCTGATTTTATTAATTTGGGTCCTCTCTCTCTTTTTTTCGCTGAGTCTGGCTAAAGGTTTGTCGATTTTGTTTATCTTCTCTAAAAACCAACTCTTGGATTCATTGATCTTTTGTATTGTTTTTCTGGTTTCTATTTCATTTATTTCCACTCTGATATTTATTATCTCTTTCCTTGTACTCCCTTTGGGCTTATTTTGCTGTTCTTTTTCCAGATCCCTTAAGTGTGAAGATAAACTGTTGATTAGTGATTTTTCTTGTTTCTTTAGGTATGGCTGCATTGCTATGAATTTCCCTCTTAGGACTGCTTTCACTGCATCCCTTAGATTTTTGGGTCATCGTGTTTTCATTTTCATTTGTCTCGAGATATCTTTTGATTTCTTCCTTGATCTCATGGTTGACCCATTCATTGTTTAGTAACATGTTATGCAGCCTCCATGAATTTGTGTGTCTTCCAGTATTTTTCCTGTAGTTGATTTCTAATTTCATAGCACCGTGGACAGAGAAGGCAATTGGTATGATTTCAATTTTCTTAAATTTGTCAAGACTTGTTTTGTGGCCTAACATGTGATCTATCTTGGAAAATGTTCCACATGCACTTGAGAAGAATGTGTATTCTGCAGCTTTGGGGTAAATGCTCGACAAACTAAGATTAGTTATAGTCATTTGTGTAAAAAATAGATTTTTCTTTACTTCTGATTTAGTATATACTTCGAACTTGAAACTAGTTGTTTGATACGTCTTCCCTGCAATATTGAAGATGCCAAGAGATCAAGGACCATATCTGACTTGTTCCTGGCTGGGTCCTAGTTCCAATGAATGTACTAGGCATCCAGATATTATGGAAGGAAGGAGTGGAGGCAAGGAGGCAGATGGGAGAGACAGGAGAGGAGAAAAAAAAGACAATTTCTTTGTTACTCTACCACAATAAATGGGCAGCATTTTATTTCTAATTCTTTTTAAAAATAATATTGAGTCATTGTAGAAGTTCTTTTTTAGTTTTTGGAAATTAAAATACTTTGTTTTCCTAGGATGGGATTGTGAGCCTGTGATGTGGTCCCATATTAGTTGTATTAGTTATTCATGGTATTAGTCTTTTTATTTTGATTTTTGAACATTGCATTCCCATCCTTATTCTCTCCTGGCCAATTATCTTATAAATGTCACCACAAGGGAGATATGATGGAAAATAATTGTAAACAAAAATAATTGTAAAGTAATCCTTTATGGGCTCTTTATCATATTTAAGGCATATATATCAGCAATATATTTCAAGCTAAGAATCAAAAAACTTGTTTGCATTCTGTGTCTGACATATTTGGACACTAAATAAAACTCTTTAGCACAGCTCTTTCTTTGGAATTCAAACTCTCCATAACTATTTTACACTGATTACTTGATAACTATTCTTAAATGATATGGACATTTAGGAATAAAAAGTTGTCTGATTATGAAGTGCTATACTGCTTGCACTTCTATATAAAAACTTATTCAGGAGGTTGTTTCTTCTTGAGATTAAAAGAATAAAGCAGGCATCAACATTCTCCACTGGAGACTGACTTTAAGATAACAAAGAACCACATATTTTATGATTACATTTTTAGGAAATGCCCAGATAGAACAAACACATAGAGATGGAAAGTAGATTAGTGCTCGTGGGGTCTGAGGGAGTGGAAATACGAAATGATTGCTTATGGGTGGGGGGTTTCTAAAATGAGTGGTGATGGTTGTACAACTCAGTGAATACACTACAAACTACTCAATTTTGTACTTTTAGGGGATGTATGGTATATGAATTATATCTCGATAAAAGTGTATTTTAAAAATGGCTCCCTCTCAAATACAGACTTTTAAAATTGGTATTTTCCTCTTTAGAATCAATCTTCAAGGGAAATGATTTATTCACTTAAATTTGGTTAACAGCGTTTAAAACAGGCTTGAAGGCACTCTTTTCAATTCCACTCAGCTGTTTCTCATGCTTTGAATATACTCTTTGATAGCAAATTTTATACCCTAGGGATGAATTTGATATTGAAAACGACTGAAAGTCAGTGCAACTAGATATAATTAATGAGGTGTAACTATAAAATGACACTTTCTTGTGTGCTCATAAAATAGCTCTGAATGTTACTTCCAAAAGTTATTTCAGAAACAGTTGGAACAAGGTCAGTGTTTTTGGATTAAACATAAAATTACCCATGGTGACCTTCTGGAAATAAAACATTTACTTTCACTTATATTTTGATGTATTAGTGAAAAAAATAATCACATTACTTTATAGCTCTCCCTCTTGTTCATGATAGATGATGTGACAGCCCAGGAACAAAATTAGACAAATGTGCCCCATTGCAAAGTGTAAAGGTGCCCTGTACCACTGGGCCAACTGGGTACAACAAATTCCCTTTTTTTCTTTTATGAGTAGAAAAGGTGGTTTGGCATAAGCATGAGAAAAGTCTCAGAAAAGCAGGCATGTGTGTGCATACAATTTTCTCTCACTGAGGCTGAGTGATCTCACCAAAAGAAGAAGGAGGTGACTTGGTGCCATTGACACTGTAGTCTCTAGTCATACATCCTGCTCTGGGGGTTTCCATAGGCTTCAAAGCCCCCATAACACGGCGGCCATGATCGAGCCTACCTGAGGTCAGCAGCCTGCTCTCATAGACTGGGTAATGGATAGAATACCCATTTCCATGGGCAACAGCACCACTTGCATTCAGCCCTGTGAGAAAGCCTATGGGTACCTCATAGCCTATAGGCCTAGTGCATTGTAGTAGTTGTATCTGTTTCTGTAACCTTCTCAAAGCCATCACATGTGGTCCAGTCTCAGAGTGGTGTTCTGTTCAGCACAGTTCTCATCCAACCATGTTTAAAAAGGTATTCAATTTATATCTTGAAAAACATTAAAGTACATACAAACTACCACCCTGTTGGAATATTTCTTGGATTCCCATTCTTTCACATTTCATATTTTTTGACATTCCAGGTTCTCATTTGCCAACTCCATTGCCCCCTCTCTTGTTAGGTCTTTCCCTTCCTCTTGTCTCTTGGGTTCTGTAGTCGTCTGCAGTATTGCAATGTTCTCTAATTTTTGCATTACTAGAAAGAGTTAGACTAGAAAAGAGTTTGGCAGAGATAGACTGACATCCGAGGAAGTGAATAGAAACTGGCCTGATAAATTAGTAGTCAATCAGCATTAGGGGTGAGGAGAATCTAATACTCCCTTATCAATACTTTTTATCATACCCAATTTATAATTGTAATATCTCCCACAATGAATCCTAGTGTCTGTACTGCTTTCCCTGTGTTGTTTGATATGTTCTATCCATTTTCCACAGTATCCTAGGTACCCATCCGTAGCCAAAGTATTGTTTGGTTGTGGTTGTTGTTTAGATTACACCTTTTTAGTTCTCCCATGTCTTGGCCTCTCTCCACTTTACTGCATTATCTTTTTCTTGCATCATAATTTAGTATATCTCCTCAGATTCAAGCCATGTATCCTCTGTCTTTCTCCTGCATTTACTGAATGCTGGAACAAGGATGGGGTGAATAGATAAGATAGGGGCAGCGCAGACGCAGGGACAATACAAGGCAAGATGCACTAGTTGAGGCAGGGAAGGGACAGATGTAGATGCAGAGGGCAAAAGGGAGGGATGTAAGTTTGCCTCTGGGGAAGATCATCTAGACTGTGCTATAGGCTCCTAGAACAATGGAAAGACAAATGCTCTTAAAATGACCTGAAGAGTGGAACCGTCATTGGAATAGTCACACAGCCTTTCAAAGGGACTGGCTTTGAAGATGGCTAAATCATTTGAAATGTTGCATTATGCTGTGATTAGGAAAGAATCACTTCCATGATTTCGTAGCCATGTCTCTTACATTCTGTGGTGCTGACCTTCATATCTGAAATGAAGGTTGACAGTCATCACTAATTATGCAGCTATGCCATCATTTTGTTTGTTTGTTTTTGTTTTAACAGTGCACTGAAAGACTAGACAACAGGCTAAGGCACCACTACATTTCCAAAATGTACATTGGCTGGAAACTATCTAAGAAACCTAAATGCGCTGTCATTTTACTTTCTCGTGCCAGCCATTCAGAGCTGTTTCTTGCTGTAGTGAAAAAAAATATGGGAATTTTCTAGCAAGAGTCAAGAGCTTCCAATAGGCAAAAAAAGAGTTTTCAGAGACTGGGTTCTCAGGAACCTGAACAAGGCAGCCCTCATCTCTTCAGCCCTTTTGAAGGGCTGGTTCTCTGATACAGCAGCCCATTTTCTTGCTCTTTGCTTTCCCATCTGAAACAAATGTCTCTCAACCTCCTTTTACGCACCCAAATCCTCTATTCTTTAAGGTTCAGATCAAGTCCAAATTCTCCCAGTACTCTCTTTGCCCCAGATCACATCTATGTTCTCTGAACTAATGAAGATTTTGTTTTTCACAGCATTTATGACTTATGCAATGTAAGTGTGGGAACACATACGAGTACATGGGACAGAACTGAAGAATGAAGCACTGAGAGACGCTTTGCAGATTTGCATGGTCCACTTCCCTTAGTTTGACCCAGTTTTTCTTACATTAAGTGGCAGCTTCTGCCTAGATTTTAGATCCTATCATACTTATCTCCTTTTCTTATGCTGTTAAGACATTTAATCAGCTTAATGAATGCTGTGTGAAGTTAAGTACAAAACAGGCAAAGATCTAGAATACAGCAGTAACCACAACAGGGTAAGGGGGAAACAAAACTAAGGTTGAATTAACTCCGATACTCAATAGATATATAAAGACCATATAGGTTGCAGACCTATGGGATAAAGCCATGTTGAAATTATTTTCTGAATCATCAGTTAAAAACATATCTGTGTGGCTGACCAGGCAGAAATGTTTGCTCCCCTCTGTCTTTCTTTAAATGTTAAAGCCCAGGGCTGAAGGAGGAGCCCTCTAGAATCTCGTGTTCATTTTTGTTTTGGTAGGTGGGGCTCACTAACCAAAATGACAACAAACACTCGAAAATGGGGACTTACTCTATGGCATCTGTTCAAACCTCTTAAAACCAGAGATGTTTTCTTGTCTGATGTATAAGCCACCCAAGCACAGATTAAAAGCAGATGCTCCATGGTTCTCTGAGGATATTTATAGCACTGAGTCTTTGTTTCCTGGTCATCTCTCAACAGTAGAACATTTTGAAGCGGTCGTGAACATTTTGCAATAATGAATGCCCCATTCTAGCAGATTTCTACTTCTCTGTTTTGAAATTAGATTACACATTTTCTTATCTCAGAGGAAAAAGGTATCTTTGCAAAAGGAACTTGAAGTATTTTCCATACCACATATGTCCTCATTACACACTCACAAGGTTTGGTGTGTTCACCAAAAACAAGACGGATGATTTCAGGTTTACATACTGAACTCCCTTCCTTGGTAAATCCATGCATTTCAGTGTAGTCTGTTCTTCAGAACAAAAGACTGAAATATGAAACGCAGCAACATTCTTCAAAATAGAATGAAAACATTAGGGTTTCCATTGAAGGACATATACCATTTGGATTTATAAATCTATTCTACCAATATTTACTGCAATGTGCATACGTAGAACAGCTATCATGGGGCTTTAACAAAGAAGCACAAGTGTTACTGTTTGGCTTCGTTGAACTTGACATTGCTGGAAAGGGAGTGTTTCATTATATGTACATGGAAGGTGACAACAGGAAAATCATACAACAGGTGTTGCCTGTATGTATACAGAAAATGATAATTCAGAAAGAGATTTTAATGTAGCCTGAAATTCATTCTTTAATATTAAACACAGTGAGGGCAGTTTAATCCAGGAATGAATTATGGAATAATGGACAATGGAAATGGATTAATTTACCCAAAATATGCCAATATTATAGAAGGGATAAAGCCCTGGCCTAGGAGTCGTGAATCCAGGAAGAATGAGATCCAACAGAGAGGTTATGTGCCCACATAAAATGTGTCCAACCCCTTTGTTTTCTCAGGCAATCTTAGAGTTCTTTATCTACAAAATAATAATCATCCTCCATCGTCTTGAAACTTTTCTTCTAAGTGACACTTTATTCCTTGAACAGACTTGTTTTAACTCTTCCTTTCCTTCCTTAAATGCCACCTCCCTCCACAAAGTACTTCTTACCTAATAAAGAAATGTAGTAATGCCGCCATCTCCACCCACAAGCAAGTGATTGAAATAAGCACATCCTCAACTTGCTTCACTCACCACCACACAAAATCCTCTTACCAGTTTTCTTGAACACAGTACAATTTTGGGGGTATTTAGTTTGTGTGGTGTTTCTGTTTAGTTGTCTTTCCCCTTTTCTGTCTGTATTAGTGTTTCTGTTCAAGACAATCAGGAGCGCTAAACAATACTTAACAGAATCCATTAAGTAGGTCAATGCTTCGGGTGATGATTGAGGTTATGAATAAATACAGTGCCTTAGACATTTTAAAAGAAAGTTTTATTTTAACATTTGTAAGTCATAGCAGGGCTTATTGAACAGGTTTTCAACCCTATAGTGGACTGCAGGTATCATGTTTTTTAAAAATGAGACTTTTCAAATATTTTCTCTTCACCAACTCAAGCAACTCAGAATTTTTCTATGTTAAAAATGATTCAGTAGAAGCAAAAAATTCGGTAAAGTAAGGGACACAGAAGGAGAGATGGAACCTAGAAGGATTCTAAGGGCACAGATGTGACAGTAGGACACTTAAACGACCTTCAGACTTTAGTGACCACCAATGCCTCTATTCTCAACAATGAGATAATCAATCTGTTCTGTTTTCTTTTCATCAGAAAATTTGGTTTCCATAAATTAGGAAGGCAGGGCAAAAGTTGCTCCTGTATCCCCTCCACTCTCCACTTCTTATTGGCCATCATGCTATATACCTCAGAGAAGTCAACAGAAAGAATAGCCCTTGAGGTTGCTTTCCCCTTTTTACTCCACTGACTATAAAACTGAATAATTTCTCATCTGAACTTATTTTTCCACTGGATCCAATGTGTTGAAAGTTACTAGTAAGAAATCCCTATCAAATGAAAAATTAAAAAGTTTGCATTTCATGTTGGAACTGTATAGGCCCTGGATTCAAGTTTGTGGATTTATATCCTGTTTTGGCTACTTTTGAGATATTTGGTCACAGGCAACTTAACTTGTTCTTGCCTCAGTTTACTTATCTGTGAAATAGGAATAAGATAATAAAGAATCATTATACTCACCAAAGACATCAAACTCGGGCTTCTGGCTCTTATTAACTTATTACTTGTCTCCAGAAAGTATGGATTACTCTAGGACACCTTGGAAGGTAGTGTTAGGGATCCCTTTTTTCCTGAGATTATCAGACTCTGAAGATCAAGTTGGTAATGAATCTCAAGATGTACGGTTGGCATCAGTGTGAATAACTTAGCACCACCTTCTGCCCATTGAGCAATGGGCAACTCTACTAGTCAGTGAGAAACAAAGTCTCTCAAAATGCCTATTTTGAATCCTGAATTCACCTTGGACATTGGTAGCTTGGACACTCATGTGGGTCCTCTGATACTGTTGACATGTGTTTTTGGCCATAATTCGTTTAAGCCTGCGGTACTTTTGGGTCCACTATTCTGCGTCTATAGAATTTTCTCTGTCATTTGGAATCATCCTTTTCAAAAAAATATCTGTAGGTTGATCTTTTGAAATCTTTTTCATTGTTAAGATTTCAAATCCACAAGAATGATACTGTTCTGTTAATGAGATTGGTGATAGTAGTTGTTGGTATATAATAGCAGCAGTACTACAAGTAGCTGAAGGTTACTTGTCACTTACTGTGTTCCAGATACAGTGCTTTAAATATATTAATTCTTCGAATCCTTCCAATAGCCCTATGAAGATAGGACTATTCTACCATTTCATAGATGAGGCAACTGTGGCACAGTTTGGTTAGCAAAGTGCTCACATCTTACAACTTGTAAGTGGTAGATCTGAGCTTTGAACCCAGGCAATCGGGTCCCCAAGTTCTTTTAGCATCTAAGATGTACAGCTTTTTTATTAATAATGGTAAATATTATATATTCTGTGCTTCCTTTGTGCCTGTCACTCTTTTTAAGTAGCTTATATGTAATATTTTTTTCATTATTTACCATAAGCCTGTGAAGAAGGTTTTTGCTTCCATTTTTCAGATGAGAAAACTGAGGCTTAGAAAAATTAAACATCTTACTTAAGATCATATATCTAGGAAGCGACAGAAGCAGTATTCCCAAAAGCCCCTAACCTTAACCTGTGTGCAAAATTGTTTCACATGTACATTCCTAACGTCTTCCAAATGGAATGGAAAATTCCATTTAAGTGATTTGTTTCTTTTTATAGCCTCTCCATAGCATCATATCAGGAAAACATCTTTGAAATAATCTGAGGCAAAAAAATTTAAAATCAAATATTTATTCACAATTTATAATTGGTGAGAAAATACTTTCTTGATAGAGAGGGTTTCATATGTTCACAAACAATAGTTTGGGGCATCTGTGAAGAATGGCAAGCTATGTGTTTGGGCTGGAGACCATGGGAGGGTAATCAATCTTGAAATGAAACAGGAAATAAACCTGAAGAGGTAGGATGTGGGCCAAATCAGGGTGGGCCTTGAAAGCTTGGTTTGAGTTGTAAGGACTTCTATAGTCAGTGAAGGATCCAGTAAGAGATCTGGGGAGCCAGGGTCTGGGCTGATTTAGGGGGATTTCTAGGATGATGGCGACTGATGTAGAGAAGCAGAAGTAGGACGATCCGGTAAAAGACTATTGCGTAGTTTTCGTATACTTACCAAAAGACGTTCATGAATGTTTACAGCACTGCATTCATACTAACAGCTTTGTTCATAAAATTCGCAGATTAAAGTAATAAGTAGCAAGCAAAACATACCAACTGCTGCTATATACAATTCAATAAATCTCACAGATATAAGGCTGAGTGAAAGAAGGCTGGCTTCTTTCACTTAGCCTTATGTCTAGCACAAAAGAGTATATGCTAGATTCCAGTGATATAAAGCTCAAGAACAGGGAAAACAAATCTGTGGTGAGAGAAGTCAGAATAGTTACTTGTATGGGAGCAGATGGTGTTTATTAACTGGGAAGGGGCATGGGATCTCATGGGGGTGTTGAAAATATTTTATCTTTTGATGTGGGTGGGATTACATGGTCTTTACACAAACACATGTCCCTACGTATATATTTAAAAATTCACGAAGTTGCACAGTTATGATTTGTACACTTTACAGTATATATGTTATACCTTAATAGGAAGACTATTTTAAAGATTATTACATAGTTCAATCAACTCTAATAATACTTTTAGAAACTTCCCAGTGGAGAGTTGTATTTATTTTTCTCTAATTAAAAAAAAAGCATATTTCTTCTCCTACTTTAGATTTTCTTCCTTGGTTGGTTAGGTGATTGCTCTGTGAGTCACTGAATCAGTGGTAAGGGTGGTGGGGTTCAGTGAGAGGTGAAGAAAGGAGAGACGGCTTCCCAAGGTGACGGAGAAGAGGGGAGGAAATGAATCAACCGCTCAGGGCATGATGCAGTGCAGGCGCCACTTGCAAAAGACGGCATCTCTTCCTTTTACAATGATTTCAACATAACTTCCCTGTTTTTATTTCCCTTCACCATTGCCACTGTCTCGTGAATGAAAATGAGGCAGGTCACTGTGATTAACCCATTTTCACACAAAAAATAGCCAGGGACTATTTAAAAAAAAACAACAAACAAACTAGAAGCTAATTGGTAATATGTATGTACAGCATACAAAGGATTTGTAGTAATTAGATCATATGAATGTCTACAAGTGTTTAAATGTCTGATTTTCTTGCAGAGCCACCTATATGAAAATTGATTGTTCTGAGGTGGCTGTCTGGTTTGTAAATAAGATGATACAAGCCAGACTCAAATTCATTTATATCTTTTACAACGAGTGAATTTGAAAATTATTTTAGATACAACAAATATCTGCTATCAGGTTCTGTGTGTAAGACAAGGCACTGTTGTTATGGGGGAACCAAGATAAATGAGGTGCAGTTCCTGTCCCCAAGGACAGTCTAGCAGGGAACATCAGACTGGTGCCAAAGAGCTGGCTGGCAGGAAAGTATGTGACAACTACCAAGAGAAATATACAGAGTTCTTGTAAATTCAGAGAGAGATGGCCGGGATTTCAACAGAAAAATATGGACGAGGATTTTTGGGGAGAGAAGGGAATAGTGGTATTAGTAGCTACTATTTCTATGCTACATTGTACAAGATGCTATCACATACTTTCTCATTGAATCCTTAGAAAACTCTGTAAAGTAGCTATTGTTCCCCTTGTGTTCTTCATGAGTAAATTGAAGCATGATGAGACAGTGACTTACCTATAATCAGAAGATTCAAAAGCTACACATAGGTATCTTGGATTCCAGGGCCCTTCTTTATAAAAGCAGATAGTATGCCCTAAAGTTAAGAATGTGGATACTTGAGCTAAACTATCTGACCACGACCCCCAATCTCCTTACTTCCGAGTTTGGGGACTTCTTGAAAGCTATTTTATCTTTTGTGTGTGTCCCTTTATCTGTGAACTGGAATTAAAAATAAAAATGTACCTCAGGAAGATTAAATGAGTTTACCTGCATGAAGCATTTAGAACAGCTCCTGTATATATTATTAACAGTATGAAAGTGCTTGCTACTGTTATTTTTTTGAAAAAAAAAATTATTATGAAAATAATATATACTCTGTAGAAAATTGCCAAAAAAACCCAAAAACACCTAATAAAAGAGTTTGGAACACTTGCTAGAGGCAAGAATGACACATAAAAATTAATAATGTTCTTTTATCCAGCATTGATCTATTTGAAAATGTATTAGAAAAAAAGGTACAATTCAAAACAGCAACAAAAGCTATGAAGCAATAAGGAATAAAGCTAATTAAAACATGCGAAATGTTTATGGAAAATCCAGAAAAAGGTCAACAAGAATGCCTTTCCATTGGGTTAGGGAAGGAAGACAATGTAGATACAGGGAAAACCACAAATAAAATCAGAGTGAGCATTTTTAGTAACAGTTTGATACAGGGTGAGAGACTCAGAGAGTGAGATTAAGGGAGAAAATTTCACACTGAGTAAGGTCATGGATGGCTTTGAATGTCAGGTTAAAGATTTTGCAATTAATTTAATAGATGGCAGGGAACCATCGAAGACCTATGAATAGGGAATAGGACAGACTTCAGAAGAGGGAGATATTCAAGGAGAAAAGGATTTAAACAATAGCCTGAGAATTGCTTAGGGATCTGGGAAAGATAAAAATGTATTGATTTCAGAATGGTTAAAAAGGAAAATGAGCTCTTTAAAAATAATTCTAAGTAAGAAATCAATCTTTTTGACTATATGTTTTTATCTGTTAATTACTGCATTTTAGAAGTGTGTTGAATCTGAGTAAATTGCTACTTGGTTTGCCACTTGAATATCTATTATGGTAATAAGGAAAAGGTAAACTTCAGTGTTTGCATTTATTTTGGTGCATTTGGGGAACATGGCAATGAAATAGATACATATCGACATGCTCTGTATGAGAAAATGAATTGTTGTATTCAAAAAAAAAATTCCTTGGCAAAAGTTGGAGATTTTTGGAGGTAGCAAAACTAAGGAATACCATTAATAATTTTTTTATTTAATGGGGTGGAAAGAGAGAGGTTACTTACATAAAGTCAGAAAAGGAAGGAAAACGAAAATGTACTGAATAACTACTATATGCTCCATGTTATGAGATTAGCTCATTTAACCCTGACAACAATAGTGTGAGGTAGGAATTGTAGTCCCCATTTCACAGATGAGGAGTTAAACAGATAATGTCAAATTTCCTTTTTATTATTTAACAGTCAATCCTGGGTAAGTTACTTAAACTTTTTAAACCTCAGTTTCTTCAATGACTAAAATGGGGGAATAATCATGACCAAATCCCAGGGCTCTTGTGTGCATGAAATAAAATAGCACACATTAAATCCTTAGCCCAGTTCCTGGCTCATGTTAGTTAGCACATACTGACTTACCATATGCCAGGCGCTGAGCTAAGAAATTTAACTTCATCATCTTATTAAATCTTCACAAAACTTTATTGTAGGCACTCAGTTATTATCATTGTTCTTCTAGGTAATAATATATTTTATTATTATTTTATTGTAGCTCAGATTGTTACATGTCCAAGATCAAGAAATCAACAAGTGACAGAACTGATACTCAAATTTAGCTTTGTCTGAGGGCAAAACCCAGAAATCTTTAAAAAATACCCCACATCAGAAAATGATAGGAATATTTAATTTTGGTTTTGCCTGTAGAGCTTCTGATTTGAACTCTGATGGAGAATAAGACATTTGCTAGGTACAGGGTAACACTTTTGTATTTAAAAATGGACTAAAATGAAAATGTGATATAGACTGGAAGAATGTGTATGTGAAAACAATCAATGTGGTAGTCGGAGGAGGGACATAATGGCAATCACTCTTGAGTGTCTGTGACTGTGCTCTCCCATTCTGTGTGGTATTTGTACAGAGCAGTGAGTGTATATAACCCAACAGGAAGGATCTGGGTGATGTTAGGCAAGAGATAGAGGGAAGCAGGTGAGAGTATATAAACACTGCTAATTTTAAATTCCACATCTAAGCTATAAACCAGATCTCCCAACCACATTCACGTGACACATTGTAAATATGTAGGCAGCATCTCATTTACTTGTATTAGGTGTTCCTGTGGATAAATCCACTATTTTGGGGTGAAGACTTTGATAGTTTGTTTGGGGTGCAAGGATGGGGAAGAGATCTCTGAGAGCATGATGAAAAGAGCAACAGGTGCTTGCCCAATAACCACTGGGTTCATTGTAAGATTTAGGGTTTCATTTTTCTATTAGGTTTGCAAGTTTAGGGACAGAGCTGACCTGCTGCAGAAGATTGTGAAGACTGTCTTGGGCCACCTGAGAAGGAATTTACAGGAATATAGAAATGTCTAGTGGGGATTTTAATGCTTTTTTGCTGTGTGGTGTACAAATATGGTATCAGCTTCTGACTATCTCCCAAGAACTTTGGTAAATTTTGCATTTTGAGGGCTGTTGCTTGAAAGAATGTTTTTTGTTTACAGTGTATTTGTTTTTGGTTTTGTTTGGTAGTAGCATGAAGAGCTGGGTCCTACTTTAAAGTGAGGAGAACATACTTGCTGGCACTACAATTTATTTTTTAGCCTATAAAAATGATGGTTTTAAACTTTAATTTACCCAAAGCACTCTTCAGTTCATAATTCTTTTCCTTAAAAATCTTTTTCTGTTTATACAACATCTTCCTATTTCTAAGACTATGACAAAAGTTCCCTGGGCTAGTTGAGGCGGGCTGAGCAAAGTGCTAGGTCAGAATATTAAGTGACTGACACAAAATGTGACACTATAATGATGCTAAGTAGACCTTACTGGATCTGCTGTATGTGGCCTTTTACATATTGTCTTCATTTGGTACACAGACCAAGAGGTTAATGGATCCTTCTACCACCCAAAGCCATAACACAAGTGCTAACTGAGAATCTCTGTCCTCGGAACTAGGAGCAAGCTTTTTTTAGGAGATACATTAACTTGTCAGAGTCAGACACCCCAAAGTCTACACTGGCACATGTAAATTTCCTAGATTGACAAGAGTAGATCCCTTTGGGGATTGCTCCCACATAACATCAGTTACACTTGGCTGTAGGGTTAACTTGCTTAGTTAAAGCAAAACGAGAATCCCTTCTCTCTGTTCCTTATACTGCCTGCTGGGGATTCAGGGTGGATGCTGAACATCCTGTTGTCCTTGCTGATAAAATTCATAGCTGGTGAATTGGTGATCTATTCTCTTAGCCGGATCAGGACCCAATGGTTCTCCTTTGTTGCCTTGGTCTTACCTTCGCTCTTGCTGACATTTCACAATCTCTGCCTTTCACCCACACAGTCCTCAATCCAAGATATGTATGCACATATCCTCATTCACCATGGGGTCCTTTGGCAGTACTTCCAGTCCTCTGATCAACTGTCTGTTCTGTCCTCACTCTGGGGCACTTTGGAGTTCCTGGATTCCTTTCATATACTTGAGAGCCAGGGGAAAAACACAAGTGCTAACTGGGCTGGCTAGCTGCCCAATAACAGCATGCCACTGCATCTTGGTCACTTCCTACAAGCAACTTCCAGGATGGTGTATTTCTCTGTGAGTCTTTATATTTTCTTCTTGTCTGTTCCATGGAAACCCAAGCAACTGTTTCTTCTGCTCTAGGAACTTTCTACCCCATCCTGAAATGTCTCTGGATTTCCTAGCTCTATGCTTCCTAGGCTGAAGTTTAGGAAAGTCTGGACCATACATCTCTGACCTCCTGTGTCCTTGTTCCTCTCACCGAAGTCCTCTTCCTTGCTTCCTTCCTCTGCCTGTCCCTTGCAACTGCACATTTGTGGTAGCATTTCATCTTTCCTACTCCAGCCTTATTCTTGGCTTTAAAAGTATGTGGTATATGGGAGAGAGGGGAAGAAACCTGGCTTACTAATAAAAGAACACACATTAGAAAAAACTTAAAATGTATTATATCTGTTTCATGGTTAAAACACGCAAGGGAACTCATGGACAAGAAAAAACAAGCTCTTCATTCTCACAGTCATTACTACAGTCTAGTATGAAAGATGGCCCCAGCTAACATTAAGAACGAAGAATGAGGATAAGTTATATAATAGAAAGATAAAATGTTTTTGGAGAATGGGTGAGGGAGATGTCCATTGTGGTTAGAGGATGGTGGGAGTGGGGAATTTCTGGGTGAAAGAAGGAGAGGACATAGAGAGCACATGGGATGAGGGGCGGGGCAAGGCAGAAAGAAAGACATTGTGACAGAATAGTAGGGCAGAATGACAGAGCGTGGTGGTCTGTGGTGTGCAGCAATGTGGGGGAGGAGACAACTCTGGGAGAATGTTCTGATCCCAGCTGTCTGTATTCTGTATTAAACTCTCACTGGAAGAGGAAAAGTTGGCAAATCTTTACCAATCTGTCTGTACTTTCTCTGCTAATCCTTTATCTCTTTCAAATAAACTCATTTACTTGTCTAATTAATAATTTCCACTCCAAATTTGCATAGTTAGATAGTTAGAATCTTTTTCTTCTGACTCATGAGGGAGTCAAAATCATAATTTAGTTGACTTTTATAGAGCTGTTTGTGGGACTGTCTGGTTTGACTGGAATAATGGCTCCTTTATTTCTTTGTTTCTCATCAGCCAGTGTGGTTTGTGATTTAATAAGCAGGCAGAGCACTGAAATTAATACTGGTAATATTTTAAGCTTGAATGAGGAAGAGGGAGGTAGGAATTTTAAATTGTTAGTTTTGTGTGTGTGTGTGGGCAACCTCTGTCTTCTTTGGAAAGAGTTTAGGCCAGGCAAGATCTTGCCATCAGTTTAAAAAAAAAGAGCTAGAAAAAAGAAATGTCCCTACTCTAACTTAATTTTTCCATTTAACATAATTTAGTTCCTAGAAGAGAAGATAGTTTTTACTACTCTATCCTTTAAGATGGATCCAAAATGAAGTGAGGGCTTGTAGATATTAATTACTCATATATATATATACATATACACATATACATATATATGTGTATATGTATATATACACATATATGTATGTATGTATATGTGTGTGTATATATATATATATATATATATATATAAACATATATATGTGATATCTGGTCAAGATGGTGGAGTAGGTAAATTCTGTGCTCACCTCCTCTAATGAGCACATCCAAATTACTACTAAACTACAGAACAACCATCATTGATGGTCAGCCCTTGCACTACAGCTCTAACACTGTAGTCACAGCCAGTCCTCACAACCAATCATCATGAGGGTCAATCCCTCCCACTGATGTGCAAAAAACAACCAAGGCTCAACTACAAGATGAGGGCACACACAAACCACACAAGGGACATACCTGGAACACACAGCTCAGGTAACCAGAGAGACTGTACCATTGGGCCCCACAGGACACCTATTACATAAGGCCACTCTACTAAGATCAGGAGGCAAAGCAGCCATGCCTAATACATAGAAATGAACACATGGAGGTAGCCAAAATTGGGGGACAAAGAAATATGTCCCAAGAAAAAGAACAGAACAAACCTCCAGAAAAATAACTAAACAAAAAGAGACAAGCAAGCAATCTACCAGACACAGAGTTCAAAACACTGGTTATAAGGATGTTCAGTGATCTCAGGGAGAACTTCAACAAAGAGCTAGGAAACATAAAAATGGAGATAGAAAACATAAAAAAGAACCAGTCAGAAACTAAGAATACAATAACTGAAATGAACAATACATTAGAGGGAATCAACAGATATTAGAGGAAGCAGAGGATCAAAAAAGAAATTTAGAAGATAAGGTCGAAGAAAACACCCAATCAGAACAGCAAAAAAAAAAAAAAATCAAGGCTAAAAAGATTATTTAATGGACCACAAGGACAACATCAAGTGCACCAACATTCACATCATAGTAATACCAAAAGGAGAAGAAAGAGCAAAGAATTGAAAACCTATTTGAAAAAATAATGATGAAAAACTTTCCTAACCTGGTAAATGAAATAGATATACAAGCCCAGGAAGAGTAGAGAGTCCCAAAAAAGATGAACAAAAGAGGTCCACACCAAGACACATCATATTTTTTTTTTTTTTTGGGGGGGGTACATCACTCAGCAAGTGTTTGTTTTCTTTTTTTTTAATTTACTGTTTAAATTTATTGGGGTGACAATTGTTAGTAAAATTGCACAGATTTCAGGTGTACAATTCTGTATTACATCATCTATAAATCCCATTGTGTGTTCACCACCCAGAGTCAGTTCTCTTTCCATCACCATATATTTGATCCCCCTTACCCTCATCTCCCACCCCTCACCCCCCTTACCTTCTGGTAACCACTAAACTATTGTCTGTGTCTATGAGTTTCTGTTCACTGATATGTGGTATATAAACCCAAAACAACAAAAGAACAAGACAAACAAATGAGAAACAGAGACACATCATAATTAAAAACTTTTTTTTTTATTAACGGTTATTGGGGTGACAATTGTTAGTAAAGTTACATAGATTTCAGGTGTATAATTCTGTGTTACATCCTCTATAAATCCTATTGTGTGTTCACTACCCAGAGTCAGTTTTTCCATCATATATTTGATCCCATTTACCCTCATCTACCACCCCTCTCCCCCCTTACCCTCTGGTAACCACTAAACTATTGTCTGTGTCTATGAGTTTTTTTTTCTCATTTGTTTGTCTTGTTCTTTTGTTGTTTTGGTTTATATACCACATATCAGTGAAACCATATGGTTCTCTGCTTTTTCTGTCTGACTTATTTCGCTTAGCATTATAATCTGAAGATCCATCCATGTTGTCACAAATGGTCCTATTTCATCTTTTCTTACCGCCAAATAGTATTCCATTGTGTATATATACCACAACTTCTATATCCATTCATCTATCGAAGGACATTCTGGTTGTTTCCAAGTCTTGGCCACCGTAAATAAAGCTGCAGTGAATGTTGGAGCACACGTGTCTTTATGGATAAATGTTTTCAGATTTTTTGGATAGATACCCAGGAGAGGGATTGCTGTGTCATATGGTAATTCTATTCGTAATTTTTTGAGGAACCTCCACACTGCCTTCCATAACGGCTGCACCAGTCTGCATTCCCATCAACAGTGTATGAGGGTTCCTTTTTCTCCACAGTCTCTCCAACACTTGTTACTATTTGTCTTGTTGATGATAGCCATTCTAACTGGGGTGAGGTGATATCTCATTGAGGTTTTTATTTGCATTTCTCTAATAATTAGTGATGTTAAGCATTTTTCCATATGTCTATTTGCCATTTGTATGTCCTCTTTGGAGAAATGTCTCTTCAGGTCCTCTGCCCATTTTTCAATTGGGTTGTTTGTTTTTTTGCTGTTCAGTTGCATGATTTCCTTGTATATTTTGGATATTAGCCCCTTTTTGGAGACACTGTTTGCAAAAATCTTCTCCCATTCATTTGGTTGCCTCTTTATTTTGTTGATGGTTTTTTTTTGCTGTGCAGAAGCTTTTAAGTTTGGTATAGTCCCATTCATTTATTTTAGCTTTTACTTCCCTTGCCTTTGGAGTCAAATTCATAAAATGCTCTTTGAACCCAAGGTCCATAAGTTTAGTACTTATGTTTTCTTCTATGCAGTTTATTGTGTCAGGTCTTATGCTTAAGTCTTTGATCCATTTTGAATTAATTTTGGTACATGGTGACAGATAGCAGTCCAGTTTCATTCTTTTGCATGTGGCTTTCCAATTCTGCCAGCACCATTTATTGAAGAGGCTGTCTTTCCTCCATTTATGTTTTTCACTTCTTTGTCAAAAATTATCTGTCCATATTTATGTGGTTTTATTTCTGGGTTCTCAATTCTATGCCATTGGTCTATGTGTCTGTTTTTCTGCCAATACCATGCTGTTTTGATTATTGTTGCCTTGTAGTACAAGCTAAAGTCAGGGAGTGTGTTACCTCCAGCATTGCTCTTTTTTCATAAGATTGCTTTGGCTGTTCAGGGTCTTTTGTTGTTCCAAACAAATCTGATGATTTTTTGTTCTATTTCTTTAAAAAATGCCATTGGGATTTTGATGGGGATTGCATTGAATCTGTATATTGCTTTGGGTAATATGGCCATTTTAACTATGTTGATTCTTCCAATCCATGAGCACGGAATGTCTTTCCATTTCTTTGTGTCTTCTTCAATTTCTTTCAAAAATGTCTTATAGTTTTCAGCATATAGGTCTTTCACATCCTTGGTTAAGTTTATTCCTAGGTATTTTATTCTTTTTGCTGCAATTGCAAAAGGAATTGTTTTTTGTATTTCTTTTTCTGCGATTTCATTGTTAGTATATAGGAAGGCAATGGACTTTTGTGCGTTGATTTTGTAGCCAGCAACTTTACTGTATTCGTTGATTGTTTCTAATAGCTTTTTGGTGGAGTCTTTAGGGTTTTCTATATATAGCATCATGTTATCTGCAAAGAGTGTCAGTTTAACTTCTTCATTTCCAATTTGAATGCCTTTTATTTCTTTCTCTTGCCTGATTGCTCGGACGAGGACTTCCAACACTATGTTGAAAAGCAGAGGTGATAGGGGACAGCCCTGTCATGTTCCTGAATGTAGAGCAAAGGGCTTCAGTTTTTCACTGTTAATTATGAGATTAGCTGCGGGTTTGTCATATATGGCTTTTATTATGTTAAGGTATTTTCCTTCTATACCTATTTTATTAAGTGTTTTAATCATAAATGGATGTTGTATCTTGTCAAATGCTTTTTCTGTATCAATTAATATAATCATGTGATTTCTGTCCTTTATTTTGTTTATGCGGTGTATCACATTGATGGATTTGCATATGTTGAACCTCCTTGTGTCCATGGGATGAACCCCACTTGGTCATGGACACATCATAATTAAAATGCCAAAAGTTAAAGACAAAATGAAAATCTTAAAAGCAGCAAGAGAGAAGCAGTTAGTTACCTACAAGGAAGCTTCCATAAGACTGTCAGCTGATTTCTCAACAGAAACTTTGCAGGTCAGAAGGTATTGGCATGAAATATTCAAAGTGATGAAAAGCAAGAACCTACAACGAAGATTACCAGCAAAAATATCATTTAGAATCGAAGGACAGATAAAAAGCTTCCCAGACAAGAAAAGGCTAAAGGAGTTTATCACCACCAAACCAGTATTACAAGGAATCTTAGACGGACTTCTTTAAGACCAAAAAAAAAAAAGAAAAGAAAGAAAGATAAAAAATATGGATAATGGCAATAACTACATATCTATCAACAATTGCTTTAAATGTAAATGGATTAAATACTCCAATCAAAAGATAGGGTGGCTGACTGGATAAGAAAACAACACCCTTACAAATGCTACCTAGAAGAGGTTCACTTTGGATTGATAGTTATACACAGATTGAAAGTAAAGTTATGGGGAAAAGATATTACATGGAAATGCAAACTAACAAACAAAAAAAGGTGGGATAGCAATGCTTATACCAGACAAAATAAACTATTCATTTATTTATTTTAGGCATATTCTTTCTTTTTTTTATTAAAGTTTATTGGGGTGACAATGGTTAGTAACGTTACGTAGGTTTCAAGTGTACAATTCTTAATACCTCTTCTATATATTACATTGTGTTTATTTTTATATTTTTAATTAAATGTATTGGGGTGACAATGTTTAGTAAAATTATGTAGGTTTCAAGTGTACAGTTCTGTAATACATCATCTATATTTCACACTGTGTGTTCACCACCCGGAATCAGTTCTCCTTCTGTCACGTATATTTGACCCTCTTTACCCACTTCTACTATTCTTCCTCCCCCTTACCCTCTGGTAACCACTAAACTATTGTCTGTGTCTATGAATTTTTGTTTCTTTATTTGTTTGTTTTGTTCCTTTGTTGCCTTCAGTTTCATATCCCACATATCAGTGAAGTCATATGGTTCTCAACTTTTTCTGTCTGACTTATTTCGGTTAACATAATACCATCTGATAACTGACTTTCCAGTCTTCTCCTTGACACCCTTACAGGTTTTCCGTAAATGTGGACATGAGCCACTTCTTTATTTCCCTAAATCATAACTACCACTGGGTAATAATATTTAGAAAATTTTTCAAAAGGTTTCATGAATTACAGAGGGAAATTATAGTGCAGAAAAGAAAGAAAACCGTGTAACTTTATGTAAATGTCCAAGATGTTCGTAACATTTAGCAGCTTCAGGCCTTCACACAGGCCATCTATCTGTGCCCCACAGGCTGCTGGCAGCAGGCCAGGTACCATTCCAGATAGATGTGCTTCTATTCTTGTGTTCCAGGTTCCCCACTCCCATGGGACATTAACTGTCCGTGCCTATCATGATAAATTGTTGAGTCACAAAGCCTGCACTGAAGACTGCTTGCTACATGAGGGCTCCTCATTCCCTCACTTCTCCCTCCAGCAGAAGGCTTAACATTCACTTTTGCATAACCAAAAGACCCATTAAATTTTGTGGCAAACCCAGTCTTTCCCCAAAGAGAAAGTCTGCCACCTGCTTAGAGCTGTAGAACATTACTGGTACGTTTAAATATTTCTCCTCCTTTCTTTAAAAACATAGAAATATTAAGGCTCTGAGAATCTCAACATCCAAACACAATTGAAAGTCTGTTTTTCTTTGTTACTCCTTTAGGCAAGGTAAATACCTTAGCTGTGACACAGTATGAAATATCCAGGTTTTTTCCTTTTGCCTATGAGTAGATGTGATGACTTTCTAGTATTTTTGACAAAGAGTGTATTATGGTGTGGAATACCATGTGTGGTGGGGGGAGATGGGCAGAAATCTGACGTCAGTGGCAATTCTGCACAGATCTTGGAACTCAACCACAAGTAAAAAAGAAACCCTGAAATTTTCCTATTGAAATGTTTCATGAGTGATTGCCGTTAGATTTGTCCTCGTATCTGTCAAGAGCTAGTTTACTTAGCTGGTTTAGAACACGATATTCTTAATACAAATGTTTGGATGATGTAATTTGAATGGGTAAACTTGGTACTATTAATTGGTCACAGATTCTCCTTTTAATATTTTGTTTATTATTTTTTTCATTTGATAGTACTGTGATTATACTTCCTGGATGAAACCAATCTTTTACTGTGTGACCTTGAGTAAGTTACTTAATTTCTCTGCATCTCAATTTTCTTATTTGGTAATTGACTACTACTACTACTGCTACTACTATTACTAATAGCATTGTTGCAGGATTGAATGGAATAATATGTGTAAGGCCTCAACCCAGGGCTTGGTGCACAAAAGGTGCTCAATCAATGTTAACTATGATTATTATTGTTAGCAGTACTAACACTAATAATCAGTTTCACCTGATAGGGGTCACAAATTGTTCACTCTCTCAATATGAATGTAACTGCTGGGTAGCCAAATGATGTCATAGCCCACTTAGTTAATATTTTAAGTGTCTGGAGTCAGATCACCAGGCTTCAAATCTTGGTTCTTCCACTTGCAAGCTCCGTGATTTTAGGCAAATTACCCAGCTTCTCTGAGCCTCGGTTTTTCTCATCTGCAAAATGGGGATGAGAAAGCCACCTACCGCATGAGGTCTTGTGAGGATTAAAAGAGTAATCCATGTAAAGGACTTGACATAATGCTTGGCACAGAGTAAACTCTAAAACATTAGCTCCTTCTCTGTTCATTGTCTTCATTTTATCTTTCTTATGTTATTATTCTTATTACCTGACTTTTACTATAGTATATAGTGCCAATATCCTGAAAGGATTGCCTCCTCCAGAGTAAAGAGAGGCATCTCAAAGTGTGCAGGACTGAAAAACACTTGCAGATCAAGAAGTCAAGAAAAGGGTATCTAGTTAAAATTCTCAGAAAACTATTTCGCTTCAACCTAAAATGACAACTTTGAGCCGAAGAAAAATTCTTGAGGAACGTACTATGGGAACGCTTCTAAACGGTCACACAAATAGTCAAGGATGTGGCTTATTACCTCACCTGAAGGTGGGTTTCCCTGCCTTCCTGGGCTCCAGTCAGCTCTGAGTCACAGCTGTGTCACCCCCTCTTCCCTGCCCAATGCCACTTCCTGAGGCTGGTGAGGATTTTCCTCTGACAACTCCTAGGCTGTTATGTCCTTGTTATTTTATAGGGACACAAGAGGGAGTGTGATGTTATGAAACATAACTCCAGCCCAGGAAATTGGGGATTTGGCTTTTGGCCCTGACTTCAGCCTTGATTTTTCAGTTGACCTTGGTGAAGTCATTAACTTTTTGTGACTTTAGTTCCTGAATTGTAAAGTAGAAAAATGTCTACCCTTCTAAACTCATAGGATCATTTTGAAGCATCCATAATACAACATACGAGAAGTTGTTTGAAAATTTTAAATATTTACACATCTAAAGTGTTACTTAAAATGCTATTTAAATTTAAAATAATATTTAAATTTAAAATATTATTTGCCCCTATAGTATGGTTTAGTGTGATGAAGAAAGCAGGGCCTGGAGATGGAAAGAGATCTAATTTTAGCTCCGATACCTGCTAATTGTGTGACCTTAGATAAACCCCTTGCTTTCTTCAAGTCTCATTTTCCTCTCAGGTAAAATAAATATAACAATGATTGTCTCATAGGGTGGTTGTAGATATGAAATGAAACTTTTGCAAAATGTTAGTTTTTATTTTTCTCTAATTAATATATACAGATTTTTTTTAATTTTTTTTTTTTCTTTTTTATTATTTGGTTGCCTAAAATATATATAGGTGTGATGTTGAGTATGTTTCATTTCTTTCCAGAAATACACACACACATACACACATATGTAACATATTTATAAAACTATTTTGCGCTTTGTGGGATTTTTAATTTAAGTATATATATTTACTTATTAAGATATAAATATATTATTATTTAAATGTGTATGTGTATGTGATGTGTTTTATCTATATTAATCTATCAATACACATCTATATATAATACATCTCACACTATATATATATATATATATATATATATATATATATATATACACCGAGGTGCCAAAAAACTATATACACATTTAAAGGGATGGTCAGCGTTGCTCAAGCAGTAGTTCAGTGTAATCAGAAGTATCTGGACGCTGACGGTAACAACTTTCAGCACCTCTTGTAATTGCAGAAGTCAAATGTGACTTGTATTCATCTTTTGTTATCGGTATATATTGAGTATTACAATTTTAATACAGTTCTTTCCTTTTTTAAAATGTGTATACATTTTTTGACACCCTCTGTATATATATTGCATGTATCAATTATTTAATTTTTGTTGCTCTTTTTGTTTTTTTCTTCCTTTTTATGCATGTATCAATTATCTATCTATCTATCTATCTATCTATCTATCTATCTATCTATATATATATATATATATATATATAATACAAGGACTCATAAAACAATTTTATAAATATATTCTTAGAAAATTATTAATGTAATGATTCATGGGTTACCTCTAGATCTTAGCAAAATGACTGACGTATAGCAGCCTTTTAGTAAATCTGCGCTGAAGTAATAAATTAGTGTTCTATAAGGGCCTCATTTGTTTATATTTAAAACACAAATATGATATTCATAATTCTCTATCTTAAATTCCTACCCAAATTGTCCACTCTAACCTAGTCCACCTCCTGTATTTAATAAATACCCTACTAATATAAATATTAACTTTCAGGTTCTTGAACATACTCTTAGTAATAGAAGTTAATATCAGTGGAATATGTTATTTATTCAATTAAGAATTCATGGTTAAGACCATCCACAAGGTGGATAACCCAGATTTCAATAATTTGTGGATGACCATATTCACACTAATGGAGGTGCTACCTAGCAAAACAAATATGCAAGATGGTAATGCAGGACCATAAAAAAAAAAAAATTCATGGTTACATTTTAACTCTTTCCCAAGGAACATGGAAAAAACCGGTCTTGTAAAATTGCTATATTATATGTTTCATTTGGTAGGGATGTCAATTTCTTGAATTAAAATTCATTGATGTTTTTCTTAGTTAATATCAACAGAAAATAATTTAGGTTTCTGATTACTAAGTCTCAAAATAATCTTTAAATGCCGATTCTAATGGCTTTTTTTTTTTTAATTTATTGGGGTGACAATTGTTAGTGAAATTACATAGATTTTAGGTGTACAATTCTGTATTACATCATCTATAAATATCTATAAATCCCATTGTGTGTTCACCACCCAGAGTCAGTTCTCCTTCCATCATATATTTGATCCCCGTTACCCTCATCTCCCACCCCCCTCCCCCATTACCCTCTGGTAACCACTAAACTATTGTCTGTGTCTATGAGTTTTTGTTTCTCATTTGTTTGTCTTGTTCTTTTGCTGTTTTTGGTTTATATACCACATATCAGTGAAATCATATGGTTCTCTGCTTTTCTGTCTGACTTATTTCGCTTAGCATTATACTCTCAAGATCCATCCATGTTGTCACAAATGTTCCTATATCATCTTTTCTTACCACTGAATAGTATTCCATTGTGTATATATACCACAACTTCTTTATCCATTCCTTTAAAATTAAACTTTTTTTTTCATGTTCCTCAAAAAATTAAGAATAGAATTACCATTTAACCTAGCAGTCCCTCTTCTGGGTTTCTACCCCAAAAATCTGAAAACATTTATCCGTAAAGGTATTTATACCCCTATGTTTATTGCAGCTTTATTCATGGTGGTCAAGTCACAACCTAAGTGTCCTTCAGTAGACGATTCAATAAAGAAGACATGGTACACATATACAGTGGAATATTACTCATCCATAAGAAAAGATGAAATACTGCCATTTGGGACAACATGATGGATCTTGAGCTTATCATCCTAAGTGAAATAAGTGAGAAAAAATCAAGAACCATGAGTTCACTCATATGTGGGATATAAAACTTAAAGCAATGAACGAACAATACAAACAAGCAAACAATTAAAAAATTATAGACACAGACAGTTTAGTGGTGACCAGAGGGCAAGGAGGGTGGGAAGGTGGAAGAAGAGGGGAAAAGGCAGTTAAATACATGGTGATGGAAGGAGAACTGGCTCTGGGTGGTGAACACACAATGCAATATATAGATGATGTATTGTAGAAATGTACACTTGAAACCTATATAATTTTACTAACCAATGTCCCCCCAATAAATTTGATAAAGATGAAAAAATAAAGTTTTTATTTTTGGATAATTGTGTGCTCACAGGTAGTTATAAGAAGCAATACAAAGAGATCCCTTGTACTCTTTACTCAGTTTCCCCCAATGGTATTGCAAAACTAGAACAGCATTACAACCAGAATATCGACATTGATAATCAATATACTATCAATCGACAATGATAGTCAATATTTCCATCACTGTAAAGATCCCTCAGGTTGCCCTCTTATAGCCACACCCCTACCTGCCCAGCTGCACTCTATCCTTAACCCACTATTCTCCATTTCTATAATTTTGTCATTTCAAGAATGTTATATAAATGAAATCATATAGTACCATGTCTCCCCAAAAATAAGACCTAGCCAGACAATCATCTCAAATGCATCTTTTGGAGCAAAAATTAATATAAGACCCAGTCTTATTTTACTATAATATAAGACTGGGTCTATATAATATAATATAATATAATATAATATAATATAATATAATATAATGTAATATATTACCGGGTCTTATATTATTTTTTGCTCCAAAAGACGCATTAGAGCTGGTTGTTCAGCTAGGTCTTATTTTCGGGGAAACAGGGTATGTAAACTTTTGGGATTGGCTTTTTTCACTCAGCTTAATTCTCTGGAGATTGTTGCATGTAGCAATAATTTGTACTTTTTGTCGATGCCTAATAGTCCATGGTATCGATGTACCATAATTTGGTTAACCGCTCACCTATCAAAAGACATCTGAATTGTTTCCAGTTTTTGGATATTATTAATAAGACTTCAATAAATATTTGTTCAGTTTTCTGTGTGAGCATAAATTTGAATAAATGCCCATGAGTGCAGTTGCTGAGTTGTATAGAAGTTGCATATTTAGCTAGCTGTATAATAGGTCTTTATGCTTTTTCAAAATTATTTAGCTATTATAGTTTGTCTCTCCATATAAACTCTTGCATAATATTGTCTCTATCTGTAAAAAACTTTGCTGGTATTTTGATAGGAATTGCATTATGCCTTTATATCAATTTAGGGAGATTTGACATCTTTACAGTATTGGGTCATTTGGTTCTTATACATTTTGTTTGATTTACACCTAAGTATTTCATTCTTTTTGAGCAATTGAAAATGGCATTGTATTTTTAATTTCAGTGTGTTTGTTTTCATTGCTACTATACAATTGATTTTTTTTTATGTTGATCATGTGTCTTGTATCTTAGCTGAGCTAATGTATTTTAGAAGCATTTTTGTAGAATCTTTGGAATTTTTTACATCAACAATTCTGTCATCTGTGAATTAGAACAGTTTTATTTCTTTTTTCTGAACTTTATCTCTTTTATTTCTTGTTTTATTTTATTTTTCTTGCCTATTCTCATGATCAGAATTTCCAGCACTATGTGAAATAAGAGTGATGACAATAGATATCCTTGCCTTGTTCCTTATTTTAGGAAGAAAGCGTTCTGCCTTTTACCACTAAATATAAGGTAAACTCTGAGTTTTTTGTAGATGCTCTTTATCAAGTTGGTGAAGTTCCCCCTCTATTCCTATTTTCTGAGAGTTTTTATCACGAATGGACATTAAATTTTGTCAATTGCTTTCTCTGTATCAATTGATATAATCATGTGATTGTTCTTCAGTTTATGAATATGATGAATTGAAATAATGATTTTCAAATATTGAACCAGACTTGTATCCCTGGAATGCACCCACTTTTCCAAGGAATTTATTTTTTAATATATTGCTGAATTGTATTTTCTAATGTTTTGTTGAAGATTTTTGCATCTATATTCATGAGAGATTATGGTCTATAGTTTTCTTTCTTTTTGTACTACCTTTGTCTGGTTTGGGATTCAGGGTTATAACCAGCTTCAGACAATGAATTAGGAAATGTTCTTTCCTCTTCTGTTTTCTGGAAGAGATTGTGTAGAATTGGTGTTAGTTCTTTTTTAAATGTTAGGTAGAATTCTTCAGTGAATCCATAATTGCTACTTCAATCATCAAATGTCACTTAGAAATTATGAGGGAAGCATAAGTCAATTATGTTTACACATATTTTTTTTCTTATTGTAGTCTTTTTTCCTGATATTCCAAAATTCCTTCTGTTATTGTTCCCTTTCTGTTTAGAGAATTCATTTTAGTCATTATTTTAGGATGTGTCCTGTGGTAATAAATTCTCTTAGTTTTCCTTCATCTGAGAGTATCTTGATTTCTTTACTCCTGAAGGATCTTTTCATTGGATATAGGAATCTGGGTTGACAGTTATTTTCTTTCAACACTTGAAAAATATTGTGCCACTTTCTTCTGGCCCCATGATTTCTGAAAAATCATTTGCCAGTATAGTTAGTTACTTTTCCCATATGTAAAGAAAAGGTGTCTTTTCTCTCTGGCTGCTTTCAGGATTTTCTCTGTCTTTAGTTTCTGGAAGTTTTTATATGGCTTGTCATGGATTTCTTTGAGTTAATCTTGTGCAGGAATCATTCATATCTTCTTGAATATGTAGGTTTATATCTTTTGCCAAATGTGGGGATTTTTCAGCCATTATTTCTTCAAGTATTTTTTAAGTTCAGTCTCTTTCTCCTCTCCTTCTGGGACTCTAATGGCACAAATGTTAGATCTTTTGGTATAGTTCCACTTTTCCCTGAGGCTCAATTTATTTATGTTTTTCTATTTCCTTTTTGCTGTTCAGAAGGAATTTATATTATTCTATATTCCAGTTCACTGATTCTTTTCTCTGTCTTCTCCATTCTATTTTGAGCCCATTCACTGAGGATTTTATCTGGGTAATTGCATTTTTTAGTCCTAAAATTTCATTAGGTTCTTTATTTCTTTGCTGAGGCTTTGTATTGTTTTTTTTTGTTGTTGTTGTTTTTTTGTTTTTTTAAATTTGCTTCAGTTGTGTTGGTAATTGCTCATTGGAACATTTTTATTATGGCTACTTTAAAATCTTTGTCAGATCGTTCTAATATCTGTCATCTTGGTGTTAGTATCTATTCATTGTCTTTTTACATTCAGTTTGAGATTCTTTCTGTTTCTTGGTATAATGAGCGCTTTTTTTAATTGAAAACTGGAAATTTTCATATTACGTTATGAGACTCTGGGTCTTTTCTCAAACCTTCTGTTTTAATTGGCTTTTTTTTTTTTTTTTTCCAGCAGAGGAAATTTCTGCCCATTATTGCCAGGTAGATGTAGAAACCCAGGTTTCCCACATGGTTTCCATTGGGGGAAAAATATCTATCTCTATCTCTCTATCTCTCTATACATACATAGAGATAGATATAGATGATATAGATGATATAGATATAGATGATAGATATAGATATAGATATAGATATAGATATAGATATAGATATAGATATAGATATAGATATAAATATAGATGACTCTGAAGATGTTTGGGGTTCCTCATTACTGCTGGGCAGTTCTGGTTCCCCATGTAGTCTCTAATGGCACTATGAGTGTCACTTGGCATCATTACCATGGGGTAGGGTGAAAATCTTCACTCTCCACTAGGCTTCACCTGGTGCCACCCTAACAGGGCAAAAGAGGAGTGCCTCATTACTGCTGGGGGGGAGAGGAACTCCAGACTCACCATAGTCACACTGACACCACGGGAAGGGGGATGTCGGGGCTCTTACAGGCCAATGGGGATGAAAGCCCTGGCTCCCTACTTGGCCTTCTCTGACACCACCCTGGCGGAGGGATTAGTGTGCCTTCTTACAACTGCTTGAGGGTATAAACCTAGGCTTCCCACTCAGACTTTGCTGGTGTGGGTAAGAGTGGGGTATCCATTTTTCTGTGCCGTTTGGTTGGTGTGGAGCAGTTATCTCTAAAAGTTTTCTGTTTTGCTAGACTGCCACTTTCTTCATCCTTTGGTTAGATGGAGAGAAGGCTTTTGTTGAGGCTTGGTGGTATGTTCCCACTGGCCTTTCTGGGTTGTTGGTTTCTTCAGCCCCAAGTCTGGTATATATAAAATAAAAAGAGAACCCAGAGAAATTAACTACCACATTGTTTCTCAGGCCCCAAGATCTCTAGGCAGTCTGCCTACTTCTCTCTACCTTTCAGTCTTATGTTTGTTTTATATATAATGCCCACAGTTTTGAGTCACCTTAGTAAAAAACATGACTATTCAATCTTCCCAGAAGAGAAGATCCCATGTATTTTTTTTTTCTAAAATAAAAGTACCATGTAAATATTCAAAGATATAACTTACTAACCTATGTATCCTTTTCACTTAGTTTTCCCTTAACCCAAAGTATTCCTAAAGTGATTAAGATGGAGATTCACAGGTCTCAAATATATTCTTAGGATGTTAATAAATCTCACAAGTGAAAGGGCAGATAAGTCTAGAAAAGGCTGTGCTAAACAGTTTCCCTTACTGCTGATTTTTTTAGGGCCTTAAATATGTCAGTGTGTATTCCAACTTTCTGAGGTAACACATTCTTGAACAGGAGACCAAATTGATAGATTTATTATTTTAGAGGAACAGGCAGGTAGTGGTATGCAGAGTAATACAGATAACCAAGTAAAGTATAATTTTTAAAAATTGCATTAAGATTAAAGTAATATTTTCACCCTACTCACCAGTAGTAAGGAGTATATATTAAAATGCATGAAAGAAAGTAGAGACTTTAAGTCACTTTGTGGGAAGATTCTTTTGTTAGATTTGTAATTTACCACTCTTGGTTACATTCCCTGATCCCAACCCTATCTTTGGAGTATCTTGTTAGTTTTCACAGATTTATAACACACTTTCTGGGCTCTAACTCCTAGACTCCTTAATGAACTCTACATATACTTAATGAAATGGAGAAGTTGAGGGAGTAATATGATGACTGGATGGAAATGAAAGACACATTTGCAGATCACACTACATTGGGTTTTAAAAAAAGAAAGAAAACAGTGGAATGCAATAGTAACCTTGTAGAGAGGCACTATTTTCAGCCTTCTGATAAACTGGTCAGTCTGAGCTTTGGCTGCAGTAAAGACGTGATTAGTAAACAAGACTGGTCAGAAGTAATCCAATGTATTATGTATTTTAAAAGTAATTTCTTGCAGTGATATGTTTGAATAGCTGGGCAAAAAAAAATAATGTGTTTTCTTTCCTTTGGTACAAGTTGAAGGAGAGGTGAAGAACGCATAAAGTGGAGGAGGAGAAAGAGGACCCCCTAAGGAAGGATGTGGTGAGATGGTGTAACCAAAGAAATTCCATGTGGAGATGACAAATTCTACATTGTCACTGTCCACAAGAGCACCCATTTGTCTGGGCCAATGATTACACGTTTGTGTTGGAGCGCTATATGTGCCTCTTTTCTAAGTTCAAAAAACATTTTGAAAGTAAAAGAGGACTGTTCGTTCCTTCCCTTAAATTACAGTGTTCATGTGGCTTATGAACCCACTTGTAAGTATGTTTTCCATACCATCTGGCTCCTGTTCTTGCTCTTGCCTAAAATCACAGGGAGAGGGCTTGGAAGCCAGCCTCCGGGCATTTAGTTAGCTTGTAGCCATCGTGTAGGAGCATTCAAATTTCCTAAAGCTGTCCTCTTTAAATGGATCTTCGTGGTTAGGAAGAAATATTCCAAAATGTCTTAATGCAAACCCTTGCTATTTTTAAATGTTTGTGGACAATTTCAAACATATAGAAAATACAGAGTGTAGTACAATGAAATTCCATGTACCGCTCGATTGACCAGTTTCAACAATGAACAACTTTTAACCGATCTTATTTCTTCTATACCTCAGTCAACTTCTGTTCCCACCCAGGATATTCTGAAGCTTATCCCAGGCATCATATCATTTCATTTATAAATTGTTCACTGTGTATTGCTAAGAGATAAAGACTTTAAAAAAATAACTGCAATACCATTATCATACCTCAAAATAACAACAATTTATTAATTTCGTGAATCATCCAGTCAATATTAAATTTTCCCAATTGTCTTATATTATATTTTTGTCTTATATTATATTTGTTTGAATCAGGATCCTAATACTACTCATAAACCTCTTTGAGCCTCATTTAATCCATAGGTTCTCTTTCTCTCTTCTCTTACTCTATGTAGTTTTAAAAATGGGTGATTTGTCTGATTTTGCTGATTGCATCTTTGTGGCATTGTCTAATATGTTTTTATGAATTGGTGGTTAGATCTAGACTCTTAAGTCTTTGTCAGGTTCAGATTTGACTTTTTGGTCAAAACTATTTCATTTGTGGTTTTGTGTACTTTCATCAAGAGATACATGATATCTGGCTGTCCCTCTTTTGTAATGTTAGCATAGATCGCTGACCATTGTTTAGATCTATGAATTCACTGGGGTTGAGAAATGGTGATATATTTATTTCATTTACTTTTAACCTCCCTTTAGCAAGAGAATGACTTATGTCCTGCTTTTCCTTTTCCTAACAAGAATCAAGGCCCTATTCATACTTCCTTAGTCACAAAGGAATTCTCAGGATTTCACAAATGTTCAAATACAGCTTCAAATTAATGTTAATATATTTTTACTAGCAAGTTTCTTGACACTTCTACATGGGTTTAGAATTAATGTCATGTGTTCCTAGAATATAAGGACCAAAGCAATATATATTTCTTCTTAATGTGGTGAATTAATATTTTTGTGTCATAAGGAAAGTTCATGAACTAATCAACTCAATGTCTAGTAAGCACCAAAACAACTTACAGGTTGTTGGCGAGTTAGTTTGCATTTTTAAAAAAGTATGAGTTAGCAAGATCCTCTCAAAATTAAATATGCGGAAAACCCTAAGAGCTAGAAATTCCACTTCTAGGAAATGTATTCCATAAATAATTTCCATAGATTTCTAAGGAGAAAGGAGCGAATTATTCATTAAAGTACTATTTATAATAAAAAATTGTGGAGAAAAACTCCTTGATTTCTTTTATCAGAAGAGTGATTAAATAGTTTTATGTTCATATGATGAACTACTATGCAATTTTGACAAAGTATTAAGTAGATCTCTGTACTAATATAGAGTTCACCATCTGTGAACTCAGCTTTTGTGTCCAGGTGGGAAATGGAATTCTATTACTATGAACCATATACAATTCTATAATTTAAAAAAATGAGAATGTATTATTTTAAAAGTAAAAATAAAATCGAATAAAGTAACCTACAGCTTTAGATATGGGGAAAAGTATTTGATGTGGGTTCAATATTTCTGTAAGGACATTTAATTCATATGCAGGATCTTGTGGTTGGCAATTGTTAAATCATGAGGGACAGTCTCACTTTTAATTCTGTAGGTAATTTACCAATGACAATGGGCAGCAATTATTAACTTTAGCTCCTTGAATCAATCAAAAGAACTCAGGACACTGGATTAGGGTACAATATTATGTAAGTGGTAGAGGGACCCATGATTCTAGCTGAAGAATGATCAGAGATGAGATGGGGAGATTTAAGCTAGACTTTGATATATCGGGATAGATGGGACAGGTAAGATGGGCATTCCAGGCAAAGATAACAAAGATGTAAAGGTGTGCTCAGGCAAAGATGTGCAGACTATTTTGATTGTCATGATGGGTTCACGTAGAGGGGAAATCCAGGTGTGGTTAGAAAGATACATCTGAACCTCGAAGTCTGGTTTTGGGATGTGGACTTTATTCAGCAGTCAATGAAAAATCACTGAAAACTTACAGGGTTGACCAGTGGAGGAGAGACTCTTGTAACTGTACAGAGTCAGGGAAGAGTAATTGCTAATCATATTTTACAAGACTACAAGGCTGAAATCATCCTTGAGGCCAGGTTTGAGCAAGAAATGACAATAACCTTTTGTACTCTCAACTGAGCTTACACTTGCCTGCCAAGGGAAAACAGTGAGAAAAAAGCTGTCGCCTTTTGCCTGTTGCTTATTGCACTAATTGGCTATTTTAATGAAGCTCTGTTCTGTCTCTCATCACCTCTAGTCTTTGTAAATTTTTCCACTGGAGCTAGGAGAGATATCAGCTGACCACTTTATTCATCAGAGTGACAATGTTAGCTTTCCACCTTCCTGATGAAATTCTCCAGTTGGCTGTGAAAATAGCAGGAAGCCAGCTATATTTAGTAAAGGAAAGCAAGAAGTCTAAGCAGTGTGCAGAGAAGGGGAAAAATAGAATCACTAAGTCTTATGATTAGCGCAACCAACTGTACTGCTTACAATTTTCCATATTTTGTAACTGGCAAAGTAGAGTGTTTTGTTTTTAAACCAAAGTAAAGCTTCCTTCACTGTTATGTCTAAATAAAGTATTTAATTCGTTCAAGGAGCAGGATATTTTTAGATATCAAAAGGATGATAGAATAATGTACCTTGTGTTACCAACCAGCCACTACATATAATCATGCTCATATTTAGTACTTCTTTTTGATTAAAAACACTTCAAATCTAAGAACTGGTGTAATTAGTATTTGCAGTCAATTTCATATAAGGCTTCTATTCTCCCATAATTCTGTATCAAATTTTCTCAATTTTTATGAGTTCAAGCAACTTCACTTGAGTTAAAAGTTTTAGATTGTGTTCGTAAGATTTGAGACTGGGAATATAAAATTTTTCATAATTAGGGCCGGCCCGGTGGCTCAGGCAGTTAGAGCTCTGTGCTCCTAACTCCAAAGACTGCTGGTTCGATTTCCACATGGGCCAGTGGACTCTCAACCACAAGGTTGCCAGTTCAATTCCTCGAGTCCCGCAAGGGATGGTGGGCAGTGCCCCCTGCAACTAAAGATTGAACATGGCACCTTAAGCTGAGCTGCCACTGAGCTCCCAAATGGCTTAGTTGGTTGGAGCGCGTCATCTCAACCACAAGGTTGCTGGTTCGACTCCCGCAAGGGATGGTGGGCTGCGCCCCCTGCAACTAGCAATGGCAACTGGACCTGGAGCTGAGCTGCGCCCTCCGCAACTAAGACTGAAAGGACAACAACTTGAAGCTGAACTAAGATTGAAAGGACAACGACTTGATTTTGGGGGAAAAAAAGTCCTGGAAGTACACACTGTTCCCCAATAAAGTCCTGTTCTCCTTCCCCAGTAATAATAAAAACAAAAGCAATATACAAAAAATTATTTAAAAAAATTTTTTTTCATAATTAGAGTTTCAGATCTTTAGCACCTCCAGTGTAATTTTCATCATCACTGTGATACTTCCTGAAAGACATGTATTCTTTGCTTAAACCTGGAGGAATTTGCTAATTTATCCAATCAGTTCTACTCTAATGGAAAAGTGCTTCCTTCTATTGAGCTGAAATCTTTCTTCTAACTTCCACTTATAAGGGCTGCCCTCTACATAAAAATAGACAATGTCTGTTGCTAATATATATTACCTATTCAAATTTTTTTAAGTCACTGCCACTGTTCTTATGGTCTGTCTTCTCTTTTACAAAGAAAATGACCTCATTATCTTCATTCTTCCTCATGCAATTGGCTTTCCAGCCAATCAAGGTATAATCTGACCAGAGTGTATGGTGAATGGGCTAAGATAATTCCTAGCCTGTTAATACATATCTCATTTTTGGTTCATATTGAACTTATTCTCAACTCATCTTCCTAGATTTTAAATTAAAAGGCACAGTTGTGGTATAACTGTGTGTTCAGTTAGAGGACCATCTTCCCGATATCCTTTTGGGACATCTTTTTTGTGAATATCAGACCTGTTGCCCAGAGCACTTGGTTATTCTTTCAGTATGGACTCACATTAGGCATACTGGTAGACCTTCAAAGATTCAATGTTTCTTCTTCATCTGTGTATTCTGAATCTCCAAAGTAGATAACTAAATTAAAAAAGAAATTAAAATATGTTTACTCCAAGGACAACAAATTGTTAATTGCTTAGTTAATTAGTTTGTCTAGCTATTAATATTTTATATTTTGCTGTTAATATTTTTAAGGATGTACTAGAGTGATTTTACATACATATACATTATATTTAATTACAAATTATCCTCTCTAGCACTGGGTTTGTTATTTTTCTAAATCATTTCCTCTTTGGTGGGCTGCTATGGTTGTCAACTTCAGGAAGTCCACTGAAAGCTTGATCAAAGGAGGATAAATTGAAAAATTAATAACGCCTAACCACTAGTCCCATTGTCCTTATTGCTGTTGTCAAGCCTCCAGATGTCACAAGGGGACAATTATTAATAGAAAATCATCTTCCTGGGTAATACAAACACAACTTTTTTCTTTAAGACATTTCTACTTTTAAAAAATTCTAGCACAAAGTAAGAGCAAAATTTGGCAGAAGCAATTGGAATAAATCTTGAACATCTTCTTAGAATAGAATTAAATTATATTTGCGCACCATTGGAAATGCTAGTGTTCATTTTAATATGTAACCCTCTCACTTCCTTTGTAGCATCGGTGTTTACATAATTATAACTGGGTGTTTTGAGGTATCCATCAGGAAAGACTTGTGTCATATTTTAACATGTGTCTAAGCCCAAGTCCTAAATACACAACTACTATATTTAAAAAGGGAGGGAATGTGTGGATCCTAAATGGATGCCAGAGTGGCATCCACAGACTATAAAGTATATAATTCTCCAATCTGTAAACAACGGAAGTCATCAGAATTTTTAGACATCTCATTGCTCTATTATGTCCTAGGTCTAGCCATGGGTTGGGTTCATAGTGAACCCAGCATACTCAGTAACCCTTTAACTAACTTCTAGCAAGGGCTTATTCTGGTTTACAGATTTTGCTAGTCCTTTTCTACTAGGGCAAGTGGGGAGAGCCGTTGGTGTCAAGTATAGATTTCACTCTTGAAAGCTCTCCCTCATCATCTTTACCCTCAGCATTCTTTCTGTCTTTTGTACAAGGAGCCACGCATTGTTCCATTAGCCATACATTCCTCTGTGCGATCCCTTATGTTGTCTCACCATATTAACTCATTTTGCTAATGAAGTTTACATGTATTTGTCTTCATTACCCAAGCAGATAATTTCTTGAGCACCTTAACTCTTAATCCTTCCCAGTTTTTAGTTTAGGTATTTAGTGAATAATTATTAATTTTACTCTTTCTGGCATTATTTAGACCAGCTTTATTTTACCATCTGTTTTATTATTGTTATTTCATAAAGTGCTTTCATAAAAATGTATTTTGGGTATAATCCAGTATCATATTCTTTCTTCGGGAAGTAATGTTGTTAGATCTCTAAGTATAACAATATAGGGTTTTGTAATCTTAAGAACCTGTTTTTCATTGTTTTTCTACATCTGTTTGGAATACCGCTTCCTGATTTATGAGGGCAAAGCAAGTAAAGAGTACTTGTTTTCATAAGACGTTTTCACTCTAAGTGGCACTTCTCAAAAACACCATGATTCTATGATTTGAGGTTCTCATGTTTATTTTAAGTTACTGTTTGGGAAAAGTTCCATATTACAGTAATGAAAACTAAGTCTTCAAGATAAGTTTTGACCATTGTTGGAGGCATTAATTCAAAGTTGCAAATCATTTCCTCTTTCCCTACTCCCCATTCTATTTTACTTCATCTTTTTCTTTACATGTTATAAAAAAAACATTTTTTAAATAGCTGGATGAGAACTTTTTGTTGTTTTGTTATTAATAAAAGTATTTACTTTGCATTTTATACAGAACAACCTGATGTCTGCATCATGACAAGTTACCCAGAGGTTTGTAGATAGTGTGTCCATCTCAGCAGCTTGGTTCTGGGGGTTAGGGATCCACACACACAGGCAGGAGTTGTGAGGGAGGAAGGGGGCACAGCAGGAGTGTATTTCAATCCTTTCTTAGAGAAAAGACAGTAGAGTATTCTGAGTCACTGAAAACCTGTGCAGATTAGGCATCTAAAACAAACACTGTACTGTGAGCTCTTAGGGAAGGGGCCAGGTAAGGAGCTTGATGAATAAAGGGATATTTTCTTGTGGCAGGAGATTGAGGAGAGAGGGTTACTATTTTTAATGCCCTCAGCCCCAGGACCTAATATTCAAAGGAAACTGGTCCAATCTTAAATCACTTCCCTGCTCGGAAAGAGGTACTAGTATCTCTGGGACTAGACCATGAAGATATCATATTGGTTATTCCCAAGTCAATTCTGTGGCCCACAGCATACTAAAATGAAGGGGGCAAAGGTCAGAGGATAGTGGCTTGTGTTCTGTGGAAGTACCATGTTTCCTTGAATAAGACCTAGCTGGACAATCAGCTCTAATGCATCTTTTGGAGCCAAAATTAATATGAGACCCCGCCTTATGTTATATAAGACCTGGTCTTATATTATACTAAAATAAGACCGGGTATTATATTATATTATGTTATATTATGTACCCGGTTTTATAGTAAAATAAGACCAGGTCTTATATTAATTTTTGCTCCAAAAGACACATTAGAGCTGATGGTCCGACTAGGTCTTATTTTCGGGGAAACACAATAATAAAGCTTAGTTCACGTTAAGCACTGATAAAGCCAAGTGCCTGGGAAAGCCCACACATCAGACAGTGGTATATACAACCTGCTGAAAGAGGTCTCTAGTAGGCAACAGAGCATCCTCAGCTTGAGACACAGCGAGTATAGAAAATCATAAAGGAGGTATTAAAGTAGGGAATAGAACACTGCCGTATCTTAATTTTCATGGGATAATTTAAAACAGAGAAATAAAAATCAAACACTGGTGCCAGTAACAACAAATGCCATGTCCCTTATGGTCATCTGGTAGCATAAAAACAAACAAAAAAATGCCAAACCATGTCCAGCTAACCAATAGGTCTTACTAAAAGGGTCTCCACATGGGAGAGGTTAAAGGGGCTTGGTGCAGCTGACAATCCAACGTGATTCCTATAGAAAGAGAAGGGACAGATTCTTGGTTTGCTGGCATATTAAGGACTGGGCAGAATGGAACCAAAAGCTCCAAAGTGACTGCAGATTTTCTGCAATCAGCTTTGACCTAGGAAAAGAGGAGCCAGATTCTGACTCTAGAGATGCTGGGTGGGAGGGGGTGGGGGTGTGCAGTTCTAACACACACCACATGCATTAGTCCCGGTCTTCCTACAGTTGATGGGCAACTTATACCAGGGAGGGGAAAGGAGCTGGTTAGGGAAGAAAAGGTCACTTTTTTTTTTTTTTTTATCTTTTAAAGACTTAATTTATATTTTAACCTCAAACTTATTATCAGTGCCTCAGATATACTTCAATCTTAAGTCTTTAAAAGCCCCCTGAAATAAAAGTATACTTTTTTTTAAAGCTCCTTCACTTTTTAGTAGTTTCCCCAGTCTCCATCCAGTTTTACCTTGACTTCGAGTCCACAAACTTCACCCGACCTTCCATGCTCATGGACTTGGGCCTCTCTAGAAGGAAGCGTAAGGCTCGGCTCCAGATGAGCTGTGCCGGTACAACCCACGCTCATGACACCCAAACAGGACTGTGTAGTCACTCATCTCCGCTGCGCGGTAGGGCTAGAGGCGCACACCACTGTGCGCATCTACACTGGGCCAAGGATTCTGGCCCTGCCCTGCTCTAAGAGGACACTGGGCACAATCTTGTACAGCTGAGCAACCAGCGTAAAATAGGGTCATGGCGCAAGTGTTTCAGAGCAAACTCTCACTGGCAGGTATATCGTGGGTCCGTCTTCCTGAGCACTGCATGGCCATAGCCTGGAACAAGCCATCCTGAATTGAGTGTGTTCCAGATGCAGCCTCATAGCTTCTCATCTGACACATCTTTCCAACTTCCTTCTGTAGTTGTGTCAGCCAAACAAGTACTTCCTGATTTGCCAGTCCATGTAGGGGTCCTGCCAGCCCATTCATGGCTGCTGCAAAAGACAGGTACAGGGCTGAAAGGGCACTGCCCACCAAGTGGCTGGCTTGGGCACTTACACTGCTTCCTTCCTGGTCACTGTGGATGGTGAGGTACCAGTGCATGAGCTCAGTAAATGGAGCATCGGTATAGCCTAGCATGTTAGTGAAATTGTGGGACCAGTCCAGCTTAGAATCAATGGCCCCAATACTGCTGCCCTCCCAGTAGAGATTCCAGTTGATCTTTGCCACAAGGCAAGGTAGCTTTGTGATCAGATCCATACAGTCTTCATAAGTCAACTCCCAGTACTTGGTTCAGTTGATACCGTCTGCATATGCTGAGGCAAATTTATTTTCACTGTTGAGGGCTGTAATGGCTGCATTGAGCTGAGACATGGGGTGTAGATTGGTGGGAAAGATGTCCAGTACAGTGAACACATGGGAAGGCAGAGCTGCCCTCTTTGCCCACTCTTTTGAGAGCCAAGATACCTGTTTCTCTATTGGGACATCTCCAGTTACCAGCAGCCAAAAGAAGCCCTCCGGCAGGGGTTCTTCCCCACCCTTAGCCTTGGACAGCAGTTTCCGGCATTCAGGGATATTATAACCTTGGAAACGGATGCCCTCCTCAGGATCAAGAACTGATGTTTTGTATACCAATCCCTTCATGCCTCTCATGACTCCATACATCACATCCACAGTGATTTGGTCCACCATCGTCTTGCCATGTTGCTGCCTGAAGGTCTTAACTCTGGCAGGCTCCTTAGCTATCAGGTCAGCCAATACATCTTTCAAATTCGTGGATGTAAGCCCTGGCATACCAGGAAGGAAGAACAAGACAGAAAGCATTTTTGGCGCCGAAAAGCCAGGCAGCCACAGTGAGTAAAGCCATGGCAGGCAAACTCTGGGACCTGGTGGGGAGGGGAGGAGGGGAGAGAGCTGTGGCAGGAAGCAGAGGCGGAGCCTACGGGTGGACAAGATTGAAAGTAGATGAGAACTTGCACAGTACCTGAATCTCAGCTCTGGGCCAAGTGCTGCACGTAGTAGAAGAAAAACTTCATGAGCAGCCACAGCATTGAGTCATAACACAACCAAAAAGACAAGATTCCTAGGTACATTAAAATTATCGAATGAAATAAGGGCATAAAATTATAGAACATAACTAAATGCACAGTGAGTAATACATAAGTATTGTATTTTTGTTCATGTAACTTTTTTCTCCAAATTTCTCAAAGGAATTCAAAGTGTGAACAATAAGAGCTAACGCTTATTAACACTTACCATGTACCGTGTGCTGAACAGAGAGCTCTGGGTGCATTTATTTAATCCCCCAAAACAATCTTTCTAGGTACGTACTATTATCATCTCTGTCTTAAAGGGGAGAACACTAAAGCCTGTGGAGGCTGAATCACTTGTCCAGCATCATATGGTTCTTAAGGCAAAGTGCCCAAGTTTGACCCATTTCTGACTCTGACCCAAACTCATAATTGTTCTCAGACTCTACCTTTTGTTCTTCAAACTGCAGGTCACAGCCCACTAGTGGGTCAGGGGAACCATTTAGTGGGTCACAACTTAATTTTAAGAAATAAAATAAAATAGAAATTAGAGTATAGCCCACATAATATTATTTTATGAAACTTCTGTGCATGTTTGTTTGTGAAGTGGACTGGGTCGTGAGGTGAAACATAACGCTTACTATGTGTTAGAGGCAAAAAAGTTTGAAAAGTACTGCCTTACTGTGCTGCTTCTCATAGACTTCCTAATCAGGCCTATGGAGAAGATAGAAATAGAGACCGATTTTTTTAATTGGTGGATGAGGAGGTTGAGGACCACAAGTAAGTCAGGACTACTTAAAACGAGAAATATCTGGAACTGGGAATTCAGTTTGGCTTCAATGAGTGACAGCAATGCAACCTATCATACTAGATACTGTGGTGAATGTAAAGATATTAATGACACGCTCCCTCTCCCACCCAAGCTTCCAGTTGAGAGAATAGGTAACATGAGCAGGGAGAGAGATGCTGGGTAAGAGAGAAATCCTTAAGTATCACGGAGAGGCCGGGTAGGTGGCACTTGAGTGACTTACATTTTTATGATTTTTAGAGAGATTTAGAGAATGCTTTTATTTCAGATTACCTTCCTGCCTGATTTCTGTGGTGCCTGAACTACTGGCAAGACTTAATTCCTGTGGGGAAGATGGTTTCTTTTTGGGGGGAGGTTTTCTTTTAAAATACAAATGATTTTTGGAGGAGAAATAAACATCAGTTTTGTAGATTAGTTTTTCATATGCAAGAATTATCCCAGATTAGCAGGTTTTATTTGACAGCTAGGGGGTGAGATCCCAAATGCCTAGGATTTTATTGGGTGTAGGAATAAGAATGAGTTTTGAATGAAGTGTTGCAGGGTACCAGTTATCCAGGCAAAATAAGAGAAGACAGAAGCTAATAATGCAGGCCAATTGTACAGTTTTGCTTAGGAATGACACAGGCTAGAGTGGTACACCCAAAAGTCTAAAAAATAGGCAAAGGGGGAGTAGAATTGGAACTCTCCCAAAAGAACGTTCAGGTGGCTGTCACTGCTTTCCCATTGGTTCCTGCTCCTCTCTGCTGTTCTGTCTATGTCTTAGACCATGCATTCTCAGCTGAGGTGATATTGCCCCCAAGGAAGGGATTGGTTCTTGGGGGGGGTGTGAATTAAAAAAAAAATCATACTTTTTTATGTATATATATATATATATATATATATATATATATGTATAAAGTATATATATGTATATATATATATACACATACATACACACAGATCAGGTATACATATATACATATATACACATATATACATATATACATATACATATATATATACATATACATATATATATATATATATATATATATATATATATATATATATACACACATGTTAAGCAAGTATATGGTATATCCATGGCTTTAACATTTCATGGGAGGGAGTTAGGAAAAAATATGTCCAAAATGTCTCCTTGGGGGAGGCAATAATAAAAGGAAGGTTGAGAAGCACTGGTGTAAACTAGGGTAATTAGGAAAGCAAAGACCTGAGACAGTATGGGTGGTCAGAGGTTGTGAATTAAAAGGACAGATTTACTATGTATAGAAAAAAAATGAGAAGAGACATAAAGAAAAGTGGGAGTAAGTCAATGGACTTCAGGGAAAACAGTCAGGAGAGTGTGGCAAGAAAGACCTCAGGGAGCTGTAGGAAAAGAAGAAATGACTGCAAGAGAAATGAGGAGAGGGAATTTTTAAAATATCAATGTGGATTGTAAATAGAATTCCCTTTGGCACGTATCTAAAGAAGCAAATGAGCATTAGAATTATACTACACGTACTTCATTTTGACTTTGAACTTCATGGGTGGCATCAAGAAAGTCAATTCTTTAAGATGAATAATCCATGCCTTTTAAATCTTATGTAAAAATGCTATTAAAAAGCCTCTATTGCAGGTTCTCTAGTACCCGTCCAATAATATAACTCCCTAAAACCATACTATTTAGAAGCCACAACAATTGATTGTGTTTCTTTGAAAGCAGCACCTGAAGAGACTGGGCTTCATGAATGCTGGACTTTATTTGGGTTATGGAGTTTATTTAGTTATCCCAGAAGCCATTTAGGCTGAATGGTCTATAGGGAGTGCATTTCAATCCTTTGAGATGGCTCAAAAGCATTAGCTTGTGTGTTGTGTACCTTTGAACATCTATCAACGTGGATGCCATCAGTCTGGGGAAATCCAAAGTTCTTGTCGTACTGTCACGATACCTACAAAAGAACCAGGTATCCTAAATATTTTCTTAGCCTTAAGAAGGCACTTTGTCTTCTAATGGTGTAGAGAACGATTCTTTGGAGATCTTGCTGTAAGTCAATGTCATTCTTGGGAAATAAGGTAAAGTCTACCTGCTCCATTCATTCACTTAAAATAATAGGATCCTCCCTCAAATGAACAGTCATATGGTCCATCTCCTATTGTCAGGAATGCACATAAAATGATTCATTGTATTGTGAATGAGCCCTTTTGGTTTTCAGGGAGGGTTTACTGCACTCTGTTAAAGTGTGAAGATGTTTGTTAAATGGAGTACAATACAAATACCAAGTTAGACTTCTCAGAAATAGTGCCAGACCCCAAAGGTCAGAAAGGCATGGGGCTCTGTGTATTAAATTAGGAGCACAGATATTCTTATTCATTTAATAAAGAATGCCTTCCCAATTATAAATAACTGAATCACCTGAATAAATATATAAGTTAAAGAACAAAGTACAGCTAGAATTAAATATGATTAAATGTTTCCTTACTACCTTTTTAAAATTTATAATACCATTTAACATGAGATCTACCCTTTTAACAAATCTTTTAGTGTACAATAGTGCTGATAACTATAGACATAGTATTGTTTAGCAGATCTCTAGAATTTACTCATCTTGCATAACTGAAACTTTACACCCATGCATCAAAGAGCAACTCCCCATTTCTTCCTCTATCTGACCCCTGACAATCACCATTCTACTCTGCTTCTATGAATTTTTGTTTGCTTCTTTGTTTTTTTGAGGCTATTTAGATGCCTCACGTAAGTGGATTCCTTACTACCCTAAAGTTGACATATGAGTGTTGGTAATACAGTGAGAGATATAAAAAAGGAAAGGGAGCAATATAATGGTCAAGGGCAGGCGGGCACTTCCCAGACATAGTTTGGAAATATTCCAAGTTGTGTAGTTAAAAATAAGAAATGTTTTTTGCAAATTTCTTTTCCCAGTTGTGAGTTGTCTGATATGACCATGACTTTGTCAGCAAATTCTATTTTCATTGTGACTGGAAAATCCTTTACCTTATGCTTAGTTTGGGGAAATTTTAGTCCTTACTGTTCCAATTTCTTCCTTCACTAATTTGCCTTCTACTCTGAGAAGCTTCATGGAAAGTTCAATTCATTTGTCCAAGAGTTTTTTCCTCAGGGTCACTCTAAAATTTCATTTTATTATGTAAATTTATTTTAGTAGTTGCTATTTCCCTCACAATAAATATTGTTCTTTACTACTTAAACCTAAGTTGTGAGGTAATATAACTTGGCACAACCTCAAGTTAGATGGTATCTATATAATTGGAGTAGTGGTAAGAGAATTCTGTGAAACTGGAAAGAATATCTGATATTTGAAAAATAAATTTTATATCCCCACTTTCTCCTAATACTACTAAGAAGTAAGTATCAACTAAGATAAAGTTTTTGTTTTGAAACTCTTTAAGAATTTCAGAAAATATCTCAAAATGATTTAAGGAAATCTGTGATGTACCATAAATGGGCCTGAAATTAATTAGAAATATACAAATCTCATTCTAATACACTTGCTATTGGCATATATGAGATTTGAGTAACACTGTAAATTATCCTATACTATAGAAGTTATGGAAAATATATCAAAATTAAGATTTACTTTTGAAATTGGATGCATTTTTGGGAAGAGGGAAAGGGGACATTTATATATAGTCTCTACACATTCTTCTCTAGTTATGGTATATAGTTAAACTCTATTTAATATGTAATTAGTCCCATGCTTAATGCTATAATAAAGAATAAAGGAGATATGAAAGAACTAAGTGATTTTTTTGCCTGGGAGAAAATTATTGAAAAAGATAACACAGCACTCACAATAAAACTGCTTCAGGAAATTAAAAAAACTTAGTTTTAGTGCTGGTATACTCCTTTAAATCACCTGTGTGTATTTTAGCAAATACTTAGAACATGATGAGACTATAAATTAACCTCAAGTTGTTTAATAGCCAGTACTTTTATGGCTGTCTATTGCATTATACATGGCAGCCACAGGAAGCACAGGAAATGAGGTGAGACAGAGAGTGGGTAGGGGTGGTGCTAGTTTTGTCCTACTGTGTTTCCATGAAGTTTGTATAAAGTGGCCTTTAGGATGTTTGCTGAAACCCACCTACAGGGAAAACGTTGTTGTTTTGTTTGAACTTGAGGTAAAATAAGCTGCCATGTCCTGGATTTACTGACCTGAGTCAGGAGCCAGCCAGGAAGGCGCTGTCTCCATATGCTTCTCTGCCTTTCTACCCAGAGGCTTTTGTTGCTCTAACTAGTACACCTCTTCTTGATATCCTGAATCTTTTTATTTTTACCTACCAGGAAACAAATATTAAAAATGCAAGAAGTTTTTATAGAAAAAAAAAGAGGTAAAGACAAAGTCCATAACTTGTATGTGCGTCAGTGGAAGCTGGTAGTATCTGAATAGCAATGCTCGCTGTAGGGCTCGTTTCATGGGTGGGTGGCCTGTGCTGTCACACAGAGCCCATACTCAGAAGGGACGAACACTTGGTTTAATGTTCTGCTGTCCCCATCTTTCAATACGAAATAATTGTCTTTGAACTTGTGTTTTGTAGTGAAGTCTGGTGGGACAACAGAGCAAGTGCTTAAGCAGGTGAGATACGCAGAAAGGAGGACCTGTATAATTCAATACCTTTAACAGTACTTTCCCCTTGTTTTCTGAACAAGAGGCCCTGCATTTTTATTTGTACTGGGTTTTGCAAATTATGTAGCTGGTCTTGTATCTTTGTGGATCGCTACAGTTTTTTATTCTACTACTAATAGCACAACTTTTTTTTTTAATTTATTGGGGTGACAATTGTTAGTGAAATTACGTAGATTTCATGTGTACAATTCTGTAATACATTATCTATAAATCCCATTGTGTGTTCATCACCCAGAGTCAGTTCTCCTTCCATCAACATATATTTGATCCCCCTTACCCTCATCTCCCACCCCCACCTCCCTTACCCTCTGGTAACCACTAAACTATTGTCTGTGTCTATGAGTTTCTGTTTCTCATTTGTTTGTCTTGTTCTTTTGTTGTTTTTGGTTTATATACCACATATCAGTGAAATCACATGGTTCTCTGCTTTTTCTGTCTGACTTATTTCGCTCAGCATTACACTCTCAAGATCCATCCATGTTGTCACAAATGTTCCTATATCATCTTTTCTTACCACTGAATAGTATTCCATTGTGTATATATACCACAACTTCTTTATCCATTCATCTATTGAAGGACATTTTGGTTGTTTCCATGTCTTGGCCACCGTAAACAAAGCTGCAATGAACATTGGAGCACACGTGTCTTTATCTCTAAATGTTTTCAGATTTTTTGGGTAGATACCCAGGAGAGGGATTGTTGGGTCATATGGTAATTCTATTCATAATTTTCTGAGGAACCTCCACACTGCCTTCCATAACGGCTGCACCAGTCTGCATTCCCACCAACAGTGTATGAGGGTTCCTTTTTCTCCACAGCCTCTCCAACACTTGTCACTACTTGTCTTGTTGATGATAGCCATTCTGACTGGGGTGAGGTGATATCTCATTGTGGTTTTGATTTGCATTTCTCTGATGATTAGTGATGTTGAGCATTTTTTCATATGTCTATTTGCCATTTGTATGTCCTCTTTGGAGAAATGTCTCTTCAGGTCCTCTGCCCATTTTTCAATTTACTTGTTTGTTTTTTTGTTGTTGAGTTACATGAGTTCCTTGTATATTCTGGATATTAGCCCCTTATCAGAGGCACTGTTTGCAAAAATCTTCTCCCATTCATTTGGTGGCCTCTTTATTTTGTCAATGGTTTCTTTTGCTGAATAGCACAGCTTTTGAGAGGTTTCTTCTATGAGTAGTCATGTTCCTTTATCATAACATTTTGTTGCAAACATTCTTGCGACTACTCCGTAGAAGTCAGTTTATGAGAATCATTTTCTTAGTTTGTTCAGGCTTCTATAACAAAAGTACAATAGACTGGATGGCTTAAACAATAAACATTTATTTCTAGAGGTCTGGAGGATGAGAAGTCCAAGATCAAGGCACCAGCTAATTCAGTGCCTAGTGAGGGCCTGCTTCCTGGTTCATAGACAGCCATCTTCCTGCAACTTCACATGGCAGCAGGGGCAAGGAAGCTCTCTGAGTCTCATTTAGAAGGGCACTAAATTCCATTCATGACGGCTCTGCCCTCATGACTTAATCACCTCTGAAAGGCCATACTGTCAATACCATCACATTGAGGATTAGTTTTCAACATCTGAATTTGGGGGCACACATTCAGTTTATGGCAATCATGAAATGATGTTAACTGTTATTAGTATCAGTATTAGTAATTCTCAAGTCAAGACTAAAATGAATGAAGATGTGCCAGTCAAATGGAGTTGCCTTGGATTCTGAAGGTATTTCTAAAAGATTTTCAGAAATGTAGCATACACCATCCCAAGATGACAATTTCAAAGAGATTTCACTTGGATGCATAAGTGCTAATAATAAAGAAAATCAGTCTTTCTAGCATAATTATTAGTCATAATTGCAAAATAATTATCTGTAATACTGAAGTAAAGCTGAGATCTTGCTATCTGATCTGATTTTGCATCTTAGCAAGAATTTAATTTTCTATAGAATTGTTTTCAGTTAATGATCTAGCTCAGGAATGTGAAATGTGAAACCCTCTAGCAACTAATATTATCAACTCAGGATAACCTCATCTCCCCCCCAAAAAACAAAGATCCATATTCAGCTAATTTAAAATTGTACATATATACCACCTCTAATTACAAGGACAGCGTTTGCTTAGGTAGCAGGATAAGCTTTTGAGAAGTTAATTCTAAATGCCCAACTATATTGTTGGACTTTTTATTTTTCTGTTGTGAACCTACCAGGACAGAATAAAAGCTTATCTGTGCCATGCTACCTACAATACTATGTCCCCCTTCAAAAGGCAGGGGTGGGGTGGTGGGTGGGTAGGAGTTTTTAAGGGTCAATATTTCTTAACCTTACTATGTTTAAAAAATATCTGAGAAGACTTCAAAAATGTGAACCTCCTGTGAGAACCAACAGAGATCCTGGTTCTTTTCTTCTGCAGTGGGACCCAGGAATCAATACTTTTAAGTCTTGGAAATACTCTCTTCATTTGCCTGAGTTTTCTCCGACCTTATTAGCTGCAAAGATCTTGGCATTTTTGTTGATTCCTCCTCAGTTCTCTTTCTTCCAAATATTAATGTGACCAAGGTTTCCAACTCATTTTTACACTGCTTTTCTATTTTCACTCATTCCCTCGATGATCTCATTCACTCTGATGACTCCCAAACTGTCCAAATTTATATCCCTAGCCTGATTTTTTCATAAATCTCAGAAACTGAGTGTCCATCTGCTTCTGTGACATTGCCTTTGGTGTCTAATAGATGTTTTCTGAGTACCAAGTGCACCAGAAACAGATTCTGAGAAAGGATTCAAGTACTAGTACATTTTTCAGTTGTTATATTTTGGTTGTTATGTTTGATGTTGGATGAAGGGAGAAAGGTAAGGAAATGGGGAAGTGTGGCAAAGAAATGAAAAATCCGATAAAGAATTCATCATCAAACCAGCTACCCTATGGGCAAATGGAGTGTGACCCTGATGGGGGAATTCTAGGGACCAGTGTAAAACACAAGGGGTGGAGGAACTAAGATATTTATACCCCAAATCCTGTCAGTTACTGGTTGGCAGCTGCTCCTGGAAGGGCATTAATTCCCTGGCACTTTCAGCCAATTTTGATGGTAAGGTAGACTTCTGTGGCAAAATAGAGTCCTTAGGCAAAGATGTGAAGTTCTAGAATTGGAAGCTGGGCAGGTGTGCATTTTTTAAAACATTTTTTTTAAAGAGCAATTTTAGATTCACAAGAAAATTGAGAGGAAAGTGCAGAGATTTCCTATATAACCCCTACACCCACTCATGCATGGCCTCCCCCCGTTGTCAACATCTTTCACCAGTATGGTACATTTGTTACCAAGGATGACCTACATTGACGTATCATAATCACTCCAAGTCCATAGTTTACCTAGGGTTCACCCATAGTGTACATTTTATGGGTTTGGACAAAGGTACCAAGGTTGGACAATTAAGTTTGCGAACTCACCCTAGAAAAAGTGCTACATACCTTATTGCTGAATATCACTATGGTCACCTTTGAAGTCCTCCCCTTGGGAAGCTATGCACCAATGCCAGTACCTAGTCCACCCTTCAAAGCAATTTTGGAACTCTTTTTCTGAAATGGCCATCAGAGCTGTCATCGTATTACCCCTTGATGTCCTGAATTTCATCAAAATGTCTTCGTTTCAGTAGTTCCTTTATCTTTGGGATAAATCAGGTGAGTATGGAGGGTGTTCCAATACAGTTATTTGTTTACTGGCTAAAAACTCCCTCACAGACAGTGCGGTGTGAGTTGGTGCATTGTTATGATGCAAGAGCCATGAATTGTTGGCGAAAAGCTCAGGTCATCTAACTTTCCCGTGCAGCCTTTTCAGCACTTCCAAGTAGTAAACTTGGTTAGCTGTTTGTCCAGTTGGTACAAATTCATAATGAATCAAAAAAAGGTTAGCAACACCATTGCAACCAGTTCGCGAACTTAATTGCCAGACCTCACATAACTCTGTATATCCATAATTATAACATTATACAGAATATTTTCACTGCCCTAAAAATCTTCTTTGCCCTACCTATCCGTGCCCCCAGCCCTCTCTCTCCCCCCACCGCCTGATCTTTTTACTATTTCCATAGTTTTGCATTTCCTAGAATATCATATAGTTGGGATCATATAGTATACAGCCTTTTCAGATTGGCTTCTTTCACTTAGTAATATGAACTTAACTTTCTTCCATATCTTTGCACGTTTTCATAGCTCATTTCTCCTTAGTGCTGAATAGCTCATTTCTCCTTAGCATTTTTCCCTGAAAATAAGACCTAGCCAGACCATCAGCTCTAATGCATCTTTTAGAGCAAAAATTAATATAAGACCTGGTATTATATTAGATTAGATTAGATTAGACCTGGTCTTATATAATATTTAATATAATATAATATAATATAATATAATATAATATAATATAATTAATATAGTATAGTATAGTATAGTATAGTATAGTATAGTATAGTATAGTATAATATAGTATAATATAGTATAGTATAATATAATACCTTGTTTTATATTGTATTAAAATAAGACCAGGTCTTATATTAATTTTTGCTCCAAAAGACGCATTAGAGCTGATGATCTGGCTGGGTGTAATTTTCAGGAAAACTTGGTAGTATTCAATTGTCTAGATAGTTCACAATTTATTTATCCATTAACCCACTGAAGGACATCTTGGTTGCTTCCAAGTTTTGGCAAGTATGACTAAAGCTGTTATAAACATCCCTGTACAGATGTTTGTATAGATGTGTTTTCAACCTTTTTAGATAAATACCAAGGAGAGTGTTTGCTGGATCATATAACAATAGTATGTTTAGTTTTGTAAGATACTGCCAAACTGTCTTCCAAAGTATCTGTACCATGTTGCATTCCCAGCAGCAATATCTGACAGTTCCTGTTGCTCCACGTCCTGATATCATTTGGTGTTGTCTGTCTGGATTTTGGCCTTTCTGATAGGTATGTAGTGGTATCTCATTGTTTTAATTGGCATTTCCTGATAACAGTAGTATAAAGCATCTTTTCATATGCTTAGTTTCTATTTGTATATCTTCTTTGGTGAGATGTCTGTTAAGGTCTTTGACCCATTTTTTAGTTAGGTCGCTTGTTTTCTTATGTTGAATTTTAGAATTCTTTGTATATTTTGGAAAACAGTTCTTTACCAGATGTGTCTTTTGCAAATATTTTCTTCCTGTCTGTACCCTGTCTTCTAATTCTCTTGACATTGTCTTTCACAGAGAAGAAGCTTTTAATTTTAAAGAAGTTCAGCTTACCAACTATTTCTTTCATGGATTATGCCTTTAATGTTTTATCAAAAAGTCATCACTGTACTCAGGTCATCTAGGTTTTCTCCAATGTTTTCTAGTAGTTTTATAACTTTGAATTTTACCTTTAATTATATGATCCATTTTGAGTTAATTTATGTGAAGGTTTTAAAGTCTGTATCTAGATTCAATTTTTTGCACATGGATATCCAGTTGTTACAACACCATTTGTGGAAGAGACTATTTTTGTTCCATTGTATTATCTTTGATCTTTTGTCAAAGATCAGTTGACTATATTAATATGGGTCTATTTCTGGGCTCTCTATTCTGTTTTATTGGTCTATTTTTCTATTATTTCAACAATATCATACTGCAGCTTTATAGTAAGTTTGAAATCAGGTAATGTCAGTCCTCCAACTTTGTTCTTCTCCTTCAATACTTTGTTCGCTATTCTGGGTCTTTTGCCTCTCTATATAAACTCTAGAATCAGTTTGTCATGAAATAAAATAACTTGCTGGGATTTTGATTGGGATTGCATTGAATCTATAGCTCAAGTTGGGAAGAACTGATATCTTGACAATATTGAGCCTTCTCTTCATAAATATGGACTATTTCTCGATTTATTTAGTTCTTTGATTTCAGTCATCAGAGTTTTGTAATTTTCCTCATATAGATCTTCTACATATTTCATTAGATTATACCTAAGTATTTAATTTTTGGGGGGGCGCTAATGTAAGTGGTATTGTGTTTTTAATTGCAAATTCCACTTGTTCCTTGTTGGAATATAGGGAAGTGTTTGATTTTGTATATTAACTTGTATCCTGCAAGCTTGCTATCATCATTTATTAGCTCCAGGAGTTTTGTTGTTTATTCTTTTGGGTTTTCTATACAGGCACTCATATCATCTGTGAACAAAATCAGTTTTATGTCTTCTTTCTTAGTATGTATGCCACTCCCTTTTTTGCCATATTGCATTAGTAAGAACTTCTAGTACCATGTTAAAAAGAAGTGGAGAGAGGATATTTTTTTTTAAATCTTTATTATCACAACTTTTATATAGTTTTGTCACTATTCTGATTTAACTATTCTTATTTTAATAGTGTTACTGGTCTTATAGATTTAGAAAATGTTGAAGAACTGAGGAAAGCCAACACCAGCATGTAACAGGGTACTTACTGCCCTAGCCTCTGCCCTGTTCAAAATTCTTAGTAATAACTGAGATGAATGCCTAAAATGTTATAATATTGCATCTCAAAAAATTCGGAGTGATAGTTAATATATAGCATCCTAAAATCAAGATTCAAAAAACCTTGATAAAATAGTATTGTAAAATATTACATTATGCATTTTAATTCTTAAAATAAGTTACATAATATAGTATAAAGGCAGAGCTGGCCTAATACTGGTTCTGATGGAATAAGCAACAAGCAAACAAAAATAAGAAAGAGGGTGGTACTTATATAATTAGAAATTAAATGAGAAGCAAAGGAAACCAATATTAATTCAGCCTGTATTTTGGGCCAACCACTGGCACAGACATTTGTTAGATGCCAAGGCTCTAACACGATCCTAGACCATATTAACAGGAATGAGTGCCCAGAATAAGGGAGGTACTGTCAGCGCTGTGTGCTGAGATGTGTGGACAGAAATTGGAGGTGACAAGCATAGTGATGGGTCACATGAAAGGTCATTGGAAAATGTTTAATTTCATGAGGAGAAGGGTACAGAACATGAAAGATGTCATGTGGAAAAAGAATGAATCATTCTGCCTAAAAACAGAAGTGCAAGGTGGTGAGTTCCATGTTAATGTAAGTAAGCGTGACAAAATGACCAGCTAGTAGGGATAAAAGAATGTGATCCTGCTTTAGATGCCCTGGGCTGAATGACCTCTAACATTTCTTCCAAGACTCTATGCATCTCTATAGGCAGAGTTAGCAAAAAATGGCAGTGTTAATGTTAGGGTGTTTAGCCTCACAAAACTGAGTACAGCTGGTCTTTGGCTTTAATGAGATCCAGACATTAGTAATAAAGGAAAGAGATATTTTTAGTTAAGATAAAATACAGCTATTATCTTAGGAAACAGGAAATTCAGGGCTTTATAGGAGAGGTGTATACAAACAAAAACTGGATTAAAAATTTCCGGGGGGACTATTATTTAAACAAAAGAGCCCTTATGTATGTGTTTTTTGTTTTTTTTTACATTTTTTATGATTAGTTTCAGGTGTATAAAACAACATAATGATTAGACATTTATAACCCTTCAAAGTGACAACCCCCCCTCCCAGTCTTCTCCCCCTCTGACATTCGTATAGCTGTTACTATACCATTGAGTATATTCCCTATGCTGTACTTTACATCCCTTGGAGATTATATATATATATAATTATAGTTGACATTCAATGGGGAAGAAGGTGAAAGATTAGAAAGTACAAATTGGTAGTCACAAAATAGTCACTGGGATGTGAAAAAAGAGCCCTTGTTTTTGATAACGCAGTTCAAAAGTAATGGGATATGGGCATTATAAAAGAGAGGCACCTGTTTGTGTATTAAAAATATATATAACTTTCTATAGGGAGATATCCTCTCCAAATCTAATCATGAATGAGAAGAAAAAAAGACTATATCTATTAAGTGTTCTGCGTAATTTTTTCAGTGGTTTAAAAAAAGTGATCAAGGTTGCCATCTAGTGACCATTTGGTTTTTAACTTAAGAGGCTTTTTTATTTCATATTTTATTTTATTTTATTTTTGAGATTCAATATTATTTTATATTAATTTAGACATTTATATAATTTATGAAATTATCTCAAAAATTAGTCTAGTACTCACCTAGCACTATACATAATTATTACAACATTATTGCCTATATTCTCTATGCTGTATTTTACATCCCCGTGACTATTTTGTAACTACCCATTTGTACTTTTCAATCCCTTCACCTTTTTCACCCAACCCCCCAAACCACTCTCCCTGATCTGGTAACCATCTGTTTGTTCTCTGAATCTATGAGTCTGTTTCTGTTTTGTTTATTTTGTTCTTTAGATTCTACATATAAGTGAAATCGTATGGTATTTGTCTTTTCCTGTGTGACATATTTCACTTAGCTTAATACGCTCTGCATTCATCCATGTTGTCGCAAAGGGTAAGATTTCATTCTTCTTTATAGCTGAGTAATATTCCATTGTATATATGTACAGCATCTTTATCCAATTGTCTATTGATGGGCACTTAGGTTGCTTCCATATCTTGGCTATTGTAAATAGCGCTGCAGTGAACAGAGGGGTGCATATATCTTTTCTAATTAGTATTTTGGATTTTTTCAGATAAATGCTCAGAAGTGGAATTGCTGGGTTATAAGGTAGCTCCATTTTTAATTTTTTGAGGAACCTCCAGATTATTTTCCATAGTGGCTGCACCAATTTGCAATTTCACCAATAGTACACCAAAATTACCTTTTCTCCACATTCTTGCCAACACTTGTTTTTTGATTTATTGATGGTGGCCATTTTGACAGGTAGAGACTCTTGAATATGGGTCAGGACAGTGACTCTCAAAGCTGGCTGTGCAATCATATCACCTGGAATTTTCCTAAACTACAGATTCCTGAGACCCATCTGAGGCTGGAATCAGAATCTTTGGAGATGGGGCTCCAGGGGTTCTTCCTTATTTTAAAGATCTTAAGATGACTCTATTGGACCTAGTCTACCACCAACCAGTGTTTGGGATTAACTGCTCTGGAGGCATATTTAGTGTGAAATGAAGCGTCACAGAGGCAAATTTTTGTAAAGTGCAGTATTTACCTACTTGTTCAAAGAACCTGGTTTCAGGCATATGCAACTTAGTGTTGCATCTTTGTATCACTGGTACGTAAAATAGGTTTGTCACTGCTAGAATTTACCCTACTGCTATGCCCAAAGACACACAAAGATGGTTATTTTAATAGTGGTTTCAATAATATCTACTAAAACCTACTTAAATGTTCATCAATAAGGTTTGGCTAAAAAATGACAATAAATTTAAGCAGTGAAATTCTGTGCAAGCATTTAACAAGAATGAGAGTTCTACAAGTGCTGATATCCTAGAAGGATTACGTGAAGACAGCAAGTGGTACTTTTAGCAAAGAGGTGATTCTGGTGCAGATGGTCTGGAGTTGATCTCAGAAACACTGTATTAGTGAGTAGACAGAATAAGTAATGTTTGTCATATAAGTCCGTAAATGGGGCCCAGGGATCTTCATTTTTAACAGGTCACTCAAGTGATTTCAATACGAGCCAAAGTTTGGAATCACTAGCACGGGCATCTTCCCAGTAACCTTCCAATCAGTCTCCTAGGTGTCCTCTAGATCTACGGCCAGATCTTCCTCAGTGTTAACCTGACATGTGAGAATGCTTTCAGGTTATGATGACGAGAGAATATACCCTTGTGGATTACCTCCATCAACAAATGATGGAAACTTACAAGACACCCTTCAAACATGGACCTTTAGACAGGCTCTTGTGAAAAAGAACTTGTTGCCAGTGTATAGATGCTTCCTCAGCTCACCACCCTGTGGAAATGACATGGTGGCTATAGAGCTGTGGCAAGCCTTCAGGTCACGTACGAATTGGTCATTCTAACAGGATATAACTGCAGCGTATGTCTCTGTGAAAGACAGAACAGGAAGTGTGACAAGGTAGCAAAGAGGAACCAAAGGAGCAAGAGTTGAAAGTGTAAAAGGAGCAAAGGTCGCAATGGACAGATCAGAACTGTATTTGCTGCCTTATGTTTCCCAAAGATCTGGGTTCTGGGAGACTGTTCCTGCAAATAGACTTTTCAGTTAGCAGAATTTGTGAGCAATAATCCATGAGTTTGTGATGCTCTGTTATAAAGCCGGCCTTTGTGATCTGTTCAGGGTTGGAGTTCTGTCTTCACAGAGACCTGGTTTGTTGAAAGGAATGAGCCCTTTCCAAGGGAAGGACCCTTAGTTGGGCCAGCATGTTTTATGACAAGGAGGGGGAGATTGGAGGGGTCAATGAAGATGGAAAATCCAGGTGTGAAAGCCCCCTCGGGCCCTCCCCCTCTGAGCCTCTCAGCAGCCAATGGAAACTAGTCTCCACTCTGGCTCTCCAATATATGGTCTTACAGTGATTGTGCAGTTCTGAGTAAATAAAGAGGCTTCATTATTTTGTAAGCTGACTCTTGCTTGTTTATCACTTACTGAAAGCATGTGAGAGTAAGCCTTGACTCAGTTTGAATGTATTTCTCTTTCAGAATAATGTTTATAGTGTTTCTGATCATAAAAGAAATGAAAAAGTCAGTATATAAATTTACAAAGAACATAGAAAAACGTGAAGGAAAAAATCATTTACAGATGCATCACATTTTCTCTTCTAGTCCCTTTTATAAATATATATTTACATACATTTTTAAAAAACTTGTATCAGACTTTATATTCTGTCTGGTATCCTGTTCTGTTAACTTAATGAGTCATTTCACCATATTACTAAATATTTTTAAATTATTTTAAAACTTCATTGTATAACTGTACCACAATTTGCTCGATCTACTATTGAAGGATATTTAGAGTTTTCCCAGTTTTTCTTCATGATAAATTTTTGTTTGTTTTTTAAAATTAAATCTGAATGCCACTGGTATTTCACCATTATTCCCAATATTAGCTGTTTTTAAGATATACACTCTTTATCATTTTTAGAGTACACCACTCCCTGGTATTCCTTGTTTGCTAATAATTTGAAAATCAGAAATGGGTGTTAACTATTTGAGAATGACATTTTGCATCCTTCCACTTTCTTAGTCCAAAAATGTAAAGTCATTTGTGCCTCTTGTCTTTCTTTTAAATCCTCACACCCAAATCATCAGTACATCTAGTCAGCTCATGCTTCATCACACACACAGAAGCCGACCACTTCCTGCCATCCCTTTCATCTAGATTATCACAGCAGCCTGTAGACCTTACCGGACTTCCACCCTTACCAGCCTGCATTCTGTTCTCTGCCACAGTAGCCTGAGTTATTTTTTTAAGATAAGTTGGGCCATCCACGTTTTGCTCACAGTCTTCTATTGGATTTCCACCTCTCTCCTACAAGGCTCTGTCTTCTTTGCCTCCAGTGCTTGTACCTGATCAGATCTTCTTACCACTCCCCCTTGCACATCCACTCAAACCATGTTGGCTTTCCTGCTGTCCTCAGTACACCAGGTAGGACGCTGCCTCAGTGCCTTCACACTTGCTGTTCATTCTGCCCGAAATGCTTCTCTCCTTCATGTTCACCTAGCGAGCTCCCTCATCTTCCTCAGAATTCTGCTTGAATGTCACCTCAGTGCAGTCTTCTCTGATCATCCTATTTAAAATGGCAATTCCTATCATCCTTCCCTGCTTTATTTTCTCCATAACATTTATCACCATCTAACATACTCTCTCTTTATTTTATTTTTGTTTGTTTATTTGTTTGTTTGTTTGTATCCTGCCTGTCTTTCTCCCATTCACATGTAAGCGCCATGAAGGCATCCTCAGCACCAATGACAGGATCTGGCACATAGTAGACAGTCAAATGATCTGAACTGAACTGCACTCAACTCTAATATTTGTGGAATGAATGACATTATCTTTTTTTGATGCAAGTGGAGTTACTGATGTGATGTATTATAGGACTAGATTTCATAACATTAAGCTGTGTTTGTTTTTCTCAGATATGCTCTTTTTCGTCATACTGAATGACTCCTTAAAAGTATTTTTGCAATTAAACTACTTGGATTTTTCTAATCTATGTTCATCAGTGATGTTTGTATTATGGTTTTCTTATTTTGTTCTATTTTTTGGAGGGTTTGATATCAAGGCCATATTAGCTTCATAAAATGAAGTGGGCAGCTTTCCATCTTTTCTACTATTTCCAAAACTGCACAGTGTGTGTATCGTGCCAATCATCCATTTGTTAAAATTATGAATGAACACACTAGTAAAACCTGAGGATTTTTTGAGGCATGATTTTTGAGATACAATTTTTGATAACATTTTTCAGTTTCTTTCATGGTTAATGATATATACAGGTTTTAAAATTTTTCAGGATTTATATGTTTCCTGAAAAGTCTACTTCAAAGTATGTTCTAATTTATAATCATAAAATTGTTTTTGTTGTTAAGCTGTATTTTAAATGTCCCTCTATCCGGTGGGATATTCTTATTCTCATTAGCCATTTTCTTTAAATGTTTTATGCTTTCTTTGTTTCTGTGAGATCTTTCAGAGGCTTCTCTAGCTTATTGTTTTAAATAAAACTTGTTAAATTAAAATTGTTTAAATCTACTACTAATCTATTAACCTAACAATAGTAACAGTCTACTTAAAGTTCAAATATAGCAATAACCACATTTCTAAATAGGGACCATATATGCTAGTGTAGTCTATCCTCATGAATGTATAGTGTATTGTTCATTTAATAAGGCAGAGTCCAATTGCAGCTCTTGTCTTTATTATATAAAGTCTAAACCATATATGTTCGTGTAGATTTTCTTGCAGATATTGTGTGAATCCACTCATCTTTTTTTTTTTTTTTTTTCTCATCTGGGTTTCTGGCCTTGAAATTGTATTGGAGTTTTGCTCTTCATGTTTTCTGGATTTCCTCCTAAGTTTTTTCTAAACCTTTATTACCCACTCTTCCTCTTCTGCTCCCAGTTTTTTGGGCCATCTAATGCTATATTTTAACACCTAATTCTAGGTATCAGGATCTTGACTAACAGAGTTTACCTTATTAGAAGCTGTTTTTGAAACATGGGCTTTTGGGAAAGCACCATAGTCTTTGAAGTTAATGCGACCTTGAGTGCCTACGTACATAGTTCAAAGCAGGTTCTAAAGACTAAGTGAGGAGGCAATGTTAAACTTCTTTTAGGTTATAGCAACAGCCCTTTGGGTGTCCTTACTGCTAGTCTTCAGCCTTCCAACTCCCACTACCCCATCTCACCCATCACCACTTCCCCATCCTATGTCTGAAGTTATCTTTCTTAAGCTCTAAAACACCTATATATGTAGTATCATTTATGGTCATCAACTGTCAAGCCCTCATTTGCCTGTTCGAACTTATTATCTCTAGCCCCTCTGAATGTGTAATTAATGCCTTAAGGAAAATGGATTTTACTATATCTTTGCTCTTTCCTTCAGCTAGAGTTCATCTCTGTCCTCAACTCCTATAGTCACTTTATATTTCTGTTATTGAACTTACCACAGTCTGTCTTACATCTTTTGTATACCTTTCAACTTAACTAACATATCATCTTAATAAGGGCCCGGAGCATCTCCTCTCTTCTTCTTTTGATCCCCATGGAATTTTGTAAAACGTGTTCATTCAGTAAGTGTGTATCAATTGAACTGAGTGGTATGCCAAACAAAATCAGATGTCTTGCCCTGACTGGCTGGCATTGTCAAGAACAGATTTACTAGGAATGCAAAATCAAGGTTAGATATTTACAAGCAGAGAAATCTAAAAGGGAGGGATTGGAGAAAGTAGCCGCAGACATGGGAATAAATACCAGAGCCTGGAGGATCTTTTTGGGCACAAGGTGGCAGACTATGTCCATTTCAATCACTATGTAATGTATAAGGCAGATTTTTGAGGCTGAAATTTTCGTCCCTATTTTGAGAATCTTTGTTTGTTTATTTATTTATGTATTTTTTAAAGTGAAGCTAGTGTTGCTTGATGGCTGAAACCTGGTTTTGATGAAAACGCAGACCCACTGCCTGATGGCAAGGCTGCACTTCCATAGCTCAGCTTCTTCCACTCTGCACTGACCCTTTCATGTCTGCATCCCATAGTAACGCATTGCGGACGTTGAACACTGCTAGTGTCCCTTAAATGGATGAAGAAAATTTGAATAAATATGCATGAACACTAAAGCTGGGAGAGAGGAAACAAAATATGACCAGAAAATGGAAACATCATTTCTCCACTAGATAGCAGAGGACAACAGGTGGTCTTGGGAAGGTCCCACATGTAATTACCTAAAGAAAACATTCGTTTTTCTCTTGTAGCTCTTTTATTTCTTTAAAATGCCACGTGTTTTCCATGTGATCAGACCATTCACATGTACAAGTGTGCTATAATATGGGATAGAAGTAGCAGGTTGATTTCAATGGATTTAGCTGCAATTTAAATTCTGACATAATTTTCTTAACTACATTAATTGCTTCCAGTTTTGTGTGTGTGTGTGTGTGTGTGTGCGTGCGTGTGTGTGCACACACACATGCATATGCTTGCCAAATTGCCTTTTATAAAAATAACAAAGTATAGGAATTGTTTCTTCTGGAATTCTGATGATGACTAATTTATTAGGTGATATTTGAAGAAGTCTTTTCATTGATACTGATTTCTATTAGACCTAGAAGATAGAAATTAAATTAGGAAAAAAAGGTAATCCTTGCTTTCAAGTTCACTTAGCATTTCTTTCAGGTTCTCTTTCTCTTTGGAAGGAGGTAGAATTGAGAACAGTGATCACATGGAGATTTGTTTCAGGAAATAAAATTTGCCTTATGAGAAGTTATAAATGTTAAACGGAGGAAAAGAGTGTAGATGGCTATGAAGCAGGATATCTTTATTAGGCCAGAGGGAGGTCAGAGGCAAAAGGAAATGCTAGCTAACCTAAGCAGAATGGGATGAGGGAATGCTTCCAAGCTTTATTCAGCAGATTAATTTCGTACCACTGCCTTTGCCAGAGGCAGAACTAATATTATTGCCTCTGAAATGAAGCACCACAGATAACAGACTTTCTTATAGATCATTTATTACAGATTACTAATCGAGAAATAGGGTTTATTTTTATGTCTATAGAGCAACAACAAAGGAAGGCTTTTGTGACATTCATAAACTATTTTTATATGACACCTATTTAAATGTTACCTATTCCATAAATCCTTGATGAATTTTTTTCCTTAGAAAAAGTCATAGCTTTGAATAGAATTTCATACAATGACCATTAAAAGAGTAACAGTTCTCCCCAGGAGGGCAGGTTTCTTGGCTTACTTAGCTCCCTGCTCTGTCCTTCACCTGCTTTGCTATTAGGTGGCTCTCCTTTACCATCAAATCACAGATGATTAGGAATTCCAATCTTTATCCTGCTGGGAATTTCTCATGGACTAGTCACCATCACTCTCGCTTGAACTGCCGCTGTCAGATGATTCACTACTGTCCGGCTTTTTAGGAGGCCTGAACCTCCTGTTGGAATGTGTTTTTCTGTAACCCCAGGAGCCTTTCCTTTGTGGCATACCTTTATTCCACATAGAATTATTATGTCTGTGGGGTACATGATGATGTTTTCTGCTGTGTGTTGTTAGAGTCTCCTCATTATTGGGGCCACTATGGGAACCTATTTCATTTTTAATTTCATTATCAAGACCATGAGAAGGAATGAGCTGGCCCTGACTTTTGCCCTTGCTAGGAAATCTTTGTTTTTCACTTGGGGTCACTTGATTCCTGTTAGAATGTTCTGTGCCTTTGCTACTACTCCCTTTGCCATTTTTTGGAATTTCATTATGATTAGTACTTTCAGCAACATCACTGCTGCCTTCCTTTCTTTTCTCTTTTGAGGGTACATGAGGGTAATGAAACTCTACTTTCCCTTGGTGAGCATTTTGGCTGCCAGCATCCACTCTGTTTCCTTCTTTTCCAGGGAGTTTCTTAAAATCAGTGCTACCTATGATGTCATTGCTGCCCTCCACTAGGCTTACATCAGCAGTATTTGCCTCTTGTGCTGTCTCATCCCTGGTTCCAGTGGTACTTCTGCCATTTTCTTCTTTCTCTGGGATATCATTGTAACCTGGCCCTCCTGCCTCAGGATTAATAGTCTCAGCTTCATTTGGGCCGGGGAACTCTGTTTGACTATCTATACCTTCTAAATCAGGATCAATAGTTTCTCCTTTACTAGAAATGTCCTTAAAAGGTTGGCCATCTCCACTGAAAGGAGAGATATCATTATCCCCCCTTTCTTGAATATCTGGGTACCCACTGCCTTCAAAATCACTGGGGATTTTTTTAATTTTTCGGAGCTGTTTTAGATAGTCAGTGTTGTCTTGGATATGGTGGATGCTTTTGCTCTTTACTGGAATATTCTGGGCTTGTGGATCTCTTTGATGATTCTTCTTACCTTTTGATGGGGCTTTAGCATAGTTTGCACTTGCTGGAATTTTGCTGAGAACATTCCTGTGTTTGATCTCTGTTTTTCCTTCCCCCAAGAGTTCGATCACGGCTCCTGGCTCCGTTATATGTTGCATATTATTTCTGATGAGAACTGCACCATATTCTTCTTGGTCATGTAGTTTGCTGATAGCATCACCTCCATCCTCAGCCCCATTATTTCCAGTGGATTCAGGATAAGTGTACATCTCTAGGTTATTGTGGGCATTTTCTTTGTTACTAATACTGTTGTCTTCATTCACTGTCTGTCTATTTTCAAAAAGATTTTGGGATTTGCTACTTTGGTTATTTTTATTGGCTCCAACAAGGAGCAAGTCTTTCTGTCTTTCCTCGACAATATTTTCTTTAGGTGCTGACTCTTGATTTCTTCTCTTGCCAGAATGGTGAAGGGCAATATTGTCTTTGCTTTTTTCTTCCTGCTAAAGTATAATTTTCAACATAAAGTGATTATTTTATGTTAAATTTTAAAAACCTAATAATTCTTAGGCAATATATATACATATATGTATACATATACATATATGTGTATATATATAAACATATATATAAATATATATACATATATATATGTATACATATATCAGTGTGCCAAAAAAATGTATACAAGTAGACACTATTCAACGTTGCTCAAGCAGTAGTTTGTCATAATCAGAAGTGTCTGGATACTGACAGTAACCTCTTTGAGCACATCTTGTAATTGCAGAAGTCAAACGTGATTCATCTTTCGTTATTGGTATATATTGAGTATTACAATTTTAATACAGTTTTTTCCTCTTAAAATGTGCATACTTTTTTTGCATATATATATATATATATATATATATATATATATATCTGATGCTTAATAAAAAGATTCTATTAACTCAATAGAGGTTTGTTGGTAGAGATAATTCTGGAATGGCCAAAGCATTTTTCATGGAGAAAAAAGAATGAGCTTAAAGGATGAGTAAGATTCAGACACACGGAAGAGAAGTACTGAAAATATTTTAAAAGTAAGCAGTGTATTCAAATGTTCCGAAACAGGAAATATTTGAATACTAATTGGAATAAAACTTTAACTTTGGAATAGAGAAATCCTAAAGGAGGGAATAAGAAATAAATTGGAAATGCAGATTAGGGCCTGATTTTAAAGGAGGATCCAAATTTAAGGAGGGTAGCGTGTGTTCCTCATCTTTTGACTAGTGAGTCTGTGCAAGTGATATGGAATTCAGTTTTTTAAAATAATTATTCTCTCTCCCATTCTCATAATCTTTCTCTCTCTTTCTCTCTCTCTCTCTCTCTCTCTCTCTCTCTCTCTCTCTCTCTCTCTCATCCTTAACTATAGTGCTGTTCTCCTTTTATACATGTATCTTATTAATCTTGGAAGCAGTGGGGAAATTGTTGAGTCAGCTCACACTTGAGTCTCAAAATAAAAATAGTTTGTGGAAGTGCCCTCTATTCTTATGAAGCTGACTAATATATTGTATACAAAAGTTCTAACTTTTTAAAGTAGCATTTTTAAGATATAATTTGAAATGATCTATTTGTGGGAGGTAAGACATCATTATTCACTAGTCTTTTATTTGGCAGGTATATTCTGAAAAAAAGTGAGATTTTGATCTGAGGAAAAATATAATAGAAAAAAAATTATAGTGAATTATTTCTAAATTAAAAAGGATTTTAAGCATTTGACTTATTTTAAGACATTAAATTTTGGAAAATTTTACATGGACATTTATATTTTCTTTTGAAATCAAGTTTATTTACTCATTGATAATATATCTTTTTGAATGAAGCAAATGCGTTAGAAAATCAGTAGATTATAATAATCCCTTCTTAATTTTTTTCCTCTCTACTCTGAAGTGGGAAGTTTTGCTTTATATTTGGTGCTTTTGCTGCTTTTAAAACAGTAGCATGTATACTAAATTGTATAATAAATGTATAATAAATTGTGTGCATTTTACTAAAGACTGAATAGGTTTCTTTTATAAATGAAAACATAATACCTTTTAAATTGTGGTGTGTTATGGTCAATTATTTCTGCATTTGCTTATGTTAAGTGATTTCTGATTGCATTATTGACTATATAATGATCTGTGTATCAGTTGGCTGGTCTGCTTTACTCTGCTCTGCTTTTCTATCTTTACATCTTCACTTATAATATTCTTTTCATGGAGAATGGCCTCTCCCACCTACTTGTTTGCTCAAATCCTACTCATCCTCCAAGACCCAGCTCAATTATTTCCATTAGGTAGCTTTTCCTGAATACCAGACTGGGAATTAATCTTTTTCTACTCCAAGCCCTAAAGCATGATTTTTTAGGGACCACTCACACAGCACTTTGTACATTCTGTCTTGGGTTATAATGACTTTTGTAAGGACTGTTTGTTTGTTTGTTTGTTTGTTTGTTTGTTTGTTTCTAAGATCCTGGAGAGAAAGAATTAGGTTTTCTCAATAGTTTTATCTCACACAGTATCTTGCACAATAGAAAGAGCTCAATTCACATTTGTTACAATAAAACTTTAACAGGCAGTTAGTCTTAGAGACGCATCTAAAGAATATCAAGCTGAGCTGAACGAAACAACATTCTGAAAGGAAACTACTACTTTCATGGGAAATGAAGCCAGATTTGGAAAAAGTAAATAGTCCTTTTTGCTGATGGCATTTTAAGCTGTTTCCAGCTCTTTGGCCAATGAATCTGCGAGAAAGGACTGAGTGAAAAGGATTATTGTTCCATTCCAGTGACAAGGCCCTTATTCTTTCTCTTTGGAGCTTTCTGAAACAGATGGAGTCATCTGTGAAATGAATTTAAGGAACACTGAAATGTGTCACTTTTTAAGCCAAAATGCTTTCTCCTAATAGCCTTTTAATCGTCAGCATTAGAGCATATGGTAGAATATGTCCAGAAAACCTCCTTATAAAAGACCAAACGTTAATCAGAAGCATTAACACAAAAAATTCATGGGGTCCACCAGTACCACACCTGCCACAGTAGGTCCTGAGGCAGGGCAGGATTAGGGCCAGGGCACAGGTGGCCCATCTGTATCAGGAAGACTCTGGAACACAGAGTTCCATAGCAGACACACGAGGAGCCTAGGACTATGGGAAAGGGACAAAGCCACCAGTCACCAGATAGGCTCTGCTATAGTTTCCCATAGCGTTAGTCCAAAGTTAGGCTCATCATAAGGATCATTACTCAGAGACTCAGCTTACCTTTATATTAGTTTGATTTTTCCTCCCAGGTGATGTGTAAACATACTTAAAAACATAATACCCATTTTTCTCATGGTGGCCCTTGTACGTTATCTACAAAAACACAACATTATATTAAGACGGGTTTATCTTTTTCTAAGAAGATTTCTGGCTCTCTTTTTGATACTACATGGTATTGTAAAACTTAGGCGAAAGCTAATTCTGCATCTGACAAATGTAGTACTTCCTATAACCACTGGAGGGCGAGTGCCAGCCGGCCCCTGAAGATAGCCACTTGTTCCTTTCTTTTCTGTGAGTCCCTAAATCTGTTTTCCCTAAAGATGACTATCAACTGACTCTCTCTTGCCCAGGGTGTGTCAATATGATTACCAAATTTCAGTGGAAATGGAACACTTGGAAATATATTCAGGTGGGAAGGGGTGAGGAGATTAGAACAAAGGTCGATTTTTCCAGTATACATGTCTGATGTCAAATTGGCAAAATTCACAGCATGAACTTTCAGGCTCTTAAATTTTCAGGTTTTGCCTTTGTAATTTTCAGCTGAGACAGAGAACAGAAGATTGTTAGTTCTTAGAACAGAATTTTTTGAGGCTGCCAAAAGAAACCGTGGCAGGCAGAAGTAAGCTGCAATTTGGCGACATGAAAAGCTGAGGGAACTTATTTAACTTTCTGGATCATATGGGAAACTAACTCCATGTGAACAGAATTCCCCATTAAGACTTGTTAATGCTCTTCCCTCTGTTTTCTGTCTCAGTTATTGCTTTGTTTTTATGTACATATGTGGGAAAATGTTGTTTCCTAATAATAGTAGCCCAGAATTTTTACTCGCTTATCCTTGTGAAGGAAGAAATCACATTGAAGAGAAATCTCTGGTTAGAATGCTTTTCTCTTTTCTGTCACACATTGTGTGAATTAGAGTGCCCAAATTATGTTGTGTAATTTTGCTTTTCCATTCTAAGTACACAGGAATATTTTGACAGTTAAAATTTTCCTTTTACTGACTTTTTCCTTTACAGAGTTAAAATGGATTTATTTGAGAAGAATAATTCTGTTTACCCTCTGTTCTTCCACACAGTCTTGCTTAGTTTTCTCAGTCTGTGGTTTAAATGTCTGCAAGGGAACAAGAAATAAAACTTCACCAAACATTCATTCTTTCGTTCATTTCTCCGAACAATAAATGTTTTGTTTACTTTTCTCTCACTGGGTTATACTATTCAATGTGAAAAATCATTCTGACCAAAAGAAGATGGGCGCACTCACCACATTAACATTTGTTTCAGTTACAAGAACGTGCTAGAGTTCCTCCCACAGAGGGAGAAAATGTCATTTCCATCACACAACCACATTTAGGTACAGGAGAACGCCAGGTGAAAAAGCTTGGATGTCATTAGTATCCATTGAAAAAGAAGTTTTCACTGGCACCCTGGGATTCGCTTAGTATCAGTGAACCAAAATCAGAGTTCAGCAATGTGGACTGTATGTGCATTGATTATATAAGTTCAGTAACTGCTATATGAGTTAAAATATACTGCAAGATATGCAGCAAGAGTAAAATCACAGCCCTGCACGTAAGGGGAAGGACCACACTTAAGGATGGGACTTATTATTGCCGGTCACCTGGGCAGATATTTCTTTCAGGAATTGGAAAATGGTGTAGCCTGCAAATTGGGACAAATGCTTTCTCTTGATCTGACATGAAAGGGTCAAGATATCTTGAGGGTTCTTGAGGGCAAGAGGTAGCTATTAAAGTGGAGAAAGGCCAGAAACCAAAAAGAAATAGACCCAGGCAGCTTGTTCCAGGCTTTTGGGCTAAACTTTAGGTGTCCCAGGAGAGCATGCAGAAGAAGAGAATCCTGGGGCAAGCTTGCCATGGATGCAACAGACGTAAAGACTCTTTATTCCCAGTATTTTTATTTCCTTATTTACTTTTGAAACTCCTAGATTATCTCAGATGTGACAAGAAGAACCAATGGGTAGAACTGGTTCGTGTTTGAATGCGTGTGCTAAAGTGAAAGCAGGCATCATGGTGGTAGCAGTCAGATAAGAAAGCGAAACCCGTAACGGAAAGATGAAATAAAAAGACCCTATCCACCTAGAGTATATCCTGCCTGAATAAAACTTAGAGTTCTGTATTTCCTTGCAATAAGATATGAGCAATTGTCCTACTTGCTTTTAGATACCGTGCATCTGCTCTGCCTGGGATGAGTCCTGCAAATGACATTTCCTGAGCTCGTTTCCCATCTGGCTTCAGTGTGGGTTTGGCTGGCGGGAGACGGAACCGGAGACTGGAGGGTAGAAGGAGAAAGAAGCCAAGGTATGTCCTTCCCTGCTCTCTCGGTTTGGCGCTGCATCTCTAGGATTGGATGCATCTCCTTTGTGGTCCTAATTCCTGCTACCGTCAGGGCACTGGGAACACCTCCTTCATTGTTTCTCCAGCCCAAGGCATGGTAGTGGCTTTAATCTTCATGTTGTGTCATCCCCCTTGATTTGCCCTTTCTGTTTGTCCTATACTTTATAACTATTCTCTAAATAGAACCCTTCTTACTCAACTTCCTGTCATGGATTTTGTTTTCCTGACTAGATCCAGACTGATAGAATCATCTTAAAAATAAACTCAAAACTTTAGTAAAAGTACCCTATTGGCTGGGCTCCAAAGCAGAACTCCTTCAGATTCCATTCCATTCTAGAAACAATAATAGTTTGTCAATCATAGAAACAGAGGACAAACTGGTGATTGCCAGAGGGGAGTGGGTAGGGGATGGGCAAAATAAGTGAAGGGGGCTAAGAACTACAAACTTCCAGTTATAAAATAAGTCACGGAGATGTAATGTACAGCCTAGGGAATATAGTCAATAATATTATAATAACGTTGTATGATGGCAGGTGGTAACTAGACTTGTCCTGGTGATCCTTTTGTAACAAATGAAAATATTGAATCACTATGTTACACACCTGAAACTACTATAATATCATGTGTCAATTATAATTCAACTTTAAAAATACAGAAATACACATTAAATAAATAATGAACTATGATTGTATACTCATTGGATGGGAATATAGAGGAAAGGATAATACGATACATATTGGTGGTAAAAATGTAAAGATGTATACCATTTGGGGAAGAAAATACGGCAATATCTTTGGAAAAAATAGATATTCTCTTCTACTCAATACTTCTATTCCCAGCAATCTCTCTATTATAGAAATGAAAGTACAACTCTTGCCATAAAAATGAGTACAAATTTGTATGAAAAAAATAGTTTGTCAATAATGTCTTATATTTATATAGCACTTTACAGTTTGTAAACTACTTTCATATAAATAATCTCATCTAATTCCCATGTGAGATAGGCAGCAGGAGAAACAGACCACTTACACAGCAGGCAGCGGTAGTAGAAGTAAAGGAGATATTTTGACCTAAATTCTCTGTATCAAAGTCCCAGGGTTAAAAATAATACATTTTTAAATAGCCTGATATATGAAAAAAAAAATTAATAATAAGAGGAAGTTTACATTAAGTACCTTCAGGCATATCTTATCATTTTATCTTTTATTGTCTTTTTATGATGGTTTTTATATGATCTTGTACATATGAATTTAGATCATTGTATCATTTCTCAAACGTATCAAAACAGTGAAAACAGATCTGCAAATGGGGCTATAGAAAAGAGAAAACAGGGTGGGAGATGAGGGTAAGGGGATCAAATATATGGTGATGGAAGGAGAACTGACTCTGGGTGGTGAACACACATTGGGATTTATAGAAGATGTAATACAGAATTGCACACCTGAAATCTATGTAATTTTGCTAACAATTGTCACCCCAATAAATTAAAAAAAAGAAAAGAAAAGAGAAAACATAAAAATGAGATGGGTAGGTATTAATAAAAAAAAGAGAAATGACAGTTTGGGGTATTTGGCATCTTTTACAGAACACACACACATGTTAAAAACATACTTGATAATATAAAGTAGATCACAATATAGTTCACAACAATAAATCATGAACTTACAGCAAAGTAACTTATAACAATGTTCTTATAGTCTAACTGCATATTGATGAATATTAATTAAATCACATAGCCTGAATCATCTTTTATTTTCTTCCATTTATAAATTTTGTTTTTGAAGGAAACCAGTACGTCACCCCAAAATACGCCTCTTTGACATAAAAATTATTTTGAACTGAAGGCAATTAAAAATAATAAACAGAAACAGCTCCCCCTTTTCTGCCTAGAGACAGGAAATGAGTTCTCCTTTTACTGGAGACAGACTCCTCTTATCAGTCCAGAGACCACACTAGAGTAACCTGCAAACAAACCTTATTAAACCAACCCTAATCTTCCTGGTTGAGGACGATAAGGACTACCCGAGCCCAAACCTTCTGTCTTGTCAGTTCTTCACAAATGTATTGTTTCATTGTCTAAAAGGAGTAAAAGCTTCTTGCTCTGGTCACTTTTGAGTCTTCATTCTCTTGTGAAGGCTCCCAGGTACATGTAAAAATTCAGTAACACTTGTATGCTTTTCTCCTGTTCATCTGTCTTTGTCAGTTTAATTTTCAGACCAACCAGGGACCCAAAGAGGGTTGAGAAAAACTTTTCCCTCCCCTACAGTTTGAATTTGGCTTATAATTTCAAAACATATATAAGTTGGTATATACTAATTTCCGATATCACCAATCTATTGTTAAATAATTAGATAATTGTTCGAATGGAATCCATTTATCTGGGAGAAAACACCATTCGTAATTCCAAATTGTGTCTCTCTGCCTTGCCGAGCCTCTTTCATTTGAAATATGCCTTTCTCCCTTCTCCCCCACACCCACTTGGCAATCCTCCCATGCTTGAATGTGGCCCTGTAATGGAGATGGCATTGTTTCCCTCTGGGGAGAAACGCTGGCACCTGCTTTTGGCTAGTGGTCACTGGATTGATGTTGACATAGAGCATTTACTGGAAAATGGTCAGAGAGTGCCAGCTGTTTCTTGGAGTGTGTTGCTGAGAACAGACTCATCCTACGCTGGTGGGATTGAGCTGAGTCAGCAAGACCCTCTTGATGCCTAAGCACAGGCATCTGTGGCCCTGACTGTGCTAAGCCGTGTGGATTGGACCTGGCAGATGTCTGTTTTAAGCAGAACAGCCCCCATGGGACTGTGAGAGGCTGTGAGCTGAGAAGAGATATGCTTTCCTCAACTTCTGCTGTCCTCACCGGATGATATGGTTGTCAGTGGGTTACCCAACTGGTCACCCACTCATTCAGGACCTATATTTAAGTGCTTCTGGCAACAGAATGACCACTTGTTTCCATGGTTCTCCAACCTAGGAAGTTACTGTGAGAAATTAGAATGCTTTCCAGACATTATCTAATTGGCACTGTGTCTGCATTGCAGACAATATTGGTAACACTCAGCATTTTCACAAGATAATTAGTCACATCCTAAGTACTCATCTGGATGAATCAGAGAGAAGAAAAGATACAAAAGGAAATTGGAGCTTGATTTGGGTTAAGCTTGGGGGGGGGCACTTCCTCCCATCTTTACTCTCACTGATGAAGAGAAAAATCATTACCAAGATCTTACAGTGTTGGGGTATTGAAAAAATTACATGAAAGTTTGGTCCCTTTGTATTGCCATTTATTTACAAAATTTAGTTGGTTAGCCTTAATCTAGTCAAGTTATTTTTTTTCCAGTTTTTTATGTAGAATATTGAAAAGTTCTTTTGACATATTATAACTTGAGTCTCTGAGTATTTTACTCACTAGCCTTAGCTGGTTTGAAACACTGTGGCTGGCTCTTGGTTTTCTCAAAAGTACTCTTTTTGGTGTTTCTTAAAAGCCAACATGTTGATATCTTGTAATTCAGCTCATGTTTATCGAAGGCCTCGTTTGTGGAGGCATTGGTGTCAAGTGCTGGCTGCTTTCTTTCTGCTTGGTCTTTTATTATACTGAACTATGGAAGTGTTAACCAATTTGAAAAGACATTGCTTAAAAGAAGAACAGATCAAGAGAGCAAGAGATTATATGATACATAACTGAATTTGTAAATGCTTACTGGTGCTGCCCAGGTCAGACTGAAAAGGAGCAGTTCCAAACAGACAATTTGCATCTTTGAGAATCTCTGTAAAAAGACAATAATATTTTACTCTAAAGCATTGCCAATTATGAATTGCAGCCATAAAAATAAATAAAGCACAAAAGTAAATACAAACTTATTTTTCCGTAGCAGTGCTTTTGTTTAAAAAAATAAATAAATAAAAGCTTATACATAATTTATTTACACCCAAGTGCGGATACTTTAATGTAAGTGCTTCCATATGTCTAATTATTCCAATGTGAAAATGAAAATTGTCCAATATTATTAAAAGAATGAAGTCAGTTGATAGAAATGTATTTTGTAGCCATATTTATTTGCTCTATTGTCGGCCCAAACTTTTCCCTTTTGTCTTTACACAGATAGAGTTTAATTTAATTTTTATATTATTCACAATAATGTTAACTTAGTATAGCAGCTCATGACATATTCTTTAAACGAGTTGCCAGGGTGACAGGCTCCACTGTGAGCAATATAATCTTGGCTGCTACCAGGCTGGTGCCCTAATACATGTCCTTATATTCATTAACAATGTGTCCGAGCTCGTAGCCATCCATAGAATGGAGGGTAAAACAATTTATGTAATATAGTAATAGCTAAAATTAATTGAATACTACAATGAGCCAAGCACTCTTCTAACATTTTTACACATATTCAATTAATTGAGCCTCATAACAGCCTTATGAGTTAGGTGGTATTACTATTTCTGTTTTATAGATTAGGAAATAGACACAGAAAGTCAAATAATTTGTCCCAGAATTCCCAGGTCTTAAGGGGCAGAACTGGGGTTGCTAAAGCAGGCAATGTAGCTAGAGAGCCACTGTTTTTCATGAAGACTCTATGCCACCTTGAATGTTTCTACTCCTCGATCTTATTACAAAAACATCTACATAGTTATTTAAAGGCAAATTGTATTTGATATTGGGCTCAACAAAATTATGTTTAGAACATTGACATTTAGCTATCTATAAAGTTGTATGTATATCCTTTGGTAAATATACTAAGAGGAGCTAATGGGCTCACTTAAGTGGCCATTAAATTGAAAAAAAAATGTCAACATAACCTTGGTTTACTAATCTATTGGTTTTGATGGACATTAAATATTTTACTAACTACCACACAGATATATAGCATCCAATATGAGAATAAAAATTTAGACCAGTCTTTGAGATTACTTGGGGAAAATCACCTTTAATGGGAAAAATAGTCTAAATACTGTTGCAATCTTTAAACATTTCAAGGTAAAACATTTTATTTGTAGAAATAAATATAACTATTAAATATATTCTAAAAATCTAAGCTATTCTCTGTTATACTAATACAATTTTAAGAATCTTAATTCTGACTATAACAGCCATCCAAGCATTTTAGAGATCAGGACAATACAAATCATTTATTAAAGGACTTAATGCTGAGAAATATTAGCACAGATGATATTACACAGATGAGGGTGGAAAGTATGAATCTGATCACATTATCCTTATTCTGATTTATAAGTGAAGATATAAAGTAAAATTAGAGTCTTTGAGTTTTTGTGGATCTTGATAATGCTGACAGTCAACTCAAAGAAGAAATTGCCACCAAGCCATCAATTTTAGTTGATAATTTCTAGAGCTTGATAACACACTTGCTGTTTTATAAAACAAAGCACTAAATATTACACAGTTGTGTTCAGAAGTGAACATTTACAATTTGCATTTATTTTCAAAAGCAATCTCCCTACTTGGATGGTATGCATCCCGAAAATGAAAACAATTGTATTATAAAGCTGTTTGCTATCAAGAACGTCAAGAAACCCAAATTACCTGGTATCTTTTATCTTCAGAATACCTGGCTTCTTCTGCAGGATTAGCAGTTTCTGGGCATTTTGCTGAAATTTAAAGTTTTTAGAGTTTCCAATGGCCAATCAGCATTGGCTCACCTAGCACTAGCACAAACAATTTGTTACCAGTGCCCACAGATAACCATAGGGGGCAAAGTAATTTTAATCTAAAAATGTTTTTGTGGTGGAAAGCTGCTATCAAATGTTCCAGAAAGTGGGATAAACAGAAAATATAAATACCTCAGTTTGGTATATCATGTTGTCAGGTAATTAAAATTGATTTTAGTACTATTAATTAGGATTGACTGAATAACTAACAAGTTTATAACTGGAAAACATTTTAGCTATCATTTTATATAGAAAGTTTATAATTTAAATTTTGTCTGCTTCAACTCAGCAAAATATAACAAAAATGTGTTGAGTGGCTGTTATGTGACAGGCATTGGGGAAACAGCAGTGAACAAAACAGGTAGAAAAAAATTCCTGTTTTCATGGAGTTTATAATCTGATGGGAGACAGACAATAAACAGGATAAATACCGTATTTTCCTGAAAATAAGACCTAGCCAGACAATCAGCTGTAATGCATCTTTTGGAGCAAAAATTAATATAAGGCCCAGTCTTATATTACATTATGTTAGATAAGACCCGGTCTTATATTATATTAAAATAAGACCAGGTCTTATATTAATTTTTACTCCAAAAGACACATTAGAACTAATTGTCCAGCTAGGTCTTATTTTGGGGGAAACACGGTAAGTAAAATATATTGTGTTCGATAGTGACACAGACTTAGTCTCAGAAAAAAAAAAATACTGCAGGGAGTGGAGGAAGACATTAGGTGAAAAATTTCGGTAGGGAGTCCTGGGAAGGGGTCATTGAGAGAGTGACTCTTGAGTAAGGACTTGTAGATATATGACTACCCAAGGGGAGAACAGTCTAGGCAGAAGAAAGAAGAGAGCCCCAGAGACAAACGCTTGCTGGCTTGTTCCAGAAACAAAGAGGTCAGTTTGACTGAAGGGACTGATGAGGAGAATAATAGGAATTGAGGTAAAAAAGGTATCAGATGGCAGGTGATATAGGGCCTGTGTATCCTCACAAGTTTTGGCTTTACCCTGAGTGAGAAGGAAGTCCTTGGAGCTTTGGGCAGAGGAGTGACTAAGGGAGCAACTGAAGTAGGAAATGGCAGAGGCTGGCTCGGAAGCCCTGAGGTAATCTGAGGAAGAGATGACTGGCACTTGAACCAGAGGGGTGGCAGAAGGGGTGGGGAGAGTGGTGATGTTTGAATATATATTGGAAGTTAAGCCAATATGATTTGCAGATGTATGAGATGTAGGTTGTGATAGAACATCCAGAATGAAGGTCAACACCAAGTTTTTGTTTTAGCTTTGAGCAACTGGAAGAATAAAGCTGCCTTTTATTACTGCAGAAGGAATGGTTTGGGGGAAAATATTGAGAGTTCGAGTTTGGATATGAATGTTATAAAGTGGTCAATTTAGGACATTGACTTTCTGAATGGGTGGACATAGCACGCCATATTAGAATAAGCCTTTCTAAGGCAATTGTCGGCCCTTTTATTTTGCCCAATCTGGCTGCCAATATTTGATCGGAATATTTCAGGAGGTTCCATTCAGTCTAAAAATATTTTTTTAATTAAAATTTATTGGGGTGACAATGGTTAGTAACATTACATAGGTTTCAGGTGTACAATTCTATAATATGTCATCTATATATCACATTGTGTGTTCACCACCCAGAGTCGGTTCTCCTTCCATCACCATATATTTGACCCCCTTTACCCTGAGAGAAACAAAGGAACAAGACAAACAAATAAAGAAACAAAAACTCATAGACACAAGCAATAATTCAGTGGTTACCAGAGGGTAAAGGGGGGGGGGAAGTAGTAGAAGACGGTAAAGGGGGTCAGTCTAAAAATATTAAAATAACTCGAGGGGTTATTTACATTAGAACTATATGTGAAACATCAATAAAAGATAATGTAAGACTTATTTAACCCATATCAAGTGATAAGAACTATGTATAGTTAAACACAACTTTAACAGATTATAAATGATACCTAATGAGAGTTAAGTGTAAAGTCCCAATTTCTCCTAACTTCCAAAACAGAAAAAGAACAAAATACAACAAACAAAATGGCCTTTGGACAGCTTTAGCTTAGAGAATCGTGTCTTTTCTAGTTCAGGCTAATCCCTATTTTTGCCTCATCCAAATTCTGAAGCTCCTCTTCTGAGTGTCTGGAACTGGTTTTTAAAGACTTGCCAGGACTAGAATATGAGCTGTTGGCCTGGGCCTCTGTTGATCATAGCCATTCAACCATGGGTTTTAGAGTATTTGAACATTGTCATTGACAATGGAAATATTCAACTCTGGTAGCTTTGGCGTCAAACAGACTTGAGTTCAAATATTGACTTGTGGTATCAGTTGTTTAAGCAACTAAATGGGCTTCTGTGGGCCTCAATTTCTCATCTGAAAATGAGAAGCATAGTAATAAGATAAACTTTAATTGAGTGATTACTATGATCCAAGTGTGGTACATTAACTCAATTAATTTTTACAAGAACTCTACATTGTAGGTACTTTTATTATCACCCTCGCACTAACAATGAGACATCGAGCAGTTAAGTGACTTGCTTAGGGTGACATATCTAGCAAGTATAAAAAGCCAGAATTTGTAATTAGGCAATCTGACTCCAAAGTGAAGTTTGGAAACCGTGGCACTATACGGTCTCATAAAGTCAGCATAAACATTAAATTAACAAATGTCTACAAGGTACTTAGTCCAGTACCTTCTTTTAAATTAAGTGACAAATAATAGCTATCTATCCCACCCATTTTTCCCGTCATTAAATAATAATCTGGTGTTAAGATGAAATCCTTCTGTATCTCTTTCTGTCCTCTATTTATTTTCCTACCATATCTTCTTGTATGACTTATTTAATAAGGGGGGAAAAGCATTGAAGTAAGTGAAAGAAATAATAGAGTTGAAGTTTAAAAGTCATTTCTCTAGACATCATAAATATTAATGACCAAAATTTCAGCAAAGTGCAAAGGATTTGATTGAGACAGAATCAGACTCACAAGCAAATGGAAGTAAAGGAGACAATAAGAAAGTGCTCAGTTAATTATAAGACTGAACAAAAAAATAAAGCTATATAAAGAGGAGACATATGAATACCACAAAAATGCTTTTTTTAATATTCCGTTAAGGCAATGAATAATTCAGGAATTTCTATAGCAATTAGCATGTTATGCAGTTTTAAGGTTGAACACTGTTCCACGATATTAACTGAATACTTTTGAATGATTCAGGTAAAAGTGTAGGCACCTGATATGTGCCTCATTTACGCGTGTGGTAGAAAATATTGAAAATATTAGAAAATATTGGTTGGCCTTAGAAAATATTGGTTGGCTTTTTCATTGATATTATTTTATAGTTTCAGATATTTCTCAAATGTGCCTTTCCTTTGTTTTTCCTTCTTCCCAAAGAATTATAGTGTGTGAAAGAGATTTCCCCTGCATCTAAGTGATGGGAAAGCATCTAATTCTCTCTAGATGAAGCTGTGTTCTATGAGAGAAAATTCATATAATTTTAAGAGAAAAAAATTGACTTGGCTACTAGTCCTACCAAGGAGTAAACTGGTAGTAGCTAAATATATATGCTCCCAAAGCTACAATGAATGCAAAGCTCAAAGACAAAGAAAATCAACTTGAGCCTTAAATTTAGAACCTATAATTGACTAAAGCATAAAAAGCAAAAAAAAAAAAAAGTCTGTTCTGGCTGAAAGGTTACAGAGAAGAAACTCTGGGGAAAAAAACCTGAGAAAAAAATCATTTGCTAAAGTTCTATGAAATAGAGATGTTACTTCTACCCTCTTGAAACTTGCTCTCTGGATTGAGCTTGACCTTCACAAACTGAACATAAGTTTCCTAAAGTTTTTTTTTGTGTGTAATTAACAGTTTTGCTATAAATTTCTTAGAAACCAATAAAAGATGAAGACCAGGATTCCATAAAAGTTTATCTATCCTCACACTATCTCAATTAAACTGGAAAACACAGTAAAACAAAACTAGGAAGCAATAGAAAAAGGCAAGAAATGGACACTTGAATTTTCTTTTGGTTCTTGGTTCATGGTTGAAGAACAGACAACTCCACCAATGAGCCACCTAGCCTGGCTTTCCTCTGCCATGCTGACACATAGAGTTGCTCCTCAAAGAGATTTTTAGATAAAAGTAGTCCATAGAATGTGTTTCATTTTGTGGTGGCTTTTTCATTTCTTTCCCTTCACTTGAGTGAGAACAATCATTTAAAATGTTAGCTAACTACACTACCAGTTCCAGCTATTGGACCCTCATCCAGGAATAAGGTTTTGTGTTTTTTTGTTTGTTTGTTTTCCCATCTATTTCTGGAATCTCCCACCTGTCTTCTCTGTACTTGTGTTCTAGGCCCAATTGCTTTAATATACATTTTTACAAACTTAGTATTGTAGACAATCTTTTTATTCTGTCCCCTACTTATTCTTAACACTATTAGGTAACATATTTCTCTGTATTATCTTATGCAGTTAGACATAAATATATACTATATATATTTCCATATTTCCATGTGTTCTGATGTAAAATGACTATTTTCTAATTTACATGCACAATAAATATACAGTATTTCCCCTTCTGAACCAGGGGCGGAAATCTTCACAGTGTCATAAGTGAAAATGAGGATCTTGTTTAGTAATCTCCTCTTTACCATATACACCCTTAAAACTTTGTCAAAGCTTTAGGCATTTCATAGAAGTATTTATTCCTCATTGATCTCCAGAATAGAGTCCAGGATAGGTGTGCTTGAAGTCTTGCCCTCTTTTTAGCAGAAGAAAATGTTTCTGTTTTAAATATGTTCATTCACAAGTATCAAATCATATTCATCCTAAGTTTAAAAAAGGTCATTTTTTTTTCTAAAACATCACTTACAACCAACTTTCTCATCTACCCTAAAATTATTTTTATTTTTAGTTTTTATTATTTTTTTCTCTCAGTATTCGGGAATTTCAACAGAAGTACATAAAAATTCCAGCCAGATACAGAACCACAGAGGGTCATGGAACAGCATGAAGCTAGCGGTGTTCTTTTCTCTAGGCTATTTGTTTACTCATTCAGCTATTACTAGCAAAAAGAAGACATGTCAATATAATTTTATTTTATTTTTATATTAAAAAGATGTCTTAGTACACCCTAAAATGTAACTCAGAGGATGTAGTTAAAATGTAATTATAATGATACCAACCCTTTTTTTCAGGACATGATGACATTGCTGGAAGTGGCTACAAAACTTTATTCTGTGACCTCAAGGGGGAAATATCTCTTATTCTCAAAATAGTCTTTTTCAGAGGTTGCTGCTTTGTTTTTCAGAACCAAGAATCTTCTCCTTAGGAGACAGAATATGATGACATTTACCAGCTAGTTATTCGCTGTATTGGACACATACTAACATTTTCTTACTAAATTGGAGCATATCTAGTCTTCTAAGTTTTTAACTTCATGTTTATCTGCATTGCTTTTTTTATTTTTTATTTTAGCTCTTCTCTTATGCCTTTCTTAATTCTCATGAACTCAGATTTTCTCCATGCTTGTCAGTTCCTGTTCCAGTTACCTATTACTATGTAACAAACTATCTCAAAATTGGTGGTTCAGAACACTAATGTTTTTATTATCTCTCAAGGTTCTGTTGGTTGACGTGGCTCAACTGCAAGTTCTTTACTTGGAATCTCTCATTTGGGACATTCAGAGAGGGGCAGGTGTAGGAGTTATCTGAAGACTTGACTGGGCTGCATATCCAAGATGGCACCTTGGTGCTTCTCCACATGACCTCTCTCTTCCGCAGAATAGGCTGGACTTCCTACTTGGTGGCTCAGGACATTAAAAACTCATTAACTGGATTTGCTGGTCTAAGAATAAAAGTTCCCATGCAAATTATGTTCTGTTATACTCTGTTCTTTCTCAAGAGACCTCTCCCCTCCTGACACCCTCCAGGGTCTCAAAAGAAGAACGGAGAAATTGGTAGTCCAGTTTTGTGAGCTAAGCCTGGAACTGTTATAAAGTCAATGCCATTATACTAGTCAAAGCAGTCAGATTCAAAGGAGTCTAGAAATAGTTTCCATGCCTTTACGGAGAAGTGACAATGTAGCTTTGAGAAAGAGCTTTTGTAATGGGACATAGTGTTAGAGCTATCTTTGGAGAATACAATGTGCCTGAATCAGGTATTGAGCATTTACTGAAAATTACTTTCAAAATGTTTGGTATACTATATTAATCAGGTATACTATATTAATCTCCAGAGAAACAAGATATATCTATATCTATATATCTATGTATCTATATATCTATAGCTATATCTATATCTGAAGAGATTTATATGAGGAATTGGCTCACATGTCTGTGGAGAATGATAAATCCCACAACATGCCATCTGCAAGCTGGAGACCCAAGAAAGCCAGTTGTGTAAATCCAGTCTGTATCCAAAGGCCAAAGAAAACAAGGAGCAGATGGTATAAATCCAAGAGCAGAAAAAGACAGTTGTCCTAGTTTAACAGGCAGGAAGGAACCAAAGAAGTGAATCCCTCTTTCCTTCACCCGTTGTCTATTCAAGGCCTCAAAGAATTGGATGATGCTTACCCACACTGAGGAGGGCAAACTACATTACAGAGGTCCACTATTTGAATGATAATCTTATCCAGAAATGCCCTCACAGACATTTCCTGAAATAATGTTTAATATGGGCACCCCTTTGCCTAGCCAAGTAGATGCATGGAATTTACCATTATGGTCCTGGATTTGAAGATAACCCCTTCTACACAGTATAAGTAATGGTTTTATGTTGTGCAGTTGATTTTGTATAACTATCCTAGAGCTAGAATCAAGATCAGTTTTTCCCTTAGTTGGCTAAGAGATGAGACTTACCTGATAATGTTTGTCACAAAATTTGAAATGATAATTAGGATAGTGAAAAAATTATCTTTAAATATCATTTATCAAATAGAATACTTCTTGATGTGTTTAAATCTAGGAACTATAGGAAGCATTTTATTAAGTATCTGCACAAAAGTGACAACTCACAGATTACTATATCAAGCACCAGAAATTTTAATGAATTTTTTTAAGAGTTTGAAACAAATTACCAAGTTTCAAGTTGGAAGGAAAGAAAAGATAGCGAGTTCACTGATTGTTTATATCCTAAGTAATCAAACAGCTAAATTTTTAAATTAGTCAGTTCTTTATAGTTATGACTTTATACAATCATCTATACTAGGATTCAGCAAAATATGGCCTGTGGGCCAAATCTAGCCCATCACCTATTTCTGCAAATAAAGTTTTATTACAACACAGCCAGCCCATTTCTTTACATACTGTCTATGGTTACTTTTGCTACAATGCCAGATTTGAGTAGTTGTGACAGAAACCATAGGCCTACGAAGCCATAAAAATGTACTATCTGGTCCTTTACAGAAGCAGTTTGCTGACTTCTGCTTTACAGAGAAATTTTGATGATTCCTGACTAAAATAGTGAAGGTTGATTGCATTTTAAAAAGAGATAAGTTCTGTACACATTGATGGAGGTATTGTCTTCTTGGATGCTGGTTGTCATGAAACACAAGAAAGAAACCTCCTGAAAAAGAACAGAATACAACAGACTGTAATTTATATGGGAACTTTTATTCTTAGATCAACAAATCAAGTTAATCAGTTTCTAACTTACTGAGTATTTTAAAAATGTAAGGGTGGAAATATTTACAAAAAGATAAAAAATAAGAATAAAATGGCAATAACTACATATTTATCAACAATACTCTAAATGTGAATGCATTAAATGTTTTAAAAGACATAGGATGGCTAGATGGATAAGAAAACAAGACCATTACTTATGCTGCCTACAAGAGATTCACTTCAAATTGACAGACACACAGATTGAAAGTAAAAGAATGGCAAAAGATATTTCATGAAAATGGAAATGAAAGAAAAGCTGAGGTAGCAACACTTATACCAGACAAAATAGACTTTAAAACAAAGCTTGTAGCAAGAGACAAAGAAAGACCCAGTAATTCCACTTCTGGGTATTTATCCAAAGAAACTCAAATGCTAATTCAAAAAAAATATGCATCCATATGTTCACTGCAGCATTATTTACAATAGCCAAGATATGGAAGCAATCTAAATGTCTATCAATAGATGAAAAGATAAAGAATAATGGTACCTATATATAATGGAACATTACTCAGCCACAAAAAAAGAATGAAATCTTGCCATCTGCAACAACATGAGTGGACCTAGAGGATATTACGCTGAGTGAAATAAGTCAGACAGAAAAGACAAATACCATATGATTTCACTTATATGTAAAACCTAAAAAATAAAATAAACAAACAAGAGAAACAAACTCATAGATACAGAGAACATTTTGAGGGTTGCCAGATGGCAGGGGTTTGGGGAATGGGTGAAAAAGGGGAAGAGATTCAGAAGTACAACTTAGTAGTTACAAAATAGTCATGGGGATGTAAAGTACAGCATAGAGAACATAGTCAATGATTTCATAGTACTATATAGTCAGTAATATAGTATGGTGTCAGGAAAAAGAAATGGTGGTAGGAAATCAACAAGGCCAGTCGTGAAAGAAGCAGGGTATAGAGTTTATGTTACAAAAAATAAATTGAAAAAAGGGGGATAGTAAGTGCTCCCATAGATTAAATATGGGTGCCGTGGGCTACCAGCTGGGGAGAATATTGATGGAGGCATCATGTTGAACGAGATAAGAGGGACTTGAAATGAGGGGATGAAACCTAGGGTGACGATGGGAAGAAGGGCAGAGTCATGTCTGAGAAGCAGCTGCCCTGTGGCACACAGACCATCCACGCCCGTGGTGTGGCCTATGCTGGGAAGCCTTTCAGCACACCATTGCCTGGTGAGGGCCCACAGGTCTGCCATGGATTATCTCACAGAAGTAATCCTCTTCATGCCCTAGGACCTTTCTAAGCTCATCCCAACTCCCCTGTGTGGCCGGCCTCTTTAGAATGGCCCAGGACACTCAAGCCTTCCAAACCTTGGCATCTGGAACAGGTGTGTAGGAGAAGAGCTCTGCTGTACTTCCTGGCAACCTTGCCCATCTCCATATAGACACAGAGGCAAGGATTAACCACAGTCTGACCCAAGTCTTGGCAAAGTGCCCTGTGATTCCAACTGGGGCAAGAAAGGGTAAGCAGCCTAGGGAAGAGAAGCCACAGGCAGTCTCTCACCCACCTCTGTATCTTTTGGGAGATTGTCATAGGGCTATTTCTTATCCATCTCCCTAGTGTCAGTTGAGCATGAACCTTTCAACCTCGCCCCTCTTCTAGGGTTCAACCACAGACTTCTGTGTAAGACTATCCACTTGGCTATAGGTGAGAGCTCGCTCCTCAGTAGCAAAATTACCTACCACCTGTGCTGTCCGTCATCTGGCCCTTACAATTCAGTGTCATCTGCAGGACCAAGGTTGCAGGGAGCTGACACCATGCTGATCCTACTTTTGCTCTCTTTGTACGTAATAAACTGACTCCATAAAGGAACTGTGGGGTGCAAACCTAACAGCTGCAGTCGAGATCCTTGTGGCTCTGTTACAAGTCACACTGTCATGTAGGGAATGCTTGACAGCTTGACAAGGGACAAGGTGTTGTCCTATTTTAACAACAACATAAAAGGGTATTTCCCTTGTTTACTAGCAGTTACCATGCTCAAAAAGATTCTTATTTGATCATCTGAGCATGACATGAAACCTATAAAATGACATCTTCTTATTAACACTTAAGGACAAAAGAGTAAAGCATCATTAGTGTTGTTATATGAGGTCTGACAATGTTGCTAACCTTTTTTGATATCAGAGGGATTATTCATTATGAATTTGTACGTACTGGACAAACAGTTAACCAAGTTTACTATTTAGAAGTGCTGAAAAGACTGCGTGTAAAAGTTAGACGACCTGAACTTTTCGCCAACAATTCATGGCTCTTGCATCACAACAATGCACCAGCTCACACAGCACTGTCTGTGAGGGAGTTTTTAGCCAGTAAACAAATAACTGTACTGGAACACCCTCCCTACTCACCTGATCTAGCCCCCAATGATTTTTGTCTTTACTTGAAGATAAAGGAAATATTGAGAAGAAGACATTTTGATGACATTCAGGACATCAAGGGTAATATGATGACAGCTCTGATGGCCATTCCAAAAATAGTTCCAAAATTGCTTTGAAGGGTGGACTAGGTACTGGCCTCAGTGCATAGCTTCCCAAGGGGAGTACTTCAAAGGTGACTATAGTGATATTCAGCAATGAGGTATGTAGCCCTTTTTCTAGGATGAGTTCGCAAAGTTAATCGCCCTATCTTGTATGTGCTCTTATCCAAAATGTCCCAATCTGAGTCCCACTTGAATTCACTTATCTCCACAGGGTGACCTTTCTGTATAAAGAAAGAAGCTCTGATTGGTAGATATGGTGTGGACCCTGGAGCTGTCTCCTTTCCTTCATTTACCAGCCATATCCTCTCAGGGGAGTTGCTAAATGTTCCTGTAACTCAATTTCTTTACCTTTAAGATGGAGTCAATGTCCAGTAATTGTTAGAATTAAATGAGGTAATGTATGTAAAATGTCTAGAATAGAACTGGCACCCAGTAGGTGTATAAGTGTTAGCTATTATATTAATGAATACAACTGTAAGGGACATGGGGATCACCTGTCTACCCCCAGAGTTTCTGGGGATCAATTTGGGGGTCTGAGTCAGTATGTCAATTTGCATTTTTAACAAGTTCTCAATTAGATGTTCATCTGATGAGAACATCTGATGACTACAGTTTGAGAACTATTGAGTTAGGATTCATTTGCATGTAAACAACAGAGACCTACAATCATAGTGGCTTAAAGAAAATAGAAATTTATTCCTAGAGCTTTGGTGTCAAGGGCTGATGTGGTACTCCGTGGAGCCAGACTTTTCTACCTTGTCACCTTGACTCCATAGACTGTTGCTTCATGCCCATTGTCATAGATGGGACACCACCATGGTTGAATTCCAGCTAGTAGGAGAGAGAAATTGGAGAAAGGGGAAGAACACAATACTTTTCTGTAAGGAAACAACCAAGAAATTGTACACAACAAGTGTACACATAGCCAGAACTTAAATCAATGTCCACGTATAGCTTCAGAGGAAGTGAAAGAAATACAAATTTATTCTGTAGCCACAGGCCCAGCTAATAAACCAGGCTTCTATTACTCAGAGAAAGAAGAACATATTAACAGGCATTAAGGAGCTCTTTCACAGGTACAAACTGCTTTCTGCATGTGAACAAGGGCAAAAAAATTTTCTATGGGTAAGAGAATGTAAATATCCAACATCATTTTCCCCCAGATATGAGCATAGCTTATTTGTATTTTTTATCTTTTCTCCATTCAAAAGAGCCATTTGATTCATTCTCAGGGGTAAGATTATATCTTCCTCTGGGAAGAATAAAAATGTTCTCCTCTCTTTCCTAATAATTCTGATTTTCATCAAGTTTCTTCCAGATGGGCCATCAGTGGATACTAGGAGGGAACACAGAAAATAGAGCTTTGGTGGGGAAAGTCAAAGGGAATTTGGAGAAGCAAGAAGTCTGCAAGGCTAGCTAGCTAGGATGGCAGAAGGAGGCTGGAATTCTAACATGTGATCCTAAGTAGGAAAAATATTATAAGAGATGGCTTCCATGAAGAGCTTTTGCATGATATAACTGAGAGAACTACTGTAAAGGGGCATTATTGGTGTGCCCAGGAGATGGGATAAATCACAACCCTCACCAGTGCACCCTTTTGTGAGAATTTCATTTTGCTTCCATCTAGGCCCTGGGTAGTTGGTTGTCTACAGGCCTCACCATGTGACTACCCCCTCATGCTGGTGTCTCGGCTAGGCCATGAATCTTTCCTCTGCTGCCATTGCCTACTCCAAGAAATGCCTTGTCATAGTTCTCCTAACAAACCCCACTAATCTAAAGGAGATTCCTAGATGTTTAGAGCAATGGTGGGGAACAGTTACCATTCTGTGCTCAAGTATCGAAGTGAGCTAGCTCGATCCCCGAGGTAGGATCGCAGGTACTGGCCACCCACATTATATGAGTCAAAAGCAAATGAAGAAAACATAAAGGAAAAGATTAACCAATTTTGCTATGTAAAAATGAATGACTGTAGAATATTAATAAACTTCACAGATAACCTCTTTATACCTGATAGAGTTTTGTGAAGATTGAATGAGTTAGCAATAAAGGATATTATTGGAACAAATGGGAAATTTGAATATGGACTGTATATTAGAAAATATTACCATTTCTATGTTAAATTTCTTGAGAATGATAACAGTTTTGTGGCTATGTAGGAGGGTTCCTTGTTCTTATATTAAATGCTGAAGTATTTAGGGATGAAGCATCATGATGTCATAGTGTCTGCAATCACTCTAAGGTTTGGCAAAGATATGAAGAGAGGTACACAGAAACAGAACAATATAACATAAATATGGCAAAATGTTAACCCTTGGTAAATCTAGTTGAAAAGTATTAGGGTGCTCATGTACTAGTCTTCCAACTTCTTAAAAGGCTTGGTATTTTTCAAACTAAAAATTGAGGAGCAGTGAGTTATGCGTGTAATACCTTAACAACTGTTAGCTATCAGACTAAAATCACTTAGAGAACAGGGTTCTTCATTTTCATATGCCCAGTGTCTAAACATTGTCCAGCTCCATAGTACATGCTCAACACACCTTATAAATGAATATAAATAAATAAAAAGATTGATAAATTTTTGTCTTCTTGCTTCTTCCCACTATCTACTTTCCTTCACTACTCCCATTTGAAATTTGCTTTTAGATTATATTAAGGCATGAATTGCAGTTAAGGGTTTGCATACCAGCCCTGTGTGTGTGTGTGTGTGTGTGTGTGTGTGTGTGTGTGTGTGTAAGAGTTTTCTACCATATCCCACTCCATACGCCACCCAAAACCAAAGTAAGTAGGAATAGTGTTGCCAGATATAGCATAGAACATTCAATTGAATTTGAATTTCAGCTAAACAATGAATTATTTATTTAGTATAAGTATGTCCTAAGGGTTTCACAAAGGCCAAATATTGCATGGAGCATACTTATGTTAAAAAATTATTCATTGTTTAGCTGAAATTCAAATTTAACTAGGCATTCTATATTTTTATTTGTTAAATCTGGCAACTCTAATAAAAACCATTTATTCCCCTGATGTATATGGCAGACCCTGCCCACCGGTATGTCAAAATCTTAGTTATGTTGACTTATCCACAAGAAAATGTTAATAGTTCTTCTGAATTTTAAACCATATTAGAAATAAGTTTTTAATCCTTTAGCTGAATTGTCTCCCAACTTGTCTCACATTTTTCCATTCTGAATCTCTCATTTTTCTCCAAATAACACATTTGAAGGATTGCATTTTTATTTGTGATAAAACCCATAGATAGAATATACATACAGGTCACATAAAAATACATGAGGTTGATAATTAAACTATACAGTGTTGGGTAGGTAGTAATGATTAAAGAACTACACAATTATTGTATACAGTGTCTTAATGTCGATGAATCTCTTCTTAAAAGCACTCCTTGAACAAAGTATGTTTTAGCTGTTAGTAATAAAGCAAACACTTTAAAAATACGATTTAGAGAACTACAGCCTCAAAACATTCACTCAAACTCTATCTCATGGATTGATTCACCATTTGATAAATGGCCTTAATTTACAATGACCTCTCAATAACATACAAGGGAAAAGCAACATGAAGCCCATTACATGCAGAAGCAATTACAGAAGATCACTTTGGAACAGTAGCACCATTCCACATTATAATATGCACATGTGTTCTATTGCACCTTCCTGAGTTGAACTTTGAAAATCATAGCCACATGAAGCACCAGAATAGATGAATTCATCCCAAGCTGGGCCTTCAGTGGGGGTAGTAGTAATTTTGACCATCATAGCTATCATAGCTATGCCCTTTATAGTAGCTGTATTCATCCTCATAGGCTCGATAATTGTCCCCTCGAGGTTCCCTATTCTCATTTTCATAGACTTCATATCCATTGTCATATTCATTGGTGCCTGTTTGTTCATACTCCCCCTCATATTCAGTGGTGGTGGTTTCACCCAGTGGTGGGGGTGTGGTTCCATAGACCTCCTGCGGTAGAGTTGTAGGTTCGAACCTGCCATTGTCCTGTTCCCCAGCCACTGTGGTTCCTTCTGCATTGGCATCAGGGACACTTTCTTCTTCCCCTTCTTCTTCTCCATTGTCTCCACCACTGCTACCATTGCCATTTTCTACATCTGTACTATTGGTGCTGGTGCCATTTACACCCTGCTCATTTTCATCCACTTCTGCTTCGTTTTCTTCATTTTCATTTTCTTCCTCTTCCTCTTCTTCTTCTTCATCACTTTCCTCCTTTTTTGTAGCCTTCTTTCCTGTTTCTCCAGTCTGTAAGGAAAATTTTGAAATAATCCGAATCTAGGCATGAAAAATGTAAAACAGGATCATAACTTCATCCAGCACAGGCTGTACCGATAGCTTTGTTCTACATGTAATTCTGAATTGAAGCCAATTTAACCAAAAAGAAAATCAGAATTAGTACCTTTGTCATTGGGTTTTGATAGGGAAAAATGTACCTGATAAATAAGACGTCTCTGTGGGAGATGCTTTCTCTAGCTTTACTACTCACTTTCTCTGTCTTAGAATCCTCTTCTCTGAAATGCAATGGCATTTCTCAGGACTTTTTATCTATTGCTGAGATGCTTGTCCTTAGTCTTCCGTTATAATGTAGAAAGTCAGTGTAATAACATGGAAAGAGAACTTGCCTGGGAAAAGGTCTTTCCCTATTTGTAAACAGGAAAATTATGTCTTCTCTTGCTTTGGGTTAAAGCAGATAATATAAAATATTCTGTATATAGTGTCGGGATAACCTTAGACTTAGACAGTAAACCTTAGACAGTAAAGACATGAAATCAGATTTAACATTTTGGAAGAATTATTACCTTGGGAAGTTGGATTGCAGCTAGACCTACAGTCCCTGTTTCAGGCGTGGTCTCCTCTCCATAGCCAGGTGTGGTAGCAGAAAGTGTGGAGTTCTCAGCCTCAGATTCTTCCTCTTCATTTTCATTAGACTCTTCATTGTTTGCTTCTTCATTTGACGTTTCCTGGTAGAAATGTCCAGAGCAAGAAAATTTATTTCAGCCAGAAGCTAACTCAAGATTTGTTGGAATCATGAACCATTGTTGGGGAAAATATGTTTATCCCTCAGCCAGCTCATCACCCAGTGTTGACAATTCTGCTTCCTCTTATGCCATTTGCACTTCTCACTTCTAACAACTCAACTCAGTTATCCCATTCTATAGTGTGTTTTAGATATTCCTACATTCTATTTAATCAATTCAAAAATATTTGTGTAATAATTTCTGTATATCTTACTATCTAGAATCACCTCACACAGGGCTTTGGCTCTTAAAGTATATCAATTAAAGTCTCAGTAAGTAATTATTTTAATTACTACAACATGGGCATAAATTAATATTATTTGCTGACAAATAAGCTGAGAACTTTATATATTTTTTAAAATTCTTTATAGCAGCCCAATAGGTAGGATTATTGCTCTTACTCTTTAGAAAAGGAAAATGAGCTCAGAAAAGCTAAATAACTTGCTTATGCTCTCAGAGTAAGTGATGAAGCTATATTTTTCTAATTCAAAAAGCTGACTCTTTTGTAGTGTACCATGAAGTTGTTGATGATGATTAGGATTTATATGAATTATCCACACTGCACCTAGGATATTTTTTTCAAAAGGGAATTTTTTTTAATAAAAAACAACTCCTTTCAAACAACTTTATAGCATATCTTATTTACTACCAAAAAGAAGTGAATATATTTCATTTGCTTTCAAGTTTATTAAAAGAAAGAATGACATACGTAATTCAAAATCCATCTGCCAATATGTAAGCCAGTTCTGTGCCATATGCAATATTTAAAAGATGTCAGGCATTTGACACACAATCAATTTTTCTGTGCAGTGAAGAAACTAAACACTCTAAGAAATCCTTAGTAATGTGTTGTTGCATGATATGTTTTTTAAAAACTACCACTCCTCAAATGAATGCTTATTATAATCTTTAGTATTTTAGTTGTTTTCCTTTACTCCATAGTGTTAGGCAATTGTTAACTGAGTTAATCTCACAATGTAATTCATAGCTAATATTAAAAGTCAGGAATTTGTGCATATGGAATTCATTTACTTTAAATGAGTCCTGGAAAATTGAATTCATTTTAATGCATTTTTAAAGATACTGTGATGTTAAGATAACTTCAACTTGGAACCCTATATTTTAAGATGTGAAAACAAACAAAACTTAGATTTAGCCTGCCTTATTATTAAAATAAGTGAATAAAAAGATTACGTTTGTTTCATAAAATTTGTAAATTCCTCTGTTTCAATGAACTCTTGGAACTACTAGGGTCTACCCCAAAACAGTCTCTAAACTAATTGTGCCAAATTCCCATAAACACTATAGTGTTTATTTATTTTTTCATGTTTATGCTTTACTCCAACAGAATAAATCTTTCAGAGATAGAAGAGGAAAAATTAGAGTAAGAGAATATACAAGTTGGGCCGTGTACCCTCATTTCAGGTAAAAAGTCTGAGGTCCAGGTGAATAAATGACTTGTATGAGGTCAAACAGATAGCAGTTCATTAGCGACAGGGTCCATAGGCCCAAACTCCCAACTTATTGATGTCTGTGTTTTCTCCTACAGCACCCTTCTTTTCCTACACTCTTCATTTAAGGACGTCCTGCTGTAGTGAGTTAAAAGGAAAATAGGCCAGTCTGTTGACAAATATATTAGTTAATAGAAAAATTAGCAATAATTTGTGCTTTAAAAAGTATTACTAACCCACTAGAATGTCTAAAGTGACTGAAAAAAAAGGTATTGGTGAGAATGTGGAGCAGCTGGAACCCTCATATACTGACAATGAGAGTTTACATTGGTATGTCTGCTTTGGAAAACTGGTTGCATCTACTCAGGTTGAACATATACATAGGCTTTTGACTTAGAAATGTCATTTGTAGGTAAATTGGTCTCTAGAAATGAATGCATATATTCACCAAAAGGAGCACTAGAATGTTTATAGCAGTACTCTTTGTTATAACCCAAACTTGGAAACTATCCAAATGTCCATCATCAGAAGAATAATACATTATGGCCCATTCACATGAAATACTGATAATGAGGATGAACAATTTACAATTACAGAACAGTATGGATCAATCTCTGAAGTTGAGAGTGGAATAGGTCACATACAAAAGAGTATATGCTGTATTATTCCATACAGGTATAATACACAAAAATAGGCGAAAGCTATCTATTTGTTAAGAGTCAAAATACATAGCAGTCACCCTTCGTGGGGCATATTTAATGAGTAGAATGGAGACCAAAGCATGTGTTGCTTTTTGATATGGGTGCTGGTTACACTTGTGTATTCAATTTCTGAAATTTCAATGACCTGTATACTTATGATAATTGTGATATATTATATTATATTATATATTATATTATATATTATATATTATATTATATTATATTATATTTCAATAAAGATTTTATATTTATTGACGCTGAATAGTTTAGGAGTGTAAAAAATGTATAATTGCCAAATAGAATATATGCCTAAGCACCTTCTCATGTGAATACAATTCCTGGGGACTCTGTATTTAACCTCTGCCAATGAAATTTTAGGGAAGAAACAGAAGTTACAGAATCTCTTCAGAATGGAAGACTCTCTGGTTTAGTCATCCACTTTTCCATTATCATTTTTAATGAATGATTTTTAGAGCATTTATTCCTCTGAAGGTTTAAAATCAAACCACCAAATATTTACTGGGCATCATATATGTATAAAAAACTATGCTAACAGTGTGAGAAAATACAGAAGAGAGTACAGCATTGTTTCTCCCCAAAGAGGGATGGAACTTATGGACTCTAAGTCCCCTACGTCATGGGGAGCTTGTAGGAAAGTTCTGGGAGAACCATAAATGTTCAGAGATTGTTGGCAAATTTTTGAATGTGTGTGATTTTGTCAGAGTCCTAAAGGAGTCCTAATCTTCCTCAATCCCCAACCACCATCACAATAAATAAAGAACCATTGTCAAAAGGAACCTAATCTAATTGGGAAATCTAGCAGGGCAAGGCAATTTTACAATCACTGTACAGCAAACAGCTGGAGTTAAATGGATTACTCTAGCGTAGTTCTTGTGTAAAATTACTATATGGAATTACAGGCAAAATTTTGTGGGATTTCGTAGTTGGCATTTTTCCTGCTACTGGCTTGACATTCTTGTTAGGGCCTTCCTTTAAGCTATTAGCAAAATTCCAGTAAATTGTGGTACTGGAAATGTTAATTATATGGTTAAAACAATTAAAATAATTATTTGTCACTTTTAAAGTTCCCATACCATTTTGTTTTCAAGATAGTAGACATTTATCCATGATCCACTTTTGACTGTCATTGTCCATTCATAAATAGCACCTATGAACACCTAAATTTAGAAGGTTCCTAAACCAGTGGATTGCTATAATTGGCAATCCAGGAAAATGTACCAAATTAGTATGTTTCCTCGGGCAACATTGTCAGTTATAAACATGTTAGCACAATTGTCAAGATATATAGATGAATTTTAGCCATGAACTACACTAATTTGTTGTAGTATATCAGATGATATCTTTACATCTTGAGTATGTGAATTTTTGTAAAAACATGAATTTTATTATTAGACAAAAAGACATATGACACTCTTATTAAAAAGAACAACCTTACTTTGTGGGTCAAGAAAGTCAGATGAATCACAATAACACAGTAGAGGACATAAGATTAGTTTTCATCTACTACCACTTAGTACTAAGTTTAAGTCCGGTCCTTAAAACAAGCAGTGAGTTTAGAACTATTATGTACTTGTCTTTTAGCATCATAGTCTATCCACCTAAATATAAATAATACTTACCTTTTTATCAGAATTTATACTTCTCCCACTTAAAATGGAGACACTTTTGGTTTTGTGTACCACTTACACATAACTTTAATCCCAAACAGCAATAGTGTTTTAAACAGCTTATTTTAGTTGATTCTAATTTAAATAGCACTCCACTTACCCAAAATAGAAGACTGTGGGCAGTTGGTAAGCTGGCAATGGCTATTTGCTGAGTCCTGACTACAGTACACTAGTTTCCTATTTGTTTTTGTGCTGCCTGGTTTGTTGTGAAAAACCTACAGAAATTCCTTACCTCTTCCTCTTCCTCCTCCTCTGAGCTATCACCATCTCCATTTTCTTCAGATGAGTCACTGCTCTGAAAAAAATATGCACATGAATTCATACACATATGAACATGTAATTAGGTTTACATTTATTTACTTAGAACTGTTCTCATGCTAACGTGGGAAAGATATGAGGAGATTGGGCATATAGAAAATGAGGTTAGAGAGAAAAAGGCATTTTACACTGATCAAGATAAACCAGGGGTGCCAAAAAAATGTATATACGTGATTTGTATTCATCTTTTGTTATCAGTATTTATTATTACAATTTTAATACATTTTTTTTCTTTCTTAAAATGTGTATAAATTTTTTTGGCACCCTCTGTATATGAGATGTTCCGTTTTCAACCTCAAAAGTACTGACAATATGTTCAAACAATTTGTATGTAAAAACTAGAGCAATGACTCAAAAAATTACTTTACTCTCAGAGAACAAAAGGATTATCTATTCCAATTTCTTTATTTTACAGAGAAGGAATCTGAAGCCCAGAATTGTTGTGACTTCTCCAACCAGTTCAAGGTAAATCGTGGGCTAAGGCATAGTTCACATTGTTTTATTTTCTTTGTAAAATATGAATAAAATGATGATTAGACTTATTATAAAATATAAGTTGTCACTGGGTGATTCTCTTAACTAGTGAGATTTCCTGGTGAATTTAAATTAGAATTTTACTTGAAATTAAATTTGCACATAATTTTAATATATTTCAACTTAATTAAAGCTAATCCCTAAAATATTGATAAATATATATGGAAAATCAATTCATTTACTCATTTAGGAGATTTTTTAGTACCATCCCTCTAAAGAACTCAATATTGAATGACAATAAATCAAACCAAAGAGTCCGTCATAAAAATGTAAGCTAATGAGCTTTGCTACTTTTTAAAAGAAAATATAAATCTAAACATCTGCTTTTAGAGCCTTTAAGATTGTAGAGGAGCTTCTTCATCTTTCTCCGAGTGATAATCCAAAATAAATTTTCCTTCTTTTTCTGCAACCACTCCTAATGGCAACAGGTATACAAATAGATACCCAACTTAATTTTCTTTCCTTTTCTATCATGCAAATTTTAGCTTTGATTCTCATGATGCTGTTAAGTTCCTTGGGTCTTAGGAAATACAGCTGTAGAAGAACCTCAGGGTTAGAGATCAGATCTGAGGAAACAATTATGTCCCAGTCCTGTTCAGAGCCATCCTGCTGGGCTCATTCTTCAGGTGGCCACACCAGCCACCCAAGGAAAGGGAATGCTTGTCCCCTGGAGCCAAGAATAACCTCGAGTGGAAAAGAGAATAATTAGACCTGCTCTTCCGCTGGCATGACCTAATGGTGGTGCCTTCCTCAACCCAGAGGGTCAATAAAGAATAATATTATATTTGAACTATTTTTATTAAATTATATATAGAGGACAGCATATTTACGCAGCATATTTTGTTTCAGTGGGAGTGTTTAATCATTTTTCAAGGTTTCTCATGTCTAGCCTTCTTCCTACCCCAACCACATCACTCTTCAATTAATATCTACAGTGAGAACAGTTTTTAAACTGCATGAAATGCCTTGGCATTTTCTCATTTTCCTTTCTTTCATTTATGCTTTCATGTATATATATATGAAAGACTTCTGGAAAATCAATAAGACAGTGACAAATTGGTAATGAAAGAAAGGAAAATAAGAAAAGATATATATTTATATACCATTACTCCTTCTAACTTATATTACTCCAGTTATTCAATCCCTGGGCATTATACATTCCGGGCATTGTACTGAGAATGAGGGTCATAGCAAGAGATGAGGTTGGAAATGTGGACAGTTTCCCTGTATCGAGCACTGTGATAGCAGAGATGAGTTCAATAAAAGAAATATAAGATAAAATTCCTACCCTCTAAGAGTTTACGCACTAGTCAAGTATCATTTGAATCATAACAAAGCAATTCCCTCACTTAAAAATGCTTAAGGTGTTAAGATTATTTGTACTTCCATTTCTATAATCACACAGGTGGATATGCTATGGGCTATGGCAGACTGTTGATAGCTTTGCAAACAATATAACATATCTCATGTGAGTTGATATTTTAGAAATGATTATGTACTCATATAAACAGATTTCAAAGCCAATGCAGCTTAATCCATTTTGGGGTGACAATCTGGGCACTAAATACTTAGTAGACTTAAGAGGATAAATAATATGCAAACCATATACGTAGACATGTAAGGGAAAAAGTCCTAGAAATAAAACTTTGCAAAATAGGAGACTAGATAAATACTAAGTCAGACTGTTATATTGAGAGACATATTTTCTTGGATTCTTTATTAAAACAACTAACTTACAAATTCTACATTAATTAAGATGGACTAATTTGTATATAACTTGTGGAAATTTTATATATTAAAGATCTACTTAAAGATCTATGAGCTTTGAGTCCATCAATAGAGAAAAGTTGAAGAGGTAGTCAGAAACTTAAATTTATTATCATTTCCATTTTATTTAAGAAAGAAAACAAAGCAAACTTTCAAATGAGCAATGTTTATTTATGGGCCTGAGGTGAACCAAAGAATGGAAGACAATTCTGAAAACCCACAACTACTGTATCACTTGTGCTCATATTTCTGTGGCCACACACATTCCCCATAATTATTATGGTGCTAGAAATACTTTAAAATTATCATTTCCTATCATTGTATGAGTTAGAGATGGGTTAGCCCAACATATGGTAGGGTGCTATGCCAAGCCACTGTGCTGAGACATCGTTTTTAGCATCCTGACTTCTTTTAGTGTCTCAGGAGTCCTGGATCAAACGGTGCATGATTGGTGCCCTAAACCCAAACTCTATAGGAATAAAAATAGCACAATGCTGTTTAGATGTATATTTAAAATCAACACCACACCCTCCAGTTTTCAAAGTCCCTCTTCACTGGTAACCCAATAAAAACAGATACTCTCATTTTTAGTACTGAGTTAGTTTCCTTTTGTTTTCAAATTTTAAAAATGTTTTGTTTTTCTTGCCAGCATTTTAGTTTACTTCACAAATTTTTCTCTTTCTTCTGCATTTCTTGAGCCACACTTCCGTTATAATTATGCTCCAATGTATGGCAAATTTATTGCTCTAGTGACGTACACAGGTCAAAGGTTCAGAAAAATCTTCAGTAGTCACCGTTGATTATCAAGAATGTGGTTTTTTTTAAGGGTCTCTACTGTTTATAAAGCCAATTTTTTTCCAACCAAATAAAAGACTCTCACTTATTGGATGTAAAACAGCTGTATGACAGTATTGAATCAACTATAACATGACAATTAGTGAGTGGCATTATCATTGACTTAATTGTGAACAACTGATAAAATTGTCCACTTTTGTCGGTGCGCTACCTGAATTCAATGTGCCAAGGTATTTGCTTTTATTATATCATTTTAGACTGGGTCCAAATGATTTTACTCTATGTATATATTTCTGCTTAAAAAAGAACTTAGGAATAGATTTTATTTTATTACATTAAAAACAAACTTTTTGTAATAAGTAGTCTTTCTGGCTGAATTTCAGTAAGAGTTGAATTGAGGTGTTTTGCAGTTAAATTTGATTCCCTTTAAATTGTAATGGGTGAGAAGGAAAATTAATTTTTATACTTACCTGAACTGGAAATCGTTTTAGAGGAGGATAAAAGTAGGCATGCTTGTAAAGGTAGTATCGTGGTCTGTACTTGAAGACCTGCATAAACAAAGTAAATGGTATATTCGTGTTTAATGTGCAATAACTGTAAAGTGTAGTCAGGCCAAGGAAGTGTGCTAAAATTAATTACCCCATTTTCTTCAGAATCCTCTAATTTGGCTCTTCGGTGAAAATTTTTCATCTGTTTAAAAGAACATTTAATTATAACATATCCTCTCTTTCACATAAAAAGACATAAGTGGAAGCAACTATAGGTTTTCAATAAAAAACTTACCGAGAAAGCACAGGCCATTCCCAAAATGCTGAGCAAAATTAAAGCAGTCTTCATTGTGGAGATTGCTTCTGGAATTAATGAAGTGGTAAAGATAATAAATATTAAAACTAAGACTGTAACTTTTTTGCTCAGATTAGATGAAATATTTAATTTGTTTTTATTTTTCTGTCCAACTATAGTTTTAATTAATTGAGACCAAATTTCTGCTTTTGTTTTAAAGTTGTTCCTTCTATTTAAGTGACAGAAGACTGACTTTACACACCTGTTTAATTAATCTTGAATTCCATATTTGGTCTTAACCTATCTTCTGTGATCTGTCACTGGAAGACCATTTCATCAACTGCAAAGGGCTTGAATGCTTAGCATACTTCACTTTGGGGCTAGGAGTTCTAATATCATTGCCACAGGAATATCAGCCAAGTGAATTGAATTGTTAGTGTAGTTATGTGACCTATTTATTTTGCTTAACAAATTAAGCAAAGATAAATACATGTAAATGATTGCTTTTATGCCAATAATTCTACAGACATTCCCAGCTTCTAAATAGCTTTTGAACTAAAAGGTCATTTATAAAATGGAGACTATGAGCCATTTTCTCATGAGTACCTTAGAATACTTGGTATTGTCTTTTATGTGTGTGAAATGATCCATAATATGTGAAATACTATTTTCATAGTATGTTGCACCAAACAGCCATGTTTAACGAAGGATGATTCTATGTGGAGAATTCATCAGTTTCACCTTGGGATATCAGGGGAAAATTTCCTCAAGTTAGGTTTTTCTTCAGTTCCATTTAAACTTTCCATCACTAGTGGGGGAAACTGCCATGGGATGGATCATGGGATCTCCAAGGTCAAGGAAGAGTTAAAATGCAACTCTCAGAGTGGGGATAGTTCTCTAATGGTGTTGGATTTGCAGCCATGCAAAGATTTCAGTTCCACATAGATTCCTCATAGGAAAAAGGAGAGAGATAGTGAGATCCTATCCAATTTTATTGGATTTAAATCCAATTTAACAGAGGTTGGATTAAACTTACTGACAGCCTACTAACACCCATTTATACTGACACACACATGTAACCGAGAGTGCTTTCTCACACAGAGTGGCAGCATTGGCAACATTTTAGAAGCAATATGTAATGATGATGTCAATTTTCCCATTAACATACTTGGAAAAGTAATATATAAAATGTATAAAACCCATGTCATATACTGTACCCGAAGTTGATTTTGCGTTTTGTCATCATTAAACAAGACTTATTTCATCCTTATTGAGTATCTGCACTAAAACAAACATTACACAGTGTCAGGCTTGAGGCCTGGAGAAGCTGTGTTGGGTACTAAGTCACACTCTATTTGTGGCAGACTAGGTCTTTTGATTTTGATGCCTACACACTTCCTCACAGTCCTCTCTACTTTAGTAAAGTTCTTGATGGCCACAGGAAGATAAAGAGGCTTTGCCCCTGAGGGGAGCCCATTTGTTTCAGAAGCTTTCTGTGCTCTTGGGGTGCTCTGAATAATACTTTGAACTTTGCCATCCATGATGGAGCCCACCTATAAACAGAAGATTGTTGCCCTGCAACTTCATTGGAAAAGGGTTGGAATATTATAGAGCTTAAAAACTTAAAAACATGGAACTGTAGAAAGAGTGTTGATCACATAAATTTCTCATAACAAGCCATAAAAACAACTAGATGAAAACATAGCAGGGATAATATAAAAAGAACCAAGCAACTCATGTAGGCAGTAATTGGCTGCAAAAATAAAATCTAATTTTATTTATTTTGTGATTCAGCAAAAGCAAAGACCTCTATATTTACCTTTAATAACTCAGACAACAATTTAAACATTCTTAAAGGATACTTTTAGGAAGATAATTATAAATTTTCATTGGAAAAGTATGATAAACCACCAACATTATTTATTTCTCTGGCACTATATATTTTTCCATACTGATTTTAGAGTTATAGAATATTAACACTTTGAAACTGAATGTATATCATATTGAAAAGATACTGTATGTAATTGAAGTACAGATTAGGCATAAGTTATGGAGAAATCTGCATACATCAAGGCAGATTTGCAAATGCGAAATAGTATTTCAGTCAGGTTATCAGAATGCATCAGAATGAGAAAACAAAGAGTTATCTATGAAGTGGAGAGATAGAAAGTAGGAAGCATAATTTTCTAGTTTATGTGCATAATATTAAGAACTTACTTGCATAGGTTAATAAGCTTAGTTTTTTGGGAAGAATCTAAAAATCTGAGGTACTAGTTTAATGATAAACAAGTGTTAAATTACATAGCCATTCTATACAGTGCAATAATATCAACTTTTAAATAACAAATTTACAGTGAAATCCAAAGATGTAAGCTGTGGAGTGTCTGATTTTAAGATAATGAAGTTGTCATATTAAATCTTACCCTTTTGCAGTCCTGGAATGAGGAGGCAGGCTCACAGGAGTGAGTGACACAGATTGAATATTTTCTCTGCTCTCTCACTCACTCATTCACTTGCCCTTGCTGGCTATAAACTCTTCTTTGCCTTCCAACAGCCAATCACTGTCATGGTAAAGATGATGTCAGAATGTGGATTCTCACCAAAAAATTCCCAAACATCAACACTTTTTCAAGACACAGACTCATTTGAATAAACATGAAACATGGTCCTAGTGCCAAGAGGTTTGCATTGTGGAATTTAATTGAAGGTTTAGATGAAGATGAATGGTTTGAGTTCTGAATATATATAATACACTGGATTCGAATTAAAATAAATAGCAAAGATTTAACCATTTAAAAATGTCATAATTATACAAGTGTTCACTATGTTGAAAGGAAGGAAAACTTAACTGTCATTAGATACAGTCCTACATTATTAGTTTAATAGAAAATAGGATTAGAGCTGGCAAGGGTGATCTGTTGTTAATGAAATGATTCAGAAAAACCAAGTCCACAAGGAATTTATTGATAAACTAAAGTGCTAATTTTTTAATTTGCAAAGGGAAATTTAGCTGAATAACTTGCATGTTCTTCTTGTACAGGAAATTTATTCTTACCCCAGTTGTGAAGTCTACCCGAGAAACCAAAAATTAATAAATATCATTATTAAATGAGTATGCCCGTCACCTTATTAGATGTTTTAAATAAACCCTCTTTTACTCCAGGAAAGTTGCCTGGAAAATAGGTAGACTCATAAAATGGGAATTTGGAGAGGCCCTTTTGACTCAATTCAACTCCATCAGTTTAGGTCAGTTAACCAAACTTTGACTTATTGAGCTTTCCACTCTGTCCTGAACCAGGACGATGAGCCAATGTTCCAGGACAGGGACAGCCAAATATAAGAAAGCTCTGGTTCCTGCCAGTAAAAATTTCACAGTTGTATAGAGAGACAGACATATAGCTTTGGACACAGAAATCAAATTATCTACAAGGTTTAGAGGTATTGCAGAAATAGGGAGGTTTAATTCAAAATGACAAAAGAGCAGTGGAGCTGGGCCCTGACATGAGACTAGGAATTTGCTAGGTTATCAAAGGGAAGAGGTTATCAAGAAGGAAGAGGAAAGCACTCTTGGGAGTGGATTTTAAAGACATGGAAATGTGTAAACAACATGATGACACCATCTAGTATTTGCTAAGTTCTCTCGTGCTAGTTCTTCATTTGGGCTAATTCACTCATCCTTCACACACACAGAAAACAATTCTGTGAGATTATTCCCATTCTATAGGTGAGGTAAGTGAGGCACAGTGATGGTAAGTATGTCCTGGATTGCATGGCTAGTAAATGGGGGAATCTAGGGATCAAAGTCAAGTCTGTCTAATTCTAGAGTCTACTTTTAATCATTATTATCTCCTTGCTGGCATATTCATAAAACTTCAATAATTTAATAGATTGGAATAGAGTGAATGGAAGTAGCGACAAATGAGAGTGATTAGATAGGCAAAAACCAGAAGATGGATGGGGCTGTAGGTTGCACTAAGGAGTATGGACTCCATCATGAAATGAGAAAATACCAACGGGTCAAAGCAGAAAAATAACATACTTAGATTTTCAGTTTGAAAAAAATCTTTTGTTGATAAGGCAGAGCTGGGTTGAAGAAGGCAAGATTGGAGGAGAGGAGCTTCCAAAAGCTATTTTAGTGGTCCAGGAAAGCAATGATAAAGGCCTGAACTAAAGCAGTGACAGTGGAGACTGAAAGGGTAGAACAAATAAAAGAGATGTTTAATAGATAAAATGAAAAGCACTTAGTAGAAATAAGGGAAGGAGAGAATCCTAGGATGACTTCTGGATTTATGGTTTGGGTAAATTTGTTCATGCTGGGGCCATATCACATGCAGTATCTAGCAGAGTAATTGGTATATTATAATCACTGAGCATGTTGTTAACAATATATGATATAATGAAAGAAGTAGAGAACTGACTGGAGTTTTTTGTTCCTGATTCCACACCATGTGAACCACTTAACCATCCTGGGGCTTCAATTCAGTCCATCTTTTAAAAATAAGAGTTTTCACACCAAACCTTCCCCAGCCATTGTGTGCCTCCATCACCTGTGAAGCATTCTTGTCAAACAATCAAACCTGAATCTGCTGAAGTCTAGATCGACTAGGTTAGAGGAAATACAGGGACTAGAACAATGTATAAAAGGACGCCACTGGGATGCATTCAGCAAAATCCAGAATGTGGAAAACTTTATAAGACATAGTACCTGGCTTCTATTTCATTAGCAAGAAAAAAAATTTTAAAGGAGGAACAATAGATTAAAAGGACCTCAGAGGCACATCTAGAGAAATTATGAAACAATTGGAGGAACACTGAATGCTTACTAGATATTTTATGGTATGAAGAAATTATTATTAATTTTGTAATTGTGATGATATTATGTTTTTAAAAAGAATTCTTATTTCTTAGAAATCATACTACAATATGTATGAATAAAACAGTTATCTGGGGGTGGGCATAAAGATAAAACAAGGCTGGCCATAAATTGATAATCATTGAATTGGTCGTATGTCAATGGGGATTCATGATACTATTCTCTTTATATTTTTATATGTTTGAAACATATAAAATATATGAATAGTTCTTTTTTAATGGAAAATGAAAATGATTAGATTAAGTGATCTGTAAGTCTTTTTCAATTTTTAATATTCTATAATCCCTTATTTTCAACAAATTATTTAAGCCGGGTATATCCTTTCCAACAGCCCTCCAGCTAATCCAATCAAAGCTCTACCTCTAAATTGACTAGATTTATTCATGCATGCTCATTGGAGCATTCTTTCTAGGGAGTAGTGCTAGAGAGAAAATAACAAAGAACACAGGTCCTTACTAATTCTGCTTTTTCTGTAATCAGGGATTTCCCAACAACACTTTTTGTTGCAATCTCATTATCATAATAATCTTCACTGAAATGTATTGTTTTCAATTTCTTCTCCTAGATGGTATATGAACACACATTCATCTTGTTGGCATACCACAACCAACTTGCACTGTGATGAGTCACTTCTGAGAAGAACTCACACTCGTGATGTATCCCTCTTTCTTAACTGATATACATATGCACTCAGTCGTCAAATTCTGTGAACACCACCTCCACAGTTTCTTTGGAATCCAACTTTATCCCTCCTTTCTTGTCAAGTCCTCATTACTTCTTGCCGTGTTAGAGTAGTAATATTATAATGTGGGCATGTTGCCTACTTCCTTCTAAACAATTCTGTGACCACAGGATTTAGAATCAAAGATTGAGGTGAAGTTCTGGTGCTGTCTCTTGATAGCTTTTGACTTTCATAAAATTGTCTCAACCTAAAATGTCTGACCCCAACTTTCCTTTCCAATATCATTTATTGCTTCTTGCCTGCTAGAATACATTTCAAGATGCTCTATAAAGACTTATGAATAGCCAAGTCTTAATGTAGACAAATACTTTAAAAACATATTTTCATGTGAAGTCCTTTTGCAGCGCTTACTTGAAAGCTCAATAACCTAGAATTTTCTGGAACAAATGACATTTTTTCCCCTCCGTAGAAAAATGCTAAAATTTTGGTTACGCCAGCGTTCTATTTATTACTAATCCTCTTTACTGTTCCTTCCATATCTTCCACATCCATTTGGCTCTCTGAAACCAAAGGTAGGATCTAGTTTGGGGATCAACCCTTACCTCTACAGTATTCTTCTGAGTTGCCTCACCATCAGCCTGGTTACTCTTTGATCTCCAGTCTCAGGTTTTGTTCCCCTTTAACAATCTGAGTTCCAGCATGCATTCTGCCTTTCATCCAGGCTTACTTGTTCAATGTTTACCTAGTTTTTCCATTAGTAAATCTCTGAATCTAGGGCTTTATATAATCAGCCAATTGCTGTTGCTTATTAAGCTATTGTAAGCCTGGGTGGTAGGGAATCTAAGGGACAGATTTTTCTTTTTAAGTCAGAATTTATAATCTAGTCAATGTCTATCTCCTCTCTTCCTTCCCAGGCCTCTCCTGTTTATGTGAAAGTCAAGCAATGCTTTTCCTAACCCTACCCAATTTCCCAGCAAAACTTTCATGTATTCCATAGCCAGAAATAACAAATACCAAACTTGTACCTAATATAAATTCTTATTTAAGAACCATCATGTTCCCTTGCTATAATAGTGTATCCGCGTGTGGTAGTGGTGGTCGTGGATGTGTGTCAATGTCATCTGTTTTTTATTGTGAGTTTCTTCAGGGCAAGGACTGTATCTATTTAAATTGCTGTATATGGACTCAGGGAAACCACATCTAGAGTTATTTACACAACATTGGAAGTTCTCATAGATTCTGACATCACGTGAACATTAGTGAGATGTATCAATTGATTTTTTTTTTTTTTTGCCCTTTCTAAAAGAGAAGGCAGAGGTGAACATACAATGCTATTAGATAGTAGATCTAAGGGCAGAGTACTTATAGACTATTCTCTGTGATGTGGTTCCTGTCTCAAAGGGAAAGATATTGAATTTGTTCTTCTTGAATAAAGATTTGGAAGAAGTGCATGAAGGTTAAATATGGCTGGATCTCTCTATAACCTTTGCAGGTACTTCCTCTATCATCTACTTCTCTCTATTGGCTCTCTTTCATTGGCATTTAATTTTCAAGTCTCTTTCATAAAACGAAACAAACAAAAAAATCCTCTTTCATACACATTCCTACCCAGCTACTCATATATTTCTCTCTTCGTATTCATTGCCAAGTTTCCTGAGAGTTGTCAATATTTAATGACACAATTTGTTCATCATCTACTCAGATCTCAACCCATTGCAATATGGCCTTTGCCCCACAACTCTATACAAACCTACCTCGTAAAGGCTACCAATGATTTCAAATTCTGGTATAGAAGGAAGACCTCATCTTCAATAACAAGGTTCACATACAAGAAAGTCAGTTATTTCAATAACCACAATGCCTTACATCAGGCATTTATTCAATAAATGTTCTTGAAATACTGATGTCTAACTAACTAAGGATGAGTGAATGAAAGACCATCTATCACAGTGTTTCTTAACCCTTTTTTTGCCCGTTATAGCCTACTAAGGAGGAAAATTTAATTTAATGTCTCCCTAAGTAGATAAATTTAATACCAAGGAATAAGATTTGTTGGACAGAGTTGAGCTTTGAAGGGACACAAACCATTGTAATATCTAAGAATGGGAAAGGGAATCTACAATGATTTCTAGAAGGCTTTCACTTTTGTATTGTACCAGCCATAGCTAAGGAAAGAATAAACAAACAAAACTCTTTTCTAAATAAGGACAGATTGAGGGATAATTTTAATCTTGTCCTTTATTTAATAATTTTCTTTAACCCTCTCTGTGTTTTCAGCTAGAAACAAATTTTAACTTACCAGAGTACAGTAACAGTGAAACTCCTGTTTTATATTATTACCTAATTATTCACTTAGTTTATGAGAAACCTGAATGTTTCATGAATGTTCGCTTTGAGGTGTTAAAATGCCTAATATTTTTTATCAAATCAGCACATTCTTTAGTGAAGAACTGAGAAATGTGTTCTCAGAAATCATCATTTCAGGGATTCCACAATTGACAAATATAGTCTCTTAGTTACTAGCTGGAGTTATATTTTGGGTGTTCCTTAGGTTTTCCATTGCCTCGGATCTTCTGCAATGACCTGCGATAATAACAGCTTCTGATTCCACAAAAAACAAATCACTGCCAGTCTTTACTGTGGTTTGTTGTAATTTTGTATGATATGGCTCACTCCATTGCACCAACGGTAAAGGTTACAACACATTTGACATCTGAGGTCAGTTGGTCACTTAGTGGATGTTTGTTGGGATTCACTTTGGTATTTTCTACTTAAATGTATCCATTGTGGATTCTTAGGGATACCTGTGGCCTAGCACATTCCAAACAAGTTTCTCTCTTTCGGAGGAGTGATCTTTCTGTATAAGTCTTATTTTCTTGCAGCTGATTTTTCCCCCTACCTAGGCTTTCATCTAGATCGCCTGTCCTAAAAATTTCTAGTTTTAGGGGTTTTTTTATTTTTCTTTTGATACTTTCTAGTTAATTCTAGCTTTTTTTTTTTTTTTTTTTTTCCTATTCCCAAATGACTCTGTATTACTGTCATGGTACTGCACATTTAGAAAGAACTTATTAAATGTTGGGTAACTAACTGAATGACTGACTTTCTTGTACATTACCCTTGTTATTGAAGATGGGGTATTCCCTCCATATCAGATTTTGAGCTAGGGATGTAAGTTCCTTCCTCTTCCTTATCCTACTCACCACCCAGAGAATAAAATAATAGTTATTTAGATTCAATTTTTTAGATAACTAAGAAATGCATTTCTTAGAGGGATTTTCAAATTCAAGATGGTTATCTATATCTTTGTATTGTCCAGGCACAGCCATGCTCAGATGCAAAAGATGAGATGACATGTCTCTCTTTAATTTTTAAAATCTAAAAATAATTTTAAATTATAATAAAATCAGGTGGAATAAAGTGATGATGAGTTAAATGTTTGGCCAAATCAGGATTACATCAGGTTAAGCAAGAAATTTGACAACTCTGGAAAACATGATCTTTTGTCACTATCATCACTATCACCATGAAAAAATGTTGGAATACCTATTTTCTTCTGATGCCAGTCAAAGTCTCTCTTTTGGAAGCATAATCTCTATCTGTAAAAAATAGGGTTTGGGGTTTTTTGTGTTTTTTTTTTGCATTTTTAGATAGAATTATCTAAAAACCTAGAAACAGTCATTCATTGATAGAAATATAAAATTAAGTAACAGCCAACATAGGCCAGATTTAGTATTCCCATAGTTATATAAGGAAAATAATAAGTACAATTGTGAAGTGGAGAGCCCATTAAAATTCAAATTTTGTGACTTAATTCTACAATGTTAGAAACATCTTTTAAAACACATGGAACTCCTTGTTTTTCTTTAAATCTGATGAGTTGGCATCAATAGATGATGTCCTCCGTTGGTCTTGTGGCTTTATGGGTAGGGTGGGGGGTCAAGGGATTTGCCTACAATTTCAGGCTGATTCAAAACCAGAGCCAAGTCCTCCTTGTAATTATGTTTTCCTGTAATAGCTCAAAAGCTCCTGCTCCATATTCAAGTCCATACTTTACTAAGGTAAATGGGCAGAGCCTTTACTTCTGTTGATGCTGCTGTGTGAAACAGTGAGAAGCCGCCACCCATGAGAGACCAGAATTGGTCTTTGTGGTGGAAGGAGTGTTAGCCACCACGAGAGACAAAAGTTCCCTCTGGATTTGGATGTTTTAAATCAGGTAGTGTATTATATGCAGGACTAGAGGGGAACATCACAAAACAGCAGGTTACTTTAGAACAATCAAATCTAAAGGACTACAGAAAAGGCAGCAGGGTGTATTAAATGATGCATTGGATTACAAGGGGACCACTGCCCAGCTCAGGGGCCCATGGAGAAGTTATATGCATAGTATCAGGAAAGGCTGAGGTAGCAGGGGTGGGCAGTGGGAGCAAAGATGGTGACAGAAGAAGATCTAATGGAAAAACTGAACATCTTACTGTGCCTAATCATAAGAAACACACAAAAATTCAGAACATGACAAGACGCTTCCATGACACTAGTGGGAGAAAATTATTTGGCCTCATTTGTCTCCCAAAATAAAATTCATATTTCAAAAAAGAATTTGATTTACACCATCTAGCCATTTGTCCCAAAATTTGAAAAAAGATTACAGTTTTCTAAAACACATTCTTGCTAAGACTAATATTCCATTACTGCCTCTTCATTACTCCGTGTGCCCTTTTACTTACACTTGATATAACTATTTATATAATGTATAACTGGATTTAATATTGGCTAATTTGTCAATTGTCATTCACTTTGCAATAAGTGCAAAAGACATTTTAAAAACTCATGAAGTAATCTCTATATATCAAAAACTGTAATTTACTCTTTCTGAAACCATATCACAAATGGTATGTTTTAATAAATGCCCTGAATCATTGCTTTGTACAAACTTCATCCTACAAATCCGCTCAGATGGTGAAGAAATCAACCCCAAGTTGATAAAGTAGTGTATTACTGACTCATAAGACTATTAATCACTCCTAGCACAATAATGAAGAAAATTGAAATTGATGTAGATTGTACATCTAAGTTTCTGAGCAACACAGTTTTTAATAACATGCCCAAGAAAAATGAGAGATGCTGTGTCCTGGAGCAGAATGCATCATGGTGTTCTTTCATCAAGGCAGAACATTGAGTTACACTTTCTGGTTAGCACTCTACTCTGTATTCCTTTGAAGTGTCGGTTTTTTTCACTTCCTATTTTTGTCCCATGGATTATTTTGCCTTCTGGTGAACTTTATAGAAATGGAATTGTCAAGTAAATCTTTTGTGTCTGACTTATTTTGCTGAACATAATACTTTTATTTTTTTCCCCCTTCTTCCACCTCCTCCTCCCCCACTCCAGTTCAAGCCGTTGTTTCTCAGTCCAGTTGTGCAGGACACAGCTCCCTGGCCCATGCTGGTACTATGAGCCTTACGCTCCCCCCAGCTAAGGCAGTCGCTCAACAGTCATCGGTTGGCTGCTCACAGAAGCTCAAAGCCGCTCTCGCCAGCTGCCTGCTGTTCATGCTGGCTGTCGGCCACTCATGGCAGCACACGGTAGCCCACGGCAGCACACAGCAGCCTACGGCAGCCTATGCCAACCTCTGGCTGCTCACCGCAGTCAAGCTCCAAGGAAAGTTGTTGTTTACAATCGTAGTTGTAGAGGATGCAGCTCACAGGCCCATGTGGGATTCGAACCAGCAACCTCGGTGTTAAGACCATAGTGCTCCAACCACCTGAGCCACCGGCCTCGGCCCCATAATACTTTTTATACCCATCTATTTTGATGCATGTACCAGTAGTTCATTTTTTTATTGATGAGTAATATTCCATTACATAAATATACACCACAATTTGGTTACTCATACTTCTGTTGATGGACATTTGGTTTTTTTCCAATTTTTTTTTCCCATCATGAAAAAAGCTGCAGTGAATACTGATGTACCCATCTGTATATGGACATATGACATGTTTGATTTTAAATTTCATCTGTAATGAAATTATAACATTAATACTTAAACTTTAATTAAGCAGTTACCACCAGAGGGTAAGGGAGGTGGGGGGTGGGAGATGAGGGTAAGGGGGATCAAATATATGGTGATGGAAGGAGAACTGACTCTGGGTGGTGAACACACAACGGGATTTATAGATTATGTAATACAGAGTTGTACACCTGAAATCTATGTGATTTTACTAACAATTGTCACCCCAATAAATTAAAAAAAAAAATTAAGCAGTTACCTTGAGTAGAATCAGAGTATAAAAGAGATGGACAATGATCAGTCCAATGCATTCAATAGTGTCTATAATCTGGGGAAACACCAGAACACAACAAGAGCTTCACACCGTAGTGCTCTCACCTCATCCCTGAGCACTTCAACCTGACTGCATTGGGAGCTGTCACATCAATAAGTAGACATCAGTTAGAGGTATACTGTGGAAAGACATACTTAGAGCCAGACATACTTGGGCTAAATTCTGGCTCAGTGACTTAAGATAAATTAATTGTCCACTCTGAGCCTCAGTCTTCTCATCTATAAAGTAATTCCCAGTTTGATAGGTAAAACAATTAAATGGGATGTACTAGTTAAGGTTATAGCAAATATAATTTGTATAAAATGTAATCAGAGATACAATAATTTATATATCATAATTAGACAAAATAAATTGAGGCTGTAATTTGAGTACTAACTCATATCCTACAGATAGTGGGGAGATTTAAATTAAAATAATTTGTATTGTTTTAAGTAGGTAATTTTCTGGTTGAGCTTACATATAGCAAATTGATGCAATAAATTAAACATACTCTAATGGATAGATCCCCCCTCCTCAATGTTAGTGGCTTAAAAAATAAAATCCTTGAGCAATCTTATAACCAATGTTTTGAACTCTGTCTCTAGTAGGTTGCTTCCTCCATTTCATTTAGTTCTTTTTCTGGATTTTTCTCCTTTTCTTTCATTTAGGACACATTTCTTTATTTCCTCATTCTGGCTGCCTTTCTGTGTTTGTTTCTATGTCTTAGGTAGTTCTGCTCTGTCTCCAAGTCTTGGCTGGGTGGCTTTATGTTGTAGGTGCCCAGGGGTGCTCAGTGACACAGTCTCCCTGGTCACCTGCTTTGGGTGCTCCAGGCGTGTCCCTTGTGTGGGCTGTGTGTGTCCCATTTTATAGTTGAGCTTTGATTGCTATTGGCACAACAGCTGGTAGGATTGACCCTCAAGATGACTGGCTATGGTTTGGCCACGTCCACAGCTGATGGGCTGCTGTTTGGGGTGCTTACCCCACTGAGTGGGATTTGACCCAGTGGGCTCTGGTGCCTGTTGAGACCACCCTTTGTATGTGCCACTTGTGGAACTAATTGAGCAGTGCTTTGCTGTGGTTTGAAGCCAACCTCCAAGTATGTTCATTCTGGGGCCTCTTGAGAGGGGCTCCAGTGCAGGCCCAGATCACCCACTGCCTGTGACTATCTGGGGGCCTACCTGGTAGGAACTACAAAGCAATCTGCAGTTGTTCACTGCTTGTGCTGGACCTGGGGCTGGAGGCACATAGGAGAGGCCACACTGTGAACTAACAGCTGCCACCCATACCTGGTCTGGGGTAGCTCCGCAGAAAGCCAGGACACTCAGAGGCCTGCTGCCACCTGCCGGCTCCCTTAAGGTTAAGCAACTGATAACGCCTCATGTGATATGCGAGGTGGGTGAGGCATGGTCTCAGAGAGTCACCAGAGCAGGAAGAGTTGTGGTCACCAGGTTAATGTAAATTCTAATTTGGTGTCAGTGCTGAGCCTGGAGTGACTCAGAAAATGTCTCAGATCACACTGCGGCCAGTCAGACCTGCAAACTCTGATAATTTTCCAAGAAAGTATGCAATGTGGACATGGATGGCTGTTCATAGGGAAAGTGCCTCCTGTGGAGCAAGAATTGAGTGGGGTTGGGGTCCCAGGAAGTCAGCAGCATAGAGCAATGGAACTCACCAGACGAATCAGATTCAAATTTGCCTGGAAGGGGCGTGCTCAACACAGGAAAGATGGCTCTGGCCTACCGGCTGCCGAGAAGGTGGACTCCCCACTGGGAAAATGTCAACTGTCCTCCAGTCCTGCTCCCTAAACCAGACACCTCAGTCTGCCCTCCTGTATGTCTCCAAGGCCTCCTGAATCACCATCCCTCCGCTGGAGCCCAGGGTGAGTGCTTGTGAGCAAGTGAGTCTGTGCACTGGCCATTTAAGAGGATGTATGGGTTTTCAGCAGCCTTCCGGCAAACCTGGACAGTCAGAGAATCCCCAGTTTTTCATATCCAGCCAGATATTGTGTGGGCTCCTCTTCTCGGCACCAATACTTCTCTCTGGGGAGCCTGGTGTGGAGGAGTTGGGGTCCCTCAGCCCTCTGGGAGGAACCAGGGCAGCTGAGATATCCCTCCTGATTCACAATCATCACAGGCAGGTGTGGGGCCAGTTCCGCCTCTTTGCCCCTCCTACCAGTCTCTATGTGGCTTCTTTATATTTTTAATTATAGGACTTCTGTTCAGCTAATCTTCAGATGGTTTTCCAGGTTGATTGTTCTATAATTTAGTTGTAATTTTAATGTGTTTACAGAAAAATGCAGGCACAGCATTTTATCTACTCTGCTATCTTGGATCGCTCCCAAAATATCACCTCCTTTCAAAAAATTATTTTGGTGCCTTCTCTCTGCTTGTGTTGTAACCATATGCTTAGCATAGCTGTTGGGTAAACCAGCATTGATTATAGCTCTTAGTGGGAACAAACAACAACATTAGCAATGACCAAAGCCAAATATTTTGTAAGGATAGACAGACTTCCAGTGTTTTTAGAGGTAGTTGTAGTTGAAATACACTGTGTACCTTTCTGAATCCTATTTCTCCTTGACTATATAATCATATAATATACCTCTAGTGCTTCTCTACATTATTAAAAAAATGATTTTAAAGCCCAATGTTTTGTGGCTGCATGATATTCTTTTACATTTATGTATAATAATTATTTGTTTCTATAATTGGATGTTTAAGTTTATCATAATTGTATTGTTATATATAATGACTGGAAAGTCTTTTACATTTATGTCTGTGACAGAATTTCTGACCATTTCCTCAGTAATGATTTCCAGAAATGGAATTATTATATCAAAAGTTATGAACATTTTTAAGTTCTCAAATTTGATTATGTGAACTTATGTAAATCTTACAAAATAAAATACCATATGACCATGCCTATCACTAAATCCTTAGCAGCATAAATGTTATCAGAGTTTGTTCAATGATGAAAGGCCTCTTGTCTTAAAGTCTTCTACTTTTTTTGATTAATTATGCAATAAATAGTTATTCTGTATACAAGGCCTAAAATCCTGTTTTAAAAATGAGCAATATGGAAAATATAAATATATACAGAATAGTTTCTCTTCAAACTTGTTCATACCTATTTTTGGTGGAAATTATTGAATTCTGTTTATTTTGACATTGTAAAGGAAAAGATAACACAAATAAGTATATTAGTGGGATGAGTTCTCATTTTTAATTTTCTAAATAATATAGTTCAAAACATTAGTCAAATGAAATTATAAAATCAATACCTTAAAACATATAATGAAGCCCTTGTCTAAAACTCTGTAAAGCTTCATGGTATTGCTACAAAACCTCAAAGTCTGAAGGAAAAATTTATAGCCAAAGGAGGTTATAGCACCAGATAATGGCTGGACTACTAATGGCTATTACATTTATTTCTGATGATGGACTGAACATAGTTGTCTTCTTTATTTCTTCTTAAAATTCTGCTGAAATATAAACAATTTTGTTTAATTTTTGAAAAAGAGAATGAATAATAAGAGTGCAATAGAAAGGGTGCCATCAGTTTTCTCTTTCTACCATCTTGGAGCATATGGAGGCCTGCTTAGAACAGAAATGCTCAAATGACTAATATGTCTGGAAGGCTGTGGTCCAAGACCATTTTTTTCTGGCTGCAAGGAAAGTCTTCAGAACCAAAGGGACAACACAGCTCTTCTGTTTATATTTTACTTTATTTTTTTATTTTTTTATTTTATTAGTTTCAGGTGTACAAGACGACATAGGTTTATGCTCAAGATGGAACTGAACTCTATCTAGGCAAGAGATGTGCTTATGGGTACTAAGAACAACACAGTGACTCCTGGTGGCAAAGTGAACAAAACCAGAATAATTTGCCATGGAAACAGTGGCATGGTTTGTGCCAAATTCCAAGGCCATTGAACACAGAATCTGTGTGATGCTGTGGATTTAAACTTACTGAAAAGTCAATAAATAAAAGTGTGTGGGGGAGAAGGGTATCATTAGTCAATCAAAAATTCTAAGGAGCTCCTAGAAGATTGAAATTAGGTAGGATCAATCTGAATAGGAAGAAAAAAGAGAAAAGAGAAAAGAAAAGAAAACAAGATCTAGAAAAGAAAAGACAAGACAAGACAAGACAAGACAAGAAAACAACATCTAATATTTCTTTTGAAGGAAATCCTAAAAAAGTTCTGCATTAAAAATCAAGACCTGTAAAAAGCAGGTGTGGGCTATGGGACAATTAATGGCAATAAATTAAAGAAGTGCTTTCAGGATCACCTGGATTGCCCACCCCCCATGGAAATTTGCATGTAAGACATGTATAGGGGAGTGTTTACTGAGGTAACACTTGTAAGTGAAGGGAAGAAGCAGAATTGGGTGAATGGAGGTGACTCGGTTATAATAGAGGTCTCAGCCATGGCTCGTTATGTTTCCCCCAAGTTAGGGCAAAGGGACTAAGCTTTTGTACTCCTGCTCTTTGTTGACCAGTATTTGCATGTGAGCTGCCTCTAGCAGTTGATGTAAGTTTGGATGGGTAATTTCCTTCAGCTGAGAGCTATTCCTACACAGGGACTGCACTATGAACTGTCAGCAACATTACTGACAGCTGAGGGAATGGATGCCTTGGTCCTGACAGAAGAAAGACAACTAACCAGGAAGGAAACAAAGAAATACAGGAAGTAATAAAGAGCAATGGATAGGGTAAACATGTGAATAAATTTAAATTAATATTGACTATCAAAAATAATAACAATAATGACAATGTCTTATAAAGTTCAAAATATGTATAAAATAAAATGCATGATAATAACACAAAATACGGATGAGGAATAAATGAATTTAAAGCATCCCAAGGTCCTGCTATAGTCTGGGAAGGGGTAAAAGTACCAAATTTTAATAAGTCAAGGAGTCACATTTACTTGAATGACCACTTAGCAAATATCAAAATATATATAACTAATAAACTTATAGATGAGAAAAAATAGAATCATAAAAAAAACTTTGATTGATCCAAAAGAGGGCAAGAAAAGAGACAGAAAGGAAGATAGAACAAATGGGACAAACAAAAAATAGTAAAAAGATACTTATAAACCTAACACATCAATAATTATATTATTGATTAATGGACCAAATGCTTTAATTAAAGAAGAAAGATTTCAGATTGGATAAGAAATTCTCTCTTAATCTCCAAATCAATGTCAAATCAATCTTGTGTTTTTTTCTGAAATAAAAATTATACATTCTTCCCTTAGATGTTGTAAAATGCTCAATGTTAAAGCCTCTACCATTGAAATTGATTGCAAAGGTGCATCTGTTAATGAAATGAGATTTTACATATTTTATCTTTGAAAATGTATTTCACACATACAGGTCCTGCCAAGTACTGGTATCAGTCCATAAGCATATGATTTTAATTGAGCATATTCATCACATGGAAGGCATTTGGAAATCTTTTAGATTCATCTCTTTATATTTGCCTTTTAGCCTATCATTATATTATAGATTAATCACTTTATTTTTTTAAAGAGTTTTATTAAAAATATAGCTAACATACAATATTATATTAGTTTCAGGGATACATATTCAGCATTTTTATACCAAAGAAGAGATCACTACGATAAGTCCAACAACCATCTGACACCATACTATGCTATCAGAATATTATTAACTATATTCTCCATGTTGTACATTACATCCCCAAGACTTCTTTGATTTATACCTGGAAATTTGGACCTCTTTTTTTTTCTCCCCTTCCTCCCCTCCCCCAACTTTTTAAATTTATCAATTGCAGTAGACAATTCAATATTATTTTATATTAATTTCAGGTGTGCAGCATAGTGGTTAGACATTTATAGAATTTAAGACATGAACACCCACCTGGCACTATAAATAATGTCATATCATTGACTATATTCCCTATGCTTTACTTTACATTCCCATGACTATTTTGTAACTATACATTTGTACTTTGTAATTTCTTCCCCTTTTCCACTCTGTCCCCAAACCCCTCCTTTGTATCTCCCCAACAAATCCAGTACCCATCTGACAACACACATAGTTATTACAATATTATTGACTATATTCCTTATGCTATAGGCTACATCCCCATAACTACTTTGTAACAATCAATGTGTATGTCTTAATCCCTTCCCCTTCTTTCACCCACACCCCCAACCTCTCTCCCATATTGTTTTGCAACCACATTTGGCAACCACAAAATATTCTCTGTATCTATGAGTTTATTTATTGTTGTTTATTTTGTTCTTTAGGTTCCACATATAAAGTGAAATCACATTGCAATCTGTCTTTCTCTGTCTGACATACTTCACACAGCAAAATACCATCCAGGTCCCTACATGCCACTGAAGATGGCAAGAACCCATTCCCTTTCAAGACCAAGCAATATTCCATTGTATATATATGTACCACCTCCTCTTTATCCATTCTTCCATCAACAGACACCCAGGCTGCCTCTACATCTTGGCCCTTGTAAACAATGCTGCAATGAATATAGGGATGTATACATCCCCTCAAAGTAACATTTTGGATTTCTTTAGATAAATACCCTGAAGTGGGATTACTGGGTCCTTCATTGTCTTTTCTTATAACCTTTGTTTTAAAGTCTATTTTGTCTGGTATAAATATTGCTACCCTAGATTTTGTTTTGTTTTGTCATTTCCACTTTCATGAAATATCTTTTTCCATCTCTTTCTGTCTGTGTGTGTCTTTCAATCTGAAGTGAGTCTCTTGTAGGCAGCATATGTAAGGGTTTTGTTTCCTTATCTATTCATCCCTCCTATGTCTTTTGATTGGATCACTTAATCCATTTACATTGAAAGTAATTATTGATAATAGATATATAGTTATTGTCATTTTATTGTTCATAATTTTGATTTTTTTTCCATCTTAAAAATGTCCCTCTAACATTCCTTATAGTACTGGTTTGGTGGTGATGAATTCCTTTAGCTTTTTCTTGTCTGGGAAGCTCTTTATCTGTCCTTTGATTCTATGTGATAGCCTTGCTGGGTAGAGTAGTCTTGGTTGTAGGTCCTTGCCTTTAATCACATTGAATATTTGCTGTTAATCCCTTCTGGCAGGCAAAGTTTCTATTGAGAAATCAGCTGACAGTTTTATGGGAGCTCCCTTATAAGTTACTATTTGCCTTTCTGTTGCTGCTTTTAAAATTCTCTCTTTGTCTTTAACCTTTGCCATTTTAATTATAATGCATCTAGGTGTGGACCTGTTTGGGTTCATCCTGTTTGGGACTCTGCACTTCCTGGACTTGTATATCTATTTCCTTCATCAGGTTAGGGAAGTTTTCTGTCATTATTTCTTCAAATATGTTCTCAATTCTTACTTTCTCTCTTTTCCTTCTGGCACTTCTATGATGCCAATGTTGTTACGCTTGATGTTGTTCTGGAGGTCTCTTAAACTAGCCTCATTTTTAAAAATTCTTTTTCCTTTTTGCTGTTCTGATTGGGTGTTTTATGCTACCTTGTCTTCCAAATCGCTAATTCAATACTCTGCTTCATCTAGTCTGTTGGTGATTCCTTCTAGTGCATTCTTCATTTCAGTTATTGTATTGTTCACTTCTGATTGTTTGTGTGTGTGTGTGTGTGTGTGTGTGTGTGTGTGTGTTTTCTATGTCCTTTTTTATGCTTGCTATTTCTTTGTTAAAGTTCTCACTAAGTTCCTTGAGCATTCTTATAACCATTGTTTTAAACTCTGTATCTGGTTTGTTGCTTGCCTTCATTTCATTTAGTTCTTTTCCTGGATTTTTCTCCTGTTCTTTCATTTGGGATGCATTTCTTTGTTTCCTCATTTTGGCTGTCTTTCTGTGTTGGTTTCTATGTATTAGGTAGATCTGTTCTGTCTCCAGTTCTTGGCTGGGTGGCCTTATGTAGTAGGTATCCTGTGGGACTGAGTGGCACAGTCTCCCTGGTCACCTGAGCCAGGTATTCCAAGAGTGTCCCTTGTATGGGTTGTATGTGCATACCTGTTATAGTTAAACCTTGATTGCTATTGGTACATCAGTGGGTGGGATTGACTCTCGTGCTTGCTGGCTGTGGGATTTGGCCCCATCCACAGCTTATGGGCTGCTGTGCAGGAGGCTTACCCCACTGATTAGGATTTTCCCCAGTGGGCTCTGGTGACTGTTGAGACCACCCTTTGTGTGTGCCACTTGTGGGGCTAATTGAGCAGTGCTCTGCTGTGATCTGAATCCAACCCCCAAGTATATTGGTTCTGGGGCCTCTTGGGAGAGGCTCTGGTGCAGACTCAGGTCACCCACTGCCTGTGACTGGCTGGGAACTACCTTGTAGGAGCTACAAAGCAATTTGTGATTCTTTGCTGCCTGTGATAAACCTGGAGGCACATGGGAGAGGCCATACTGTTAACTGAGGATGGCTGCCACCAGTCTCAGGCCTGCAGTAACTCCACAAAAAGCCAGGACACCTGTATGCCTGCTGCCACCTGCCAGCTCCCTTAAGGTTCAGCTGCTCATAGAGCCTTGTGCAGTACACAAGTTGGATTAGGCAGGGTCTCAGGAAGTCAGCAGGGCAGGAAGAGGTGTGGTCACCAGGTTAATCTAGATTCTAGTTTGGTGCCAGTGCTGAGACTAGAGTCACTCAGCAAAAGTCTCAGAACACACTGAGGCCAGTTGCCACCTGCCTGGGGTTTGTAGATTCTGATAGTTTTCCAAGAAAGAGTGCAATGCAGGTGGGACTGGCTACTTGCATGAGAAATTGCCTCCTGTGATGCATGAGTTGGGTAGGGCCAGGTCCTAGCTGAGTCTGCACAGCAGAGCAGCAGAGCTCACTAAGCCAATCAGTTTCAGATTTGGCTGTAAGTGTAGTGGGAGGGCTCAACACAGGAAAGACTTCTCCTGCCTGCAAGCTGCACGGGAGAATGACCCCTCACTGGAAAAATGCGGACTGTCCTCCAGTCCTCCTCCTGATGCCACACACCTCAGTCTGCCCTCCCCGCCCCCGTATGTCTTTAAGACCCCCAAGTGACCGTCTCTCTGCTGGAGCCCAAGGTGAATGCCTGCAAGCAAGTGAGTCTGTTCATGGGCCATTTAAGAGGATGTCTGGGTTTCCTACAGCCTTCTGTCCCACCTAAATTGTCGGAATCACCACTGTTTTTCACAGACAGATGTCGTGGGGGCTCTTCTTCTTGGCACCAGTACTCCATGCTGGGGAGCCTGGTGTTGGGCGCTGGGGTCCCTCATTCCTCTGTGGAGAACCAAAGTGGCCAAGATATCCCTCCTGATTCTCAACCAGCACAGGGAGGTTTGGGGCTTGTTCCACATCTTCATCCCTCCTACAAGTCTCGATGTGGCTTCTTTTTTATACTTGTAGTTACGGCTTCTTTTTCATATTTGTAGTTATAGGACTTCTGTTCAGCTAAACTTCAGATTGTTCTCCAGGTTGATTGTTCTATAATTTAGTTGTAATTTTAATGTGTTCACAGAAGGACACCAGAACAGTGTTTATCTACTCAATCATCTTGGATCTCTCTTGAAATTAATCACTTTCAATTGAAGGTTAAATAGAAGCTTATCAATTGTTTTTATTATAATTCAGTTAAATAATTTTTGTTGCTATTAAATGGATGTTGAAACATGAAAATTTCCTTTGTACTGCATTAAGGTCTGAAAAATGCTGCTGGCACGATAGTTTGATGTTGGAGACTATATCTGCCCCATATTTGTATGGGAATGGAGATCTCACTTCTTGTTTTGACTCTGAAAGCATAGGAAATATATGAAGCCTTTTAGTTGTAACTAAAAATTATTAGTCCCTAATAACTTACATTTTCACTTATTTAGGTGGCCAATTTTTATTGATAGCATCTGTTAATTGGAATCTTATATTAAATATAGTAAAACTACTATTCTTAGTTTAAATTAAATTTACTTTTGTATTTAATTATTTTTGTTTACAACCGAGTATACTGAATGACTCTATGAAACATTTTTTTCCACACATTATTTGTTATAGTTATTTTTCAAAGTTCTATAGCCCTTTGGTGTACACCTGTTTCTTTGTTCTCCTGATTCCAGGACCTTCCATTTACTCCTGGTTTGGAAATTTCTATTAAGGATTTTGTAAACCAAAATTGACTATAGAGCATGTCTTGACATTCAAAATATTGTGCAACTAACTTTTACTACATTGTCATCTTTAAATATTGTTGTAAGAGCAAATAATGAATTTAGAAATTGTTGACGTAACTATTTATACACCTTTTGTTAGATTTAAAATTCATTTTAGTTTCTCTTAGCCTCAGTTTCCATGTTTTAATATGGGTATCATGATACCTATTTTGAAGTCCTTATGAGAAATAAGATAGTGCACATAGAGTGTCTGCTATTGTAAGCCTTCATTATATTTTCCTCCATGGATCTTAAATTACCAAAGTGTAACATTAAACCGTCCTTTATTTTTTCCATAATATATTCCTTTTACCTTGAAACATCTCAAATAATTTGTTGTTCCTATGTCAGTGCTTTTTCATCATGCCATAGGGAAATATAACAGTATGTTTTCTGAATCACATGTGTATGAATTTAAAGTATCCTTAAAATATATATGTGTGTATTTAAATATGACATGTGGTGCATATATTTTTAAAAGTCTTTCCTCTACTGTTCTATTATATCTATAAATATGTTGCCTTTTTACTAATTTAAACATTTTAGTGAGAAAATTAGGGAGGAAAATGAAAAAACTGTCAGCCACCATTCCTTGAGGCATACCATTCACAAACCATAGAAGAACAAAACCGTTTGTGGGACACTGCAGCCTGAAACCAACCATTAGCAAACTAATGCCTTTCAAACCCAAAGGGTCACTTTGTGGGGAAGGGGGACCACTACATTCTGACGTTTCCAAGGATCTCAAGAGCAACACCCCATGGAGCAATGTTTTCTTGGTGGCATCTTAACTCATGAGCCACAAAGTTTTGTGCTTAGACTGTGGTTGAAAATTTAGCTGAAACCTGTAAATGAGTAGCTTAGTGTCTTAAAACCATGTATTTAGCCAAATGAAGGTGTGGCCCCATGTTGTTTCTCTTTAGATGCCCAAACTTTGAAGAGCAGAGGGTTGGATCACTTTTAGGCATTTCTTACAAGTGTGTAGAGACTTCTTTTCTCTTATTTTCTTTCCCCAAATATTATTTTCATAGCTTGGTGAAATAGGAGTCACCTTTTATATTTGCCACACTTGAATGTGAAGACTGTGGTGGTTGTTTTAATAACTCAGGAGTGTTCACGTTTCCACCCCGGAGCTATTCTAAAGAGAAACCACAGTTCCAGAAATAAGCAAAGCAAACAAAACAAAATAAACTAATGTAATGTCTTTTAGATTTCAGGTAGTTAAGGTTACTGGTAAAACAATGTTCAGCTCTGCGAAGATATTTCCCCCTGCCTTTAAAATGTAAATATAATTAGATATTTCTGCTCGGTTTTATTTGGGTACCCTTCGAATGTCAATAGCAGGTCAGAAAGGGATATTGAATGAGACCTCGAGTGCTGGAAGACCACTCCTGCTTGCCTCGTGTTCTGGCCTCAGGAGTGGCTCATTCTGTTGGCCCATTCTCCTGGTCCTCCTTTGAATCTTGGCAGAAATAACATTAGTATTTCCTTCATTTGGGCTTCCCCCTCTCATTTCTTATCCTTTCTGAGAGTCCAAGGACTCTAGAGCTTCTTGCCATGATCATCTTTCTGAAGACTAATAAAGAATGAGTCATTCATCTCTTTATTCATTCAACAAGTATCTAGAGATCATCTACTATGAATGGTCACAGAGTTCTGGGCTGACATTCAAGGACACAAAAAGAAATAAAGGACGCCATCTGGGACTTTCAATCTAGAGATAAAATATTAAATTGACACATTTCAAATTTATATCACAACGCAAATACGTAAGTTAGTTCAGAAAGTGCTAACAAATGGAAACCATATCGTCCAGCAGGGTGAACTTGGGCTTGGTCTTTCTGGCAGGTGTAGAAACCAAAGTTTCTGGAAGGGTAAGTTCATATTTTGTTATTTTGTGATACATCATTTGCTTTCAAGGAACAAAAGACCTGTCCAGCTACCTCAAAATAAAGGGGAGCAACACAGTAAAACTGGTATGTCAGGGGCAGCCTCCCTGTTTCTGACTCAGATTTTGTCTCTCTTTCCATAAAAAGTGATTTTTCCTCTCCTATCTGTTCTGTCTCATTGCTGCAAACCAGCTGGCTCCACAAGATTCTTGGTTTCTGCTCTTTCTTATTCTCAGCTTTGATGTAGCTTGTTTGCCCCAAATCCAACTCCAAATCCAACACTAGACATGCACCTAACATAGACTTATGAGTTGTAATGACACCAATCTATGCTTTTGTGTTACCTTTTCCAGAAGCACTCAAAACACATATTAAGAATGGAGAAGCCAGATAGTAAATTTGGATCTAGGCCTGGCAGGTTGTAAGATGTATGAGGTGAAAGCCAATGGAAGCAAGGGAATCACAAATATGGGGGGAAAAAAGGGTTTAACTAGTGGAATCAAAACTGTATTAGGAAGCACAAAGGGACAAAATCATTAGGAAGAAGGAGAAAGTCCAGGGACCCATATTGGAGATATTGAATCAATAAATGGCATTTAGTTTTCCATTTTCACTAGCTTTTTCCCTTATAATTAGCCCCTACACAAGCTACATGGTTTTGCTGAGTTACTGTGGATAATTGATGTGTTAAAAAAAAAAAAAAATTCCAGGGAAATTATCTGTGTTTGAGACAATGGGGTAGAGTAGGAGTCAGGAAGTATCACGATGGCAATTGTAGTGCTTGTGTAGGAGTGGATGGATTTATTTTAAGTTAATGCAGTGGTGGGAGGGAACAATATCCAGTTGGCTTGGAGGTGAGTAACGCTGAAGGTACTATTCTGAGAGGCAATTGTCCTTTTTTCTGGCTATTGGCTTAAGAATGGCGAACTAAGGACATTGAATTGTAATCTAGTGAGTAAAAAGAGTTTGTTACTAAAGTATGGACTCAAAAGTATGGACTCTGGACTGACATATGATAGCTGAGGAGTCTATATAGATGGAAAATGTCAACTCTGAGCACACATTTCTACAGTTGCTGGGCTAAGTTGATTCCCTGGTAAAGCTCTCTCTCTCTCTCTCTCACACACACACACACACACACACACACACACACTCTGAAGTCTGTACTTATTCCCATTGGTCTTTCTGGATATCTGATCACTAGGAGTGTCAGGATATGTCTTGAGCTAGAAAACCGAGTGCCAGGAAAGCTGCTCCTGGGTTCAGGGCAATTGTGCTAAAGCATAGCTTTTCAGCAAAACATGAATGAGGAGTTTATATTGCAGAAGGACACAGTACCCTGGAATACTGAGGACCTATCGGCTGGATACATTAACATTGAAGAGATGATTATATGTCTTTTAATCACTTGTCTACAGTTTCTGCCAGTGAAAGTGAGCTAATATACTTGAAAGATTCAAGAAGTAGATTTCAAAGGTAAACTAGGAATATAATTAAAACAGATGATCTCACAGCTGTCTATATATGTTTGGCATAGCGTCCAAGTGGCTGTGACTCTTGAGTTAAGTTCAGAAATAGCACCCCAGAATATATTTGTCCATAACCATTCTTCATGCCTTTTTATTGAGGTAATATTTACCTTTCATAAAATTAACCATTTAAAGTGTACAATTCAGTACATTCACAATATTGTGCAACCATCACCTGCCTCTCTGTAGTTCCAAACATTTTCAGTATCCCAAAAAGGAAACTCTATACTATTAAACATTTCATGCTCGTTTTGCACTCATACTATTTCCACCTTCCTGGAGGTACTCCCATTTCCTACCATTGTGGAAATTCAAACCAGCTTATGTTGGAACTGAAAACTCAAAAAAAGGAAATGAGGCAAAAACTGGGACTGTTCTCAGGTGGACTTACTGTGATGTTCTGCTAGAGTTGGAATTTCTCTTGGAAGACCTATATGTGGGCAGTAGCCTCTGGTCTATTATTAACAATTTTTTGTTTGTTACAAACACTAATAATTTCACATTAATGCACGATGAAGATTGTATTATAAATGCTGGTTATTTTAAGTACCGGGTTTTTTGTTTTTGCATTTTTTTTCTCATTTTCCCCACACTTGTAACCTGCTTCCTCCTCTCCCACACATATTCTCTCATTCATAACAACTTAGTATGTATCCTTCCATTTCTTCACCATGGTCATAGAATCATACAGACATTTATCTACTATAGAATGCATACAATTTTTTTCTTGTTTTTCTTTTACAAAATATTATCAAATGAATGCCTGTATAACCATCCATCTTATAGGTCTTACTCAACAAATACCTTGTGGATATCACCTCAAGTCAATTTTTTAGGTCTGATTTATTTTACTAATAAATATTACATGGTGTGACTGTGGCATAATTTATAGCACAATTGGTGGTCATTCACTATGTTTCCATTTATTTATTTATTTATTTATTATTTATTCATTATCTGCCCAATATTAAGGAAGCTACAATAGACCTCCTTCTACACATTATGTGCTACTGGCTTGATTTATATAAAATAGATTCCCTGGAGTAGTATTGAATCAAAGAATATACATTATTTTAAAATTTTCAACATATGCTTTCAGATTGCTTTTCAGTAAAGCAGTAGTGGCAATGCACATTTTTACCAGAAGTTCTGAGAGAACTCTTTTTATTATGTTTTTGTAGGTGTGGAATAATACTCTTTATTACTTTCATCTGTATTTCACTAACTACTAGTACATTTGAGCATCTTTCCATATTTGTGAGATGCTTGGGTTCATTATTGATTAATATACATATTTCCTGCCCATTTTTTTATATTGCACATCTTTTACTGGGCTATTTTTATTATAGCTACCAACACTTTGTCTTAATCTATGCTGTGATTATTTTCTCCAAATCCATTGTTGGTTAATTTTTCTTTTAAAAAAAAGTTTGTGTTTTTTTCTTCTTTTTCTTTTTCAGTTCTTACTAAATAAGCACTCCCTCATCTGTTGATTGATACTAAGTATCCTGGATCATCCAGGAGATTTGTATTATTCTTTTTTCCCATTAAATTCTTTAATTCACTTCAAGTTTTGGTGGGAGACTGTTTCCTTATTTACTTCTAATTTTATTGGATTGTGCTAATCAAATGTAAGTTATAAAATCATCATATATTTTTTAAATTTTTAAAATTTTCTTTGTGACCAAGTGCACAATTGATTTTTGTAAATGTTCCATAGATGTATAGAAAAATGTAAATCTCTACTGAAGGGATACTCAACTTCTCTATGTCCTTTAAAAATGTTTTCCTTTATAAGTAATCATCCTATTCTAGAGTAGTTATTAAAGCTTTTAACTATAATCATATTTTTTACCATGTTTTCCTTGTTTTGCTAATAGTTTAATATATTTAGCTTCTTTATTGCATGGTCTAATGCAATTCCATAAATTGTGACTTTTATTATTTAAAAAAATCTCCTTTATATGATTTAATGCATTGAGATTTTGAGGACCTACTCAACAAATAACATCCTTCTTTCTTACCTAAGTAGAACAAAATAAGAAATAAAAGCTAATGGATGACATATGCAAGACAGCCTTCATAATTTGCAGAACCAGGTACAAAATGAAAACGTGAGAATTTTAAAACAGGGACAGCTGAGCATTGAACTAAGTCCAAGGACCTGTAAGTAAGTCCAGGGACCTTCAAAGTGTGGGGCCCTGTGGGACTGCTCAGGTCGCAAACCCATGAAACCAGCCCTGGGTACATGAAAGTCTAAATACCCACTTTGTTACTAACGAAGCTGATGTAGGAGAATGTATGAGTTAAATGGGCCTTCCAACTCAGACTTACTCTGCTGCTGCCTGACCAATACCACATTTTACTAATCAGTAGTCCAAGTCTGAGCAAGTGTTCAAAAAGTCAATAATTTATAAATCTGGTAGTATATAAAACTGTGTTAAGTGATAACTTATCATAGATAATTATGTGTCATGACAGAATATTATGAGTAATGTCATTGAGTCTCCTCTTGCCTACTTTTAGCATATTCTACTTTCTCTTAACTTTTGCAAACAGACTTGCTGCCGAGTCATGGATGCTAGAGGTCCCAGGAGATTATCTCACTTTCCTTTTCCACACACTAGGAATAGCACAGGCCTCAGCCATGTGCACTTATCCCACACCAGGCTAGAATTGGACTTCAACCCTGTACTAAAGAGGCCACCCCCAGTGATGAGAAGGAGCTTGTCCTTCATGGCAATTTCATTCTTGGCTTTTCTTCTGAGAAGACACAAGTGAAGGACACAATTAGTGTCAACAGAGATGGGATGTGTTTATTTTTTCATGGTGTAGACACCCAATTTCTGGGACAAGTTCTGAGGTCAGTGCTCAAGTGACCACCCAATGGTTTCGTTCTTTTTCGTCTTCTCTGTCCTGGAGGAGTAAGAACTAAAAATGTAGGGTTGTGACATGCTGGAAATATGCCATGTTACAAAGAGAATAAAATACAGTTATGTAATCCACCATTGGTGCACAATGCATTCCAATTTCTCCCATTAAACAAATTACTAGTAGCCATATGCTGTGAATAGATTCAGACACAGCCTTGAGATTTGTAGAATCCAATCAGACATTTTAATATTAGGAGTTGTGTGCTTCAGCAAGTCAGGAATAAAGGAAAGAATTCAGAATTCTGTAAATGATTTTTAGCCAGTGGATAGAAAGACATTTACATATCTTACGAGTCAATGAAATACAAACTTCAATTAAGTATGTAGCCGCTGAATGAGGGTTTCAGACTAACTTTACTTGAAAATTGGGAATGAATGATTTAAATCTGAGGGAATAAGTATTGCATTCAGCTTTTCTTTTATGTTTGGAGTCATTGATATAGCAACTATGAAAGGGTTTACCATATCCTAAAAGTGTCTCAAACAAGGATCTAATAGTATCCTGACTGATTTCGTTGGTACTTAAAAAACATACAGACAACAAACGAGAATGCTGAGGAAAAAACCTAATAATATTTTCATAGGAAAAAAAACACTCAAAATTATTTACAGTGGTGTAATTGTTCATTTTTAGGGAGTATGTATATTTTAAACTTGGAAATTTTTAATATTAAGTATGGAAATTATAAAGATAACTAAACCTGTGTTACTATGTTTTGAATTAAAGAATCAGCATATTTGGCATTCTAGTTATTTATAAAGTTTAAGAGACTCTTCTAGAGCAACAACTCAGCCTTGAATTTAATATAAAGAACACCTTTTTGTTATTCATCATTTAAATCGTATGTGTGCTTTTTATTTTCTTATCTTTATTTTCTATTCTTATCTTTATTATTTTCTTCCTTCTACTTAATTTAGATTAAATTTTATGTTTTTTTTCCTCACCTTCTTGAGATGGATAATTAGATCATTAATTTTCAGCCTTTCTTCTTTTCTACCATATGTAATTGAGACTATAAATTTCTCTAAGCACAGCTTCAGCTATATCTCGTAAGTTCTAATAAATACTATTTTTGTTATTTTGCAGTTAGTATTTTATTATTTTTATTATGATTTTTTCTTCAATGAATTATTTAGAAGTACATTGCTTAATTTTCAGACATGAATGTTTTTAATTTTTCTTTTTTGTTTTTATTTCAAGTTAATTTCTACCATAATCAGAAATTATACTCTGATTTCAATCCTTTGAAATTTGTTGAGTTACTTTATGCCCCACATTTGTTTGTTTGTTTGTTTTGTTTTTGGTAAATGATCATTGTGCATTTGATATGATCATCTCTTCTAGAGTTGGGTGCAGTGTCATATATAAATAGATATCTCATATATATATACATGTACACACATATGTGTGTGTGTATATATATATAAATTAGATCAATTTTGTTAAGCATATTCAAACATTCTAAATCCTCATTTTTTGTTCATTTCTTCATTTCTTGAGAGAATTGTGTTAAAATCTTCTAAAACTATAAATTGATTTATTTGTAAGTTCTGTCATTTTAAAATTTGTGTTATTTCAGGTTAATTTACTAGGTCCATACAAATTTAGAAGTGTTGCATCTTTCTGATAGGCTGATCTTGTTATTATAAAATGTCCTTCTCTGTCTCTGGTATGGTTTCAGCTTAACGTCTATTTTGTCTGATATTAGTACTGCTTTACCAACTTTCTTTCTGGATTAGGTAGGCATTGTATATATTTTCCAACATTTATTTCCAACATTTTGGTATCCCTATGTTTAAAGTATGCCTCTTGTAAATCTCATACTTTTATTCTCATTTTATATATATGTGTGTGTGTGTGTGTGTGTGTGTGTGTATAAAATAAACTTTCCGTGACTTTTTTGTGCTAATTGTTCTATATTCCATTTTTCCCCTCTGATCCATTTGCTTTCTTTCTGTATGCCAAATTTTTGTTGATGTATTTGATATGCTGTCATCTGTTCTATTTGATTTGCCTTTCCTTTCTTCATGAGGCTTGGAGAATAATTATCCAAAGATTTTGTCCTATTTCCTACCTCATTCACTCCCATAGTCATTACACAGACCTTATTATTATCCATTATCGATAACTGTAGTTCTTTTATAAGCCCTATTTCATGTATCTCATTCTTTGACCATCAACCCTTAGACTTTTAGCGCATTTTCTTGAATACCCCAATTCCAACAGTCATTTAAATCTGCCTTTACACCATTATTCCTTACATAGCTTAAATCCTATAGTCCATCATTTTAATCAATGTATTATATATACTTGCCCCCTTTCACCTAACTATGTGAAACCCCAACTCTGATTAGATTCACCTTTCTGCCTACTTTGCCCCTGGATCTATTCAACTAAATATGGCCGAAGAAAAACCACATTATTGGTCTTGTTCTATTATCGTAACCATGAATTTCAAGGGGTCTGCCAATTCTGCCTCCCAATCGTACTATGTTTCTCTAGTCATTCTCTCTCTCTCTCTCTCTCTCTCTCTCTCTCTCTCTCTCTCTCCTTCCTTCCTTCGCTCCCTCCCTCTCTCTCCCATCTCTCCCTCTCTCTATGTATATCATACCTTTCTCTCCTTGATCCACACTCTCAGCTGATGACCTGCGTTGATAACTAAGAAAAAATAAAGCACTTACAAGAAAACTGGCACAGACTCCCAGCACCCCACCCCCACCCACATACTAGCATGTGTGCTCATGTACTTTTCTGATCCATACATCACTATAGATGAACTTTCTGTGATCTGTCTAATATACACTAAGATCCACCTGCTATTACCTACACAAGGTGTCATTCCAGACATCCTCATCTGTCTCCTAATTTAAAATTTTCCTGCTTGAGTGGATCATTTCCCAATAGTACCTAAGTGTGCAGTCGTCCCCATAATATCTCGGAAAACCTCTCTCTGACCCCATACTGATGACATATAAATCAAATGCTTATGTATAGGGGAAAAAGTACACTAAGTAAATTGAAAGTAAGGGACAAACTGTGGGAATATTTGACACTGATATCACTCATATCACAGACAAAGAGTTGATATCTCCATTATAAAGAGCTTCTACAAATTAGTAAGAAAAACAATCACATCACAACATTGGTAAAGGATATGAATGAGAAGTTCAGAGACAAATAAATTATAATTTGACTCTCAAGCATATAAACAGATTTATAAGAGAAATGAAAAACAAACGTGCAATTTTCACCTCTCATATTGGCAAAAGTATAACATTTGATTAAAGAGTCTCTATGGAGTATTGGTGTGGAGGCTGTGTCTGAAGCCACTACATGGGTCTGAGTCTTAGTACTAATGGAGAATTTGAACACATTTTTTTACTTCTGTCCCTTGGTTTCCTTATTTGTAAAATGGGAATCATAATTATACCTACCTCATATTGGGGATTATTTTAAGGATTAAATGTGTAAATTTGAGTAACATGCTTACAGCAGCTCCTGGCACAGAATAAAAGCTGTTACCATTAAAACAGCATCTTGGGATGAGGCAGGCTGTGAGATTGTAGTCAACCTCATCTGCTGTTGGTGGAAGTAAAATTATTACAACTTCTATGAAGGGCAATTCGGCAGAACCTACAAAATCACAAATGAACATGCCCTTTGACTAAGCAATTTCACTTCTGCGAGTTTATCTTACAGATATACTTCACACATGTGGAATGACGTGCATACAAGTTTAGTCACTGAAGCACTGTTTGCAAATGCCCATCAATAGGATACTAGTTAAGCATGTTAGATCCATCCATTCCTTGAGAATTCGCCTTTAATTCTCTGCTGATATGTAGACTTTCAAGTTATTTTATATATAACAAGATATACTCTTTTCAATAAAGAAAGACATGGGACAGAATAGTCTTGATCAGGTACTCTCATTTGTCCATTTGTGTAAAAAGGAAGGACAAAAGTAACAATAAAGTTTTGTATATACTTGCATGTGCATAAAGAAGCTCTGGCACAATTCATAAGAAACCATTAACGGTGGTTTCTTGTGAGAGTAGGCAGAGCAGGTTTAGGAGTGGGAAGAAAACTTTTCACTGAAAGCCTTTTATAATTTATAATAGATAGATTTACACACTATGTATGAAGATTGGAAAAATTGCCACAACATGTCAGTCCTCTGCCTAAAAACCCCCCAAATGGCTTTCCGCCTTTCTTATAGAGCAATTTAGTTTTTTTTTACAATGACCTACCAGGCTTTCAGTTATTTGGCTCTCTACCTGCTCTCCATCCTCTTCTGTCACTCTCTGCACACTCACTCACACAGTCACACCACCGTCTTGCTGTCCTTGAAAATGTCAAACATGCTCCTGCTTTAGACTCATTGCTACTGTTCTCTTGCTTTCAGTGTGTTTCCTTCAACATATTTGTGGCTGAGCTATCACTCCCTTCAGGTGTCTGTTCACTCTCTCAGAGAAACTGCTGATCATCCATAAAAGAGCATGCCGCTATCTCAGTCATTCTTTAACAACCCCCTCACCCATCACACACACATTTTATTTTCTTCATGGCACTTACCACCACCTGACATTTTAATGCATGCATAGGTATGTGCACACACCCCCACACATACACATATGTATATACATGTTGGTTCCTGTCTCATCCCTTCAATGGAGTATGAGCTCCATGAGAACAGGCGCACTGTCATTTTGTTCACTATTGTATCCCTCATCTCTACAACAGTGATCGGCACATGGAAATAAGTGACTGAAAATGAAACCAGGACTTCAAACACTTATCAGGGCTCTCTATTGCCTAATACGTTATCCATTTCTTGGCTCTGCTTCCCTCTGTAGTTTGGTCCCATTCTTTCCTATTGAAGACAAGTTCTCAGCAGTTGGCTGCCAACTGTTTCATATTCACATTGTCCCATTTTAGGAACCCAAAGGCAAGGACCAGCGCTGATTTGAATAGAATCACTTGCAGAGATTTAATGATAGTTGCAAGAACGTGAAGGCAGTGTTTTGTCCCCCAGATGAATGTTCTCTCCTGTCTATAGCATGAAGGTATTTTTAGACTATTGACCACTTCTTTGCTTTTGTGTTCCCAGTTATCTTTAGGTTAGCCATAGTATGTGGTGTATGGATTCTTCAAGAAGACCTTAAGAAACTCCTTCTTGAAGAAACTCCTTCCTACATTTTTGTATTTTCAAAACAGCTTATCTCTTTTCTTTGTATTTGAAATACAGTTTGGCTACGTATGAAATCTTTGGATCATATTTTATTTTTTAAAAGAATTTTGTAGTTATTGTTACATTATCTTCTGACATGTAATTTTCTTGTCAAGAAGTCTGACATCATCCTGATTTTTTTTTCTTTATAAGTTCATGGATCTTTTTTTGCTTGGATGCCAAAAAGATTATTTTTAATGTCCAGTAAACAATATTCTTCAGGGTTGACCATTTTTTAATAACTTTTTTATAACTCATGATGTATCTTTGCAATATTTAGATCAAGTTTCTTTTGACATCAAAAATGTTTCCTTAAATATTTTTTCTGTTCCATACTTAGTTTTCGTCTTTGATACTCATGATTAAGTGTGTCTAGATACTGTAGTGCCTATTTTCTAGATCTATCATAGTCTCTATAATCCTCTTAAGCTTTTTTGTGGTTTTGTTTAGTTAAATTTGCCTCTTTTCTCATTTTTATCTTCTATATCATTTATTGTGTTGTCTACAGTATCTCTTCTCTTTTAAGGTCCTTTCAATTTTGCATTTTTTTGTATGATGATTTTATTTTCACTTTTGCTTTTTTTCTAAGCTTTGCCAGCTAACGTTTCATGTCTATAATCTCTCCTTCTCTTTGTGGATTTTTATATGTATGTTTTGTATCTCCATAAAGGCAATTACCTCATTACATATGTTTAAATTGATGATAAAATATTTGTTCACAATATTTATCTATTACGTGGGAACAGTATTCTGATGAGTGTTCTTCATCTATTATTTTCTTTGCATTTCCATTTTTTCTTGCAGATTCTCTGTATAGATTTTTTATTGAACCTTTTGAATTATTCATTATTAAAAGTTTTTGTTTGTTTGTTTGTTTGTTTTCTGAACCAGCTCTTTGAAGAAAGTTTATGAGGTAGAAGCAAATGCCTTATTCCATGCTATTTGGGATCTTTCTTATAATCTAGGGATTTATGAGAGAGTTTATGTAGCCATTACTATTTCCCCAAAAGTTAAAATAGTACTTTTTCCTTCACAATTCATATGTTATGTTCTTCCCTGCCTCCATAGAGAAACACTGGTTCCTGGAAGCATGGCTTCTCTCTGTGACATGTCATTCAGTCATACTTGATCTGCTTCTCAAATCAAGTAAGGTTAGATGGAGTCTCCAGCTTCCATCTATTGCTCACTCCTACATCCTTGCAAACAATGGATATTGCTCTTGTACTTCTATGTGTTCATAACAATTTTGCAAAGAGTAATATATGCAGTTTCTCCTGATATTTATAGCAACTGGATTCTATCATCAATTAGTTCTCACTTTGTTATCGCCTCCCAATTTCCTCCCTTATGACATTGATTTTTCTTCACCTTGTTTCTTTTGGACTTTCTTTCTTTTGGACTTTCTCTCTCTCTCTCTCTCTCTCTCTCTCTCTCTCTCTCTCTCTCTCTTTCTTTCTTTTTGGCTGAGAAGGGGGAAATGCTGATTTCATGTCAATACTTTGTACTTTAAACTTTGTACTTGAAATTCTTTGTACTTTAACTTTCTAGAAACACTATATAAAATGGCAGTCTAATCAGGTAAGGATAAAAGCAGAGCATAGAGTTAATAGGCTTATTTGTCACATGGCAGTTTCTCTGCTAATACTGGAAATAAAACACTGAGCTAGACAGACACTGTTTTGTGGAGATTATATTCCAGTTATAGAAATTTTAAAAATTGATAGAACCTAAATAAAATAGTTGAAAGTTGTGGTAAGTACACTGAAGAAAGGAGTATGCCAATTTGCCCCTTTGAATCTGACAGCCACTATCATCAAGCTCAGGTTAGATTCATTTTTGTTTTTCTGCTTTGAAAATACTCCCATAGTGGCCTTTAAACTCCAGGCACTAGCTGTCTTTATTTGGCCAACTTGGAAATGTATGTTCCATCTATTTGCCAAGATTGACTTTGTGGCTGGCCAAAGATTCAAGACAGGGTTTGAGTAACCCACAGTTTCTTTTCCATGGAGTACCACAAAGTGAATAAGTTATCTTTATCTTCGTGGGAACTTATTTCTGACTTTAAAAAATCAAAACATGTTTTTTCTTTATATATATATTTGACTTGACCAAATAAAACGGAAAGGTAATAAGCCTGAAAATCAAGAACTAAACATGTCTATGATCTTAG